>NC_092872.1:230693121-231893121 GCF_028372415.1 Notamacropus eugenii
GTTATAAATAAAACTAAAAGATTTTTCTGGGAAAATACTAATAAAATTGATATACAATATATTAATACTATGATGGCATACTAATAAATATGTTATATGATCGTGATGGAATACTACTGTGTTATAAGAAATGATGAGCTCAATTTTAGAAAAACATGGAAAGACTCGCAGAAAACAATGAAATGTAAAATGAGCAGAATCAGGATAACGTTACATACAGTAACAATAATATTGTCTTAAGAAAAACTTTGAGCGACCAAATCATTTTGACTATTATAAATACCCAAATTATTTACAAAGGATCTCTGAAGGAACATGATATCTGAATCCAAAGAAAGAACTGAAAAATAAAAGTATGTAAAGTATGGATATATATACATATATATATATACATATGCATATAAATGATTGCATGCATATATTTGTGTATAATGGTAGCCATCTATGGTGGGTAGGAAGAGAGGGAAAAAATGGAAAGCTACATGATAACATTACATGTTTAAAAGGAAAAGCAAGTTGTACATAATAGATTGCAGTTTCATGTGCATTTCTCTTTTTCTATTTTCTTTTGTTATGGAAATACTTGTTTTACTTCTTAAGTTCAGAATTTAAAAATATTAAAAAAAATACTAATAAAATTGTAAACCTATCTAATTAAAGCCAATATAATTAAAAAGAAGTAGGTAGAAAATCAAATAAATAAAATGACAAAAATGAAATTGAAACAAAATTAGAAGAAACAAAAAGAATTATCAGAAACTATTACACACAGTTATATGTCAATGATACTGAAAATACAAAAGAAATAGAGGAATACCTCTAAAAATATAGATCACCATAAATAATTAGAAGACTAAAAAGAAATCTTTAATAATCCAATCTCAGAAAAAAAAAAGAATTTTTCGTAAAGGAACTGCCAAAAAGGGAAAACAAACAAGAAAACAAAACATTCCTGATCTGATAAATTCATGGGATAATCTGATCAAACTTTTCAAGAAGAACTATCATACATGGTACACAAACTGTTTTCAAAAATTGAAAAAGCACTCTACCAGACTCCTTTTATGAGACAAATCCTAATACTTAAACCATGAAAGGATAAAACACAGAAGAACTGTAAAGCAATATAATTAATGATTATTGATTCAAATATTTTAAATGAAATCCTGTCAAGCAAATAGTCTCTTTAGGTTGCACTCCGATCTTCCCTACCTCTGTGAAGCCTCACTAGGCTCTACCTCTACATGGGTAGCTTTGAAATGGTTCATGCTTATGCCCCTAGTTATAGGGCACAGCTCAAACCATGGGATGGAGGTTGGGGTCCCAGGCCAGTTGCTAGGAAAGATCCCTTTATCTTGTGTGGCTTCTGCTGCACCCTCAAGGCAAGGTCAATCACAAGTGTTTATGAGAAATAATACTAAATCCCACAAATGTATTCTTTAAAAAAATCTTAGAGATAAAAAGAAAGAAAGAAAGAAGGAAAGAAAGAAAAAGTAAAACAGAAAGAAAGAAGGAAGAAACTCATACAATTAAGCGGCAGTAAGACAGGGTCAGGACAAGGCCCACACTTTCTTTGACCTTTCCTCAAGGCTGAGTTTCTCCCATTTTTCATACTATTAGAGAGAGTACCAGTGATAAAAACGTAGTTAAACAACAACCAAATTGTCCATTTAGTCATCTTTCCTGGTCTTGAAGAGGGAACAGCAGATGGGACAGACACCAAGTATTGCCATAGAAGAACCACCTCTCTACCCTTCTTCTCTCTTCATATCCTATTCTCAATAGTCTCCAGACTCCCATCCAATGTCCAGCATAGCTTTCTCTCCTGACCAAGGGCTGATCTCTGATTGTTTTCCTCTCTTTCTAAACTGAGAAGAACTCTAACATTCACAGTTTTTAGTTCCAGTCAACCCTTTCTAGAGGTTATAACAGGAAGAGAGGTGTTACACAGGTCTTGCTTTCAGCAAGCTTGTAGGGTATTGGAGGGTAGTTGGTGGATATATATATTCTCAAATGACTATTAAACAAGGGTTAAGGCTAACGTAGAAATGTATTTCACACAGTCACAAATATAATAGTTATATTTGCTTTCTCAATAAGTGGGGGAGTAGCTGCAGAGAGGGAGAGAACTTGAAACTCAAAAAAAAAAAGAATGTTCCTATATGTTTGTAAATCATAGAAAGCTATGTTCTGGGTGGAATCAAAATTATAAATAGAGGAAATTACAGTAGAAAGATCATTGGATTTAGAGTAAGAGGGAATCTGTCTTCAAATTCTATTTCCATTACTAACTTTCTGATCTTAGGAAAGTCACTTAGACTACATGAGAGTCATTTTCTATGATGATAAAAAAAAGGATGCTAAAAATAAATGAATAAATAAAGAAACAAGGGTCAAGTCCTTGGTGTTGAGGACTGCCTTCACATAGGAGTATCACGTGAGATGAGTCTTAAAGGACAGGCGTATAATTAATAGGCAAGATAGCAGCAGAGAGGAAGGCAAAATAAACAAAAAGTCCCGATTTAGAGGGAGAAAGGTTCAGAATTGGGGAATCCCTTAACAAGTCCATTCCCTGGCAATCCAAGTAATTAGACATATTTATTTTTTCAGGAAGAGGAATACTCAGACACCAAACAACCTTCAAGATATACCATGGGAGCCATGATACTGGACAAGAGATAAAGATTAAATTGTAATTTAGCTGGGACTGATGGAAAAAAGGACTGAGGAAACATGACAGTCATCTTCAAATATTTGAAAGTTTGTCTTGTGGAAGAGAGGATTCACCCTAGTCTACCAGGCTCAAGAAGGTAGAATTAGATTCCCAGAGTAAAAAACTGCTGAGAAACAGATTTTGGCTTGATATGAGGGGATAAAAACAACAACAAAAAACAAATAGCAAATTTCCTACCAGTCATTGCTGTCTGCAGATGGAATGGATTGCCTCAGAAAGTGGTGATCCCCTCATTCCTGGAGAACGTCAAACAGAGACTAGAAAACCATCAATCAGGGAGGTTGTAAAGTACCTTGTGAAGATATCTGTTAGGTCAGATCAAGGGTATGATAGTAAATGTTTAACAATCAGGGTTTTAGGCGAGGAAATATATGTATGCACATACATATACACACACACTTTTGAGCTTAATCTTAAGTCTAGAAAATCAACTTAAAAAATCAAGTTCTAATTTACAGAGATTGCTGATTTCTGAGGCTTACATACTCAATGCTATTTATTTAATAATAAAACTGGCTCTTTCAAATGACCTCTGAGGTCTGTCCTTCTACTGAAACCACAACCCTTATACTCCAGTGGTGCCTACCTGTCAGTGCATGCTAAAAATACAAAGAGATTCTTGAATATGTGCACAAATTGCATTCATTCTCTCACCCCACAGTGGAATAGGAACTCCTGGAGGGACAGTGTTTTGTTTTGTTTTGTTTTTTTAGACCAGCACTTTACACATGGTAGGGGCTTAACTAGTATTTGTTGAATTGAATTGGATAGTGTGATTTCAAAAGTGTGAAGGGATGTTCCTTCTAGTAGTCTCACCTGAGCTCAGATCAAAACCTCTGAGCTCAATAATACTATTCTTAAGATTCCATAGACTCCTAGGACTTAGGAAGGACTGCAAGAAGTTCATCCTCTGGCATCAGGAATGGAGGTACCTTAACTATTCCGATGAATCCTGGAAAAATGAATCTATTATTTCTTCAGGAATATGCATATGCACACACACACATTTGTGTGTGTATGTGTGTTTGTGTGTGTGTTTGTGGGGAACAGTAGAGGTTTTGAACAGTTTATTAAATAGTCTCCAAAGACTCTTTGGTATGAAATTACTCCAGAAAAAAAATCAATATTTTGATGATCTAAGTGTAAATGATTCAAAAACATATGGATCACATTTCCCACCCATACACATGGTTTTTAAAAATTAACAGGGAAATTGCTTAGGGCAAAAACGTGTTTATAATTTTATTGATCCCAAAGCATTTGGAAAAGATGCTCCAGAAATCAGAGTGATGCATGTGTTTGGACCACTGATGGTGGCTTCATTTTCCTGCATCTCTGTCTGCAAAGAATCCATAAAGAAGGGTCTCCAAGAAGCTCTGGAATGGTGTCTAGTCTTAGGTACATAAGCTTGTGGGAAGAGAAAGCTTTCTATGGTATTTTATTTTTGTGAAACCTCCAGAACTAATTTCAAAATGACTTGGTTTTGGCAAACCTATGAGGTGTTAACTCAAACCTGAGTATATTTCAAGGGAAATTTAATTTAAAAAATGCTTTCCTAGTTAGCTAGAAGATTGTACTGAGCAATAAAGATTCTTGTTTAAAAGTCATTAAATGAGACAAAAAAATGCAAAACCAGGTTCAGCATGACCAATATGCAAATGACACCTCTCTTCTCCTGCTCCCCTCTCAAACCTCTAGGCCCCCCTGGCCCTAGTTGTGGCCTCGAATGCCAAAAACAAAATGAAAACGTCCCCAGCCACTCACAGACAATTTTGTCAAAACTCTTCAATGCTCACTCCCCTACTGCCAACTCTCCCTGTCACAGGATCTGGTAAGACCTACAGCTGATCTGCCCCACTCTGGAGGGCATGCTTCAAGAATATGGAGTGGGAGTGGGGAACCTGCAGCCTCAAAGGTCATATGTGGCCCTCTAGGTCCTCATGTATGGTTTAGTGGCTCTTTGACTGAATCCAAACTTCACAGAGCAAAGCTTGGTTTTAGTCAAAGAACCACACTCAAGGACCTAGAGGGTCACATGTGACTTCAAGGCCACAGGGTCCCCACCTCTGGGAAAGGCTCAAGGTCAAGTTCCAATAGTCGAGACAGTGAAAGCATCATCTCTCCCCTAACTTTCACCCCTGAACAGATGAGCTTGGCTCTCCTTATGAAAGTCTGAGTATGTATCTGCTTCAGGGAGTATGATTTGAGGTCCCCTGAAGCCTCCTCACTATTGCTGGCAAAATATCTGATCTGTCACATTGCCTGAAATTCCCACTACCAGAATCCTTAACCTGTGGCCCATAACTCTGTTTTTAGAAAGTCCCCACAGGATATAGCTTGCCTAGGAAGAGTAATGTGACTTATTGGCAACCATTAACCCTTTAGTAGCAGGATAGATTGGAAAGAGCTCAAGTCCTTTGTCTCTTCATCTATAAAATCAAGCGATTGGATCAGCTGTCCTCTGAAGTCTCTTCCTACTTGGACAGTCTGCACTCTTGAAGTCCTGCAGGGTCTGAGGTCCAGTCTGAGAAAGTGTACTGGAAAACCACAGTGCTCCAGGGTTTATGATACACTGCTCCAGGAAGGCCAGAGGCAGAGGGTAGGGGAAGGAAGGGTTTATTTCCCCAGGAAGGAAGGGTTGATTTCCCCAGCTCCTTCACATGGGTAGAGACTGGGGTTGGAGGGACCAAGAAGGGGAAAGGATTGGATACCTTTAAGCCTGGATGGAGGGAACCAGAGATGTAGAACTGAGCTTTAGAGAGTGAGAAGCTGCCTGTAGGTGGAGGATGGTCCAACTTGACTTAGGTTTCTAGCAATGGCCAGGACCCTCTCTCTAGCTGAGGTTTCTAAATGTTCTAACCTGGTCTTCCATGGTCTTTTGCTTTCACTACACCCCATTCCCCAACCATCTCTAGACTAAGAGAGGAAACAAATTACTCAGGACTCAGGATAGCAAAGTACTACAAATTCTCATATTCAGGTCCGTCTGGATCCAGCTCAAATCCTACTTCATCTCTGAATTTTTTTAAAGGTATAGGCATTTATTTAATACCTACAAAAGAAATATGAAGTAAGACCAAAGACTTGGTGCAATTGGAGCAAGATTCAATAACAACTTACAACTGTTACAATCTGCTGAGAGGCTTATATTTAGAGCACATCAAACTTCAAGCAGTTGGGGAGACTGCTGAGTGGGTATTTTACATTTCTCCTCAGCTTTTCACTTGCTTTCCTTAAAGTTCATGTCTTCTGATCAGTTAGATCAGGGGCTTGGATGCTTTCCCTGGTTCTCGGTTAACTTCTCTCATTGAGAATCTCACAGGGATCTTTATGTATGGTCTAGTGGCCCTATTTTTATTTGATTTGATGCCCCTGGACCAGAGATTTGATGCCCCTGGACTTCTGAGATTATATCTGTGGTTCTGAGATCATTTCCACCAGAATAGTTAGAAAGATATTATTGAATGTTGTGTTAAAATCTAGGTAAATACCATCAGCAACATTTCCATTCAATTCTTTTAATAACTCTCTTTCGTGATGCCATCTTTTTCTAGGTGTTCATTGACTATCTCTTGAAGAATATATTCTAGAATTCTGTAAGAAATTGATGATCTGCTTCTAGTTTTCAGAATCTATTTTCTCTCCCTCCCTCCCTTCCTCCTTCTCTCTCTCTCTCTCTCTCTCTCTCTCTCTCTCTCTCTCTCTCTCTCTCTCTCTCTCTCTCTCCCTGTCTCTCTCTCTCTCTGTCTCTCTGTCTCCCTCTCTCTGTCTCTGTCTCCCTCTCAAAATTAGGACAAGTTGACTTTCTCCAATGCCATGTGAACTGTTCTATTCTTTGACGTCCTTTCAAGATTATTGACAAAAAGTGTCTCAATGATCCCTTGATCTTGGAGTGTGGTACTGGATGTAGGTGATGTAGTAGATATATCACTGAGATTGGAGTCAGGAAAATTTGAGTTCATATCCTGCCCCAGACACTTACTGATTGTATGACCCTGGGCAAATCATTTAACGCTGAGGTTAAGAGTCTCAGATTTCTCACCTGTAAAATGGGGATAATAACAGTACTTGTTCAATAAAATTGTTATGAGGATTAAATGAGATTTGATATGAGTATATAGAAGCCTTAAAGTGTTATATAAAAATAATCATCATCATTATCTTCATAGGTTTGTCTATACCAGGTGACTTGAATTCATCAAGAGCGGGGATACTCTTACTCTTGCTTTACTTATGTTACTAACTCCCTCTTAGTTATTTTTGGTCTGGCCTATTTAGTCCAAAGATTATTCTCCTTGGAAGATAAAACAAATACAAAACAAAACGTGAACATATCTGGTCATGATCATTGTCCCACCCACCCCAACATATAGGTTCTTTCCCTTGTTTCATTCTATCCTCACCTCCCCAATATAGTTTAAAATGCCCTATTTGTTTCCCTTGTTACTCTTAGCTTTTCTTGCTAGTCTTGGCTCATTCTGAACTCTAATACTCTTGATAATAATATTATTACAACCATTGGGCCATTTTATATTCATTCTTTATTACATGCCTTTTCTTCTCTCTTCTGTATTTGTCTTGTAAAAATCTGAAATGGTTGGTGGCTTCCCTGTGTTTCCCCCCAGTCCCTTTAGACAACTCCTCCCTTTCCTCTTCATCAGACTTGTTTTCTTTGTATTTTCAGAATTTCATTCCTGATAGCTTCCCAACCTGAGCTTCCTTCTTCTTATCTACGCTTTCTCTGAAACCTTTGAAATCTCTCCTAAAATCTAAGGTCCCTGTCAGACTGTATCTGCATTTCTTCTACCCTATCATAAAGTTTAAGATGGAGGGGTCATTTCTCTATGAGATTCCCATCATTTCCATCCTATCAGCCCATTTCCCCCGTTGGTGAGACAGACATTCAGAATGGAATTTGACCTTGTTTCCTCCACCTTTTGAAAGATGAAATTGTCATTAAGAGAAGTTAAATAAATTATCAGATGCAGGGGAGGTAAAATGAAAGCTAGTTCCTTCAAGGACACATCCTCATTGAACTCCTCCCACCAAGAGTGAATGGACACACACACACGCACACACACACACACACAAAGAGAGAGAGAGAGAGAGAGAGAGAGAGAGAGAGAGAGAGAGAGAGAGAGAGAGAGAGAGAGAGAAAGAGAGACAGAGAGACAGAGATATACACAGAGACACACACAGGGAGAGACAGAGAATTGGAGTCACCCATCACTGCAATATTAAGTCTCTGTGACAGGATTGTGATGTTTCCTGAGTGCCTCAGCTATTTCCTATTTCCGTCTAGGTGACCTGAGGTATATCCTGATGACAATATCTCTTTTGGTTATTGATCGTCTGCTCTCCCTCTCTGGTTCCTGCATTTCCTCACTTGAATATGTGTATGGCATATTTAAATATGCAGTATTGCTTATTCCTTCCCTCTCCACCCACATTTACCTATCCTATTTCTTTCAAATAAGGAATACACTACCAGAGCTACAGGTCTCATCCCACAAAGTCTCAGGGAAAACATTCCATTTCCTAATTTAATGTACTTCTACAAGTCAAGCCCTGTGCTTAGAAAGTATTCTTTCCTCATCTCCACCTTTCGGAAGACTTTTTAAAACCCAGCACCCATTTTCTCCATCAAACCTTTGCTGAGCCCTCCATTCCTTCCTTCTCTCTATCTTTCTCTGTCCTCCCCCTCTGTCTCCCTTTCTCTCTGTCTCTGTCTTTCTCTCTCTCCCTTTTCCTCAATACATTTTTTTAAACTTATGTGTACACTTGATGTATCTTTCCCAGTAGAATATAAGCTCATTGAGGGATTGGATAGCCAATGATTACCATTTCCTGAACATGGCTGAGTCTAAGACTTACTCATTGATTCAAGACATGAATTTATTCCTCTCCATCTCATTGATCTCTCCCTTCTCTGAATGTTTATTGTTACAATACTACAGGGTAGCATATAATGCTACAATATAATGATACAATGCAATATATTGCCATACAACACAGTACTATACAATACAACAGAGTAGCAGAGGGACACAGAGGATCATGGATTAGACTAGGAAAGGCATGAGCTCATATCCCACCTCTGATATTCAGCCCTGTGAACATCTGCATTAACTTTGTTATTCAACAAGCACCTCCTTTGTAACAATCACTTTGGTAGATATGGGAGAGATAAAAAGTGTAGCTAAACTGTAATTCCTTCTGTCAAGGAGTTTAGTAAGGGGAAATACTACATATGTACTGATTAGTATGTTACATGGTATTCCATTAGACACCTCCATCAGTTAGAACAGACAAGGATAAGATTAGAGGATTTTAGAACTGGAGGGGACTTCTGAGACCTATTCTTTTCTCTCTTTGGTCTCTTATTTGGTGGCCTCATTATCATCTCTACACACATGACCCCAAGATCTATATATCTAGAGACAATCTTGCTCCTGAGATCCGGTCCAGAATCACTGACCGCTTGTTGGACATTTCAAACTGGATGTCCTAAGAAACATCTCAATCTCAGCATATCCAAAACAGAAGGCATGCCCTCCACCCATAAAACCATCTGTCTTCCAAGCTTTCATATTTCTGTTGAGGGTACCATCATCCTTCTAGATACTCAGGATTGCAACCTTAGTGTTACCGACTTCTCCCTCTCCCTCATTTCACTCATTGCCACCATATCTAAACAGCTGCCAAATCTTATTTCTCCCTCCACTAAAGCTATGACATTTATCCTCATTTTTCCATACTTGCCATTATCCCTCTAGTTCAGATCTTCATCACCTCTATTTTGGATTATTGTAATAGACTCCTGTTTGGTCTCCTTGACTCAAAACTTGCCCCACACATAGCTGCCAGAGGGACTTCCCTAAAGGACGGGACTGACTGTGTCATGCTCAATTACCTCTAGCCTCAAACATAAATTCTCCAACATTTGAGATTTAAAGACTTTCATAACCTAGTCCCAACACAAACTGCACCTATCTAGTATTGCCCTTCTTCACATAAACCACACTGGCACACTTCACATACTCTGTGTCATGATTAAACTGGTTTTCTTACTGTGCCCACATATGTGATTCTACTTTTTCTCTTTCTATGCCTTTGTATATTTTTTCTCCATGCCTGGAATCCTCTCCCTCCTCACCTCTGTCTCTTAGAATTCCTAAGTAGCCTTTAAAACAATTCAAAAACCAACTTCTACACAATTTTTTTCTGATTCTTCCACTTGCTAGTGCCTTTCCTGTAAAAATTACCTTCTATCTATTTTAAATTTATTTTATTTTTAATTTATGGAATAAGTCAAGCATTTCTATAACAGTAAAGTAAAAAAAGATGATTGCACATGAGACTGAAAATCTATTACATACAACTTACTATTTCTATAAAATATATAATAAAGTTGTCATGTAATTTTTTCCCTTTTTTCTTCCTCTCCCTTACCCTAGAGATGGTTACCATTGTCTACTTTCTATGCATTCTGAATATAACTATATCCCTATTCTGTATATTTCCATATATGTTTACATATAAGTATATGTCCTTTGACAGAATGTAGACTCCTTAAAGGCAGAATTTCTTTTTCCTTTTTTTTTCTGCTTTTTGCTTTCTCTTCCTAGCATCCAACATAGAATTAGGTACTTTTTTGTTGTTGTTCAGTTGTTTGTCATGTCCAAATCTTTGTGACCCCTTCTGGGGTTTTCTTGGCAAAGATACTAGAGTGGTTTGCCATTTCCTTCTGTAGCTCATTTTACAGATGAGGACACTGAGGCAAACAGGGTTAAGTGACTTGGCCAGGGTCACATAGCTAGTAAGTATCTGAGGTTAGATTTGAACTCAGGTCTTCCCAACTCCAGGCCTGGCATTCTATCCACTGTTCCACCTAGCTATACCTGTACCACCTAGCTGTACTTACCAGGCACTTAATGAATACTTATGGATTAATTGATCCATTCATACAGACTAATATCCCAACTTTACAACTAAGGAAACTGAGACCCAGAGATAGGTGCTAAGCCATTTCACCAAGGTCATAGAATTGATAAGTTGCCAAAACAGGAAGTGAACACAGAACATCTGTTCTTCTGACTCCCAATTCATTATGTGTTTTCTACACTGTACATTTTGTTTTTCTATCACTGTGGGAGGTGGGGGTGATGTCTGTCCCCAAGACTCTTTCAGGGGCTCTGTGAGATCAAAACTATTTTCATAATAATACCAAGATGTCACTTGTCAAATCCCAAACTCCTCCCCTTTCCAACTACTTATCTGTGTGTGACCAGATTTTCTTCTTCTATTTCAATCAAAGCAACATATTGAATTCAGAAGCCAGACATGAGGATCCTACTGGCTTCTTTTAAGCCACGCATTAAAATGATTTGGAAATATATGTAAAACGATGGTATTCTTCTCACTAAATTTTATTTTTGTTTTGGAACAGAGAGATTTTTTTTCATGAAAATATGTTATTTATGTTAACATGAAATAGGTTTATTATTATTTTAAAATAAATGAATAAATATTTTTTAAAATTATCCATTTTAATTTCTAATAGGGTAAAAACCAGTAGATATAATTCACACAAACAAAAACTCTTGGGTGTCCTCAGTCATATTTAAGGGTATAAAGGGGCCTGAGATAAAAAAGTTTGAGAACTTCCCCTCTCTATCTTACCATGTCTGTGGTATGCAATCTGCCATCATAGACCAGTACCTAGTAAAATTCCAGTTACAGGGCAGCAGCTCAATGCATATTTTCTGGATGAACGTATGGATGAATAAATGCTGTTAAATATGTATGTCAACCTTGGGCAACTTCCTTAAGCGCACAGGAAGGTCTTATACTTTGCTCCTATTATCCACAATGTCAAGCAGAGAATTGTATGCACAGTTTTGGTTGACTAATTATGCACTGCCCTGCCTAGACACAAGAAGTGGGAGAAGCGTTAATTCTCTCATTTGATGAGAGGCAATATGGAGTAATGGAAAATCTATGGACCAAATCTCATTTCTGGCTTTTTGGCTCTATGATTTTAGACAAGTTTGTGGTGCCTTAGTTTTCTCATCTATAAAGTAGGGCTAATGAGACTTATGTTTCCTGAATCATAGGGTTGGGATGAGAAATCGGGCTTTGTAGATCCTACCTGCAGTGATGTGTTTGTTGGAAGGCAAGCAGACTATATAGCCAAGAAACCATATGGTTAAAAGGCTCCAGGACCAACAGTCACTTGGACACAGACTTCATCTCAGCCTGTTTGCTGATAAGCACTTGACAACGTAAACATCAACGTTCTGGAGGTCACCCCTCTATTTAAACAGGGGAACTAGAATGGCAGAGGTTGGCCACCATCAACCTCATCATCTCCATAGCAATGTCATTAACTGATTTAAAACCCTCAGGGACAGATGGCAATCCACTCACCTGAATCCTTTTTAGAGATTGTAGGGATGGAGATTGGTAGGTGATTTTGTAAATGGGCTCTCCCAAACTCTATGGTTGAGCAAGGAATCAGGATTTCTGGGTTCTAGTACCTTCTAAAAGTTATGTGGGATGCATTCAGGGAAGACTAGTGCCTTAGGCATGAACATTTACCAAGCCTTTTTCAGGGCTGCTACCTGATCCACCCAACTCTCACTGTAGCATGTGCAGCAGCCACACCCTAGTAAACATTTTGGCAGATGAGCTAAATCAGGTTAAGGGTAACTGAGGGGTTCCAAACCTGTGATAAGTTAGGAGAGGATCTACTCCAAGGATATAAAGATTTCCCCTTAGTAGAATAGGTGGATGAGAACAATTTATTCGAACAGCTATGATGGAGGCTGGAGCAGGTGCTGTGGAGCACTTAGAGTGTGGTTAGAATCAAAGACACCAAGGTCATCCACAGCATCTGGAGCCATCACTAGCCCTCTTGAGTCTGTCCTGCCACTGGACAGTGATGACTCTGGAAGAGTGAGGCTGATGACTTTGTGCAACTCTGCTTCACTTAATCCAATTTGTGAATGAATCAAAAGACATCACCCATAAAAGTTTACCATTTTTTTTTACCATGTGACCTTAAGCCAAGTCTTGCCCTCATCTGTCATATGAGGGGATTGGACTAGCTTTCCTTTCATCCAAATTCTAAAATGTGGCCATTTCACAGAATTGTGGATTTTCATCTGTAAAGGCCCTCAGAAGTCATTGAGTCTAGCCCTCTCGTTTTACAGATGAGGACACTGAGACATAGAGAGGTTCACTTGCTCAGAGCCATGCAGTCGGTTATTGTTTGAGGCAGAATTTGAACCCTGGCCTTCTGGAAACCAAGTCCAACTGCTTATCTTTACACCACCCTTCTAACTCTGAAGTTTTGTCTAAGGCTAAGCAGTATGCTGGAGGGAGCAGTTTAGACATAATCACATGTTTCCCATGAACTCTTATTTCATATTCGTAAAGCACAGATCTGATCAGGTCTCTCCCCTCCTCAAGAAGCTTCAATGGCTCCATGTTACCTCTAGGATAATGTATAAACTCCTATGTTTGGCATTTTTCAATCGCTTCATACTGTGGCTCCAGCCTAATTTTCTAGGCTCATTTTATGGGACCCACTTCATGCATTCTGTGATGAGCTGAACTGGTGTATTTGGTGTTCTCCATACATGACCTTCCATTTCCTGCTTCTGGAATGCCCCTCCTCCTCCCCTCCGCCTCTTGCAATTTCTTACTTTCTGTCAAGGCTTATCTCAAGTGCCATACCCTAAAAGGCCTTCCCTGGACCCCACAGGTGCCTTCCAGTGCTCTTCCCTTCCCTCCCCCAAATGGCTTTGTATTTAGGCTTCCGAAGATTTAGAACTGGAATCAGATTTAGGAGATGACAAATTCAATCCCTTCAATTTAAATATGAAGAAATGATGTTCTAGAGAAGTTGAGACATGTTTAGTTTTGGGTGGGGTGGGGTGCTGTAGAGCCCAGAGTGCTGGGCTTGGAGTTAGAAAGAGCTGAGTTCAAATCCTGCCTCAGACTCTTACTAATTGGGTTACCTGGACACGTCACTTAACCTCTGTCTGCCTCAGCATCTTCATTTGTAAAATGGGGATGATAATAGCACCTCCCTCCTAGGGCTGTTGTGAGGATCAAATGAAAGAATATCTGTAAAGTGATTGGTAAAGTGTCTGGCACATAGTAGGTACTTAATAAATTTTTGTTTCCTTCCTTGCCCAGCATCATATAGTTAGTGTCTATGAAAGGATTAGAACCTAGATCTTTCTGACCACAAGTTTAATGCTTTATCTCAAACTCTGTGTGTGTGTATATATATATGCAAACACATATAACATACATATACACATCTATATACACGTAAGCATATGATGAGTATAAACAGTACATGAACAGATACATACATACATGTGTGATACATACACACGTGTGTATACATACACATACATATACAGATATTCACATTCTGTGAGCAAATGATACATGGGTAATTAAGTAAATATAATATGCAAATCTATAGACAAACATTAGCACACATATATATAGATGCATATATATAATTCCACATACATATATGGATATACATACCTCTATGTATATAGGCTGTTTTACAAATAAAATTATGATTTTTATAATTATCAATAACGCATACTATCATATCAACATATTAATGACATAGAATTGTTAATAATTATTACGTATAAGTACAGTATACTATCTTACTTAAATACTTAAATACATTACTTAAATAAATACACGTAAATAATTGCTTCCTGTCTGCAGGGACAGTGTGTGAATAACCTAAGGCTTAACCCAGAGGGCTCAGAAAAGCGGGAGAGGGAAAGAATCTGTGATTTCATTGATAAGAAGAACTCCTGCTTAAGGAGACTCCCTCTGCCCATTGGCATCAGCAGCTTTTCTGCCACTCATAGTCTGCAAGATTTGCTTAAAGCATGGAGCGGCTACGTGTCTTGCGTATGGAATCATTATGTGTCAGAGGTAAAATTTGAACTCAGGTCTTCCTGGCTTCAAGGCCAACTCTCTATGTTATTATTACACCACGCTGCCATTCTGAGGTACATGGTAATTGCTAGTATATTCTTGTTGTTTTAAGTATCCCCACATGATTTGTGTTCCTGGTAGCCTGAGGCTGAGCTCTGAGATCTAGCCTCTCAAGGTGCTCTAGCAAGGTCCTGCCTTCAACACCCTGGCAGCTGATGGGCCCTGCAGTCAATGAGCTCTGTTGGGGGTGAGCAGGGAGGGACCCTGCTGGCTCAAACACCGTTCAGCTTGGAAACCCCAAGAGTCTCCCAGCTAACAAAGAAGCTACTCCACTGCTCATTAATTTGCAGAATAGTGTGTAATAATAAAATGCTCTTTAAAGCCAGGACGTGGTGTGAGTGACTGCTTTTTAAAGTCTTAATAAGGATCATTAACTGCTTATGAAAAGGTTTTATAAACATTTGTTAAACTCTCAGAGTAGCAACTGCTGATGTTTCATGCTCCCCAAGATACCAGGGACAGAAGGAAGCAGCTCAGAGACTCTGCCTGGCTCACAAACTGACTGATCCCCCAAGTCCTTAATCTGAAGGATTCCTGCTAGGAAGTGATATCCATAAGTAGCCATTTTGAATACCCTCCTGACCCTGGGCTTCTGTGAGGGATGGTTTCTTCCAGTTTCTCTCTCTTTCTTTGTTGTTGGAGAGGGAATCAAGACCCTTGGGAACAATTTAGATGGAGATATGGGGAGAACTTCCTAGTGCCAGTAGTTTGGGAACAGTGTCCTAGAGTGTGGGAGGAACTGTCCAAGTTTGTTGTGTCTTGGGTGAAATCCCAATAGAGTTCTCTTGGAGAGCCTAACAGAGAAGCTATTTGCCTATGCTGATTGATCCTATTTTTTTCAAAGCCTAGTTCTGAGCCAAAAGATTGTAAGCCCAAAGGTTCTGAATCTCAGTATTCTAAGCCTCATCATTCTAAGCTTAACAGTATCCATAACAATATCAATTTTCCCCCTTTCCCCCTTCTAGTCCCTGACTTGGCTATGACCTGAAGCAACCTAGCCTACTGCATATCCTACTTAGGAAATCCCATTCTGGAAAGATTTCCTCATTCTCTTGCGCAGCTCTAGAGGACTGCCCTGACGAGTATTGGAACTCTCTGGTCTGGCCCCCAGAGGAGCTGCTGAAGTATTCTGAGCTCTGCCTCTGACATGTCAGACAGACAAAGGAAATCCAGTGCTGTTCTTAGATCCAAAATCAAATGAAGGCAGCTGTTAGGTCTTCACAGCTGTTGGATGGGATGATGGGCTTGGTGGATAAAAAGAAATTCATAGCACCTTCCGATTTTTTTCTAGGTAATAATTTGAGCTACAGTTCTGAGTATCTGGTCCTGGGTAGTAAACCCTTGAGTCTTTTAGGGAAACAAATAAATTAAATCCTGAAGCTTAAGGTGATGCAGTCTTCTCCTCTAACTGCTGGAATTAGGGTTAGATACAAGAATTTCATGATAGATTGACTGAAAATTGAAATGGGTCCTCAAAGGAAGTTGAGGGACTTCTTTTCCTGGGGGTGGATGGGTCATAAAGTTGGAAGAGACTCACAGAAGTTATCTAATGCTTCATAAGATTATTCTCTTATTATTATTATCTTCAAAGAAATAGTCCTAGTGACTTAGGATCATAGATTGTGTGTGTGTGTGTGTGTGTGTATGTGTTTATGTATGTATATAATGTCTGGCCCTACATACCTTGGGTCTATGTCTATAACTGCATGATTTTAACAATTCACTTGTGTAAAGGAGAGGAATATAAAGTAAGTTTGAAAAAGAGGGAGCCACACTCTTCACAATGGCTTTAAACCTGAAGCCTAGATGTATGTAGTTTTATTGTGGAAAGAATTAGGTACCAGTAAAGGTTCATGAGTGGGAACCAACATGATTAGATCTGTGCTTTAGGAAGATTACTTTGGTAGCTGTGTGGAGGATGGTTTGGGATAGGGAAAATGTCTCTGTGAGTGTGTATCTCTATTTTTTAAAAGTTGGGTAATCTTTTTCTTTTTGGAACCTTATGGATGATAGTCTAGAGAATCAGTCTGGGAGGGTTTATTCTTTTTTGCCCAAGGCCTCAGGTTGGGCGCCTCAGTTCCTCACTCTTTGCCTTGGGGAGTCATAGTTGAACAGGGGCCTCAGGGTTGATAAGAGGGTCTGAAGGAATGATAATTTGATCAGAATGTTCTTAATAACTCTTCCCTGGGGCTGAAACATTTTGGACAGCTTTGTGTCAGTGTGGGCCCCTTTTCATTCCTTGCTAGCTTTGGCAAACCACCCTAAATTGTCCTTCCAGGAACCATTTCCCCATACCACCCCGCCTTCTTCTTTATCTCCACCCCTTCTCCAGAAATTCTCTCCCCCCTCACACCACAACCCATTATCTCAACCCTTGCTCCAATAGAACTTTCTGACTTATCACAATTCCCCTCTTTATCTCCCCAGAGTACTGTGGGCTCAACACCATCTTCTCTCCAATCCCAAGAAAACTCAATTAGAAACCCACAAATAAATAGCACATCGAATTTAAACATATGTGTAAAACATAAATGTCTGATCCCAACCAAAAATTTTCTGCAGAACTAGTTGGGGTAAAGGGGAGCAGGGAGGCTGTGATAGAAGGAGAAGTGGACGAGCTTGGAAGTGAGATTCAGACTGGGAGATAGGAGTGTGCTGGGGATCAGAATGCTGACCAGGGCCCAGGTGGTCTGCAGCATGGCAGTCACTCATAGAAAGATGCCTGAAAGGAGAATGTCCACCATATGCTAAAATGTTTAGCACTATCTCTATGCCTCTTCACTTTTACCCAAATTCTCTTCCTGACTCCCCTATATCTGATGATAATGTCATCTCTTCAATCCCCCAGGCTTGGCACCTTGGAGTTGTCTCTGATTAGAAGCAGCAGAATGTTGTGGATGAAATATTGAACATGGAGTCTAGGAAAGATGGGAGTTTGTCATCCAACTTTAGACATTTACTGGTTGGATAATTTTGAGTAAGTTATTCAACCTCTCTATCTCAACTTCCTCTGTACCTACTTTAAAAGGTTGTTATGAGGCTCAAATGAAGCCTCCTAACCTCCTTCCCACCCCAGGTCAGGAAGGAAGGACCTTGCCCTTTCTTCTGATTTTTCTATTCCCATCCCACCTACTCATGCTGCTTGGATGAGCTGGGAGTCATGAACTATAGTCTTTCTAGTAAGATGAAGGATGACCAGGACTTACCTTCTCTACCCTGTATCCTTAGGTCCCCATACCTTTACCACTATTCCCTCCAGTCTACTAAGGACCTCTGGCTTTGCCCTTCCATAACTGCATTCTCTTACATGTACCTTTCCCAGTTGAATCTTCTTTCCACTAGACTGTGGATAGGGCTGGGCTAAATGTCCATCTTCTTCGTGAGGTGTTTCTTGCTCCCATTGACCCATCCCTTCTACCTGCTAAAGCCTTCTCCTCAAAATCACCTTAGCTCTCTTTGGTACACATGCATCTATCTATGTGGTGCCTCCTCTGACTAAACTCTATCCTCTGTGAGAGTAACCATTATCCCACTTTTGTCTTTGCAAGTAGGACCAAAAAGAATACATATTGATCGGTCGATTAAGGCAGTGATGCCAGGATAGGATTAGGGAGGCTGTTTGGGCCTCATGTTCACTCAGGTTCCCACTCCCTGTGGAGGTGTAGAGTCTGAGGATTTGTGTAGACCAGACTTGTCATTTTACATGATGTTATGATGTTTGTGAAATGTTATGATGCTTGAGAAACCCTAAAATGCTATATCAGCATCAGCTATTGATATTATTTTTACAGATGGAGAAGAGGCTTGGTGACTTTTCCAAAGCTGCACAAAGATTCGGGAGCAGAGACAATTCTATGAAACAGATCTTATGAGGTTCAGTCTCAGTTTCCTCTTGTGAAAATGGAGGAGCTGGATTCTCTGGATCATTTAAAGCCCCTTCCAAATCTAGATATGTGATACAATAATAGAGGAAAAATATGGTAAGTTGAAAAATATATGTACTTGTTTTTATGCTCATGGGCTAATAGTGTATCTGTGTATGTGTTACTGTGTCTCTGTGTGTATTTTTGTGTTTTAATGTGTGACATTTTTAGGATGATTTGTTGCTTGTGTTTCTTTTTAATGTGTTAGCGTGTGTGTGTAGATAATGAAATAGGGGGAAAAGGAATCATACACTACTTGAGGCTTCTACTATAGAACTACTTTGTTGCCTCATTTATTTGGATTTATTTCAATATTTCCCTTGTTCAATAAGACAAGCATGATCAAACTCAGGCCTCTCTTATTGGAGCTGGACATCCTCCTCAGGAATATCTGGGAAGAATTATAAAGATTTAAAAACAAAACAACAACAATGACAAAAACTCTAGCCACCTCCCTCTGCTCTACTTTCCCCTTAAGGGAAAAAAATATGGATTGGAGATTTTTTTTTTAGATGCCCTATTTCCTTGAAGCTCTGTTGGTCATTTGTCTAGCGTCTCATGAGAGCTGTGAATTTACAACTCCTTACGGCTCTGATTCTTGGGAAGTAGCTTGAGGGAGAAAGATGGTAGAATTTCATACTTGCTAATTTAAAACAATAACAATTGTTAGCAAGTCAGAAAGTAGTCCCATTAAATCAACTGGATTCTATTGAACAAGTCCAATAGGATGAAATTGACTCCTCAAAATCAGATTTCAGAATGGTTAATGATGGGTACATGGTAAGAGGTGGCTTGAACATTCAGCTAATATGTTTAAGCTGTTGTCATCTTGTGGAATGATTCCATCTTGTCTGGAACTAACAGGATTTTTTGCTGAAGTGGGTCAATCTGGGAAAGAGTTACTAAGTCTTGTGCTGACAGCTATTTTTTGAGGGTACAAATTTGTTTTTTCCTGTATGCTTTTGATTTTTTTAAAAAAAGGTAATGTCCTTTTAGACTTCTTTATAGAAGTCAAAATCAGAAAAAAAGAGGTAAGAGGTCCATGGGTCAGAGGTCCACTTTGGTCAGAACCCATCTCTAGCATTGTGTTTGATTCTGGATGCCTCATGTTTAAAGGGACACTGACAAACTGCATTGAGTTCAGAGGGGTAGTGATTTGGAAATGAAGTCGTTTGAGAATGGATTGAATTAAGTAGAAATGTTCAGCTCACAGGAAGGAAGAAATCTAAGAGCTATTGTTGAACATTTCACAGAATCGTAGGATCTCGGCATTGGAAGGCATCTCTGAAGTTATGTGGTCCATCCTATGCTGCACCTCCCTCTCCCCCCGCCCCAAAAAGGGAAAAAAAAGAACCTCCACTAGAACACATTGGACTGGTGCCATCCAGCCTTCATCTGAAAACCTTCCCTGAAGAGGAACCCATTCCCTCCTCAGTCCGCCCATTCCTCTTTGGGACAGCTTGAATGGTTAGGAAGTTTTTCCCAACATGAAGCCTACATTTATTTCTTGACAATTCTCATCTAATATTCCCAGTTCTGCCCTCTGGGGCAAAATAGAAGAAGTCTAATTGTTCTTCCTAAGAGACCTTTCCACATACTTGAAGATGGCTATCAAATCCCTCCTGAGTCATCTCCAGGCAATAAAATCTCCACTTCCCTCAAATGAACCTCATTTGGCATGAACTCAAGGGCCTCTACCACCCTAGTGGCCCCTCTCCTACAACTACTCCAGCTTGTCCTTTCTAAACTGCCTAGAATTGGACAAGTCTCCAGAAGCAGTCTGATTAGGATAGAATGCAGTGAAACTGTCACCTTCATGAAGAATCTTAGAATCTTTTTTTACACTACTCCAGGTAGCCAAAGATCACTCTGGATGCCATATTACAACATTAGTTTATAATCCCCTACTGCTCCTGGATCACTCCCCCCATCCCCAATTTTTAGAATACATATTAGTTTCCTTTTCTTTTTTTTTGAGAGGCAAGAAGGGGTGCCTGATCTGCCAAGGGTTATACAGTAAGTAAGTGTCTGAGAACAGATTCTAACTCAAGTTTTCCTGACTTCAGGCCAGTGCTCTATCCACTGCAACACCTAGCTTCCCCAACATACTGGTTTCTGAAAAAAGCTGAACTAGGTCCAATGGATAGAAGTTATAGGGAGGGCGTATTTCAGCTCAGTAGAAGAAAGAAACTTCTACTTGAATTGTCCCACAAGGAAATAGCAAATTTCCCATCACCAAAGATCTTTAAGGAGAGGTTGGATGACCACTCAATGTTTTAGAAAGGATTGCTGAATTGAAGAATAGGTTGGATGAGATCATTTCAAATGTATCATCTAACTCTTACCAAATATCACAATTACCAAGAAATGGCAAATGCTTTCTAGGTAGCATAGTAGATAGAGGGACTGGTCTCCAAGTCAGGAAGACCATTGTTCAAATATTGCCTTATGCTTTTTAATAGTTGAGTGACTCCTGGCAAATTACTTGACTTACATTTTCTTCATCTTCATTCTTCATATGAGGAGCTGAATTTGATGGTCCCTATTGTTCCATTGATCTCTAAATTTATTATTCCATGACTTCAGGACTGTCCTTCCTTTAATTCAGCATGGGCTAATTTCTCTCAGTTCCTTCTCTCAATTCCAATGTGAATCTTTTTTAGGAGACATCAGGTCATGGCAGCATAGATTTAATCCTGGAATGAATCTGAACTAGGGGCCATGGCCCTGTGTGAATTTGGGTCTTGCAACTAAGACTACTAACTGAACCTTGCTAGATTTAGGTCAAGAATGCATGTTAATGATAACATTGTACCTTATAGTTTTATAGTATTTTATATATTGAGAAAATGTTCTTATTATATTAATGACCAATATAAAACCTGAGCTTATATTAACATCCAATTTTATATATGGGACCAAAGATTCTCATTTTCTTTATTAATACGTAGGGTTTTTTTTCCCCTTTTTATTTCCTCTTTCAGGACAGAACTGACAATGAGACATTCTTCTCAATCTTGCCTGGGACCCCACCTAACTGGGAGAGCTTATTTCTGATTAAAGAGTAAAGAGAATCTAATTTAGGTGAATTCTGGCCCATTGTGTTCAACTTAAGTGGTCTGGGTGGAGATGAGTTTTCTCATCCAAGACCCCTGACCTGAGCAGAGTCACATTTCTCCTACCCCCTTATTAGAAAAAAGCCTACCTCTTTTTATGATACCCATCCTCTCATTAATTGTTAACCAATCAGAGTTGCTTTTCACCCTCAGTGTATTTAAACATTAAACAGTTTCCATGAGAGCTCTTTGGTTTTGAGAGAACCACTGACCTTAATTTATTATCTGCTAGTCTAATTAATAAATTGATTATTAATGACCCAGAAACTAGGTCTCTTGAACTTTTCATTCATCTCAATATATAAATATGTTTTTTGTATATGCTTATGTTGAAGCATAAATATGTTGATGCACTTTTTTTCTTCAAAAGTTTGTATACATCGCTTTCATGTTCTATATCACCTTCATTTCTGAATGTATCTCTGGCCCAGAAAGCCATCCCTCATAAGAAAGAGTAAAAATATCAAGAAGACCAGTGTCACTGGGTCATCTGGAGTGTGTTGGAGAGAAGCAAAGTGTAAGAAGACTTGGATAAGAGGGAAGAGGCAACATAATAAAGGGCTTGTAAAGTCAAATGGAAAAGTTTTTATTTGATTCTGGAGTTAATGGGAAGCCACTGGAAGGAAGGAATGACTCAGTAAGACCTTCACTTTAGGGAGATAAATTTGACAGGTGAGGTAGATAAAGGACAGGAGTTCAGAGTGACTTGCATGAGGGAACTCAAGTCTATGGCAATAGTCCAGGCATGAAGTGATGGTCTGGATTAGCATGGTGGATATGTGAGTAGAGAGAAGGGGAGGATAAAAGAGATGTCACGGAATGACAGACCTTGGCAATAGATTGGATAGAAAGGGTGAGCTAGAGTAAGGAATTAAGAATAGCAGCCTGGGCAACTGGGAGGATGGTGATGCCCTTGGCAGTAATAAAGAATTTTAGCAGAAGAGAAGATTTTACGGGAAATATAATGAGTTCTGTTTTGGACTGCTTGAGTTGATGTCGTCGATGTGTCATCTAGTTGGTAATATGAGACTGGAGGTGAAGAGGGAGGTTAGGGCTGGAGAAATAAATCTGAATATCATCCACATAGATATAAAAATTGAATCCAAGGATGTTGATGAGAATATCAAGTGAGATAATATAAGGGAGTAGTGTCAAATTCAAAGAGAAACAGAGGCCACTAAATGGTGCAAAGGAATTCCTGAGGGACACATATTGACTTAGTTTTTTTTAAATTGTCTTTTCAGCTCTAAATTCTCTCCTTCCCTCTACTCCTCCCCCTCCCATTGAGAAAGCAACAGATACTATATTGACTTAGTTTTAAAATGTATAGCTATTAATATTTTGTTGTATTTTTGTTTATTTTGTTAAATATTTCCCAATTTAATCTGTTTTGGGCTGCACTCAGGAGTGTCGTGAGCTACATAGACCACATGTTTGACTCCTCTGATATATAGAGAGAAGAGAAGGAAAGAAAGCCCAGGACAAGAGGAGAGAGCCTTGGGGGAATGCTGGAAGTTAATAGATGTGACCTGGATGAAGATTCAGCAAAGGATACTGAAAAGGAGAGATCAGGTAGGTAGGAGGAAAAAAAAAAAAGAGAGAGCAGTGTCATGAAAACCTAGAAAGGAGAGTATTCATGATAACAAGATGATCAATATGGCCAAAGACTGCATAGATGCCAAGAAGGATGAGGATTGAGATAAAGCCATTTGATTTGGCCATTACATCATCGCTAACTTTGGGGAGAACAATGGATGTTGAGGATGGGGTTGGAAGCCAGACTGGAAGGGCAGCAGCTGGAGGATGAGGGGAGAGAAAGGGAAGGCACTGATTATATACAGCTTTCTCAAGGAACTTAGCAACAAGTTGAAGAGATGTTGGACAATCGCTATCAGGGATGGTCAGATCAAGTGAGGATGTTTTAAGGATAGCGGGGTGTGATGATGTTTGTAGCAGTGGGGAAGGATAGAGATTTTGAAGAATAGAGAGAGACTGAAGGTGAGAGAGGGATCTTCTGGAGAAGATGGAATGGAATGACAAACCCTAATCGTTAATATTGTTCTGAACAGCCTCAGTGTTCAGTCCTGGAGTGGACTGTGTCAGAGGGAGTGTTGTATGTAGCAGAATAAGCTCTGGATTTGTAGGCTCCTGGGCTGATACTTAACTGTGTGATTATGGGCAAGGCCCTCAGTATCCCTACTTGTAAAATGAGCTGGTTGAACTTGAGGATCTCCGAGGTTATTTCTGGCTCCCAATCCTATGAGGCCATGAGTTCAAAGTGGATTGAGAAGAACTTGTTCCACCATATCAGGTTCCCTGGGAGACAGGAGGAGAGATTTGTACGAAAGTAATGAACTGGCTAGGCAACTAGGTGGCACAGTGGCTAAAACCCAGGACCTGAAGTCAGGAAGACTCTTCTCCCTGAGTTCAAATCTGGCCTCAAACACTTAGTAGCTGTGTGACCCTGGGGATGTTACTTATTCCATTTGCCTCTGTTTCCTCATCTGTAAAATTAACTGGAGAAGGAAATGGCAAACCATACCAAGAAAACACCAAATGGAGTCAGAATGAGTCTGAAATGACTGAGCAACAAGTGAACTGGATAGTGAAGCTAACTCCAAAGCAATGGCTTTGTATTTGGTGAGGAGGGGGACATAGCAATAGAAGTAGATCTAAAAAGACACGTCACTAAGAGAAAAAAAATTCCAGCCTGATGATTCAAATGTCACTTCTAACTATGCCATTGAGAAGCATTTACCTGTTTCTCCTTGAACACCTCAGAATAATAAATAGCCTCCTTTTTCCCAGGCTAGCTTTCTCTGCTGGCTCTCTTCCTTTGAATCCAAATCCCATCCCTGTTTGGGCCTTCATGCTAAGGGGTGGGATGAGGTAGAGGGAGGTGGAAGAAGAATTTGAATGAACCTTTAGCCTTAACTGTGGAAAGGGTCAAGACTTTCACTACTCTTACAGTTACCACCCTGCTCAAGTCAAGGACCAAATAAATCTATTAAACCATGAAGAAAAAGAGAGGTGGGGGGGGGGCAGGGGGAAAGAAGGAATGATGTGGGAATGAAAAGTATGGTTTTGTTTCGGTCTGTTATCACAAAGCCTACTGAGTTGAATATTCTGACCTAACAATCAAAACATGTCATAATTACAAACAGACCCTTTGAAAGCAACAAGAGTATATGGGGAGAACATGATAAATACTTGCTGATCTCAGCAGCTCCTGCAGGCCAGATCAATTCTTCTGTCACTTTGGTGTTCAGATTCTCTTACTGAACTGCTCAAATTCTTCTCTGAGACCTGCTAGCTTGATGCACTCTAACTTTGAAAAAGCGAACCACTGAGAAGCTAAGATCAGGTTCAGATAGAGCTCACTCCAACTCTGTCTTGTTCCTGCACTGTCCTCAATGCAGAAGACAATGGTTTGAAATTTAAAATTTTTGACTGAAAGAAAAATAAATGGAAGGCAATTGAGTTTTGATCTGGGAAAGTTCCCACACCATTACACCTGCTTTCTTCTCTTAACCACTCATTCCTACAAATACATCTACTATAGTCAGAGAGCTGTTATGCTTCTACACATTGGGGTGCCAGGTCCAGAAGAAGTCACATAAGTGGTGCCAGGAAGGGGTCAGGACAGCAAAGTGATATGCATTGTTGGAGTTAAATGGCAGAAAAAAATAGCAGAAGCTAAACTTCTGGTTTCAGAGAGACCTGAGAAGATTTGAGTAGATTGCTTTAGTCAAGTGAACAGAAGAAAAATTTACATGACGATAATGTTGTAAAGACAAATAACTTCAAAAGCTTTAATGCCAATCAACAATCCACCAAATGACCAAGCATGATAGAGGATTGGTGAAGTTTGCTACGTACCTTATGACAGAGACAGAGGTGAAGGACTCAGGGTGCAGACTGATCCATATGTTTTTGGACATGCCCAGTATGGGAATTTGTTTTGCTTGACTTTACACATTGGTTGCAAGAATTTTGGTGTTTCTGTTTGTGGGAAAGCAAAACATCTATTTTTGCTCATTGAGAAAAATTAAATTTATAAAAGAATATAAGCACTTTGAAAATAAGAATTATTTTATGTTTGTCTTTGTATCCATAATGCCTGGCATGGTCCCCAACATATGCTAGATGCTTAATAATTTCTTGTTCATTGATTGTTAAAGGAGCAGTATTCTGGGGATAACTTTTTAATTATTTCTCTTTCTATATGTTGTATTACCCTTAAAGAGCTTCTGTAGGCAAAAGGTAGACTGAAAATGGTTTCTTGTCCACTCTTTAGCCCCTGGTGTTCAAATGTTAATCAAATGTCTGGAACTAAAAAAGAAAAGATAACTGGTTGAACAAAATGAAATAAGTAAACTCACCATTGGCTTGTTCAGTCTCTATTAGCAAGGGTGCCCCCATCTAGTCTAACTATTTTTTTTTTGTTGTTCAGTCTTTTCAGTCATGTCTGACTCTTCATGACCCCATTTGGGATTTTCTTGACAAAGATGCTGAAGTGACTTGCCATTTCTTTCTTCAACTTGTTTTATAGATGAGAGAACTGAGGCAAAATGAGAAAAGTGATTTGTCCACATCACACAACTAAAGCTAGATTTGAACTCAGGAAGATGAGTTTTTCCAACTCTAAGGGCAGCACTCTCTCCACTGCACCACCTAGCTGCCCAACTCCTTCTTTTACAAATGAGAAAACAAAGACTGGGGAAGCTGAGAACCCAAGAAGGTTAGGTTACATGTCCAAAGTCAGATGAGAAGTGTCAGAGGTAGGGTTTGAATCCAGGTCCTCTTACTCTAAGACGAGTGCTCTTTCCACTTAATCACATTTTATGGATGCTATTTTAGAAAACTTTACAATCACTTTCTGATGTGTTATTCCCTCTGCCCCATTGAACCTACTGTGAAATAGAGAAAAAGTAATGAAACCACCCTATCAAGCGACCATGCTTGACACACAGCATTTTTTTACTTGTAATCCCAATCTCTCCACCTTCACAAAGTTGGATGTGGGTTTCTTCCTCTGTTCTTAGGTACCAAGAGCATTCCCCTGAATTCAGAGGAAAGCAGGGTATTTGATGTCTTCCTTGCCACCCCATCCCCCCAAGATTTGATACTTTACAGCTGAAGGTCACCACCAGCAAAGAACTTCATTGTTGCTCTGATCTAGCGTTCTCTCCCCATGCTCCAAGGAGTCTGAAGGACTCCATTTCCATTCATTCCATTCTACCACTGCTTGGTCCTTCACAATGCTGCCCAAACAGGCTTCCTTAAAGATTGAGTCATGTTCTCTCTGAAAAGCTTGAGTGGCTCACTACTGAATAGAGAATAACATTTGAAGTTCTATGTCTGGCATGCCAGACCCTCCACAATGCTCTCTTTCCAGATTTATGTTGCGTTATTCCTTTTAATGCTCTCTACACTTCTGCCAAACTGAACTATTCTCTGCCTTAAGAACTTGCTGTGAGATTTCCTACTTCTATACATTTGCTCAAGCTGTTCCCAATGTTTGGAATGTCTTCCTTCCTCTTTCACCACAAGAAGACCACTCAAAGTCTAACTCAAATGTAATCTTCTCCATGAAGCACTTTATGATTTCTCTCAGATCCTCATGACTTTTCTCCCAAACTTTACATGGTACTTTGTTTTGTACTCCTCTAATAGTGTAAGGAAGAAGGGAACAAGTATTTATTAAGTGCCTTTTGTGTGGCAGGCATTGTGCTAAGCACCTGACAAATATCTCATTTGGTCCTATTGTTATCTCCATTTTACAGTTGAGGAAATTGAGGCAAAAAAAGATTAAGTGACTTGCCCAAGGCCACATAACTAGTAAGTGTCTGAGGACACATTTGAACCTAGATCTTCTTAATGCCCTGGAAGGCTCCTTTTTCTGAGTTCAAATCCAGCCTCAGACACTTATTTGCTGTGTGACCCTAGACAATCACTTAACCTCTGTCTGCCTCAGTTCCCTCATTTGTTAAATAAGCTGAGAAAGAAATGGCAAACCACTTCAGTGTCTTCACCAAGAAAATCCCAAATGTGGTCATGAAAAGTTGGATGTGACTGAAAATGATTGAACAACAACAACTAATACATGTCTTATTGTGTACTGCACTTATCTCAGCTTTGGTTCATTCCTCCACAGCCTTCATAAGTGCAGAAACTATATTAAGTAGCCTTGAGACACTTCCATATTCCATCTGATCAAAGGAATCAAGATAGTTAGTCTTGAGAAGACTTTGGAGTGGGGGTGGTTGTGGTGGTGGGGGGCAGATGTAGGACATGATAGTCATCTTCAAGCACCTGTAGAGATGTTCTATGGAAGTCTCATTAAATCTGTTTTGCTTGGCTCCAGAGGGCAGAGCTGGCTACCATGAGTGAAAGCCTTAGGAAAGTAAGGGAAAAATCTTCCTAACAATTAGAAGTCTCCAAAAGTGGAATGGAGTACCTTGGGAACTTGTAGGAAAGTTATTCCAAGGAAGACCAGATGATTGTCCTTTTGCTTATCTCCAAGTCCCATGTGAATACAGTCCCTGAATCTGACTTGGTTCATCTATCCCTTGCCTGGATTATTGCAAACTTCCCATCAGACATCTTGCCTCCAATCCCACATCGTTTCCATCTTTCCACAGCCGTAGTTGTCCCCTGTTGCTTTGAGCACACCTCAAAAGCTCTTTGCTGGTTCTTTGTAGTTCCCACCTCAAATCTCCCAATCCAAGGAATGTTCAAGACTTCCATTAAAGGCTCTTTCATCCCGCCTCTGAGTTATGTCCCTTCCCTGGGAATGTATGTGACTGGAGAAACTCCCTCTCCTTCGTCAAGAGTCCCAGAGCTGGAAGGAAGGTTTGTAAGACACTCCACAACATACCTTTTCATCTTTTAACAGTGATCCTTGGTAGACAACTATTCTCAATCTCAACATTCCATCTCTGGCTTCTTCCTGCTAAGGAACACATTCACACAAACCTTCCCCTATTCTTTCATCACTCTGCTCCTGCAAATTCTCACCTCCCTTCAAGTCTTATCTCAGGGGCTATGTCTTCTGGAAAGGTTTTCATGACCTCCCTAGTTGCCAATACTGCTCAAATTATTTTACATATAATTGTATCAATATACCTGGAGATGTTATACAGGTTCCGGTAGATGGCTTTAGGTTCTTTCCAAATCTGATATTCTGAGTCTGTGATGCTGTGACCTTTACTCAGCCTGATTTATTGTTATTCAGTTTAACTGTTATTCAGTTACCTCAAAAGTTTACAAAAATGAATGTTGAAAACTATCTTTACATACAATTTGGAAAATTACTATTAAGGGGGGAGAAAGAGTATTCAGGAAAAGACTGGGTTTTAGTAAGCATTGAAGATGGAAGTAATGTGGAAAAAAAAGAGATTCGACATCTGGAGCAAAAGAGGAGTTGCTGGGTTAGGGGTAGCACTGAGTTTCCTATAGAGGTTGGGAGGTGAGAGAGAACTGACAGCAATATTGTTGGTGGTACCCACAGCTGAATTGCACATTGAATCCAAACCAACCTAGGTCACTAAGCTAGGTTGCTCATAGTAGGGCAGAGGCAGTCTGCCTCACTCCAGTAGAAAGTTACCAGGAAGGTGTCTAGTAGAGGGGCCTAATACCATGGGGGGGGCAGGGGGAGGAGGGAGGTGTTTCTCTGGGCTTGGTGAAAGATTGATTTCATTGTGGAGTTCTTTTTAAAAATAAAAAAAAAATTATTACTATAAGTTTATTTATTTATTTTTAGTTTTCAGCATTCATGTCCACAAGATTTTGAGTTCCAAATTTTCTCCTCATGTCTCCCCTCCACCTATCCCAAAAGGGTGTGCATTCTGATTACCACTTCCCCCAATCTACCATCCTTTCTGTCACACCTCTCCCTTCTCTCATCCTCATCTTCTCTATTTTCTTGCAGGGCAAGATAGATATTTACACCCCATTGCCTATATATCTTATTTCCCAGTTGCATGTAAAAACAATTTTTAATATTTGTTTTTAAAACTTTGAGTTCCAACTTCTCTCCCTTCCTCCCTCCCCACCCATCCCCACTGACAAGGCAAGCAATTCCATATATGTTATACTTGTGTAGTTATGCAAAACTCTTCCATAACAGTCATATTGTGAAAGACTAACTATATTTCCCTCCATCCTATCCTGCCCCCATTTATTCTATTCTCTCTTTTGACTCTATCCCTCCTCAAAAGTGTTTACTTCTAATTACCCTTTTCTCCCATTTGCCCTCCCTTCTATTATCCCCCTCTCCACTTATCCCCTTCCTCCCTACTTTCCTATAATGTAAGATAGATTTCAATACCAAATTGGGTGTGCATGTTATTCCCTCCTTAATCCAAATGTGATGAGAGTAAGGCTCACTCTTTCCCTCTTACCTCCTTCCTCTTTCCCTCCACTGAAAAAGCTTTTTGTTGCCTCTTTTATGTGAATAATTTGACCATTTTATTTCTCCCTTCATCCTCCCAATATATTCCTCTCTCACCCCTAAAGTTTATTTTTTAGATATCATCCTTTACTATTCAACTCACCCTGTAACCTCTGTCTATATGTATATAATCCCTTCAACTACTCTAATGTTGAAAAAAGTATCGAGTTATAAATATTATCTTTCCTTGTAGGAATGTAAACAGTTCAACTTTAGTAAGTGCCTTATGATTTCTTTTCCTGTTTACCTTTTCATTCTTCTTGATTCTTGTGTTTCAAAGTCAAATTTTCTATTCAGTTCTGGTGTTTTCATCATGAATGCTTGAAAGCCTTCTGTTTCATTGAATGACCTTCTTTTTTCCTCTGAAGTATTAAGCTCAGTTTTTCTGGGTAGGTGATGCTTGATTTTAATCCTAGCTCTTTGGATTACTAGAATACCATATTCTAATCCCTTTGATCCCTTAATGTAGAAGCTGCTAGGTATTGTGCTATCCTGATTATATTTCCACAATATTTGAATTGTTTGCTACTTGCAATATTTTTTCCTTGATCTGGAAACTCTGGAATTTGGCTACAATATTCCTAGAAGTTTTCCTTTTGGAATCTCTTTCAGGAGGTGATTGGTGTATTCTTTCAATACCTGCTTTACCCTCTGCTTCTAGAATAACAGGGCAGTTTTCCTTAATAATTTCATGAAAGATGATATCCAGGCTCTTTTTTTTGGTTGTAGCCTTCAGGTAGTCCAATAATTTTTAAATTGTCCCTCCTGTATCTATTTTCTGAGTCAGTTGTTCTTCCGATGAGATATTTACATTGTCTGCTATTTTTTCATTCCTTTGGTTTTGTTTTATAATTTCTTGATTTTTCATAGAGTCATTAGTTTCCAACTGCTCCATTCTAATCTTTAAGGAATTATTTTCTTCAGCGAGCTTTTGGACCTCCTTTTCCATCTGACCAATTCTGCTTTTTAGGGCAATCTTCTTCTCATTGGCTTTTTGGATCTCTTTTGCCATTTGAGTTAGTCCATTTTTTTGAAGTGTTATTTTCTTCAGCATTTTTTGATTTCATGATTTCATCAAATTTCATGATTTTCTTGCATCACTCTCATTTCTCTCCCAATTTTTGCTCTACTTGTCTTCCTTGATTTTCAAAATCCTTTTTGAGCTCTTCCATGGCCTGAGACCAATTCATATTTTTCTTGGAGGCTTTGGATAGAGGATCTTTGACTTTGTTTTCTTCTGTTTGCATGTTTTGGTCTTCCTTGGCACCAAAGTAAAATTTTATAGTCTGATTCTTTTTCTGGTTTTTGCTCATTTCCCCAGATATTTATTTACTTTTGAACTCTTTGTTAAGGTAGTTCCCTACTTCCAGTATGAGTGGCGGGGGTGGAGGAGTGAACTGTCAGCTGCTAAATTCCCCCACAATCTTTGGACCTAGGGTTCCAGAAACAGTTGCAGCCTCTGCCTCTGCTGCTGTTGCTGAAGCTGCAAGCTCCTCCACCCCCTCCACCACCCTAGGGCTGGGGCCACTCTCCTCTCTCATACAGATCCCACAGGTTTTTTCCACTGAACTTCCAATTTCTTCTCAGCATTTTGGGGTTGTGAAGCCTGGAAATCACCACTGGTGCCAGAGATTCAGGCCTCCTGACACCTACTCAGATCTGTGCCAGCAGAGCCAATGCTGGACTGCACTCTGCTTCCTGCACAGCATCATAATAGATGCTTCCCGTCAATCTTCCAAGCTGTCTTGGGCTGGAGATTTGCTTCACTCCATCATTCTGTGGGATCTGCAGCTCCAGAATTTGTTCAGAGCCATTTTTTACAGGCATTTGACTGGGTTTGGGGGGAGAGCTCTAGCAAATCTGTGCTGTTACTCCACCATCTTGGCTCTGTGCCTCCACCACCCCATTGTGGAGTTCCTACTGGGGAGCTGTTGGATACCCACTCCTCCAGGAAATGAGTCCTGGGGGAGATGCGTATGGAAGATACTACCCTGTTCCCCTCTTTGTTAGCTTCAGCCCAGCTTGAGGTTCATTCATTTCTCCCCAGCTGCACGGGAGGGAGATGCTGAGGAGCAACATGATATTTTAGGCCTGAAAACACTGAGTTGATTGGGTTTCCTTAGAGGCCAGGAAAAAATATGCTTAAGCCCAAGTAGTATTTCACTGGCTTCTTGTCTTCAAAAAATCCAATCTTCCTGCTAAGAGAAGCATTTGAGAACTCTAGGATATACACCTAACACATTTTCCCTGATGAATTACCATCTAGAAAATATATATTTCTTTAAAAACCAGAAAATAGCTGTAAAGTACCCATTTTATTTCAAAAATATACTGGGATTAGAGAGAATATCCCTTTCCCCCTTTTGGCTTATCAAGTTTACTCATCTCCTCCCAGAAGCCTTATCTCATTATTCTATTTGGTAATGATCTCTCCTCTCCATCCTCTCCCCCAACACACATCTCCACATGTTTCATATGACATTCTGCTTTGTACCTGTGTAGTGCACTTGTCACTGTTATTTAGTTTTCAAGGTTTTTTTATGTGTTGTACATCCGGGGTGGTGTGTTCTGGTGAACGTTTAACAACCAAATTTTTGAAAAAAATAAAGTGCAGGCAATTTTAAGTTCAACCTGTACCATCACAATTTTTTCATCCCTTAAGTCTTGACAATCAACAAAATGATAAATCAAATCCTGATTTGTTTCATTTGTCAGTTTGTGAGCTAAATGCTCAAATGAAAATTTAACCATTTGCCTCTTGGCAGCCAGAAGGGGATAACTCCAACATACTACAGGATGAGTAGGGCTGTGCCTGGCCTTCAAGGCAGGGTGGTGTAAGGGATAGAGTGCTAGATGTGGAATCAGGAAGACTTGAGTTCAAAACCCATCTCAGACACTAATGAGCTCCAGAACGTCTTAGACAACAAGTAAGTCATGTTACCTCTTGGAAGCTCAGTTTAATCATCAGCAAAATGGATATGATAATACTTTCAGTAACTATCATCATGTGTATTCATCCTTTGTTGCCAAAGAAGACCATACCATCAGAGAAATGATGACATGACTTGCACTTGGCTTGTTTTGAGTGAGGGAGGGCTGTGCAGGTCACCAGCCTCACTTCTCCTCCAGAGCCATCTGAATCCAATGACCAGATATTCATCATGATGACTGGAGATGACCCAGGATGAGGCAATTGGGATTAAGTGACTTGCCCAAGGTCACACAGCTAGTGAGTGTCAAGTGTCTGAGGTGAGATTTGAACTCAGGTCCTCCTGACTCCTGCACTGGTGCTCTATCCACTGCACCACCTAGCTGCCCCAAACTACCATCATAGAGCTGTTAGGAGGGTCAGCTTGAGTCATATGTGTCAAAGGCCTTGCAAATTGTAAAGACTACCTAAATATCAGTTGTTATTACATCTAAGCTCAGCCTCTTTCCCAGAACCTTGCCCAGTGATCCAGCCCACAAAGAGTGTTTAATAAATGTTTGATCTGAAGTATTTAAATTGATATACACACTCTTCATCATTAAGCCAGAACTGGAGACCGTTGCATTTTAGTGAATAGAAAGCTGATCTCGAGGCCAGGGAGACATGGGTTTAAGTCTTTCCTCTGACATGTAGTGACTGTGTGACCCTGGACAGGTGTCACTTCTCACTACTCTTGACAACTCTCCAAGAGCCTTCGTTGCAGAGAAGGCATTGACCTGTATTGGTGAGTGGAGTGTCTTCAACTCAGAATTCCCCATATTAACAAAATCATAGCCTCCCTCCTGATCCAAAGCAAGAACAAGAGAGTCCAGCTTTTCCTTACAATCAAGTCCCTCCAGTAGACTCACAAGTACGGATGAAACTCCATTTTTCTTATTGCTCTATAAACATCATGTGAGTTTCCCATGGTCTGTCCTTGCAGCCATCAGGATCTAATTACTCAGGGAAAAAAAGGCTATTTTCACAGCTTGTTTATTAGAGAGCACATCAGCTTTTGCTGGTAAATGAACCACCCAATTTTTGTTAAGCAAAGCTATATACAATATTTATTGTGCTATTACATGGACAGTTTTAGCATACCTGGTAGAAAAAGGGAGAAGACCTTAAGAGTCCCAAAAGCTTGCCTAGTATATTCATACATCTTAAAGGCATCATCCTTCTCAACGTGTCCTAATCTATTTGGAAGGTAAAGAATGCTGGGAGCCGAATCCCTGCAGTCTGGGTTAATGTCTAGTGCAGGATGCAGATGCTAATCAATCAAGTTCAAGGGAGCATGAGTTCATGCACATACACTCATCTGCACACAGACATACTCCTCAGAATTTATGAAAAGATCACATTCTCACCCACTTCAGATCTTTAGCATTAGGTAGGACCTGATAATACAGAAGAAAAAACACTGGATTTGCACTCAGAGGTCCTGGGTTCAAATCCTACCCTTTCTACCTACTGGCTGTATAACCTTGGAAAGTCACTCAGACTTTTCTGGTATCAGTTTCCACATCTGTAAAATGGAAGGGAAGAAATAGATGACCCACAGGGTCCCTTGTAGCTCTGAATGTGTAATCCTTTGAACTCTGCTGTGTCACTGACAATGATACCTTGATAGATCCATGGTAGAGATTGGAACCCATTCCATGTCTCTCATCTAGAGGGTGCAATGGATAGAGCACTGAGCCTGGAGACAGAAGGACCTGAGTTTGTATCTAGCTGTTGACATTTCCTAGCTGTGTGACTGTGGATAAGTCACTTAACCACTTTTGGCCTCAGTTTCCTCAACTGTAAAATGGGCATAATGACAGCAACTACCTCACAGGATTGTTGTGAGGATCAGTGAGATAATATTTATAAAGTACTTAGCACAGTGTCTGGCATATAGTAGGTCCTCCCATCAATCCTCCATAGAAGAGTTACTCAGTGTGTTGGAGACCTTCCTCTGGGCCTTTTAACATCTCATGTTCAACATCTATCTACCTTCTCATACCACATGGCAGCCAATGAAACAAAGAAAAAGAATGAGAATTCTGGTTTAAAAAATACTAGAGCAGGAATAGACCATTTAGAAATCATCTAATCAAAGTACTCTTCTTATAGATGAACAAATTGAGATTTAGATAGGATAAAGGATTTGCCCTCGGTCAGGCCTTGGGTTTGCTCACTTCTAACCAAGTCTCAGCTCTTCCAAACAAGGCTACAAACACCAGAGTGGAGCCAGGGCACAGATAGGCAACTCCTGAAACCATCACTGAACCCTTGTGGGCCCCAGTTATCATATCAGTAAAATGCAAGGGCCACACTACACAATTTCTACTGTCCCTACAAGCTCTAAATCCAGTTGAAAGAAGAAAATGGATTTTAAAATTCCTAAGGCCAGGTCAAGAATATAAAGGGGTTAAATCTAGTGCCACTAGTTGTGAAATCCCATTATCACCAAAAAAGATTTTAAGTAGATTGTAAATTCCTATAGGACACTGACTACATCTCCAACATCTTCCAGAATGCCTGATACAGGACTGGACACATAGTAATAATTATTTTTACTGTGATAGGCTCTCAGTAAATGCTTGTTCATTAATCCATTGCTGGAGGCTTTGGAATCAGTCAATTGTCCTGAACAATATTCAATATAAAAAAATCATAGCTTATCGAAAGATGTTGGAGGGTCCCTCATGGTTAGTTTCCTCAGCTCAAATCTGTAAACACCGTCACATTGTGCCTTAGGTTATGTTGATACAATGACAGCTGGTTGAGAAATGTAGCCCCAAATCCTGCCATATAAATATCATCAAATAGAATTCATTGGATGCTGTTTTGACTTGGAACCAACATTAGGCATGTCCTAATGTCCTACCTCTTTTAACTTCAACATTTTCAAATATGACCAACATTCTGTAGAACCTACTCGTACAAGGCCTTATGCCATGAACTGCAAACACAAAGAAGAAAAACAAGGTAGTCCCTTACCTCAAGTAGTCTTATAGGGAGATTAAAAAAAAAAAAGAGTAGAAAGAAACACGCATTTAATTTACCAAATTAAAATTTACGAAGCAAAGCAAAAAGAAAAACACAAACAGTTAAATAGTTGGAGAAATCCCTTTCCATTCACTCTCAATGAGAGTAGTGTGAAATGCATGATGTGGATCTGATACTCTCTCAGTCTGACTCAGTTCCCTGGTGCCTCTTAGTGTGACCATCTTGTACCCAGAGTTTGATTCTAGAATCTCTTCTGGATTGTCCCTTTATATAGTCTCTTCATTTTCCTTAGGTTGATAGAGCTGATGGAAGAGGTGGCCTTAGTTGGCTTTCCAAGCATTTCTTGCACTGGAAATAACAGAACAAAGTAGCAGAGAGTTAATAACCAAGAGATACAGGAAGATAGTGACCTGTTCTTGGTAAATTCCAGTCACTTCTCTATGATGAACTATATATATCTCCAGGTCCTGAAAGAAAGGCCAAATGTTATTGCTGAACCACTGTTAGGGAAGGTACTAGAAGACTGGAGAAGGTCAAATTTTTTTGAGTTTTCACAAAAGGAAAGAGAACAGTATCTGTGACCTGTAGGCCAATGAACTTGACTTGAATTCCTTGGAAAACTCTAGAACAAATTATTAAAGAGCTCATTGATGAATACCTAGAAAGGGAAGCAGTGATTATGAAGAGCCATCAGCGCTAATTCAAGAACAGGTTATGCCAGACCAACGACATTTCTTTTCTGAACTGGGTTACTAAGCCAGCATATGAGGAGAATGCTGGGGACCTGGTTTACCTAGATTCGGGAGCACATATGAAAAAATATTCTCATACTATCCTCATGGGGAAGATGATATTGCATGAATGATCATGCAATTAAATTAATCCAGAATTTTAAAATTAAATGGATTCAGAATAATTAAATAGATTCAGGCTTAGTGGCACAGTGGATAGAGCACTGGGCTTGGAGTCAAGACCTGTGTTCAAGTCCAGCCTTGGACACTTGGCAATGCTGTGACCCTGGACAAGTCATTTAGCCTCTCTATCTCAGTTTTCTCATATGTAAAATGGGGCTAATGATAGCACCTACCTCCCAGGGTTGTTGTGAGGATCAAATGAAACAATAATTACAAAAGGCTTATATAGTAGACATTATATAGTGTTAGCTATTAGTATTAATGTTAGAATGAGCAGACTCCAAGAGCGATTGCTAATGGCTCAATGCCAATGTGGAAGGAGGTTTACAGTGAAGGACTGCGGGGATCTGTGCTTGGCTCCCAGATGTGCTCAGATGTTTAATGGAATCATATATTTAGAGCTTGAAAAGATCTTTGGGGACAGCTAGCTCAACCCCCATTTTGTAGAAGAGGAAAAGGAGGTCTGGAAAGTGAAGGAACTTGCCCAGTGGCACACAGGTATGGTCAGAGGGGGGATCCATACCCAGGTCTCCCCACTTCAGCACTGATGCTCCCTTTCACTGTTTTATTGACTTAGGGAAAAGTACACATGACATGCTCACCAGACCTGTAGATGATACTGGGGGGGAAGTTTAGCTAACATGTAATGTTAGCCCAGTGACTGACTAGAGAGTTAGGCTGAATCTGAGATGGTGAAATTCAGCAGAGGCAAATGTAAAAGTCTTACAGTTGGGCATAAAAAATTAACTTCACAAGATGGGGAGGCTCAGCTAGACAGCAGATGTTTTTATAAAAGAGGTTTTAGTGACCCATGTTCTCAACGTACATCAGTAGGGTTATGTGATGGTCAGAAAAACTTAGCAGGATCTTGGGCTGCAACATTAAGAAAGCATGGCTTCCAGAAATAGAGATGTGATAATCTCACTGTGTTCTGTCCTCCTCAGAGATCACGTGAACTGTTATGTTAAGTTCTGGGCACCATGGTTTGAGAAGGATACTGGAGAAATAAAAATGTAAGGATACATATCAGACATAAAATGGAGACTGGGTGAGGGGAGTGGTGCGGCAGCCAGGATAGCCAAAGGTCTTGGACTCAGGGGGAACAATGGAAGAAATGGGCGTGTTAAGTCTGGAGAAAAGAAAACTAGGGGTGGGGGTGAAGTAAGGCAGGAGCATGACGCTTATGTCTAAGTATTTGAAGGACTGTCATTTAGAACAGGGATTAAACATGTTAGATTTGGCTGCAGGGAACTGAACCCCAGGAGCAATGGGTCAGAGTTGTAAAAATGGCTAATTTAGGCTTGATGTTAGGAAAAGCTCCCTCAGGATTAAAGCTGTACAAGTGCAATGGGGGTGGAAGACTTCTGCTCTGTGAGGGTCTTGAAGCAGAGGATGAATGACCATTTGCTGGGTTTTTGTAGTGGGAATTCTTTATGCATGGGTTGGCTATGTGGTTTTGGAGGTTCTCGCCAACTCTCCAATTTTATAATTCTGGTCAGTCAGAAGGGTCCTGCTATGTTTCCTTTGACTTCCTGGTATCTTCTCTTGCCTCATGATGAAGAAGGAAGAAGGAAGGAAAGAAGGAAGGAGGGAAGGAAGGAAAGAATGAAGGTTGGAAGGTAGAGGTAGGGAGGAAGGAAAGAAAGAAGGAAGAAAAGAAAGAAAGAAGACAAGAAGGAAGGAAGGAAGGAAGAATGAGGTATTTACTAAATACCATTATTAATGTGCCGGGCACTGTACTAAGTGGTTTTTATACTGTTTCATTTGATCCTTACAACAAGCAGGGCAACAGCTGAGCGACCAGGTGTTTATATTATCCCAATTTGACAGCTGAGAAAACTAAGGCAAACAGAGTAAGTGACTTGCCAAGGGTCACACAGATAGTAGATGTCTGAGGTCACATTTGAATTCAGGACTTCCTGATTCCAGGCCCAGCCCTTTATCCACCAATCACAAAGTTTTCAGCAAATTGTCTTTGCTGTTTTCCTATTTGAGTAGCAGTCTTGGTTTCTACCTCTCTCGTAATCCATTGTTTTTTCTGGGTGTAGTGAAAATAACATTTATATTCCACGGTATCCATAGCAGCCATCTTAGGTCCATCTGCTCTCTGATACAGCCTACCTCCATTTAAAAAGACCTTAGCTCCTTTCTAGCTACAAATGCATGAGATGACTATACTATACTTTACAGGCATTGTAAGGAATTTTCACATTTAATTTAGAAAATCCACAATTTTTATGTTACACACTGACTTTAGAGCCTAACCACAGGTAATATGTAACCTTGCATTATACTCAAATAATGATAATATTTAGAATGCAGGAAATAGAGAAGAGAATTCATGGGATCATTTGTTTAGAGAAAGTTGGATCATCTGCTCTGACCCTTTAATTTTACAGGTGAGAAAGCCAGGCCCAGGGAGGGTGACTGTGTTGTTCAAGGCTGCACAAGTAGTAATTTTCGAAAGTTAGATTCTAACCAAGGTCCTTTTACCCCAGAATCTTTATCTTTTCCACTATACTAAGATACCTCTTCAAAAAAACGTAAGGGTTGGGGGGAGGTTGGGCAGTGATGAGAGATCATTTGAGATCATAGATTTAGAAGTTAAAGAGACCATCCAGGTCATTGGCTCCATTTCCCCTATTGAATAAATAGTAACTTGCCTAAGGACACACAGGAGAAAGTAAAAACTTGGATCTGACCCTGGTTTCTTCGACATTAAACATCAGGTTCTTTCCCAATATTTCATACTTCGCAGTAGTATGGAGGCCTTATGAAGAAGCTGGCACCTAAGTTGGACCAGGAAGGAGGGGTTGGCTTTCAAGGGGATGAGGGTATAAGCTGGGTGGGAAGGCAAAGGCACAGGGACGAGTGAGTATATGATCTGGCTGGAGTTGTCATTTGGAGCTTGTGGAGGGCCTTGACTGATGGTCTAAGGAGTTGGGAGCAACTAAATTTTGTTTGACTTGCACATAGAGGTTACTCTGACAACAGTGTGAAGGATGGAATGTAGAGGGAAAGATTAGAGGCAGAGACCCCCCTTCTGCCCCAACTATTTCAAGAATCCAGGTGAGAGACAATGAGGGCTTGGACTAATTTCCTTTCCGCTCCTGAAAACATTGCCACAAAATGGACTTGCAGGGAAATTGTGATAATTTATTTTTAATCAGTTATCAAATATTTCCTGAGTGCCTGCTAGATGTAAAGTACTATGTTAGGTACCATGGGGGAATAGATATAAAGAAGGAGAAGATCCATGTCCTGTTATGCAAGATTATAGACTAGTTAGGGGAGATATGATTTGAATAAAACAATCATATAGTGCCTTGTGTTATCTCTTGAACTTTTATCTTTTATCTTATAAATGGATAAACAAAGATAGTAGGAGATCAGTGAAGGGAAAACTCTTTATGGTTCAGAAAAAGCTTTGTGGGAGAAGTAGAATTTGAGCTGGGCATCAAAGGCTGTTTTTTAAATATTAGAAAAATAGAAGAGGTGAAGGACATTCCAGGCAAGGATAATCATGTGAGCAAAGGCAAGGAGGAGGGAAAGGTTGGGGGTGTGTGGACATGAAGAGATCAAATCAGCTGAAGCTGCGAGTTCATACAGGGGCCTTTATGGAGATAAAGTTCCTCCTTCTGGCTGCCCCATCCCCCTTCTCTTGCAGAAAGCTGCCCCCTCCCATTGATGAGTGCTAAGACCTTGGCTCCCAGTCTGATGGAGCTTGTAACAGTCTGTTCTTCCTTGAAGGCCTAGAAAAAGCTTGGCCTTGAGAGGAGGGAGGTGGGGATGGGGGAGAGGGGGGAGGGAGGGAAGGATGGAGGGAATATGAAAGATTATGTCTGCTGAGTGATGACTCATTTTTCAAGGTAATTTTCTTTGAGTGTGTGTGTGTGTGTGTGTGTGTGTGTGTGTGTGTGTGTGTGTGTGTTTGCTGGGGACTGGAGTGAAAAGAACACATACTCAGGAGAGGAGTCAGGAGAGCTGGATTTTTGACCTAGCTATGTCACTAGTTAGCAGTGAGATCTGGGTTGCATGTCTCTGGGCCTCAGTTTCCTCATCTATAAAATTAGGAGGTTGAATTAGTTGGCATCCAAGATCTCTTCCAGGTCTAAAATGGAGGCAAACAAAAGGTAGCATTTGGAAATCACTTTAATGAGGGAGGTCGAAATGATAGCACATACAGTCAGGACTTCCACTGGGAAGGTTGGATGTCTAAGGGAATCTAGAATACCTTCGAAAGCAAAAAGACATTGCTTGGGCCTTGAAGGGAGGTCCTAATAGTGAGCTCCACAGGCAAAGTGCCTTGTTTCCACACCCCCTTGGGACTGTCTCAGAAGCTTTGGACAAGGCCCTTTGAAACTAAGATAAGGCATCTCAGACTCATTTGGTGTCTAAACACCATTTAGCTTAGAGGCTGAGGAATTTGCTAGGGGACTTTTAAAAGTCATTTGAGGCCTCAGGCCCCATCAGTTATCTATTCTCAAAGAGAATGTTTGTTTTTCAAAGACCTCTGGATCTGTCTCTGTTGCCATTGGGCTGATATTGAGGTTTCCCCTGCCTCTGCCCAGTGGATCCTGATTCTCCTTCCCAATTAGCATACTGTCCTCCACCCCCATTTCCCACTCCCAGACTCCTGGACAACTACAGAACTGATGATGATCTGATAACTGGCTTGGCCAAGTCCTGATTTCATTTTAGAAAAGAATAGGAGTTTCTTCTCTGTTCAAGAGAATACCGAGTCTTTCCAAAGCTAAATATCCCCATTGTGGGCTCTGACTAGGGTCACGGTGTTTCCCACAGTTCATCCTCACTCCCAATAATGATGGGCCTGGCTCTCTGTTTCTTAATCCCATTCACACCCTCCCACTTGCCCATTCAGCTCTGTCCCTAGACCCTGGGACCTATCCCTCCTAGGCTGTGGTGCTACGAAGAGACTGGTCTAGATGACCCCTAAGATCCTTTGGAGTGCTAAGTCTGAGATCCTGTGAGGGTAGGAAGGAGCTACCTTAAAGAGTCATCAGATAACCCTTGGAAGTTGTCAGTGCTAATTAGCCTGAGAAATGGATCATTCCTGACTGTTCAGCTCTGTAAATCTCACAGACAAGAAACTGGAGCATGTTGGACATAGTTATAATGATAATAATAAAATAATAGCTAGCATTCATAGAGCTCTTACTATATGCCCTGTAAATTCTTTACAATTATTGTTTCATCTGATCCTCATAACAACCTTGGGAGGTAGGTGATGTTATTACCCCCATTTTACAGATGAGGAAACTGAGACAAATAAAGGTTAAGTTTCTTGACCAGGATCACATAGCTAGCAAGAGTCTAAGGCTGGATTTGGACCCACCTCTTTCTGACCCTGAGTCTGGTGCTCTATCTACTGAGCCACCTAATTTCCCAATAAGAGAGAGGAGGTTTCAAATAGGATGATACGGGGAGTTTGTTTTTGATATATGGCCACCCAAGAGACAGGGCCCAGATAAAAGTTTTACTTAAGGGAAGAACCGTCTTAATGCCAACCTTGTAAATGTGGTTTAAGGAGCAAAGAAGGATTTCCAGGCTATGATACTGTAGCTATTCCAGAAAAAAATGGCCAAGGAGAAACTTACAAGGTCATAGAATCCTAAAATTATAGACTCTCAGAACTGGAAGGGACCTCAGAGGTCATCTCATCCAATCCTCTCATGGCCAACTTAGGGAACTGGGGTTCAGAGAAGGGAATCCACTTCTTTAAGGTCACACAGTCAAGTAGAAAGTCCAAGCCAAGGCCACCCACCTGTTCTCTTCTGTCTCTGTGATGCTGTTCCCAATGTTTGAACTGTCCCCTTGTCAGATTCTTCCTGTTCAAAACCCAACTACTTTGTGAGATGATAGAGTGGTGTAAACATTTTAGAGAACAATATAGAGATAGGGACGGGATAGGGATGGGGATGGGAATGGGGATCGGGGTGGAGGTAGTGATGGGAATGAGGGTGAAGATAGGGTTGGGACTAGGGTCAGGGATAGTCATGGGGATATGGGTAGGAATAAAAAGAAGGATAGGAATAGTGGTGGGGATGAGAGTGGAGACAGGGATGGGGAGAAGGATGGAGATGGAGGTGGGGATTGGGATAGATATGGCTATAGAAATAGGAATGGGGACAGGGTAGGGTTGGAGAAGGATGGGGATAGGGATAAGGATGGAAATGGAGATAGAGATAGGGGTGGGGATAGTAATGGGAAAGAGGATGGAGATGAAAGTGAAGACTGGAATAGATATGGTCATAGAAATAGGGATGGGGCCAGAGTAGGGTGAGAGATGGGCACAAGGATGGGGATGGAGGTAGGACTAGAGTTGAGATGGGTATAGGGATGGGGATAGGACCTGTGATTTTGGTACAGGAATGCATTATCACAAGAATCACAAAACTGATCAAACCTTTTGACCCAGGGACGAACCTTTGGGGGATTTACTACTTTCTAGTTCTATAATAATAAACATTGATTAAGTCAATTAACAAACATTTATTAAACACCTACTATGTGCCAGACACATGCTAAGCGCTGAGGTACAACAAAAGACAAGACAATTCTTGTTTTCAAGCTCACAGAAACATTCCTTCACTACATTTATTTGTAGTAAATATTTTTCCTATTTACAATGGTTAAAACCTAGAAATAATCTTTATGTCTCATGGTTAGATAATGGCTAGATAAATTATGCCATATTAGTGTAGGCGAATTAGAATTTTAGAATTATTGCAGAATTATAGGATTACATTATAGAATGAGTAATAGGAATAAGATAAAAATAGGAAAAAGATCTATGTGTAGTGATGTTAAACTCTATATAAAGAGTTAAACTCTAGGGCTATTGATAGCCTCATTTGGCCAAAGGAATATTGGGATAGTGTCCTATGTAGAGAGGAGTTCAGGGTTATGATTCCATGGCTATGGAAAACTCTTCCTCATACCAACTTGTCTACAATTTATAGCCTCAAAAAGTTGCATGATGGTACTGAAAGATTAAAGTCTTACCCAGGTTCACACAGGAGGATTTGAACCTGGGTCTTCCCGACTCGGAGGTCAATCAATCAATTGATCCACAAGCACTATGCTAGGCACTGGGCAAACAGACAGAGGTGAAAGACGCCATGCTCTCAAAGAGCTTCAGTTCTCCACCAAAAAGTTTAGATTCTATCTCAGACTGACTAAAACAATGTATACCTCCCCCAAATGGGGGAGATGTGGAAGAATCTCATTTGGGCTTGCAAAGCAACCCAGAGAAAATGGATTTTTTGCGAAAATGAGGTATTGCATTAAAAATGTTTTGCATACCTCTGAGCACAATATATAAATGTCAGCTATTGGGATTGTTGCTTGTTTTTTTTAAAAATAAATTAATTTTTAGTTTTCAACATATTGCTTATTTTCTGTAAATTTGTTTGGGTCTATGCTTTCAAACTGCAAAGAGCAACTAGGTAGCTCTGAGGAGAGAACAGAGCACTTGGAGTTGGGATGACATGAGGTCACTTCAAATTCTGCCTTTAGACTTATAGTTGTGGGACTCTGGTTTCCTTATCTGTAGAATAAGGGGTTGGACTCTGTGGCTTCTCAGGTCCCTTCTAGCTTTAAATATGAGTCTCTTTCAAAGGCTATTCCATATTCTATGCTTTTATCTTCACTGCTGTTTCTTTAGTTCTTAAGTTTAAATAAATATATATTCAAATGCCTACTCCTCTCCCAAGCCCTCTTTGATGACCCACCTTCCCATCTCTGTTAATAATAATGTTCCTCTTCAGACCCCACATAACAGGGTTTTTTTTGTTTTTTGCCTCTCTCTAATACACTTACCACAACATATTTTGTATTTGTATCTTATTTCCTTATTTAGTACTTAACATTTTTTGTGTCATGGACCCCATCAGCAGTCTGGTGGAGCCTTTGGACCCCTTCTTAGTATAATGCTTTTAAATGCACAAAATAAGGTATGTAGAACTATAAAAGATACCAATTGCATTGGAATACAGTTATCAAAATGGTTTTAAAAAGTTCAAAGAGCCCAGGTTAAGAACCTTGAGCTTTCCTAGAAGATAAATTCTGTCCAGCAAATACCATGTCTTATATAAGCTAGATAGCTTTATGTTTCTTCCAGCTCACTTATTATTTAGATTATAATACCTTAGGTAGGTATTACCATAATACCCACTTTCCAAAGGAAAAGGGCATTTACCCTCACATGTTGGCAGGGACAAAGTGGGTCAATGAGACCCAGTGGCCAGGTGGGGCACAATGGTATAGTAGATTTTAAATATATTTCTTATGGTTTCGTTTTCTACTTGCATCAGGGTCCCTCTTGATGCAGGCTGTCCGAAGTCTTAGGAAGGAATGTTGGCAGTCCAAAGAGTGAGAGTGTTCTTAGGACCTGACAGGTATTGAATAACTATGGAACAGAAATGTCACAAAATCCACAAAGAAGCCCATAGCTTCAAATGTCTCTTCCTTTCAGATGACTTTCATATACTGTGAATCTATGTCTTATATCTTCCTTGTCATTTATATATTGTTTCTCCCATTCGAATATATATTTCTTAAGAGGAAGGATTGTGTTTTGCTTCACTTTGCATTCCTAATGCCTAGCAGAACGCCTGGCACACAATTGGTGTTTAATAAATGCTTGCTGTCTGACTGAGTAGCCAGAGAGAAGCTTGGGAAGCAGGTTTATGGGAGGGACTGAGGATCCCATCAGGTCCGGCAGCAGTGCCAATCCCAGTCTGCCTCAGTCCAGAAGCCTGAGAAGCTTGGCCTGGAGTCCATGGCTGGCTGATGGCTGTGCCAGAGACACCAATCTGAAATTGAGTTAGGGCGAGGGATCCATGCTCTGTGGGGTCTGGCCACAGTTGTTCATTTCCATGCTTTCGTCTTTGTTTTTCTTTCTCTTGGTTTCCTAGCACAAGTTCCTCAAAACAAAAAACAAAATGACACAAAACAAAAATTCAACTTTGTCTTGGCTGATCTAAAGGAAAAAGGGATTTATCCACACCTTGGCAGGAGTAGAGAGGTAGATCAGTGCAACCCTAGTGGCCAGGTGTGGTTGGGATGGCTGAGGTCTGGGTACCAAAGGGGACAAAGCCACAGTATCTGAGCAGATAGTGAAGGACAGAGAGAGCAAGAGACTAGTGATGACATCAATCACTCTGTATCTTCAGTTTTCCCTTCATTGTACTGATTTTGATAAGATGGCAAATAGGAAGACTGTAGAATAATGGTAATAGTGTAGATTTCTATCACTGACTTACAGCTATTATTACAATTATTATTAGAACCCCTTCCTTCCTTCCTTCCTTCCTTCCTTCCTTCCTTCCTTCCTTCCTTCCTTCCTTCCTTCCTTCTTTCCTCCCTCCCTTCCTTCCTTTCTTTCCTTTCTTCTTTCCTCCTTTCCTTCCTTCCTCCCTTCCTTTCTTCTTTCTTTCCTTCCTCCTTTCTTTAGCTTAGCACAGTGTTCTACACATGATAAGCACTTACTAAATGCTTGTTACCCACTTCACTTTTGGATATATCTAAATGCTAGGAAATTTTTTCATGATATCAAGTATAAATCTCTTTCTTTGCCACTTTCACCTATTCTGATGTATAGCATTTTTGATTTTACAAAACACTTTCATCTCTACAATCTGTAAGGGAAACAAGGGCAGATATTACTGAACCCATTTTGCAGATAAGGAAACTGGAGCTCAAGATGTGCAATGATTTGACTGAGTATACACAACAAGTAAGGACTGTGGTCAAAATCTCAAAGAAATTGAGAGGTCATACAATATAGCCTCCTCACTTTACATATTGGTTAACTGAGGAATTTTTCTCTATTTTCATTCTCACAAGCTTCTCTGCAGCCTTGGAAACTGTTGATTACTCTCTCCTTCTCGATAGTCTTTTCTCTCTAGGTTTTCAGGACCCCCAACCCCCTTCCAGGTTTTCCTCCTACCTCTCTGACTGCTCCTTCTCTGTCTCCTTTGCTGGATCCTCCTCAAAATAATGCTCTCTAACTGTAGGTGTCCCTCAGGATTCTGTCTTGGGCCCTGTTCTCCTCTCCCTCTATGCTGTTTCACCTGGTGATCTCATCAACTCCCATGGGCTTAATTACCATTTTATGCCAATGATTCTCATCTACCTATCCTACCCCCACCTTTCTGACCTTCTCCAATTTCATATATCTAACTGCCTTTCAGATATCTCAAATTGGATGTCCAATAGACATCTTTAACTCAATACATCTAGAAAGGAACTCATCTTCCTGCATGAAATCTCCCTGCCTCCTACCTTTCTTATCACTATGGAGGGCAGCAACATCTTCCCAGTCTCTCTGGTTCCAAGTGTACCCTGATCACCCTGAATGTGTCACTATCTTTCACCCCTTGTATCCAAGCTGTTGCCAGGTCCTGTCAATATCATCTTTGCAGCATCTCCTGGATAAGCCCCCTTCTTTCCTCTGATGTTGCCACCAATCTAGTGCAGGCTCTCATCTCACACCTGGACTATTGCAATAGCCTGCTGGGGGTCTGCCTACCTCAAGTCTCTCTCCACTCCAATCTATCCTCCATTCAGCCACCAAAGTGATTTTCCTAAGGCACAGGTCCAATCACATTACTTCCTTATTTAATAAACTTTAGTGACTCCTTGTTCTTTACAGGATCAAATACAAAATCCTTGCTTGACATGTAAAGTTCTTTGCCACCTACTTCCTCGCTATCTTTTCAGACTCCTTACACTTTATTCTCCTTTTCATACTCTTTGATCCAGTGACACCAGCCTCCTAGCTGTTCCACAAACAAGATGCTCCATCTTTCAGCTCTGGGCATTTTCTCCGGTTGTCCTGCATCCCTAGAATGCACTTCTTCCTCCACTCTATACTGACCTCCCAGGCTTCCTTTAGGTCCCACCTAAGATCCCATTTTTTACAGGAAACCTTTCCAATTCCTCTTAATTCTAGTGTCTTCTCTCTTATTTGCTTTCTTTTTATCCAGCATATAGCTTATTTGTACATATTTGTTCCCTTGTTGTCTCCTCCCATTAATTAGATTTTCGTATCCTCACAGCTTAGCACAACGCCTGGAACATTATGCTTAATAAATGCTTATTGATCGACTGACTGACTGACCAAAGGGGTTATGTGATTTAGTCTCCCAGTGAATGTGGGGCAAAGAATGGCATTCCACATTAGACCCTGTACCTCCAAATTTATGTTCTTTTCTACCACACCAAATTGGGAGGCGGGGGGAGGTGACATTCAAACTCTGGCTTCCCAGTACACCATACTGCCTCTGTAAGAAACAGCTGAAGATTCTAGTGTTAAAGTGAGGACTCTAACCTGCCCAGGGTTTGTATAAGATTTCTGATTTTCTAGCCTATGGAGTCTAGTAGTTTTCAGTCTGGGTAATCTCTTTTCTGCTGCCCATCAGCCAGATTTATTATGGGAGACAGCCCCAAGCGCATCTGAGCAGAGTCAGATCACTTTCTATCAATCTTGAGGCACTAGAGAGGGGGGTGAAAATATATGTAAGGTCATTTGGAGATGAGCTTCTGAAGGATTCTGCTACCACCGAAACAGCCCATTTCTACCATGCAACTATTGCCGACTTATTTGCACTAAATCACATTCTGCCATAAGAAGCCAACTAAATCTCTTTTAAGTTTTTTTTTCAAATGAACTGTGCAATCAGTCAAGAGTGTGTGTTCATTTCAATCCCAAAGGTCACAAGCATTTCAGTCATAAGTGCATACCTAGAAAAGACAGAGATGGTGAAAGACTTGGGGGCAGGAAGGAGAAAACAATGAGCTGGTTTTGATCAGAGGTATGATAATGGCACTCCCATCCTGAGGGGGGCGGGGGAGAGATAGGATATTGCATTTGGAAGAGGAGTAATTTTTTTTCTTAAAAGTTAGAATCATAAACTTTTGGACCTAACTAAGACCTAGGACCTTGGAAGTTCATTTAATTGAACTCCTTCTTTTTGCAAAATAAGACAATTACAGCTGAGAGAGGGTAAGGGACTTGCTCTAAGTTGCTGACTGGCAGAGCTGACAGAAAGAGGAAGTGCCCTTCAGAAAGGGGCTTGAGAAGCTTTGAAATGCTTCCCATGTGCGAAGTACCAAGCCTTCTCCGAGAGGGGATCCAGAAGAAATAGAGTCGGTGCCCCCACATCTAGCTGGAGATATAAGATAATCACCCAGGGCAGAGAGAACAGTATGAGGGAGTCAGTGAACTATGCAGGGGCTCAGGGAAGAGGTAGAGGGCATGTAAGGTGAATGTACTATGGACTGGATTAATTGGGAGTCACCTTAGAGAGACAGGATTGCTCCCTGACAGGTGAGTAGGATCTGCCTAGGAGGGGAAGGGAATTCTAGGCTATCTGAAACATCAGTAGCAGAGGAGTAGATTCAGTAATGATCATGGGATTCTGGAAAGAGAGAAACATGAAACTTCTGTCCTAGTTCAGTTGGAGAGTACTTAATGGAATATTGAATTGAAGAAGTTGCTTATAGTTGGAGAGCACAGGATCTTCCTTGCCTGGTTGAGTTATGTCAATAACGTCAATAATGGGAAAGATATTGTTTTTAAATTCCAACTCAGCTACTTAAAATTTGTGCGATCTTGGGCAAGTTGCCTAACTCTGCTGGGCCTCCATTTCCCCTGTAAAATAAAGGTGAGTCTGGGTAGGAGAAGCAGCTTGGTCTTGTAGATAGAACGCCAGCCTTCGAGTCAGGAAGATATGAGTTTAAAATTCTGCCTATGAAACATGCTGGTTGTGTGACCCGGGAAATCACAAATTCTCTCAGTACTCGAGTAGGTATATGGGATTTCTTCTTTTGGAAGCTCTCTACACCAATGAGATCACAGGTCTGATCCTCACCTGTAGATGAAATGATCCCTAAAATCCTTTCTACTCTTAAATGCTGTGATCATGCTCTTCCCAGGATGAATCAATCAATAAAAATTTATTGACTGTCTACTTATATGCCAGTCACTGTGCTAAACCCTGGAGATATGAAAAGAGGCAAAAACTGTCCCTGCCCTCAAGTCCCTTACAATCTAATGGGAGAAAGAACAAGTGAACAAATTTATACAAACAGGCTATACACAGGGTAAATAGGAAGGTGCTAGATTAAGAGGAGTTGCTGGGATTTTAGTTGGGACTAAAGGAAGCCAGGGAAGTAGGCAGGCAGAGTTGAAAAGGGAGGAGATTATAGAGGAGAGCCAGAGAACATGCCTGGGTCTAAGAGATGAGGTGACTTGTTTGTTCCTCGAGGCCAGTGGCACTGGATGGAAGAGTACATGTTGGGAAGTAATGGGTAAAAAGGCTGGAAAGGTAAGAGGGGCTGGGTTATGAAGGACTTTGAACACTGGAGGATTTTGTATTTGATCCTGGAAACAATAGGGAGTCATTGGAGTTTATTAGATAAGGGGGTGATGTGATCAGACCTGTACTTTAGAAAAATCATTTTGGTGGCTGAATGCATGATGGCCTGGAGTGGGGAGAGACTTGAGGCAGGGAGACCCCTCCCCTCCCCCCAGCAGGATGAGGTGATCTGACTTTGTCTCTGGTACAAGGTTATTGGAGAAACCACAGATGTCCTGAGCAATCCTTGCCAAAGTTCTACTCTGTGAGATTAGCTATTCTAGTCCACATCTCTCCCTTCAACATTTCTACCCTCACTTTACTCTTCCCCTTCTCTTTAGTCATAAAAATCTCTAGGAACACATTTTGCTAAAAGTGACTGAATCAATAAATTTTTGGTCTCTGACAAGCTGATGAGAGAAATAAAATCCCTAATGGAAGATGTTGCCCCATTTTTTGGTTCTCTGGTGCTTCTGCTGGTATTAGAGATCTCTATGAGAGAGGAGATTCAGAGGTGAGCTAAGTGAGCTGAGGAAGACGATTCTCCAGGTATCCCATATTGGGGACAGGAGGCCAGATACCTAAGGTTGGCCTCTCAGTTGTGTTGGAACTCTGTCCCTGTTGTTTGGGAGTGGTCCTAGAAGGTCTCAGCAAACAGAGAAGGGAGGTTTTGGGGACTAAGGGGGAACTCTGGGCATGGTTCATCAGGAAAATGGTTTCTTTTGAATTGGTTATTTAAAGTGAATATGCTTTCAACTTCACTAAAGGACTCAAATGTCTATATTTAAAGAACTATATTAAACACAACCACTGGAGAATAAGACATTTGTATATCTGTGATTAATATGCAGCATACTTGGATAGGGACTGGATGGGTGATGTCATTGATAGAGGAACTTCTGGTTGAAAAAATTCTTCTACCAATAAAGGGCAGAAAATTCTCTATCATTTTTACCTGAGAGAGCTGCCTAGAGCACTTAGAGGTTAAAAGGCATGCCCAGGGTTACATATCTACCACCTGGCAGCTAGGTAGCTGTAGTGTACAGAGGGGGGAGGTTTGGAGTCAGGAAGACCTGAGTCCAAATCCATTCTCAGACACTTAGTAGTCATGTGGCCTTGGACATATCACTTGACCTCTGTCTGTCACAGTTTCATCAAGTGTAAAACAAGGATGATAATAACAGGATCTATTTCACAGAGTTGTTATAAGGAGTAAATGAGATAATAACCGTCAAGCACTTAGCACAGTATTTCCAAGTAGGTGCTTAATAAGTACTTATTTCCTTCCTTTCTTCCACCTCTGAGGCTGACCTGAATTCAGATCCTTCTGGCTCCAAGGCCAACTCTCTATCCACTGTACATTCAGGTTACCTGAACCAAGAGCTGAATTCCATTGAGATGTCAGTGTGTGCCACACATACATACTCATACACATATAAATACATTCATGTTTTTACAAACACAGATATACTCCCCTTCCCCCTATATTTACATATACATGTATGTGTATGTATCATACACAAACATGCCTATATATTTATATAATTATGTATCTCTACACATGTATTTTCATGCATGCACACAGAAGCAGTGGATATGACTAGAGCTGTGATTTCATTGGAATAGGGAAGTACCAGGTGGAGAACTTCCTTTGACCTACTCAGGTCAATGCCTTCTCTGTACCTTACATGTTCAGAGAGTTGCCTTGAGCACTGAGAGGTCAAATAAGTAGCCCAGAGTCACATAGACAGTATGTGTCAGAAATGGGACATGGACCCAAGTCTCCCTGGTGCTGAGGCCAGCGGTCTATCCACTGTGCCCCACTGCCTCTTATATATGCACATATGCCTATACATAGAGGATACCAGTATCTATGCATACATATGTATTAAGGGCAGAACCAGGGTGGGAGTGATCAAGGCATTGTAGTAAAGCAAAGCAATTTAGAAAAGGCAACAATATTAAATAGTGATTTTAAAAATTCTGCCCTTTGCATTTTGGTGATGGACTCTATAAGCTGATACTCTACCATTATAGTGCCTAGTTAGTAGGAACAACTAATTAAAATAGGAAGTGACCAGATAGGGACTTCTTTGCCTAGTACCTGTGTTACAGGTGATCTCCTCTTGCCTTGAGTGGTGGTTCCCCTACCAGTGGGACCTCAGTGGCCAGGAGTCTCTCTCATCCTGATTGACTCCTTAGTCTCTTACTGGTTCTTTATCTAGTCGTATGTATCTCACAGAGCTTAGTCCTGGGGCCTCTTCTATTTTTCCTGTATATTCACTCAGCTGGAGTTCTCATCATCTCTCAAAGATACAATTTTCACCTCTATGAGGATGTTTCCCAGATCTCTATATCCAGCCCCAATCTCTTTCCTGAGTTACAGTCCTGCATCACGGCCTACCTATTGGCCATCTCGTACTGGGTGTTCCATAGGTATTTCAGATTAACATGGTCAAAACAGAGCCCATTATCTTTTCCCCCAAACCTTCCTTCTTGTGAGCTTCCCAATAACTGTTGAGGGAGCTGCCACTCACGTAGCTTCACAATGTCCATGTCATCCTCAACTTCTTACAAGTCTTGCTCATCCCACAAATCTAATCTCTTGCCAAATCTTGCATAACATCTCTCTTCCATCCCTGCTTCTCTCCACTCACAAAACCATAATCCTACAACCAACTTTTATTACCTGTTTTCTGGACTATCTTGATAGCCACCTAATTGTTTCAACTCTTTCCCCAGGTCACTCCATCCCCCACTATGTTCATCTAAATTTTCCTAAAGTGTAGACAATGTCCCCCTCCCCTCACCCTGCACTCAACGAGCCCTAGCAGCTTCCTATCATCCCCAGAATCAAACATAAAACCTTTTGTTTTACATTCTTCCATTTCTGACTTTCCCCATTTTCTTACTTTCCACACACTCTGCAATCCAGCTTTCCTGACCCGCTTGCAGTTCCTGGACCATGATGCACTATTCCCCTAATCTTTGTGCCTTTACATTTGCTGTCACCTATGCTTAGAAAGCTCTGCCCAGTCACATCCACCTCCTAGTTTCACAGATCTTCTTCAAGACTCAGTTCAAACCCTACTTTCTATGAAGACTTTTTCTAGTTGCATGAGCAGTTAGCTCTTCTCCCTTCCAAATATATGTATATACACACATATATACATATATATGCAGATTAATATACTTATATATGTACATATGCATATGTATGTATGTATATATACATATATGTGTATATATTTTGCTGTTCTTTGCACAAGACACACCAGCTCCCAACTCCAAGACATTTTCACTGGCTGTCCCCATACCTTGAATGTACATGCCCTCCTCATCTCCTGACTTCTCGGATGTCCTTCGACTTACCTTCTACAGGAAGCCTTTTCCAATTTCCTTTATTACTAGTGCTTTCTTCTGGTGGTTATCACCATTTTAACCCCCTGTTTATAGCCTCTTGGTTCATACTTATTTTTGTGTTGTCTCTTCCATTTACACTGTGAGCTCCCTCAGAGCAGGAACCATTTTATTTTTTGGTCTTTTTTGTATCTCTAGGGCTTAGCAGTGCCTGGAACACAGTGGGCACTTTAACAAATGCTTGGTGATATGCTTGTACCTATTTATTTACATGTCTTTTCTTCCATTTTGAGGCCAAGAATTACTTTTTGCCTTTCATTGTATCCTCAGTACTTAGCACAATTGACTCATTGGATATTGTCTTGATCTCTTGCTTGACCTTGCACCACTTTTCCTGTTGACCCCTGAAATCTTATTGTGTTGAAAGTTGACTTTGTGTGTCTGATCACTATCCCCTCCTCCAAGCTCCAGCAGCCATCTGTTATCTCCAGTATCAAATACAATATACTCTGTCTTAACATTTAAAACTCGTGTTAATCTGACCTTTCCTGATCTTTCCCTTCTTCTTCTACTTGCTCCTCTTGCTGTCCTCTAGAATCCAGCCATCCTGCCCTACTTTTTGCCCTGGAAGCATGACTTCAACCTCCATCTCCATTCCTTGGAGCTGACCATTTCTGGAATGTCTGGAATGCTCTCCATCCTCACCTCTGCTTTTTAGAATCCCTGGCTTCCTTTAAGACTCAGCTCAAAGGCCACCTTGTCTGGGAGGTTGTTTCTAGTGATCCCAGCTGCTAGAGCCTCCTACTCTAAGGTTGTTTCCATCTTCTCAACTTTTAGAACACGTATTTTGGATGTTGCTTTCCCCCTTAGAGTGTAAACTCGTTGAAGGCAAGAATTTTTTTTTGCCTTTCTTGTATCCCAGTGCATAATGCCAGTCACACAATAGTGCTTTTTTTGTTGTTGTTCAGTTGTTTTCAGTCAGATCTGACTCTTTGTGACCCCATTTGGGGTTTTCTTGGCAGAGGTACTGGAGTACTTTGCCATTTCCTTCTCTGGCTCGTTGTATAGATGAGGCAACTGAAACAAACAGGGTTAAGTGACTTGCCCAGGGTCACAAAGCTATTAAGTGTCTGAGGATGGATTTGAGCCTTCCTGACTCCTGGCCTGTCATTCCGTCCATTGAACCACCTACCTGCCGTCGTAGGTGCTTAAGATACATTTATTTACTTGGATTCTTGACTTGCATGTAGCTAGTTATTTTTGCATTTCCTCCCTCATTAGAATATGAGCTTCTTGAGGAAAGAATTGCCGTCATTGTAACCTAAAAGCTTAGCATAGTGCCTTGCACATGATAAGTACTTAATAAATCCTTGTTGACTGACTGATTCATTGACTTGTTTTTCTTGACAAAAATATTGTCTTAGGTCACCGAATTGAGCCTTTTGCTTCACACAATCCCTGTCAACCTTCTGTGAAACAACAAAGAGGTGGCAAGCACAGACTCCTCTACCAAACCAGGCCAGGCTGCCCACAGAAGGACCCAGGCCTTGGGGGTGTCCCAGATACAGAGCTTTAGGACAAGGGAAGCAGAATGTAGCTCAGAAGTTGGCCTTGTCCTTACCTGCCCTCTTCCTCCCAGGAGAACCAGTCTTGTGACTTTAGAGTCACCCAGCTCACCTTTCAGAAGGATTTTCATCCATATTTGCACACACATGAAATGTTGAGATTTTTTGTAGCTCATAGATGGGAAACTTCCATTCCCCAGGAAAATTCCCCTTACCTGAAACAGCCATTTCTCAAGATGATAGATCAAGGAGTTGTTAACATAGCTTCTTCTTGGAGGTATACTGAAGGAGAAAAAGGCCAGAGGCCACTAATAGGGATGAACCACAGATTGTGGGCTCTGTCTCCTAGCTGTTGGGGCTGCTGGGGATAGAACAACCTTGGTTTCTTCCCTGCTTTGACTGACAGACTCAAATTGAGCTTCTTGGTAACCTGTGAAAATGGTAGTTTAGAGGGTTCGGGAAGACAGAACAATGAGGCACGGACAAACAAATGTTTAGCTTTGGAAGATGAAATTCAGTGCCTTGTGAGTCAATCTGCTTCCATCTAACATCCTGCTCACACATCTATGCACATGACTTTAGAGGAAAGGGAGCTGGCTTTCATTGAGTTCCCTGCCATTAGCACCCATAATGAGCATAAATCTACGCCTGTGGTTCTGGGTGTGCTGTGGCATGCTCCCAGTGCAGCTGGGTGGAAAGTCTTATCTGCTCAGGAGCCTGTGAGTTCACAGCCTGTTTACAAAGAGTGACTTTCTTTACAGTTGGTTACTTGGTGACAGTCTCCTATCTTGGTGTTGAGTGGTCCTGTGTATATCCAGCTGTTAGTAAGATTTGCAAGTGCTGAGTTTCCCCACTCTGACAAGCCAGGTGATGTGTGTGTGTGCCCACTTGGTTGCCAGGTAACAATGCTAAACAGCAACAGAGGCCCGAGAGGACAACACAGATGTGATGAACAGTCAGGATGCACTGAAGGTCAGGGTAGGAATCTCTTAGAGGGAATTGCTTGACCTTCCTTCTCTGTCCAAGGTCCCTGACCTAGGCACCAGTGGCGATTCTGCCCCAGAGACCCTCTGGCAAATGATCCCATGTCCCCTTGCTGGGACATGTCAGAAGCCAGGTCCAGACAACTCATTTTAGCTAATTTGACAAGAGGCAGTGATGTTGTGGCATTTCAAGAAAATTAAAGGAACACACAAAGACACTGCTTCAAGAGAATGTAGCACAGCTGTGTGTGGACAGTTGGGAAACAGAAGCGGCAGACAGCAGGCTGCCTGTGTGGAGAGTGATCAGAGACCTTGTGGGGAGAGGTGGGGCGGAGAGATGCTCTCCTCCAGCAACACAGACAAGGGCCACCTGCCATCAGTGGCAGGTTGTCTTAGCTTCAAACCTGTGCACAGGCAGGAAAGGTAGGTAACATTGGGAAGGGACCTTGGATAAGAATTGGTCTTTTTGGTCAAATACACAAGTGACAAATTAAATCAGTAGTGACTCCTTCCAGGACAAAGGACAAAGAAATAGAGTCAAAAGGCACAGAATCCTAGCTCAAATCCTACCTTCTGAGAGAGGTCTTTACCTAGCCTCCCTAATGCCAAAGCCTTCCTTCCGATGATTGCCCTGAATCTCTGCTGTTGACATCTTACCAGTTTATAATTTTCTTTGCATATTGTCTCCTCTGTCAGGCTGGGAGCTTCTTGAGGTCAGGTGCTATCTTTTGCCTTTCTTTCCCTAGTACTTACTACAATGAATAGTTAAGATATCACCCCATGATGTCATTGGTCCTCTTTGAAAACAAATAGAAACCTCAGCTACAATGATTGCATATTAATTTGTGGCTTGATTGACAAATAAATATAAAATTAGATGTGATATATTCTATGGCTATCAATGGAGAAGCAGCATGGTGAGGTGGACGGGGCTGGTCCCACATTTATGGTGGTTGTGGTGTGAACAGAGAGAAGGGGACAGATGCAAAAGATAGAGTAGAAGTAGAATCAATAGGTCTTGTGGCAGACACCATGCCTCAGGCATTTTTGTATTTCCAGTGCCTAAGGTGATACTTGAACTCCCTCTCCCCCCACCCCCTTCGTTCAGATCTGGGATTAGAGGTTCTAAATCTGGTATCCAATAATATTTTAGACAAGAGTGTAGTGGTAAATGTTTATTAACCAGCTCTCCAGGAAAAAAAAGTACACATATTTTAAAGTTTATTTTGCATTAATAACACTTTATCCATCATTTCCAAAGTCTAGAAATCAACAGAATTGTAAACCAAGCCCTGCCAACTTTTGAAATGTAAATGCTCACAGTGAACATTTAACTGTAAGCTCTATGAGTCCATTTTAAGCTGGCTCCAGCACAATCCTGCTAGGGAGTCTAAGTATGCATTTCAGGGAGTCTGTGAACTTGGATAGAAAAAAAAATGCATCCTTATTTTCACTGACTTTTATTTTCTCTTGTTATCATATGTATTTTATTTTATGCACTTAAAAACATTATTCTGAGAAGGGGTCCATAGATTTTGCCAGAGTCTCAAAAGAGTTCATGACATAAAAAGAATTAAGAACCCCTGAGTGTAGGGAAATGTCAGTGAGGAAACTCTCTCCATCTAGGTTGATTGACCTTGAAGGTAAGTCCCTCCCCCTTGGTGATTTGGTGATTCCTTTGGTTTAAAACTTTGACTTGAAGATCTCAAATGAAGGGGAACTCTCCACCGCTGTCATTCATTCTTCCTTTAGATCACTCTTTTCCAAAGAAAGGACAACAACAATAGCTAATTTGTGCACCTACTCTGCCAGACTGGGTGCTAAGCACTTTGCGGTTATCTAATTTGATCTTTACAATGAAGGAGGTGCTATTACTATCCCTGTTAATTGAGGCAAACAGATATCAAGTGACTTGCCCAGGGTCACACAGCTAGTAAGTGTCTGAGGCTGGATTTGAACTCAGGTCTTACTGACTTTGGTCCCATCATTCTATCCACTGAGCCGCCTAGCTGGCTTATGTCTCATGTATTTTATCTTATACATTTAAAAACATCATTCTGAAAAGTAGTTCACAGGCTTCATCAGATGCTGCCAAGTAGTCCATGGCAAAAAACAGGGAAGGATGCCCTGGTTGTTCAGAAGAGGGAGGGGATTGGTGTGAATTAGAGCAGAGAGGTTTAACCGAAGAGGTGGGACCTAAGTTGTCTCTGAAATTTTCCTTAAAGGGAAAGGTAAGGTCTGGATCTGTGATTTCATTCATGTGGGTAATTCTCTTGGTCTAGAAATTACCTCTCACTCTTATGGATCAGCAGTTCATCTATACATATATGGTCTTAGAGAGTTTCCTGGAGGAGGGAAAGTGTCACTGAAAGGCTAAGTGACTGGTCCATGGACACATAGCTAGAATGTGTTAGCTGCCTCTCTAGTCTGCTTCTCTATCCTCTGGTGGAGACAAGTAGAAAGGGCCCAGGAGCTGGCATCAGTAGGCCAGCCTTGAATTCCTGGTTCAGGCACTCAGTACTTGCAGGAGCAGAATAAGTAACTTCAAGTTTCAGAGATTCAGCTTGCTGGGCATAGTGGAAACAGAGCTGGAACTGGATTTGGAGATAGCCTAACCTGGGTTCAAATCTCACCTTGGTTACACATGTGACCTTGGGAAAATCACTTAATCTCTTTGGGCCTCAGTTTACTAATCTGTAAAATTGGACTAGATTCTTTCAATTCAATGAACTCCGACATCCTTTTCAACTCCAAAAGAGTCCATGGGTCTATTAGGGATTTCTCTTGCCTCTATCTCTCCCTTTCTGTCTATATCTCCATCTTTCTGAGTCCCTCTCTGCCTCTCTGTCTGTCTGCCTGCCTGTTTCTTTTTCCTAAGGAGATCACAAATAAATGAAGGGAAAGATTCCCAGTAAGGCAATGGGGCACGAATTTATTAAATAAAACCAGACAATAACCACAACAAAAATCCTCTCTGAATATATGAAAGAGTTTTTACTATTATTCCCAAAGAAGTAATACAAGAGGGATGCTTTAAATTCTGAAGAACTCTGACCATATAGTAGAGTTCAATGTCCAGGAAAAGGTACAGTTATCCCTTCTACATCATGACTTTCCCCTTCACAGTTTTGAAATATCGTAGGTCAGCATGAGAAATTAAACAGGAATTATTTGGAAGTTTTGTAGAAACCACAGATGACATGTGAAGGTCAGTTGACAACATAGAAAAAATTTAGAAACTAAGAAATGCGTCAAATATGTGTGTAGCATTGCGTAATATCAACATATTTTATCTTTTAATACCATAATAACTCAGACTTTTTCTCTGGTACAGCAAAAGGGCCAAAAACTTTACACGGATTTTCCAGACTGTGGGGGCTCTGTTCATCTAGCCCCCATGATGTGGAATGGATAAATGTATATATCCAAAAAAGTTGAACTCCTAAGTATTGTGAAACATGAGGGTCTCTAATAACTTTGCTTCAAACAATAAGTCAGTCCTCCCAGACTGCTGAAGTGAGCTAATTGTCTCTGATTATCCAAGACCACCCCCTGATGACCTCTTTTCTGTAAGAGAAGCTGGCTAATTGGGCCCCCAAAGAGTAGGCAGAAACAGATCAGTGGGCCTTTTTCAAAGGCCCAGATATAGATGGGCCTTTGTTTCTCACTCCCTGTGGTTTTTTGGGTGTCTGTTTCATCAAGGGCTATATACCATGATGTGTAATGTCACCCCAAGACCAGCTCAAGCCCAACTGCTCCAGGACCCAGTAATCTCCCTCTTCTCTGAACAGACACAGTCTGATTCTCAGATGATTGGAGACCTATTTGGCACGCACACAGACCCATTAGCCTTAAGTGATTAACTGATGGTGGCAAAGCAGAGACCTTGGAAAGAGTCATGTCTAATGTGCTGCAGAAAGCCTGGGTGGACTGAATAGTTTGTTTCCAGTGGGTTACCATTGCTCTAAATTCACTCCTCTTCTAGTATGTTACACAGTCTTCTCTATTTATGGATCCTAGTGTCTTTTTGTGACGGTCATCACTGCATCAGAAAGCCTTGGTTATCTGAAGATTTTGATGAGTTGTATTTTAGTTACGTCTGCCTCTTCCTGGACTCATTTGGGGTTTTCTTGGCAAAGATACTGGAGTGCTTTGCCATTTCCTTCTCCAGCTCATTTTACAGATGGGGAAACTGAGGCAGACAGGGTTAAGTGACTTGCTCAGGGTGACACAGCTAGTAAGTGTCTGAGGCTGGATTTGAACTCATGAAGATGTCTCCTGACTCCAGGCCCATCACTCTATCTATTGTGACACCTAGCAGCCCCATCGGAAGACTCTTGTGCTCCAAATGGACTGGCTTCTCATTGTCTCATCAGTTATACCTAGGGTCTTCCAGCATCTTAGTCTCTCTGTGTCTCAGTTTTCTCATCTATAATTTGGGGATAATAATAGAATCTACCCCACAGGGTTGTGATCAAATGAGATAATATATGCAAAGCACTTTGCAAACTCTAAAGCATCCTATAATTGCTAGCTGTCATCATCATCACCATTAAGTGACTTGACCCAGGTCACCTAGCTAATAAGCATCAGAGGCAGAATTCAACCCAGGTCTAACTGACTTTAGAGCACTCACATTTAGATCTCAAAGTCTCCTCATGAGTCATCTAGCTATAGGATCATAGAGCCGGGGCTGAAAAGGACCTCAGGAACTGTTTATTCCAACGACCTCATTTTTCAGATGAGGAAAATGGGGTCTAGAGAGTTTAAGTGATTTTTCTAGGCTCCCACAGGTATTAGGTAGTAAAAGTAAATCCAGGTCCTTTGCCTTGGCATTCGGTGGTCCTTCTCCCAGTATCTTATACTCTGTTCATTATTCCAAGCTGTCGCTCACCCCTCCAGGCTCCATAGAAGTACCCCCAGATGGCCCTGCCCAACCAAGACCATCGCCCCTGACTCACAGCCCCTTAGCCTGTGTCTCTGACAGTAGCACAGATGCAGCCAGCTACTGGCTCTGCTTTCCCTCCTCCTCCTCAGCGACCCTTTCATTTAAGGGAGTGTTCCTTGACAAGTCCCAATCTGGGCCTGTCTCCCTCCTTCCCCCACTCCTGCCTTGAATGCCATTTGCATTGCAATAGAGAATTCGTCTCCACTACAAGCCCCTTCTATTTTTACAGAATATGCTAACAATCAGCTATTGACCGGGCACCTGTTTCTGCCCTAGACATTATGCAAATGCAAACCAGGAACCAACCAACCAACCTCCAGGGACCCATTGTTCCCTGAACCTCGGATGGCGACTTGCCAACTCCCTAGTCTGCCCTTTTGTTCTGCCCCCTCCTCCTCCAGGGTGCCATGCTCTGAAAAGGAGACGTCCTGCTAACTGCATCTTGGGTCCTTGCACCTGTAAAAAGCGTCCCAACAGGGTCCAGCCGAGGACTCCGTCTGCTTAACCCATGTGGATTAGGCCAGTCCCTTTGTTTCTTCCTCCTTCCTTCTGCTGCAATACTCCCAGTTTGACATTCAAGACCCTCCCCAGTCTGGGCCCTCCCTGGTGATCTCTCCAGCACTGCTTCCCAGTGAAAGGGCCCTGATATATTCATACCTAGGCACACTTGCCTATGCTGCTCTGTCTAACAGGGGCTTGGAATAAAGCCCTCCATCTCAATCCCCTGCACTGCTCTAGCTCTCCTCATCCTTCAAAGCCTGGCTCTGGTCTCTCCTTTGCGAAGCCTTTCCGGATTGTGTCGGGAGCTCTCCCTCCTTTCCCACTGTTGTATCCCCCTCCTTTGGGTTTTTTGCTTTTTTTTTTTTTTTTAGCATTTATAATGCTTGTATCACTCAGAACCAAGTAGAGCAGGATCAATGACAAGTGTCATCATTTGGTATGTATGTATCTAGCGTGTCTCCCCTGTTAGATCATGCCTGTACCATGTAATAATAATAACTAATATTTATATAGCATTTATTATATACCCGTTGCTAAGAGCTTTACAAATAATGTCTCATTTGATCCTTACAAAAACCTGCTATTATTTTCCCTATTTTACAGGAAAATGAGGCAAACAGTTCCCATTTTTTGTGGGAATACCATTTCACCATTCCACTCATTCCATTGCACGCTGCGTCCCACATCAGAATGTGAGCTCCTCCAGGGGAGGGATTTTTTTTTCTTTTTTCTTTTTTTTGGTCCAGATGATCAGTCGTTTTTCAGCAGTATCTGACTCTTTGTGACCCCTTTTGGGATTTTTGTGGCAAAGACACAGAGTGCTTTGCCATTTCCTTCTTCAGTTCACTTTACAGAAGAGGAAACTGAGGCAAACAGGGGTCAGTGACTTGCCTAGGGTCACACAGCTAGTAAATATCCGATGCCATATTTGAACTCGGGAGGATGGCTCTTCCTGACTCCAGACCTGGTACTCTATCCACTGCACCACCTAGCTGCACAGTTTCTTTTTGTCACCAGGTGTTGACTTATTGACTATTATCCTTCAATTCTCACCAATTCTCACTTTTATCCACTCATATGACAATTTCTCCCGATAGAAAGCAAGAGTCTACTTATAGCCATGGAGTCTTCTTGTGTCTCTATATTATTCTTGTGTTGGAAATTCAGGCACAAGTATTTTTAAATTGCTTTTAGGAAGTTTATGCTAATATAATGATAATAATTAACTACTTGAATTGTGCTTTGAAGTTTGCTAAGTGTTTTTTTGTCAATTAACCAATCGGTAAGCATTTATTAAGTATTTTTATGTGCCAGACACTGAAGAATCCAATAAAATATTAGATGCAATCTAGCTAGATAGGGACTAGAGTATTATTATACCCATTTCACAGATGAAAAAACTCAGAAATTATGTGACTAGCCCAGGGTTACATAGAGCTAGTAAATATCTTACGCAGGATTTGCATTCAGGTCTCTCAAAAGGCAACTCTTCATATACTTTAACCTTGAGATTCTGCTGTTACCATGAAAATGGGGGGAAAGGACCCGGATGTAGTACAAATGTATTTGTAGCTACCTTATTTATGATAGAAAAAATTGGTTACAATCTATTGCCCAATCAATTAATCAATATTTAGAAAATAGTTAAAGAATTATGATACTTTAATATTATGGAATATTATTGTGTTAGGGAAAACAACAAATCTGAAGATTAGAAAGAAATATGGAAAGGTTGCTATGAAGGGCTAGAATGTGAGAGACCATGAAGCAGGGTAGACACATCGATTACAGCTACATAGGTATGAATATATATACACATATGTAATATAGCTATAATCAATGTGTCTGGTGTATACACAAATCATTTATTTATGTGTTATTTACATGTGTATCTATACACAGACACATATATGAAAGCAAAGGAAATGGAAATTCAAGTAGACTCAGATAACGGGGCATTGAGTAAATAAATACCTTTTGTTTGATGTTTGTCAATCTGGTTGGTTCAACTCTGTGAATATGTTTATAACAATATGATCAGGGTTGTTTGTCTACCTTTGTTCTTGATTTATAAGTTTAAGATAGAAAAAAATCTATTTTGGAAATTCACTTTAAGCCATGATCATGGAGAAGGGAGATCTGGGTGGTCAGAGGGTGGCTACAGGGAGCCAGACACAGGTGTGACCAGTTCTGATGAATGGATTGATATTGCCCAGAGTTTCTCCGCAGGGAGGAGGGAGGAGGATTATGCAAGTGTTGTCTCCACCTTCTCATAATTCTTCCAGGTTAATACAGTCAGAATTGAAAACCCTAAATGAAGCATCGTTCATATGAGAATATATCCACTTGGTGACGTTAAGCTTTATGCATTTTATTTTCTTTTTCTAGTGTTTTTTGGTTCTTTTTTTAAATGAAGTCATTTCTAAATAGGTCCCCCACCCTCACCCTCTTGCCCCACATTAAACTCTTCCTAGGAAAGAAAGAAAGAAAGAAAGAAAGAAAGAAAGAAAGAAAGAAAGAAAGAAAGAAAGAAAGAAAGAAAGAAAGAAAGAAAGAAAGAAAGAAAGAAAGAAAGAAAGAGAAGAAAGTTGAGGAAAAAAAACTTCATCTGACAATGTAGGCAGTTTTCTGCATCTATAATCTCCCCACTCTTGACCAAGAGGACAGAAGTGTTTTTCATTCTTATGATGCAATTTCCAAGAACACATTGCAGTGAAAAGTGAGGATTGCCAATATGGTGCCTCCTGCAGTACTTTACACATTATCAAGTCTTAGTAATATTTGATTTATGGGTAAATGTGACCAATCAGAATACTCGGGCACTTCAGGGAATTGAGCTGGGAGCCCTTATTGGGGAGTATTGGTCTAGGGCAAGGATTATTTGTCCTAATGCCTGAAATCAATCTCAAAGCTCCACCCACAGGTAATTGTATCCATTTCAGCCCTGGTTCCTGGGCAGTCCTGAGGTCATTGTTCCTTGGAATGCCTCCAGGTTCACGTTGAGTATGTTACTTGGCTAGAATCAGGAAGTTAGGGCCAGATTGAATTTCTGGGCAACTTTGGTGGGGGTGGGAGGTGAAAAGAAATAATTATAGTACTGAGAAAAGTCAAATAGACTCACATGCTACCACTTAGTATAATCTGAACTAGAACGAATAAGTCTGAGGCTCAGAGATTCCTAGTTCTAGAAGAGATCTCAGAATTTATTCATTCCAAGTTAGACCTGAGTAGGAATGCCTTCTATAATATCTCTGACATGTGGCTGTCCAATTTAGATTTAAAGGAGTCAAGTGAAGAGGAACTGATTTTCCCTTGAGGCAGCCCATTTCAGATTGGACTGTTCAAACTGTCCTGTGGTTTTTCCCATCATCCAGCCAAAATCTGCCTCCTAGAAGCTTCTATCCATGTCCTTATATTTGTCCTTTGGGGCCAGTTCTGCTTCACTCTATCCAATAAGCCAGGATTGTAAGCGAAAGGCACAGTTCTAAGCTCTGGAGATACTAAGAGAAAAACAAAAAAGGAACTTGGATTGGCAAACAGATTAGTAATCAGTCAAGTCTAGAAGCATTTATCAAGTGCCTAAACTCTGGTGATACCAAGCAAGGCAGGAGGTAGCTTTGCTCTCAAGAAGTCCATGGTCTAATGGGGTAGACAAGAGGCAAACAACTGTATATGAACAGGGTATAGACTGGACAAATTGGAGATAGTCATCTGAGGGAAGGCTCTAGAATTAATAAGAGTTGAGAAAAGCTTCAGGCATAATGTAAGCTCCTACCTGAAACTGAAGAAATCCAGAGAAGCCATGAGACAGAGCTGAGGAGGGAGAGACTTCCACTCCTGAGAGGCAGTCAGTGAAAATTCCTAGCGTCAGGAGATGGAGTGTCTTGGGAGAGGAGTAACAAAGGAAGCCCAGTGTCACTGGATGGCAGAGTATGTGGTTAGGCGCAAGAAGACTTGGAAGGGTAGGAGGAGGCCAGGTTGTAAATAGTTTTGAATGATTCTGGAGGTATAGAGAGTCTGAACAAGGGAATGAGATGGTTAGGAAGATGAATTTAAGAACTGAGCATTTTAGGGAGATCAATTTGACAGCAGGAAGACAGATTTGAAATAATACAAAATGATTTCAGAAAGAAAAGTGCTTAATAGCCCAGGGCAGAGAAGCACCACAAGCCTCTTGCTGGAGTCTAATCCCTTGGTTCACATTTCCACATCTTTCAAATTCTTGAAAATAGCCATCATGTCCCCTAGAACCCTCCTCTTAAGGTTGCATAGCCTCAGTCCCTTCGACCAATCACCTTACATGCAACTTGGTCTCTGGGCCCCCTTGGGAAAATGTAATATCCTTCCTTAAATCCCCAAACTTCATGCCAATTCCCCTCTTGTCATATTGACAGGAACCTCATTACCAATCTTCTTCTTTTTCAAATAATCAATAAACATGTGCTGAGATGCAACAGTAAGCTTAGCTCTGTTCTTGGTATGGAGAATAAGAAGAGAGGAGAGAATAGGCATTGTATTAAGAACCTACTATGTGCCATGAATTATGCTAAGTGTTTTTGCAAATATTATCTCCTCTGATCCTCACCACAAATCTGGGAGGCAGGTGGTGATATTATCCCTATTTTATAGATGGGTAAACTGAGGCAGAGAAAGATTAAGCGACTTGCCCAGAGTCACTGGCCTAGGCAGGATGTGAGGTCAGATCTTCTTGACTCCAGGCCCACTGCTCAATCCACTGAACTACCCAGAAGTTGTGTAAGTCATGGTTGTAACTCCCTTGGAGTTTACATTTGAGTTAGGGAAACAAGATGGAAACATGAAAATGATTAGATAACAATTAATCCATAACCACGTAGGACTCATTATATATCTAAGAGGATTATACATCCAGGGCTAGAAGAAACCTTAAAGGTCAGTGAGTCCAATCCCCTGTCCCCATTTTATACATGAGGATGCTGAAGCTGGGAGATGTTAGGTGACTTGCCCAGAACCATACAGAACATACACAAAGTCTTAGAGGTAGGGTTTAACCCAGGTCATTTGCTTAATCAAAACCACTGCTCTTTCCACTGGTCCACCTTGCCAGTCTCAGAAAAGAACATTGTGGATTGGAGTGGAAAGAGGAGGCTTCCCAGAGGAACCATGATCTTAATAAGCAGAGCAAAAGGGAAAGCCTGAGCAAAAGCAAAGGAGTGGGAAAACTAAGGGAGGGAGGATGAAAAGACGAAGGCCAGGTAGCCAAGTGGCCCAAGGGATAGGGTGGTGGACTTGGAGTCAGGGTTGTGTGAGTTCGAAACTTACCGCAGACGCTTACTAGCTGTGTGACCCTTGGCAAGTCACTTAAACCTACGTGAGCCTCAGTTTCCTCATTTAGAATATGGAGATAATAAAGTGTACCTCTCTCATCTTCCTGAGTTCAAATCTGACTTCTGACACTTGCTATCTCTGTGGCCTTGGGCAAGTCACTTAACCCCATTTGCCTCAGTTTCGTCTTCTGTAAAGTGCGCTGGAGAAGGGAATGGCAAACTACTCCAGTATCTCTGCCAAGAAAACCACAAATGGGTCATGAAGATTGAACGTAACTGAAAAATGACTGAACAACAGCAAACTTATTATGTGTTGCTATTTATATAATTAACATATTATTAACTATATTATATATTTATAAATTTTTGAACTTACTGTCCTAGAGGATTCATGTGATTTACAAAGCACCCTTCCTACAGCCATTCTGTGATTGTATCATGTGAATAGTAGAAGTTCCATCTAGAATTGTAAAGGACTTTAAAAATAATTTAGTCCAACCCTTCCATTTTGCAGAAGAGGAAGTTAAGGCCCAGAGGTGCAGTGATCTGAGGTCACACAGTTGTAAATAAAAGACCAGGTTTCAAGCAGTTTTTATGTTTTTGGACACAGCAGTTTTTGAAGACCATCTATTAAGTGATATAGATACAAGAGTTGTGATTCATGCCTTTTGAAGGAGTATCCACATTGACATAGACCTCCATACTTTCATCCTTCTTTTCTGTTTACACTGTTTATTTACCACTATGAACTACAGGTGAATGTAGACAAAGGAATGAAGCAACATCTGAAAACAAAGTTCCAATGTTAATTAAATTTGGCTCTACCTACTAATATTGTCTTCTGGCCAATCGTTCATACAGAGATCTCTCTTATTTTTAAATAACCAAACAGGACCAAGACCATCCCTCCCGTCCCTTAGTTTCTCCCTGTATGATCTCTGATGAACTTCTAGAAAGAGAAATCTCTTCACTTCCTTGTAGTCCATTCACTCACTTCGCAATGTCTCAACTACTTGGTTGAAAGAACTCTCTCAGAATCATCAGTGATCTCTCAGTTGCTAAATATGATGACCTTTCTCTAGCTCTTATCCCCTTTGACCCCTCTGCAGCATTGGAAATTGTTGACTACCTCCTCTTTATCCTTATTCTTGCCTTCTCTCCTACCGTGGAATCTCTACAACTGCTTTCTCTTTTTTCTTTTTTCTGGTCTGATCATTCCTTGATGCTCTTTATTGGTTCATCTTCCTCTTCCCACCATCTAAATGTGGAGGTCCTTCAAGCTTTTTTTCTTTTCCCCTATACTCCATCCTTTAATGATCTCCTCAACTTCCAAAGGTTTGATCGTGGACTTTCTGCATGTGATTCCCAAATAGATAATACCCAACTTCAATCTCTCCCTGACTCCTAAGTCCGTCATTCTCAAATACCTGGTATCAATTTCTTCCTGATCAAATGAGATATTATTTGTGTATCATTTGGCATAGAACTTGGCACATAATAGGTGCTGTTTTCCCCCTATCTTTCACTTCCCCTCTATATGCTGTAAGCGCTTCAAATTCAACATCTCCCCAAATGAATGTGAATATGTCAAATTCTAATATTAATCTAGTCTTAATTATGAATACCTTTAAAATACGTTTTGTCTTTACCTCGTTCTTTTCCTTTCCTTGCAAGCAACTCATCATCATGACAAGAAACAAAAATGATCTAGTGGAAAGAGTCCTAGTCTTGGTGTTTATAAGACCTGAGTTTGAATTCTACCTCTAACTCTTATAAGATTTGTTACCATAGGAAGCTCACATCCCCTCTCTGGGCCTCAGTTTCTCTATCTATTACATGAGGACAAAAATATCTTACTCCTTACCTCACAGGGTTGATTAATGTATCCCCAGTAAACCTCAAAGCACTATGTAGATGTTAACTGTTATTAAGTGAAGTCATTTCTGGTGAGGCCAGGCTGATCACTTCATGTATATAAAGTCCTAACCACACCCAGTTTCTGAGAGTTTGACGCACTCCCCATGTTGTCCAAAAGCCTATAATCTGGATGGGAAGATTTTCTAGAAGGGGGATCATACTTGAGAGAGAGTCAAGGGATGAGGAGGGGATGGTTGGAGTCCATCAAGCGTGCTAGAAACAGTAGTAAAACCCCAGACCATCTGGTCTATTTACCTGCTCACAGAGGAACAGCAGTCCCCAGCCAGCTGGAAGAGAGCTTGCCAATGATTGCTGAACTCCCTGAAGGGGAGATTAATTGCCAGATGTTCTTGGAAGCACAGCACCTCCACCCTTTGCTTTACCTTCTTCCCACCCAGCTGCCTCTGCATTCCCTTGAAGGGGCCCTCAGGACTGGGACCATGGAGATTGACCCAATATGATGTGAACATGACCCTGAGAACCACCCATCTCATCTAGATGGTTCTTGGACCTCCAGTTGATAATTCTTTCCATGTGTGCCATACTCTAATGGATGTCAAAACCTATTTGAAAAGCACAATCAGATCTGAATTCTATTGCTTTGGGCGAAGGGTCATTGTAAGACTCACAGGAAGAAGTGAAGGCACAATGTGATCTCTGAAATATTGCCTTTTTTACATTCAGTAACTTATTTGAAAATCTTTACACCATTTTGTTTTGATTATTACATTTTCAGATAATTTCATAATGATCATCTTGATTGTTATATTTTCATCATATGGGTATGGTATTTTTTTAGTGGAATTTCTAACTGTAGTATGTAATTCAGTGTTAGCTATGATATCAGAAACAGTCAGTACAAAAAAAGGGACTTGTAAGGTCATCAGTGCCATATCTAGATGATGTGGCCCTAGAGTATCTAACTGATAATGTCACCTCAGAGACTTCCATTCCTGGGGCATTGTCAGGATAGCTTTAGAACCAACATGGACTGGATTTCATTGACTAGGCTAAGAAGGCAGCTGGTAAGAAGAAGATGATGAAATGTGGTATTAAGGTTTAGTCAGGAAGCCAAGAAGAAAGAGAAAGAGAGAGAGAAGGGATGTTGGTGGTTCTATGAAACTGGGAGACTCCTGATAGCTTTGTCTTCTATGTCCTTTACTTATTCCCCTTCCCTTAACCCTCTTCATGAGGCTTTGCCTTTCTGATTCAGGAAGACTCAAGCTAGAGCTGCAAGAAAGGATGCCTGGAATTACTAGGACCACAGAAGAAGAGCTGGAGATGCCCTGTCCTGATGTCTTGTTCACCCAGTGGCTGTGCACCACAGAATCACTGAAACTTCCTGTCATGCATCCTAGGTTCTGGGCTACTTCCTTGATATTTTCTCCTCTTACTGGGCTAAGAAGTACAAAATTTATGGTGGATTTCTCCTTCTATCGCTACTGAACAGAAAAATCTGACCACTCTGGGAAGTGGGAGTGGAGGTGGGGTAAGATTAGAGTTTGTTGTTAATGCTAAATTAAAATTAGAAGGGAGTTGAACTGTCTGCTTTCACTCTCCTTCCTGTGGTGACCATGGCCTTGGAATGGCTGCGTGTGCTGCAGCTTGTAACACTTGTGCCCGCTGCTGCTGCTGCTTGATATCACCAAATTTCCTAATAAACTGTTTTGATTGACTATGCTCTGAGGTCTAAGTAAGCTGTGAACAGCTGGATGTAAAAAGAGAAAGGGTTTTTTTTTGGGGGGGGGGGAGGTGCTAACTAAGAATGAACTAACCCCTAGGGTAATAATAGCAAGGCAGTGCAGGAAAGACAGGATTCCTTAAGACTTGATCACATCTCTATTGTGCATACATGTCTGCATCGGACAGTAAGTCATTTAGTTCTTCTAGGATTTTTCTAGTCAAGATTGACTCTTCAGTACTCTCAAAGATCCATAGATCTTTTGTCAATGTAGATACTCCTTCAAGTGGCATATAACTCCTGCATCTATATCATTTAATAGATAGTCTTCAAGAATTGTGGCCAAAAATACTCTATCTTGCAGCCTGCAACTGAGCTGGGCTGCTCTTCAGACATCTAGTCCATCACTTCAACCAAAAGCTGAAACTTTTCTAACTTCATAGAAACTTCCAAATATAGTTTTTTCACTAGAATAGCCTTAGGAAACTAAGCATTACCTCCAAACCTTCATGAGATATTGAAGTAGGATTTTGGTGGAAGAGTCAGTACTGCCATAATTAAAATCATATCCCCACATTTTTGCGATGCATCTGCTATCTCATTGAATCCTCGGAACACTTCTGTGATTTCAAAAGTAGGTTGCTTTTCTTTGTTATAAAATGGGTACTTATTACCTAGTCTAAATCCATATAGCAGTTGTTTGCAGAAGCAAGATTCAAACCTAGGTTTATTCACTAGGATGGAATGATGACATCAGGACTTCTGAGCTCTTGTACCAACATCTTGAACCTGGATTATTCACTTTCTCCTCTGTTGACCATTCTTGCTATCTGTGACTTGCATTCACAAGGAATGGCTAAAGTAGGAATGAGCTAATGTCTGTAAGACATTTGTAAAGAAAGGCGATCCCTGAATGGAAGTATAAAATATTGAGCTGGAAGGGACTTCAGATATTCTCTTCCCCCAAGCTTCTCATATTATGCATCTTGTCTCGTCTTGTTTTGCCTTGTCCTGTGCATGAATCAAGATCTCTTATCATTCGCTATTTTACTCCAACAGTGTGATGTCATGAGTCCTCTTTGAAAATGAAGGACGCACAACAGGCTATGCATGCAGCAGCAAGCATCATGAAATAGACTGTGCTAAGAGCAAGGAATAAAACTGCAAACCAAAGGACAGTTCCTGACTTCAAGGAGTTTACATTCTAATAGGAGAAGAAAAGATATAAAAGGAGGGAGGGTGGGGTTGAGGGAAAGTACCCATAGAGGCATGATGGCAGCATCCTTAGAGTCAGAAGGGTAGCCAGGAGGGGAATGAAGCATGTCTGGTTTGTATGGAGGCTCAGGAATGGAACTCACCAGTGGGAGAAGGGAGTGAGCATGGTGGAAGTGTGTTCTGGGGTGAAGAGACTCCAGTCAATGAAGGAAGTTCCAAGGTGAGAGGACATCTGAGTTATTGTGGCAAAGTCCTTCAAATCAGAAGTACAGCTGGAAAGGAAACTGAGGCTTATAGTTGATTGGTGACCAGGCTTGAACCACTGGCTTCCCTGACTTCCTTTAAGTCCCAATTAAAATTCCATCTTCTACAGGAAGCCTTCCCCAACCTCTCCTAATTCTAGTGCCTTCCTTCTTTTCATTATTTCCTTTTTATTCTGCATGTAAGTAGTTGCAGTTAAGTTTTTTGCATGTTGTCCCCTCATTAGACTGGGATCTCCTTGAGGACAGGGTCTGTCCTTTGCCTTTTTTTTTTTTTGTACCACTGGCACTTAGCTCAGTGCCTGGCATATAGAAGGCACTAAATGAATGTTCATCAACTGACTGTCTGGCTAGAACTAAGATCAAGCTCTTCCTCTGTTCTATTCCATTGCTTCCTGAGAGATTTCATTGGATTTTCCACTAAGATCCCTGTTCTCTCCTTGAACAGTTCAGAGACAGGAAGTGAATTCTCATCTGTGTAGGAAGTTTTCTCACCTTGTGTCCAGTGAAGGCCAGACACAGTTCAAGGAAAATCATGGAAAGAGGAGAGGGCAACCCCAAGTCCTTTCTTTAAATTTTGTATTTACTTAAATTTTTACTTGTTGTTCTCCTTCCCTCTGCCCACCCCTAGTAGAACAGAAACTCCTAGAGGACAGAGACTGTTTAATTTTTGTCTTGGAGGTCTCTTTGTCCAGCACAGTATCTGGCACACAGTAGGTACTCAGTAAATGCTTATTGAATATACCTTAAGCATCCTTTGATAAAAGAGGTAGCATATAAGTCATTGAATTCAACATTTATTAAGCACCTGCCTTGCCCTGGAACTTTGGTAGGTTCTGGGAAACAAAGCCAACCACTTTCCCCCTTGAGGTGCTTACATAATTTATATTCTGACTGGAATGAAGGTGGGATGGTGAGCCTACTGTGTGCAGTCAAATAAATACAAAGTATTCACTAAACAATGCAATGCAATTCTGCGAGAGAGACAGACAATGAGACACACACTGCAAAAATGAACACCTGCAAAATGTAAAATGGGACCTACCTCAAAAGCTTGCTGTGTGGAAAAAGTTGAATAACAAATGTAGAGTTTTCACTAGTTTTGAGTCTGAGTCTTGCCTGCTCAACTAGGCTGTGAGCTCTTTCCTGGAATGTACCAGTAGGTACCTGTAATATATTCTCCTTCTTTTCTACTTCTCGTATAACCTCAAAAGGGACTGGACCCACAGGAACCACTTGATAAATAATTGTTTGATTAATAACTTCTTATGGATCTGTTATCCAGAAATTTATCTAAGTCTAGCATAGTACAATGAAGACTGTGCTGGAGCCAGCTCCTACCATCTCAGGAGAGCCAATTATAAAATATTCTGAGTAAGTATTTGCACCTCAGAAATGGGTAAATGCTGCAAATCAGGCCTCCATTTATTACTTCGTTGATTGTCAAAGCTTAAGAAAGAGATGAAGAAAGTGTTAGAAATATAGAATAAACTTAGAAGTTTGTCATGGACACTTTCCCCTCCTTGCAGAGCTGATCGTTACTCATTTATCAGCATACTGTGACATACAGTGGGAAGTGACCTTAGCAGGCAAATGGTAGCAGAGCCAGGGCTAGAACCCAAGTGCTCTAACTGGACAGTTATTCAGTTTTCCTGGGTACCTGCTACTTCACTGGCAAAGTCAGAACTAACACCTTTCATCTCAGCATCAAGTTATCACAAAACACGAGCTGGCCAAGTTGAGTGAAAAGTGCCCTCACATCATCTTTTAAAGTAAATTCCAGTGGATGGTGGGGATGGGGAGGAGATAAAATAAAGTCAGTCCTTCAGAGAGGGGAGCATGCCATCTGGTCACTGATTTTAACTAGTTTTTCTTGCTAACTAAATGTAGCTATGCTGTTTCCTTTTGGATGGAGCATAAATGATATGACAGTCTTCTACATTTCAACACCCTGGGGAAAAATACCAGTCACCCTGGCTTGGTTATACCTCTGCTCACTTGTAAAATAAAATGGGTTGGACTGACTCTCAGAAGCTGCTCTAGGCTCTAGCAGTACGATGCTACAGAGAAGAATGCCTTTTTGCTGGCTGGTTTTGTAAAATATTCCTGGGCACTTGGTAAGCCCCCCTTACTCTCCCTGCAGCTCCTGATTTACAATCCAGATAAATAGTATTTCCTTTGTGAATCCAGGGCGGGGAGGAGTGGGGAATAATTAATCTGCAGCCCCTCCACTCTGCTGTCACCAGATTAAAATCACCCTATTTAATGGGCATGCATAAGCCATTTTGTTGGCGGCAGGGAGCCAAGGGTGATCCCTGCCTGGTCTCAGCTTCTTTGATTTTGTACTTTGAAGGATTTTTCTCTTCTTTCTGTTATATGCCCTTAAAGAAATAGTGAAGGGATTTAAAATCTCTCTCTTTTTAATTTTAAATTTGGTCAGCCTGTTAATATTTAGGTGAATTTCTCCAAAGTTTATCCTTAGGGAAAGGGTGGTGGTGATGGTGGTGGTCTTGGGAGTTGATTTTCTTCTGAAAAAGAGGCTTTATTTCCAGAGGTACCCTGATGTCTGTAGAAAGGCAGCTTTACGCAGTGAATGCAGAGATTGGGAGGGTGTGGATTCAAATCTTATTCATGACATTTAACAAGCTAGGTGACCCTGGACAATTCCCTAGGACTTCTTTTTTAAGTTATGGAAGGATTGTGATGGAGGGTGGATCCTGGACTGCTGAGATCACATACCCCATGGGATTCATGAACCTCTACTGTGAGGAGATCGCTTCAGTTTGTCAGGCAGTCAACCAAGCAGAACCCTTTCGGAGCGCCCCATAAAGAAATGGAGACTAGGCAAAGAATGATCAAATGAATAAGGAGAATGGCTGGCACTGTATGAACAGTCTCTGTCCCTAATGAACAGGGCTAGGAAACATGAAGGTGAATGGGGCATAGGAGAGAAACAAATCAACTTCAACAAGCTAGATCAATAGGATAAGCATCGAAGTTCACACTCCTGTCGGTTCTAGACCTATAGATGCTTCTATGGCAGCCATGACTTCTATCATTAGAACTACTCAATGTAAATAAGACAAAATATTCACCAAAGAAAAAATGGGTCAAGATGGACACAGTGTTGGGCTTTTAGGAAGAAAGACCTGGGATCACATCCCACATCTACTACTTATTGGCTGCATGACTTTAAGCAAATCTACTTAACCCTCGGATCTTACTGTAGCTCTCATCTCTGCAGAAATAGATGTGTTATCAAATTGTGCTGGGGGAGTGAGTTCTCACAATGGGATGACCCTATAACCACCTAAATCACGGATCCAAGTTGTTTTTTTTTTGCAGAAGAACACAGGAAAATAGTGTTCCCTGGAACTCAAAAGCATTGTCATTTAATTGTGGGAAAAGAAAAAAATTGAAAATTAGGCTCACCCATTTATGAATATCTTAGATTCTATTTTGATTTAAAAGTTTCCATTTTATTGGGGTTATTACTTTTAGGATTGTTTATATGGAGCTTTATCTAGTTATTGAAATGATTTTATCTTTGAAATGAATGACAGATTTTTCTTTGAGAAGTCTGCCATGATGTGGTCCCAAGGTTGCAAAATCAGGAATTTTTTGACAAGTTCTCAAGTCTGGCTCATCTATGACATGCAGCGTCACTCACCCTGGGTGTCAAACTGGGTTCAAACTAGGACTCTGCTACTAATTGTTCGGGTGATCTGAAATAATAACAGCTTATGTAGGTACATCGTTAAGGTTCTCAGAGCTCGTTTTCCCACAGCCACTCCTCTGAGCAAGACAACAAAGACAGCAATAATTGCATTTATGCCTCAAGGCCACACGTGACCCTCTAGATCCTCAAGTACAGCCCTTTGACTGAATCTGCCATCAAAGAGCTGCATTTGAGGACCTAGAGGTCACAAGGGATCTTAAGGTGGAAGGTTCCCCACCCTGATGGAAGACTTTAAGGTTTACAAAATGCTTTTCTTAGGCTTTCTCATCTCTTCTTCCCAATGACCCTGGGAGGTAGCTGCTGTTATTCCCATTTTATAGATGAAAAAACTGAGGCAGGCAGAGGTGAAGTGACTGGCCCACGGTCAATAATAAGTGACTGGGGCAGAATTTGAACTCCGGTCTTCTTGACTCTAAGTCCATCACTCTGTGTACTGTCCCCCCTAGTTACCTGCAACAACCTCATTAAGTAGGTAGACAAAGCCCAAATTATTTCCTTTCACAGAGGAAGAAACCAAATCAAAGAGAAGTGGAGTGACTTACTCAAGGTCACACAACTCCCAAGGGGCTAAGATAGAATTTGAAACCTGATCTTCCAGATTTCAAGTTGAATAACCTGTACATTAAGCTATATTGCCTCAGGGTAAATTCACTCTTCACCATCCTTGTGAGTGAAATGGTGGTGGTGGGCAGATCAAGGGAGCATTATCATTTTTTTGTTTCATATACCCATCTGTCATTCTGCTGAAGCCTATTGATTCCTCAGAAAAATGTTTTTAAATCCATAAAACAGAACACATAGGATTACAAAGAAAACCAATTATGCTCAAATATAGTTATGAAAATATATTTTTAAAAAAGTTCTTGAACTCAGGTTATAAACTCCAGTTATTAGAGAATTCTTTAAGGCTCTCACAGTTTCAAGTCTATGATTCGCCTTAGAAGTCAATTAGTTTAACCCCCTGAAGTATGGCTTCCCTTTCTAACATCCTGATAGTTGGTCATCCTCTTTCTGCCTGAACATCTCCTGTGACAGGACCTCATTCCCAGGGGTGCTTTTCTAGTTTCTGAGTACCTTCAGAGGCAGGGAACTTAAACAGCTATAATATAATAATTATAAAAATATATAATTATAATGTAATATAAAACAGCTCATTCAGTTGGCGGACCATTCTTATTGAAGTAGCTATTTATACTGTGCCTTCCCTCTACTTCCGCTTTGAGGAATCAATGTAAGGTTGGAATGCAGTTAATGAGTAAAGACTCCAGTCTTATGCTAGGTAGATAAGATCTGGGAACTGAATTTAACTGTCCCTTCCCCACCAAAGCCATAGGTCTGTAGTCCAGATGGAGATCCATATATTGGGAATCATGTCCGCGAGATATAAGCCCCCCTTCCATGCCTCTTCACATTGTTGGGTACCTGACACCAATATTTCCCTTGGAGCTGCAACGACTGATATTCACATGGCTCCCATTTCCACCATGCAGTCAGTGCAATGTGTTCTAGGTCCCAGAAAATTCCACAATAATATTAGCCAGATCATATCGCCAAGTACTAATAAAAGGTCCCCGCCCATCCTCTGCTTCAACGAATTCCAAATGTTCCACAGAGACACGGACTTTGGAAAGCATTCGGGGCATCTGCCGTGCTTGGCCATCCCCCATTTGGGAATTGTTACCCGAGGAAAACATGAAACGCTGGCAGATACTGCAAGTTAATAGAGAAAAGGCATCAGGAACTCAAACCATCCCTTGTGGAGTTCAAGGCCGCCCTTTGTTCCTCTGTCCTTGCTCTGGGCTCTGGCTCCCTGATAAAGTCAGAGATCAGAGAGGCAATGCTCTTAATTGATAAGAACTGACAGTTTACGTAGCGTTTTACATGGCTCCCGTCAGTCTTCCAACAATGCTGTCAGGTGGCCAGTGTAGGTATTTCACAGTCAGTTTTACCGGGAAATAAGTTGATGCCCAGAAGGGGAAAGTGACTTTCCTGAGGTCACAAACCTACGATTCAACGATGGACTTCTCACTGGCAACCAAGTTTTCCTTGCTCTTGACCTTGATGAATCTTCTCCATTAGCTGACTACTCTTGTCGCTGACCTGGGCTAATCCTCAGCAGAATGATGGGGTCTTTCTCCCTTTCAGCACCTTGCTCCTGCTCATAGTGCTCCTTTCATCTTGAAGCCATTGCTTTGTTGATATGGGCTTGACCAGTAACAGGAAAAGCATTCCTCTAAGGGAATTGGAGACAAAGCCCGAAGATAAAGAAAGATTGAAATTCTCAAAAAGTAGGCTTCTTTCTGGCCAGAGACAAAGTTGCCCTAGAGTTGGACAACTAGGACTTTGCTCCAAAGAGCTGAATTTTTTTTTTGGGGGGGAGGCACTGACAACACTGGCAATCTTTTAGCAGAGTGGAAACAATGGCGTTTAGCCTCTAGTGGGCAGGAATAAGTAGTCAAAATATAAAGCTATCAGATGGCCTCCTCTCTCCCCTTGGTTGCTGAACCCAACATAAGCTTCCTTCCTTCTCCCTTGTGTTTTAATGATCTTATGTCCTGTGTTTCTGTCTCCCCCCGAAGCTGAATTTATCTTAAAAAGTTGACTTGCACGTGCTGCTTGCCCTGGTGCATTAGCATGGGAAGAGAAAATGCTAGTTATGTCTCGGGGAGAATGTTCCTAATACTCTTGAAATGTGCACTGTCCATGAGGCTCATTCTTGGCCAGGCAAGATTGTGAAGAAGGTTCTCTTCATTTCTCCTGCTTCCTTTAGCCAATGTCTTCATGCTGCCCTCTGGACACGTCCTTTCCCATTCCTCCCTTGGGCTGGCCCCCATCAGTATATACCAGTCCATACAGGTGAAAGCTCATCCCTTTAGCATTCTCTTCTGAAGTGGTCTGAAAAAATGTGTGGGTGACACCAGCAAAGGGGAATGAGGGGAGGTCATGGTGGACTGCTGCAAAGAAAGAAGGCTATTGTCATAATAAAACAATACCTAGGATTGATGTAGCATTTAAAGTTTTACAAAGTGCTTTGCATGTGTTGTCTCACTTAAACCTCAGAACAATTCTATAAGTAGGTGCTATTATCACCCCCATTTTACAGATATGGAAACTGAGGTTCACAGAGATTAAGTGACTTGCCAAAGGTCACACAGCAACTAATTGTCTGAGAAAGAATTTGAAACCATGTCTACCTGACACCTGGTCCAATTTTCCATCCTGGTCCACTTCACCATCTAGCTGCCTGTTTTAAGATGAGAAATTAAGGGGGACATGCCAATATTTCACCAATGTTTGTAGTTCCCCAAATCCCGGAATCTCAGGGTTTGGAAATTACCTCAAAGGCCATCTAGTCACAGCTGGATCTGATCAACAACCACATCTACAAGTATATCTCTAGCTTTTACTTGAAAACTATATTCTGTTTCTGTCAAATGGAATTTTCTGTTCCCTTCTCCATGATGTTCTGATTTCTATCTCCAAACCTTCAATTTAACTCCACTCAGGTCAACTTAACTCAATTTGATTCAATAGACAGTAATTAATTGGCATTATAATTCTATGGCAGGCATATTCTGTGATAGGCACACACAACTTGTTAAATCAGGGATGGTCTTGGGGAAGGTGAGACTTGATCCAAGTTTTGAAGGGGTTCCATGAGACAGAGGCATCACTCATGCCTGGGATGCTCTCCCCTCTCATCTCTGCTCTTGGAATTGTTGATTTCTTTCCAGAATCAGTTCAAGGGATAACTTTGAAAAGAGACCTTCCTTAATGCCCTTGGCATCTTCTGCCCTCCCCTCCAAGCTTACCTTGTGTCTACTTTGTCTGTCTTCTTCATATCTATACAGGTACATGTTGTTGTCCTATTAGAATATAAGCTCTTTGGATTTTTTCTTTGTAGCTGCTGTTTAGCATAATTCTTTTGGGACAGCAGATGCTTGTGGATTGACTGATTAAAGTGATATGTTGCATTCCCAGGTAATAGAGAGGATTTTTCAGAGGACTCTGCAATGGTTAAACTCTGGTGGTTTGAATTTTAGTGCCTATGGAAGGTGATTTGAAATAAACTGCTTGGGAGGTATGTTGAATGGGATGAAGTTCTGGACCTACAGATCTTCTAAAGTCACATACTACTGTTGATCCTGCAAAAATCACTCATTCCTCAAGTATGCCAGCCCATAGGTAGTAATAGAAATCTTAGCTTTGAATTCCAGGACCCTATTTTGAGGCTGCTTTTGGAGACCCCCAGCTGGCCATATCATTGCTGCCATCTTTTGAAGTTATCCTCAGTAGGGTATGAGTTATCCATGAGTTTATGCTAGTGCACGTCATAAGGAGGCATGTGATGTATCATTAAGTTTAAATCTCAAAGAAATTTAAATCTCAAAGAAGTTCCCATAAGTAAAGTAGGAAGTCTGCTGAAAAGCCTCAGAGAGGTTCTATGGTCTGTGGGAAAACCATTGACCTTAGAATTAGGAGAACATCTAGTAAGGGGTAGAGTTAGAATTTGAACCCAATTTCTCTGATTTGATATCTAGCACTCACCATGCTATCTCCTTTTTAGGGGTGTAATCCATCAGAATCAAATTGAATTTAGCTGGTATCTTAAAGAATATTCAACCAGAAGTATGCTCGTAAATGTTTAACAAGCATGTTTTCCCTACCCCCTTCACCCCAAAAAGAAAGGTGGCACATACTTTGAAGTTCAGTTTGTATTGTTAATATTTCCTCCATGCTTTCTCAAGTCTAGACAATCAGCAAAACAATACATTCAGCTTCGACTTATATCCAAGGTGTGAAATACTCACATTGAAAATGTAACAATGAGTTCTGGAAAGTTTGAGCTGGCTCCAGCATATCCATCCTGTGCACAACGTCTGTGGTTACAGTTAACAGCATAGATAAGAAGAGGTACAAAGAGCCTTCACTGTGTGGAGATGCATGGCAGAAGATAATTTGGCAGATGTGGAATCCAAGGACCTGTGTTCAAATCCTATCTTTGCTCCATATCAGCAATGTGATGTTGAACATTAAATGGCCACTTCTCTTGGCTTCAGTATTCAACCCTACAAAAGGAAGGGGTTGGATTAGATGACCCTAAGATCCCTTCAGGGTCTAATTCTACAATCGTAGGGTTTGGAGCTAATGTCAGAACCCAAGTCTCTTGACTTCCAGACCAGAAGTCAATATTCTCCCCAAGGAGTAAAGGAATTCAGAGTAGCTTTTTGAGGAATTCTATTTGCAAAAGAATTTTGAAAGATTCTATTTGACATTCATTCATTGTTGTTGATCAGTTGTTTTTCAGTTTTGTCTGACTTTTTGTGACTCCATTTGGAGTTTTATTGGCAAAGATACTGAAGTGGTTTGCCATTTCCTTCTCCAACTCATTTTACAGATGAGGATACTGAGGCAAACAGGACTGAGTGACTTGCCCAGAGTAAATGTCTGAGGCCAGCTTTGAACTTGGGAAGAGGAGCCTTCCTGACTCCAGGCCTGGTGCTCTATCCACTGGGCCACCTAGCTGCCCATTCATTCATGAACTCAATAAATATTTGATGAGCACCTTGTTGTGTAAAAGGTACCGTGCTAGGACAATGAGAGATAGAAAAATCGGATGGTCTTTTAGGACTATCCTTTATAACTGGATGGGACTTTGTAGATCATTTAGTCTGCATTCATCTTGCATGTCTAGGGTCCATCCCTTGCTCTCTATTCAGGCTTGCTTCACTCCAGTTATCAATATCCTAAACCATCAATAGCATATACAATTTAATAAGCCTTTTCCTTTTCATCATCCAAAATAATCTTTCTGTGGCATAAGTCTAATTGTGTCATTCTCTTGCTCAAAAACACCTCTGTGGCTCCTGATTGAAATTAGGATTAAAGCTGAACACCTTATCTTGGCATGGTATGCCTTCCAGAATCTATTTTTCCTCCCACAACACTTTCCCTGTTCCTTTCATTGTTTCCTTTTATCCACTCTACATTCCAGCAAAAGTAGACTACTAGCTGTTCCTTGAACTTGTCAAACCATTCCTCACATCATCCCCTATGCCCTCAATACATTCTCTCCTTAATAATTTAATAGCTAATAATAGTTACATCATGCTTGCTACGTGTCAGGCATTGGTCTAAGCACTTTATAATGATCTCATTTAATCCTCACAACAACCCTGGGAGATTGGCACTATAATTATCCCCATTTTACAGATGAGGAAATGGAGACAAAGAGAAGTTAAATGACTTGCCCAAAATCACGAAGCTAGTAAGTATCTAAGGTCACATTTGAACTCAGTTTCTCCTGACTCCCAGCCTGGTTGATCCATTATGGCATCTAACTGCTCCTTGGACGTAGAAAATGCTTGACAAATGTTTATTCAGCAGAATCAAACAAGGAAGCTGAAAGTCCAGAGGGATGAATTATCTTGTCCAAGGTCATGTAAGGCCAAAACTGAGACCAGAACTGTATCTCAACTCCTAGTGTTCTCCCTTATACCAATGAACACTCCAATGAATATGATAGAGTCTGCTGCCCTCAAGGGACTCACAACACATAAGATGCTCTACTTTTTAAAGGCCTAAAGTTTAAAGCTGGAGGAGAGACTGTAGAGGCTATCTTGGTCACTCTATTTTCTAAGAGAAAACAGGCATCTAGAAAACCTAACCAATCTCTCCAATGTTGCACAAATAGAGAGTGACAGACATTGTCTCCCACCTTCACATTTCCCTAGGGGCCTTCTAGAATTGCTACACTCCATTCAAGATTATCTTCAGGGAAGAACACACAGAAATTCTATTGCTTCCTGAAGTACCCTGCTCAAATCTGATCATAACCACAGTACTTATAATGCACCTACTAGGAGGTGCCAGATACTGCTAAATGCTTTACAATTATTATCTCACTTAATCCTCACTGCAAGGGAGGGGCTAATATTATCACCACTTTACAGAAGAAGAAACTGAGGTAAACAGTGATAAAAGGCCCAGGGTCACATGGCTAATAAGTGTCTAAGGACAGATCTGAAATCAGGTCTTCCTGATTCCAGTCTCAGAGGTCTGTCCATTGTACCACCGAGACATCCCCAGAACACTGTGTGACTCATGCAAGCCATGTGGACACTGCCGATGCCCCTCTCCTATCTACCATCTTCTTACACACTCTGTTTACTGTGCAACAACTAATTATTTCATTTTCCTGGGTTTTCTCAGCTATTGCCTTAATAGTGACAAGTGCCTGTCACCAGTCACAACAGCAAGCATTTAAAAAGGGCCTACTATGTGTATATACGTATATGTGTATATGTACGTATATGTATGTATAAAACATTTATTTGTATATACTGATATATGTGTGAATATATACATGTATATGCTATATACACACATATATAGGTATAGGTTAGGTAGATAGGTACATGTGTCCATTGGTTAGTCTGTAAGTTTATCAAAGGCAGAGACTTTTAAAAAAATTTTTCTCTGTATCTCCAGTACCTAGTTCAGTATCTGGCACATGGTAGGCACTCAGTAAATGCTTATTAATTGATTAATTGACTGATTGATTGAAGAAACTGGATTCCTTCCATGTTTTATCCTTAAAGTTTAGGGAGATGCTCTAAGCATCCTTAGTGATTCATTTAAAACTCTATCCCTTCCTGCATTTTTTTTCATCTTTTTGGGGGGATGGGGGAGAGGAGGAAAATCTGCTTTTTATTTCAGGTTATATACTACCACCCTTTTAGTCTGCTATGAATTTTCCTACATTTAAGGTTGATGAGAAAGATATCCTATTTCTCTCAGGTTTAAGCTTCTCTTTTAAAAACATGACTACTCGAACAGCAATGTGTGCTGCTGAATGCTTCCTTACGTCCCGTTGCTCCACTGTGTCACCATCCCTCCCTGTGCAATGCCGGGCAACAGTAATGCACCATTTCCAGGAATCATCATTACTGTCCTTCCCCTCCACTTTATAAGACTAAGACACTCACCATCCCTCATGAGCTGGCTTTAAGTACTTGGAAGGAATCTGGGTCACTGCCACCCAAGAGCAGAGCTAGGTTTAAACATGACCAAAGTCTTTAGGGCCACTTAAGAAAGTGATTGAGGGAAATTTATAATTCATTGGTAGAGGCACCCACATATTCTGTTCAGTAACTCATGTACACATGAAGACTTCCTTATAGATATATACCTTCCACATATAAACATGCACATTTATAGAATAATACAAATAATATATTTTCTATAGGTAGAAAATTTGAGACTATGCCTGTCACCCATAAACACTGATGACATTCTTGACATCACTTTGCACAATAAATTCAGCATCAGTTTCTCTCCCTCTTTTTCCCTGTTAAAAATGTTTTTTGAGGGGGAAGTCTGAATTCCTTTTCTCTTTCCTAAGCAAGAACTTGATTTTTTCTAGAAAACAGGCAATGAAGAGAGAGAGAGAGAGAGAGAGAGAGAGAGAGAGAGAGAGAGAGAGAGAGAGAGAGAGATTTTTAATGAGGAACATGAACTTTTAGGGAATTTTCTTGCTCAGTTCAAATACATGGATTTAGCAAAGATGATTCCCATAAAATGATACTAAAGTATGGGTAGACATGAATAAGATTCAGACAGTATGGGTAATAGAGACAGATTAAATTTGCATCAATGGAGGGAATATTCTGATCCATAAGATTCCAGATTCATTTAAGTATTTGAGTTTTTGCATATAGTTCTCAATCTTTATCACAGGGGGGTAAGCTGAAAGCCTCAGAGATTTTTTGATTACTATTTATGCTTAATAAAGGAAGGAAAACAATAAACTTGCCCTCTTGGCTAAATGTTTGTGCTTGATCTGTTGTTTTTGAAGGGCAAGAGATAAAGATTTGGGGGGAGTGCTAAAAAAATCCATGTAGGCACAATACCATGTAGTTTTATAGGGTTTCTTTGGAAAACTACCTCCAAATACGCTTGGGAGTATGAAATATCTATAAAAAATTAAGTAGGGCTTTCAATCTTAAGTCAGAGAGAGGTATGAGTTCAAGGACATCGATATTCCTAGGAAGAGGAAAGTTTTGTTTTGTTTTTAAATCTGATAACATAATACATTAGACTGTAAATAAGGAGAACTGTATTTTAGTCAGAGAAACAGAGTTTCATTTTGGTAATCAGGGGAAACTCCTGATCTGTTATATTTGGGGCCCAGAAATGTGCATTTTGGTTTATTGTTGAAGGACTTTTGCTATGGAGTTGATGAGGGTTGGAAGGGGAGGTGAGACCCCCCACAAAGGGTATGAGGGGCAGGTTGCCTGGAAGGAATTTGCAGACTCAAGCATTGTTGAGGTCAAGGTAAAGATTTATTATGCTTTTCAGAGGGCAAGAGTTCTTGGGGAACCTGCAACCTTAGAGGGATACAGATAAAGTTTATGTAGGATATTCTATAGGAAACATGTACCAAGTATACTAACTAGGTGTTTTGGTGTGGGATTAAGGAGTGGTTAAGGAGTCGTCAGTTCTTAAAGGAACATGCACTTTTTGTATCTACTGCAAGGTATTTTACCCAAAATTCATTGGGAAATAGCCCACTGTGGGGCTACATGAAGGTGTGACTTTAGGCCTGAACCATCACTAAGTCAACTAGCAGTTAGGTTTGGCTCAGAAATGCCAGGTTACTCTCATCAAGGTCTTGTTAGATAAGTGTAAGGGAGTATACGGATGTCTAAGTCTAGGATACAAATGATTAGTCTGTGACTGGTAAATGTCATTATGACCCAGTGCACAGCCAGTTCAGTCAGTGCGCAGCTGGTTCAGACTAATAAGTTCTATAGGTGCAGCTGGCTGCTGTATTAGGAAGGGAGATAATGGCTGTTGCTGGGGCAGGCTGTGTCCTTGGGCTGAGGAGAAACTGCCTGGGAGAGTATTTTGAGGCTGGGGAGAAATGTAATTTTTAAAGAGAAATGTGATTTTAGAATTGGGACCCAAGCACATGCACCAAAGCACCCCATCAGAATGAGATAACAGTTCCACATTGGTCCCCTATCATAAGAAAGAGTGCCAAAGAGTACTGGTCAGTGAGGCAGGAAGAGCTATTGACTCAGTTATCTATAAAGTGAAAGGTTCTACACTCATACTTTCTCTCTTACTCTTTCTGTAACTAGGGACTAAGGCAGCTTCTCTCTCAGACTTTCAGTGGGTAGAGAGAGAATGGGATGAGTTCTCTCTCTCCTCTCCCCTAGCAGCAGTGATGACTTCAAAAACATGGTAAATTAGAACATATGTTTGCTTAGATGAGTTAAAACTGGATTTTAAGACTCCCTTAGCTACTTCTTCTGACTTGTGTTTCTTTCCTTAAGAGCAAATAAGCACTCAGCAATCTTACATCATATGTTTTTAGTCTTAGTGGCTACTTCATGAACTCAAGGGCATGACAAGTCCTGGATTCAGGTGCTGGTTGAGATGGTCTTCACAACAGCTTCGCAGAGGAGATGATCACCACCAGGAGGATGAACAACGCATGCTTGGTTGACCAGAAGATATGAACTTGGGGTGAATTGCTTAGACACTATAGTTTCAAGGTGAAAAAAAAAAGAGCTCTCTGTACATTGGTCCCACAAAACATTTCATGTCTTAATGCTTTGAGCATCAGCTTCCCTGTAGAGTATAATAGGAGTGATGAGGTTGTTTCATGCTGTAAATATTTGTCAGTGCGCTTAGGAGGTTTTTACGTTAGTGTCTTTTAAACATTGGTCTTGTGTTACAGGAAAAAAAATCATTTATCTGATTTGCTTTTTACACTGGGTGGTTTTCTAAAGGGTAATTGTGCTTCTGTGCGTATCTTCTCTGAACACACATAACCCCTGCATCTATGTTCCTCCATGAGTGCATTCTGCTCACAAGTCTTCCCCTTAAAAGTATTCCTTAGGTTTACCTGTGCTTCCCATGAATGAAGTATTTATTAGTGGGAGGCTGCTCAGGCCAGTGGAAAAAATATTCTACTGCTACTTTGTTTTATGTATAGCTCAATGGCACAAAGGATAGAGCACTGGGCATGGAGTCAGGAAGATCTGAGTTCAAAACCGGCTGGAGATGCTTACTAGCTGTATGAAATCTGGGCAAGCCACAACTTCTGTGTGCCTCAGTTTCCTCAACTGTAACATGGGGGTAAAAATGCACTTATCTCCTAGGATTGTTGTGAGGATCAAATGAGATGATAATTGTACAGTTCTCAGCAACGTGTCTGACACACAGTAGGTACTTAATAAATAGTTTCCTTCCTTCCTTTCTTGTATTATTTATCAAAAAGGCTTTGCTTTGAAGTTATTTGGTCCTCTGGCTGACTAGTAAAAAGATGTAGATATATGAGTGGAAGCTTGTAGACTATGTTTTTGAGTGGATGTACCCCACTGAGTACCTTGAATCTGGGATAGCTTTTCTGGGAGTTCCTCATGCAAAAGTGGGGGGGTCCCCCTGCTGCTGCAGAGAGAAGACAAACAAGCATCCCTGTAAATAGAATGGAATTAGATTACCTCTCCTGGGTCTAGCTAGGTTAATGTGGACAGGAGTTCTCTGTGAGAGACCTTTGAAGCCCAGGAGATCTCTCCTTGCCCTTCCCCCTCCCCTTCACATTAGTTCAGGGACGGTCAAAGAAAGAGAGAGAGAGGAGTAGTAGGGGGAGTGGGCAAGTGTGGAAGAGAGGGAGAAAGAGACAGAAGAAGCTCCCTAGGAAGGAGAAAAGAGGCAAAGAAACAGAAAAAGAAAAAAAGAGAAAAGTCTGTGGGGATGAAGAGAGAGAGAAAAAGGGAGACAGAGACAAAAAGACCCAGAGACAGTGGGAGAGATAAGGGAACCTAGGTGGGAGATGCCCAAGCCAGGGAAAGGAAAGCAATGGTGGGTGAACCTTTTCCAGTCGGTATCACTTCCGCAGCCTTTTTCCTGGAGCTGATCCAAATGTAAATGCTCCAGTGTTATAAAAGCTTTAACAAGGCCATTATCAGGCTGAGTATGTTTGTTTCACACACAGCTCGAGATGTACATGGCGATTAGACATCAAACTGGGAAGGCTTCGGGGGAAAAGAGCAAGCCCTCGGCTGCCCCAGCCTGCCATGGCGAAGAGATCTCCACCTGGCTGGCCGGGAAGAAAGGGGCTGGGGGCACCTGGGAGTTCAGGTTGCTTTGAATGACACTTTTGATCCATTCACACAAAGCTGTGACTTCAAAGAAAGCCAAGTGGTCCTCAGAGCACCTGGCTGGAGACCTAACGGGGCTCCCCCCCCCTCCCAGCCCGGGCAAGGAAGAGAAAAAAAAAGAAATGGAGGGAGAGGGAGCAAAGGAAGGGAGAGAAGCCCAGCCAGCTGCCTGAGGATGTCTGGGAGACCCTTTATTTTGTCTCTTTGAATACAAGAACTTGTCCTATATTTTGCAGCCTCTAGGTGGGTTTGAGTAAATGCTTTCAGCCTTCAGTGTCTTGACTGACTGGTACTATGACCTCTCCCTCAGACCTCATGGAGCACTTTATTTGGTTCTTAAATGCACTCATCATGCAATGGTGTGTTCTGTGGTTATATAAGTTTGTGCTTGAGAGACCACCTTGGTAGCCTGAATTTATGATTATAGGATATCCCTTATAGGACTGGGAGGGAACTCCAGAGGTCATCTCCTCTACCTCCCTTATTTTACAGATAAGGAAACTGAGACTTACTCGATGTTAAGTGACTTGTCCAAGGTAATAAGCTCCAGAGTGGATAGAAGGCAGGCCTTGAAACTGGGAACATTTGAGTTTGAGGCCTGCTTCTGGTGAAAATCAGCCACGTGACCCTGAGTGAGTCACTAAATTCATCAATATCTCCAAGCAATTCTCTTTAAGTCACAGACAAGTCACCAGTTGTTAATAGTTTTTTAAAATAAATTAATTTCTAAAATTATACAGTATTTTTTCACTCTTAGATCCTCTGCCCTCCAAAAAAGAAAAAAAAACTGGGAAAAGAAAAATGAAAGGAAAACATTACTTTTGTAATAAATATGCAAAGTCAAACAAAATAGATTTCTACACTGGTCATATCCAAAAACGTGTGTCTCATCCAGCATATTAGATCCTTATGCCTCTGTCAGGAAATACGTAGCTTTCTCCATTGCTGGTCTCCCAAAATCACAGTTGATCATTGCATTGATCAGAGAGTTCTCAAATATTTCAAAAATATTCATTTTTATAATATTGATGTTATAGTATGAATTGGTCTCCTGGTTCTACTCAATTCCCTCTCCACCACTTCATAATTGGTCTTTCCAGGTGTCTCTGAAATCATGTTGTTTTTTTTTTTTTCATTTCTTAAGGCACAATACCATTACCCATATACCATAGTTTATTCAGTCATTATCAAATTGATGGGTACCTCATGTTTCTCAGCCCTCTGCTGTAACAAAAAGAGCTGTTCTAAAATTTCTTTGTGCATATAAATCTTTTTCTTTTGTCTTTTATCTCTTTGGGTAGTAGATATATAGCTAGATCAAAGGGTATGCACAGTCTATTGACTTTTGAGGTTTAGTTTCAAATGGCTTTCCAGAATGGCTAGACCAATTTGCAGCTCCACCAACAATGTATCTGTGTGTCTGTTTTCCTTTCGTCTCCATGCTTCCCCTTCACCACCCTCCATCCCATTTTATTGTTGAGGAAAGTTTTTATGTCAGACGTTCTTTGCATTAGTGAAGTCATGGGTCTAGAACAATAACAAAAACATGTCTGTGCCATTTGTGGAGGACTGTGATCTGAAGGTGACTTGACTTCTCAATGTCAATTTTTGTCAATGGAATATAGGCTCTAACAGGTCCTACCACACTGAAAAGGGTTCAAATACAGTTCTGGTCATAGACTTTGTGTTGCTATCTGAAAGTCAGTCTAGTAGCTAAATTCAGAGTCTCACCACCAGGTTGACCATGGGGTGACGAATTTTTTAGCCAAGGTAATCCTTAAAGACCATCTATTAGGATGCATTGCAATCTGCATTAGTGGAGGGGTGCTCAGACCATGGAAATGATGGTTTCTTCAAATATTAAAAAGTTAGTGTCACATCCCCTTAGTAGGTTCTTAGCTCCCCAGAACTATCTTATCTTATTTTCCTTTCTCCCCTAGCTGCTAGATCACCTACAGTCATGTTCATAATAGGTATTTAATAAATATGTGTGGAAGGAAAGAATAAGTGGAAAGAGTATAGGACTAGCTGTCCAGAGACTTGGGTTCAAGCCCTATCTCTACCACTAACTTCCCTTATGAACTTAAACAAATCACTTTTCTGGGCCTAATTTGCTTCTTCTGTAAAATCCCCTCTCAGTTTCTTTGATACATATTGCCCACTCCCCCATCAGTCTTTCCTTTCTCCCAAGTGGAGTCTGTGTCTGCAGTGGTCTTGGTGATTCCCAAGTGGCAACATCATGTTGTAAAGAGGTGAAATTGGGTCATAAATGCTGCTTGCTGAGCGGAGGAGCTTCCAGGGTGAGGATTCCCAGAACAGTGCATAAAAAAAGAACTTCAAACAGGAAACTCCTTTCCTGGGAATGGGGTCAGGTTGAGCTATAATATAATACTGCTACAAGTTAAAAGGCAAGGGTTTGGAGGAGGGTGGGTGATGGTGATAGAAAGTTTCCCTTTACCAACAGAAGTAATAACAGTCACTAACATTTATATAACACCCACTAGGTGCCAGGCACTAAGTGCTTCACTTATTGTACTTTGGTCCTCACAACAATCTTGGGAGGCAGGTGCTATTATTATCCTCCTTTTACAGATGAGGAAACTGAGGCAGAGAGAAGTTAAGTGACTTGTCCAGGGTCAAAGAACTAGTAAGGGTCTGAGGCTGGATTTGAACTCAGATTCTTCTGACTGCAGACCCTGTGCTCTACCCACCATACCATCTAACCCATTACTCCAAGGATTCAGCTGCCCCAAAGCCATCTCTAGGTTCAATTTTAACAGGTGCCTTTTATAATCCCTGACAACTTTACCCTGAGTAAGTAAGGGCAGTTCTAGCTCATAGAACTAAGTCTTCATGACTTAGCTTACAAGACCATGTAGACTGGAAAGGATCTTAAGTTCTCAGAGAGGGAGCATGATGTAATGAATGGTGCTGGACCTAGGATCTAAAAGACTTTGGTTTAAATCTTACCTCTGACATTTTCTAGCTGTGTGACCGTGGACAAGTTATTTAACAGCTCTCTGTCTCAGTTTCCCCTTCTGTAAAATAGGTAGGATTCAACTATCAAAGAGATATATATGTATATACATGTATGTATATATGTACCACACACATATATGTATATAAATGCATTATTATTGTAGATGCTAGGACGAGATTATCTCAAACTCCCTCATTTTTCACTTACAGTTAGAGAAACTGAAACACATGGAGATAAAGTAATTTGATCAGTCATCTAGCAAGTAAAATTGGACTGGAACCAATCCTTAGTTCCTAGACTGGCACTCTAGGCTGTACCATCCTTAACAAAGAAAAGGGGGCAGAAAAAAGACCTTTGTCCTCTTTGGGAAGGAATCCCACACTTAGAAAAGTTGTGGGAAAATATTTAGTAAGCTTCTAGGCATATTTAAAATTATAGGTCTGTTCTGATCATTGTTTAGAATATATAAAAACAATGCAGTAGTAACCTCTGGGTATTTCTTTATGGCAAAAGTCAGAGGGGGTGCTGTTGATTGGGGCTGAGGGGGGAGAAGGAGGCATGATTTCTATTATTCTTTTAATAATATAGTGTGTAAAATTTGATGTGTACAGAGAACTTTTCTCACCACAACTTGGTGAAGTGGGTGGTACAGCTGTTATGATCATTCTTATTTTACAGATGAGGAAAACGAGACACAGAGAGATTACACAATTGACCCAAGATCACATACTTGGTATATGGCATCTACAGTTTTCCCAAAACTCAGGCCTAATATTAAGCATGGATATAGGAAATGATCATGAGGCCCCTTTCACCCAAACCATCTACCTGTTGATATTGTTACATTACACTGGTTATGCCCAGGGCATGACTCTCAGTGTATGGGAGTGGGTTCAGTTAACACAGTCAGGCAAGCAGCTCTAAGCTGAATCTCAGACATCATTGCCCAACTCTTCTTCGGGTGACGGTACTGTCCTGCCCCATATTAGAGTAGACATCATGAGGAACTCAGTGATCACTTATGCTCCTTGACCCCTCTTCAGGAATATTGGCTGCCAGTAATGTATAATGGCATGTAGCAGAAAGATTCAAGTTCCCAGGTGGCAAAGATTGGCAAGGCTGTTAGGCTTCTTCTATCAGTCTTACTTAGCTTCTGTTCACCTCTTCCCAAAGATCTGTGACAACAATGGATTCATCAGTGGATCTGTAGGTCCACTGGATACTCAACTTTCTTCAGTCTTAAATCCCAAGGGCACAGTTTTATCTGAGCTTTCTTGTCTCAACAGAACAAGGGCCACAGCAGCAGGATGCAAGCTGATAGCCTGAAATCCTACCATGAGCCACAATTCATTCCCTTGGGCTAAGGCACTTCCTTTCCAAACAAATATCAGTGTTCCAGGAGGAAAAGCACATGAAGTTGTCATCATTAGCACCTGAACATAAGTTCATGTGATAAGCTGAGATAAGGCCAATGAAGGCATTGGAGTTTTAATGAGAATGTGATAGTACAGGTGGGAGGATTCAAAATTGGTTGTATGACTGAACCCAAAAAGTCACCACAGATGGCTCTATGTCAACTTAAAGAGAAGCTCTTTGTGGAATGCCCCAGGGATTTCTGCTGATTCACATTTTAATCAATGACTTGGATGAAGGCATTCATTGAAGGCATGTTTATCCCATTTGCAAATGATGTGGAACTTGGGGGTTGGGGTGGGGAGATAGTTAATATGTTGGATGATGGAGATGGGATGTAAAAGACCTCAACAGGCTAGTTCAACCAGTCAGGTCTGAGGAGACAGAATGTCTAATAGAGATAACATCCTACATGTGAGTTTGCAAAATCAGCTTCTTATGTCCAAGATGGAGGATGCAGTGACGTTGGTTATACAAAAGTTAGTATAAAGAAGATATGGAGATTTCAATAGAGTACAAACTCATTACAAATTGCAGAGTCACAGAAATTCAGAGTAGTTGGAAAGGACTTTACTGGCCATCTTGTCAAACCTATACCTGAAAAAATAAAGCCTCACTGCAACATATCTGAAAAGTGGCTATCCTGCCTTGGCTTAATGACCTTAAGCAAGTCTGCTAGGGCAGCCCATTCCATTTTCAGATCCTTCTAATCACTTCCCAGTGTTTCCTTTCATGGAGTAGACTTTTGCCTCTTGATAACTTCTATTCATAACTCCTAATTTTACCCTGTGGGGTCCAGCAGAACAAATGTTATTTTTTTCCACATGAGAGTGTTTGAAATACTTGAGATAATTATCATCTACCCCCTAAATCTTCTCTAAGCTAACCATTCCCATTTCCTTCAACTAAGTCACATATGGTGGTCCTTTGCCACCCTGGTTGTCCTCCTCTGGACATTCTCCAGTTCTCAGTAACATTCCTAATTTGACCCACTCTTCCTAGTTACTCGACCGTTTTTAGTGATGAGATACTGGCTCATGTAGATTTATGTAGGCTCATTTAGATGCTCAGGTACTGGCAATCCCACAATCAGCCTGGCAGTTGTGTATATCACCTAATACCAGGGTGAATGCCAGTCTATGATTCTCAAAGGGCTGTTATCTTTATCCCCCTACTCTTCTGTTCAGTCAGTGGTACCTGCTCACCTTGTTATTCCAGGCATGTGTAGTTACTTAGGGTTTATCTAATTAGAATCTTGACTTGAAGTCCCACCTACCGGGAAATTCATACACACCTTCCTGGTGCACTGTATTTCCATGAACTATAATTTTGTGAACATGGCAGAATGCTCTGAAGCTTGACTTAACTCTATGCAGTTTTTATTTATAGTCAGAAAAGTAAAAGAATACAACCAAAAAATAATGAAACTATCTCCCCTGCTACATATGCAAAGTTATTTTTTTCCCAGGATACCCTTAACCAGTCTACAGGTTGCTATTTAGTTATATCTCTCCAATCTTGTACATGGGGAGTTGTTTTCTTGGACTAAAGTGTCAGACTTGATATTTATTCCCATTCAGTTTTGTCTTATATTATTTGGCCCAATGTTCTAGCTCACTGAGATCTTTTGGGAATGTAATTCTTTCTTCTAATCTGTTATTTATCCCTCCCATCTATATGTCATTTGTAAATATGATAAATGTACTACCTATACATTTATTCAGATCATTGATTAAAAAAAATTTAACAGTAAAGGGTCAGGGAGGGGAAAAAGTAATTTTCCAACATGGAGTGGAACCAAATAACATAGCTTGAGTCTGGAGCTAGTAGAATCACTGTCAGTTAAGGTCTTCAAGTAAAAAGCTGGATGGCCATTTGAGTGAGATGGTTAGAAGGTATTTTTGTTGAGTATGAGGGTGATCTCAGCTGGAAAACTTTGGACCTGGGGCTACTTCCAAGGGCTAGGAAGAGGGAGGACAGGAATGCCTAGATGAGATCCCACCCTGAACTGTATGTAGTTAATGTGTGTCTGAGGTCCGGGTTCTGGGGAAGGAGGTAGTAAGGAAAATGAAATAAGGTAGAGGTAACAAGATGTAAAAAAAATACTGAAAACAAAAAGAGAGAATTAGAAAAAGGTTGTTAAAAATTCACACAATAAAATTAAAGTACGTGCAGAAGGAAAAACAAAATTACTTTTATGACTATCTTAGAATTATATATATGCACATCTTTCTTTAAAAAAGTAACTACCTTAGAAATTCCATTTATTATACAAACCCCTTATTCACCTCAGTATATTGAGGTATTTGTGTTTGTTAATAATTGTTAGGTTCACAATAAAAAAAAAAAGGACCATTCAATTTCTAAAAAGGTTTATTTTTATCAGTGACTTAGATGAAGGCCCAAGTGGCATATTCACCAACTCTGAGCTCAGAAAAATCTTTCTATCCATTGGAAATATCCCAAAGTGGAACTGGCCACCTTGGAGGTAGTGGGCTCCCTCTCCTTGGGAGAAAGGGGTAAAATGGCTGGGTATTTCTTTTGATTATGTCTTGGACTGTGTGGTTATTAATAAACCTTGCAACTCAAAAATTCTATGATTTTTGAGACCTAGTGCATTTGCTCACTCATCATTCTTTCCTAGCATGGTACTTTGCACATAGTAGATACTTAACAAATATGGAATTGAATTCAACAAGTGTATATTGAAGGATGACATACTTAGCTCAGTGCTCATTGTGGTAGAGGATGAGAAGAAACAGAATATCTGGATGAAACTCCTTGGAAGACAATCACATATGTAAAGCTAGCTCACAATAAAAGACATTTTCATGATACGGTGCCCTAAAACTACACAGAAGTTCGCATTCATTCTCTCAAGTTATACTCAAAGAAACCCTGTGAAATAAAACATAGTTGGAAGAAACTGGGGCACAGAATTATGACTTGTCCAAGGTCATGTAGTGAGTCATAGAACTGGGGACTTGATTTTGTTTCCAACGTAATGCTCTGTCAGCCAGATTGGGGTATGTTTTTCCTCCTCCCGGCTGCCTCCTGCCCTCCATTTCCTGATTCCCTTTAATGCTGGTTGGTGCCTTCCCTCTGACAGCAGTTTACATTTATATATCTTGTTTGCACATAGTTATTGACATGTCATCTCCCCCGTTAGATCAGGAGCACCTCTAGTATCCCTAGAACTTAGCCCGTGCCGGGTACATGGTAGGTTCTAAACACGTGCTTGTTGGCTTGCCTGGTCAAAGTGTTCCACTACACTGCTCTATCTTCTCAGCTTTATAGAACTTATCACTTATTGGGAAAAGTATCATTTATGTTCCAGGAGGAACAGCCATTAGGGAAGGCCTCCTGGATGAAGTGGGAATGGATTTCAGGTTTGAAGGATGGGTAGGCAGAGTGGAGTGGGGAGGGCATTTCTGAAGTAGGGGAATGATGTAAAACAACAATCCAGAAGCCAAAAAGATCATGGCCACCAGTATATGGATATTGGTCTTCTAGGGCCTCCTTCTAACTTCAGGGGGCCAATGCTGTCCTTACCACCAGGCTAGGATAACTCAAGAGAAATGGGTGACATTCATCTTCAATTCAATCAGAGCTTAGACTCAAAGAAAGGGCTTCATTTTCAACAGGGAATGGCTAAGTAAGTCGACCCCCACCCCAACTGCCCCAGGGGTGCTCACAATACAACAGACTTCAAGGAGTGGGGAGGCGGGGCTCTGACAGATCGCCTAACATGAACCCTAATATTTAGCCAAATATTAAGAGGAAAGGGCTTGTGGAAAAATTGCTGTGGGGGAATGAATGAAACCTTTGTTCGCCGTGGGCTGAGCTCTGCCCCGCCGGTTTCTCTCTTTTATGAATGGGTTAATTATACCCACTTTTCAAAGCTAAGAAACCAGTTGCATAAGGCAGCATCTGAGTGGTTTTTGTTAAGGTTAAATGGGAATTATTGAGGGGAGAACAGACTGCAGTGCAGGCACAAGTGACCTTGCCGGGATACTTCCTGCCCTGGGGAATGGTTTCCCTTGCCGTGATCACCCTTGAAAGTGGAGAATGGGGAGGGAGGGTTCTGTCAAAGTGAATGCTAGGGGTCCCAGAAAGGCGAAAGTTTCTGACATCCAGAAACTGACCCTGAAGTGGGGCTAGACCCTGGCAAAAATGCGAAGTTGGCCAAGTTTGTCTTCGGAGTTCTTAACTTTCCCTCCCGTCTTTTCTTCAATTTTCCACTTCTGGAGTCAGGTTCCCTCCTGCTCTCTACCCCCCTCCCTTCCCTAGCAAACCTGCTTGCTCTCAGTGAAGGTTCAGATAGGAATCATTTACCCCTTGCTGGGAATCTAAGTCACTCAGCTCTTTCTCCCAAGGGGATTTACACTTTAAAGCCTAATCTCTCCCTGGAATGACAGGCTTTGTCCCCTGGTAGAGGAATTTTAGGCATCAGTGGGTAGGAGGGGGAAAGAAGGAGGGGGCATTTGGAGGGTAGCAGGGCCTTTCCCTGTTCCCTGACCACTAAATGGGGCCCAACGGCTCCATCTCTGGGTGAAGTCCATTCAACACAGGCATCCATGTTCCTTGTTTGTTTGACTGGGTTTTTTTTGTCCTTTCCCCTCTCAGACTTGAGGGGCTTGATATTCCTTGGGAAAGAATCCCTTGGAGGAAGGGGAGATGGCCAGAGCCTTGGTGAGCTAGCCCTGTGGTAGCACCCATTAAAACCATCTCCACCATCACACACATGTGAATGGACTCTCTGCACCCTGGGGAAGAAACAAAAAGAATGAAAATGAGCCAGAAAATATAGCATTAAGTGAAATCAGAAGCCTTCCTCACTCTCTCAAACTCGCCAACCAGACAGGTATGGATGCAATTAAGGTAATGACTTTGAGGAGTTAGATGCACTGTGTTTCCATTTCCGCCTGTCTGTTTCATCTTTCTTAATTAGAAAAAAAAAAAAGCAAGACTTTGATGCTGGAGAATTCACAAGACTTAGTGCTGGAAGCGGCTATCTCCTCCACTGACCTTGTTTTTTAGGGGAAGATGCAGAAGCCCAGAGTAGTACAGTGATCAGCCCAGGGTCATATAGTTATGATGGAATCTGTTTAAACATCCCCTGCCTCCAAACCCACGTGCCTCCCTTCGCATTAGTCTGAATTTACTGAAGCCATGTTCCATTCTCTTTCTCTTGACAGTTTCTGTCATTCTTCTTCTATTAGAGAACTCCAGTTCTGCTGGACCTAGGATAACTGGGGTTCCCTCATATTTCACCACATAGACTGGGGAGGGGAGGAAGGTGAGGGGCGGGGGCTGTGATGGATTGAGGAAGTGTGTTTCCCTCTCTCCTCCAACCAGGGAATTAGGTTGGGGGACTCATGGTTTAATATGGCTAAGTTTGGGCCAAAACTTCATTCAGAATTCTTGAAATTTCCAAACTCAGGCTAGGATTCAGAACAAGGACAGAGGTCCTTGTGACCTTTTTGGCATTTCCTGTCTATTTCCCTCCCCCCCCTCTCAACGCCTCTCACCCTCTAATGCACCCTCCCTCCTTCTTCCCCCCCTTGTCTTTCATTCAGACCAGAATGTCCTCGGAAACCACACTGCCTTACTCTGGGTGTGTGGGGGGAAGGGGCAAGGGGGAAGGAGGAGGCGGGTAACTCTCTACGTCTGGGCTTGAACCAGGATGTTTTGAACGGATCTTAAAGGAAACAGTCATTTCCAAAAAGAAAAGGGAAGAAAACTTTTCTGAAGCCAGAAATGATCCCATGGAGCTAAGTCCTGGGTGAAAGTGCATCTGCCTCCTTGCACAATCTGAATTGCATTTCACCCGAGGGCCAGCTGGCTCCCTTCCTCCCAGTCACTTTTCAGAGTCTTGGCAGGAGGGAGTGTCCGCTGGAACTGGAGCCCTTAGCTGAACTCCTGTTCTATCGCAATATCTACCACCTTTTGAACGGGCTTTGCTTTTAGACCTAGGCACTAGGGAAAAAACAAACAAACAAACACCCCCAAAAATGTGTCTGTGGGGAAACATTTCCTTTTTGGGTTGGGAGAATGAGGTTTCAGTGGCTTCCTTTGATGAAATGGTAGGTTCACTGTGGCTGGATGGACAGAAAGCTGGACTTGTAGTTCAAAAGACCTGGTCTTGAAACTCACTCTCTGATCTATCTATTAGCTGTGTGATTGCGGGAAAGTCACAACCTCTGTGGGTCTCAGTTTTCCCATTTGCAAAAAGAGGATGTTGGTCTGTTCTAGATGGTCTCTAAGGTCCCTTCTTGCCCTAAACCTATGATGAATTAGGTGGTCAGTTTTTCCATCTAAGTATTATAAAGAGGGATTGGGTACATGTTGTTAGGCCTCAGAGAGGTTGTTACATACATCATACTTTCAAGGGGGAAGCCAGTCTCTACTGTTACATATGACTGAGTTAGGGTTTTGCTCCAGGGATTTGATGGTCATTTCCCTTTTCCCTGATACCAACATCTTCACATGACATGGAAATATCGTGATCAAACACAATCTGGAAAATCACACAGCAGCAACAGCAAAGATGAACTTGTCAGTATTTAGGGAATTGGAGGAAAACACCCAATGGATTAAAAAGGGTCCAAGTGTCTCTGGGAATCCCTGACTTAAGGAGGATGGGAAGGCTCCCATTTAATAAGAAGGCCTGCTTCAAGACCTCAAGGATTTGTGATTTTGTCAAGGTGGGTCATCATCTTCCCCAGAGCTGATGGTCATCTGTAAGGAAGCTGAAGCCAACCTGGTGATAAGCCTCTCTGAATTTCATTGGGCTGACCTTCATAGAATAATACCTTTTGCTGCTACCCATGGAGTCAGGGATCCAGGCTCAGACACTTAATAGCTGTGTACAGCTCAGGAGAAGTCAAGTCAATTAACCTGCCTCAGTTTCCTCATCTATAAAATGAGTCATACTAATAGAACTTTTCCCAGCATTGTTATAAGGATAAAATCAGATATTTGTAAGCACTTTTCTTTACTTTAAATAGGTATATAAATATTTTTTATTCTAGTTCCATCATGTCTAATTCTCTATGACCCCATTTGGGGTTTTCTTGGCAAAGATACTAGAGTGGTTTGCCATTTCCTTCTCCAGTTCATTTTATAGATGAAAAAACTGAGGCAAACAGGGCTAAATCACTTGCCCAGCATCACAGAAGTAGTAAGTATCTGAGGCTGGATTTGACTCATGAAGATTTGACTTTACACCCAGAACTCTATTTACAATGCCCCATAGAAATGCTAAACATTCTAATAATTCACTAATAATAATATAATTTTATAAAGAACTTGAAGGTTTATAAGGGGCTTCACTTGCAACAAATCTCTGATGTGAGTAGCCTGAGTATCATCATTCCCATTTTACAGAGGAGAAAGCTGAAACTCAGAAAATGAAATAAGTCCTGCAGCTAGAAAGTATCAATTCTTGAACCTGAACCCAGATCTTCTGACTAAGTCCTACAAGACAGTTAATTCACTGTACTAGTATATTATGGAACAGACAATAAACAACATTGGGGGTTCAGAAAAAGGAGCATTCATGTGTACTCCAGGAGAACCATGGCCAGTTAGAACTGATCTAGGACTTTGGAGGTCACATAATCTAACCCCCTCCTTTGAATCTCAGACCCAAGGAAGACAGAAAAACCCTCATTTAATGATAAGAATTATTTTAGGAGGAAACTGAGGCACAGAGATGGGAGTGATTTATGCCTGATAATATAATGAGAATCTGAGAGCTGGGGCTCTAAGAGTCCTTAGTGCTAATTCAGTCTTCTTTCCATTGCATCAAGAGGACCTTCTAGAGGGAGGAGGTATGATGGGATAGCAGGAGAGAGAAGGAGGGAGAATATTCTAGCATGAACAGACACAGAAGCAAAGCAGCATAGATCAGCAATGGCCAGGTTCCTGAGTCCTTTTTTGGGGGGCTGCAAGGTCAAAACTATTTTCATAATGATAAGATGTTTTATTTTCAAATATGATAAATATCAATGGAGCACACATAAACAAAGAAAGACTCTTTGGGGTCCTCAATCATTTTGCCAAGAGTAGAAGGGTCCCAAAGTAAAAAAAGTTTGAGGACAGCTGGCAAAGAGCATGTGTGTGTGTGGGGGGGAGGGCACACAATGAGAAATAAAGGGTGACTGAGTAGAGAGAAAAAAGCTAGGGAAGCAGAGATTCAGATTATTGGGGGACAGGGGATGGTCCTTTGGTCTACATTTCAAAGTCAGAGCCAACGTCATGTGGTCTAGGATAGCAGACTAAGGTTTCAATATGTTTCCCCTCTCCTTTGAAAACAGGAAGTTTAAAAAGAGCATTACAGAGATGGTTTGGATAGTATCAGAGGACTGAGAGATACACAGTGCTGTAGGTCATTTCCCCAAAGACCCATTAGGCTCTGTCCACTCCCAATTCTGGTTTTAAATGTCCTTCATAATCACTGGAATCAAATTGACATTTGAAGTCTTGGTTTCTCTGACAGTCCGATTACTGATAGCTCTTCCATCTTTGAAACAAAAGACCCACCCAGAGTTTCCCAAAGTATTCATTTATTTCTATTTTAAAAGAAAAAGAAGAGGCACAATGACTTTGCCAGCACTAGAGCAAGACTCAGAGAGCTTGAGTTTGAATTCTGACTCTCCTATTTGCTACCTGTGATTTTGGGCAGATTACTTTACGTCTTTAGGTCTCAATTTCCTCATTAAGTAATGGATTTGGAATAGATAGCCTTTTCTCATTCAAAATCCTATAATATAAGCATAAAATCACATAATTTTAAGTTGGAAAGAAACTCAGTGGTCATCTGGTCTAATTCATGGCCTCCCAGAAAATCTGCTCCACAAAAAATCTGGGAAGTGGTCGTCGACACTCTGTATGAAGACCTCGTATGAGGGCAAATCCGTTGCTTACTGAGGCAGACTATTCTGTTAGGAAGTTTTTCCTTACATCTAGCTGAAATTTGTTTCTTGAAATTTCCACCCATTGGTCCTTGTTCTACACTCTGGGCCAAATAGATGATTTCTAAGTGGCCTGGTCTATGGCAGCCCTTTAAGTAGTTGCAGACATTTATCATTCCTTCCTTTTCCCCTCTCCTGACTTGTCAGGTTAAGTAATCCTGGTTGGTTCAACTCATCCTTGCATGTTCTAGACTGAAGACCTTTCTTAGTCTTGGTTATTCTCCTCCGGATACTCACCACTTTATCAATAACCTCCCTAAACTGTTGAACCCAGAACTGAGCCCAGTATTCCAGATGGAGTTTGGCCAGGCCAAGTACAGAGGAAGTATCAACTTTGTGTTTCTGGAAGTTATGCCTTTCTTACTCCAGTCTGATGATGGTGTTGGTGGCAATGGGAACTAGATGTGCCAAGCACTTGTAGGGATAGATGCACAAAGTGACCTCTGATGGTTTAAAGGTATCAGAAGATGTAGATCTGGGAGAAATTTTGAAACCATTTAGTATGATCCTTCATTTTCATAGACAGAGAAATAAATGTAGGGAAATTCCAATCTCAGCTCTTTATAATCACAACAGCTAATTTTTATAGAGCCTATTGAGGTTTTACAAATCACTTGAGAGTTGACCTTATTTGATCCCCACAGCCCTGTGAGGTAAGTAGTGTCATTATCCCCATGTTACAGAAGGGGAAGCGGAGGCCAAGAGAAGTTAGGTGACTTGTCCAGGGTCACATAGCTAGTAAATATCTGATTTGGGATTTGAACTTGCAGTTTTCATATTTCAAGTCTATTGTCCTATCCACTGTGCCATCTCACTGATGAAGCTCTTTATCCTGTGAGATAACTTACAAGGTCTAAAGTTCTTTTCATTTCTAAGTAGCCACAATATTTTCCTCCTGAAGTGGACTCTGGTCCTGGGCTTAGGGGGAGGTCATTGTGTTCCAAGGCTTGTGGCTCTTGCTCCCCAATATGGACAGTTCCTTGATTGGGAGAAGTAGACCTGCCCCCTGCCCCATTAGTAAAAGGGAAAGAGTGCCGGAGATGATGAATTAAAAGCTGTGGATTCTCAGACATGACCAATGTGTTTTTGTTTTGTTTTGCTTAACTGTATATACAATATAGAGAATACAGGGATGTGCTGGCAAATGTTTAACAACTGGTTCTTAGGAAAAAAAATGGAGGCACAGCCTACTTTTAAATTAAATTAAATTTAAATTTAATCCATCACTTTCTTAAGCTTAGAGCAATACATTAAGCCCTGATATATAGCATTTGCCAGTTTCTGTGGTGTAAAGGCTCACACTGAAAATTTAACAATCAACTCTCAAATGCTGGTGGGGTTCTAGCACACTCATACTTAGAATGGGGTAGGTTATTTGGTGATGATATTTATAATAAAAATTAGCAGTAATAAAATATTTTTAAATGCCCAGAAGAAAAAATGCGGTCTTGACAATCTTGTTAAATTATTGTTGTTATTGGGTCGTATCTGACTCTTCCTGATCAGGCAAAATTTAGGAGCAGTTTGTCATCACCTTTGCTAGTAGACCAAGGCAAACAGGGTTAAGTGACTTTCCCAAGGCCAAAAGGCTAGTAAGCATCTGAGGCTGGATTTGAACTAACATCTTCCTGACTTCAGGCCCAGTGCTCTTCCTGATGAACCATCTAGCTGCCTACCAGCATAAATTATACATATGTACATCAAGGACAAAATCAAGCAAAATTATATGCAAGACTTTACAGTTTCTTTATAACCTTCCTTTTTGTTCATCTTAGTACACTGAAAGGTTTATGCTTGTTGATGATCAATGACTTCACAATTGTGTTTGTGTGTATAATTAAAAAATAGGGAAAGAACTTTGAGATCAGAAGACCTAGGCTAGAGTCTTCTGTCACTGAACAGCAGTGTGGGTAGGCTAGTCACTGCCTAGCTCTAGGCCTCAGTTTTTCATCTTAAGCATGAGCTTGGACTAAATCATTTCCAAGGTCACAGATAACCTGTTATTCTCTCTCTCTTTTTTTTTTAGCATCAGCATGGTATATTGAAAAGAATGTTGAATCTTGAGCCAGGGGTTCTGGGTCTAAATCCTTACTCTACTGCTTGCTACCTGTGTGACCTTAGACAGGTCACTTAACTAGTTTCCTCATTTGCAAAATGAGGGTCTTAGACCAGGTGACTTGAATCTCCTATGATAGCTTTGGAATTAGAAATGGGCTTCTAGTCCACCCTACCTCTGCCCTCCACCCCTCATTCAGGAACTTATAAGATGTCTTCGCCTCCTCCCCTCCCCACCTTCTTTCAAGGGCAGGGGTCCCACCTGGTCAGCCATTTCAATCGTGTTAATTGGCTAAAGTGTTTTCTCCACGGGCAGAGTTCTAGGAAATTAAACCCAAGGCAGCAGCAATGAAGGAAACAAATCATTTAGAGATTGCCCAACCTTTCTTCCTATTTCTCTCCTTTGGGATTATTCAGAGAGACCTGAGCTTTTCATTGGATTTTAATTCACTTCTATGGGGACTGGGGGGAGGGTGTAAAGGGGGCTGTGGGGGTACATTCTCAAGGCCTCTTGCAGCTCTGGCTTTCTACAAGTTGGATTTGGAGAGCTCTGGGTGAAAAGGATAACTGTTCTCCTACAAGTGAAATCCCATTATAAAAACCTCCATGAGGCATCTACTTTCATTTTTCATGGGGAGTAGTATGCAGTTATAATGGAGTACATTGCTAAAAATCACATTCCCAATCTGCAGGAGCCGGAGATCAAACAGGACCAATGCCCAGCCTCTCTGTAGTGAATCATCAAGGAAAAATCAGGCTGGGAGCCTTTGAAGGAAAAGAGGGATGTTCTACCCAGCCCATCTTCTCTTTTGCTTACCCTCCAGCCCCAAAATTCTTCCATCAGAGACCAGGAAGATTTTGTTTGGGTTGGCATGGTGAGAGTCAAGGGAGGTACTTTTGCTAGGAACCATGAAATGCAGAGGGATGAGAGATGCTGACGGCCAGTTGATGGCAGAATATGTCAGTAAAAACCTCAGCTCTGTTCAGTGCAATCATTTTACAGATGAGTAAACTGAGGCATAGAAAGGTTAAGTGACTTGTCTAGGATTGCACAATTAGTGTCTTAGGTAAGATTCAAATCTAGATCCTAATGTGCCCAAGTTTAAAATTCTGCCTACTAGACACTAACTATGTGACTCTAGGCAAGTCATTTAACCCTATTTGCCTCAGTTTCCTCATCTGTAAAATGAGCTGGAGAAGAAATGGCAAATCACTTCAAGACCTTGGCCAAGAAAACCCCAAATGAGATCATGGAGAGTCAGATATGACTGGAACGACTGAATTATCCAGTTATCCAGAGTAACTGGTTATCCAGTGTAACTTTTGATTAAGAGGATAAAGGAGAAGAAAACAGATTAAATGATCAGCACATATTTTAAAAAAGGACAATTCCTTTGTCTTATAGGATTGCCTTTCTTTTTTTTTTTTTTACTTTCCATTCACTTTATTTTTATTTTTAATGATATTTTATTTACCCCAATACATGTTAAAACAATTTTTAATACATTTTTTAAAGTTTTGGGTTGCAAATTCTATCCCTCCCTCTCTCCCTCCCCTCTGCCTTCCCTGAGATAGTAAGCAAGGATTGCCCATCTTAGAAAGAATGAGCTAATCTATGTTAGGTCCTTTCAGTGATTAATATTCATTGCAGTCAAATCCATTATTTACTGACTAACCCTTGGGGTAGAGAGTTTTGTTGTAGAGAATCCTTTGCTTTAATGAGTCTTAGTGTAACCCATAACCTCTTCAGCCTTAGACCATCAATGAGGCAGCCCTGCAATAGTACATTTATAAAGTACTTTAAGGTTTGTATAGCACTTTACAGATCCTCAAACCTTGGGAGGCAGGTGAGTTATAATCCTCATTTTACAGGTGAAGAAACTGAGGCAGCCAGAAGCCAAGTGACTTGCCCAGGGCCATGTAGCTACCAGGTGTAAATAATTCTAATCAAAATGAGACAATAACACAAATTGTAGTTTTTGCAAGTTAGGTAAGCAACTGTGTTGAATATATTCTCTCCATATTATGTTCTCTATGAAGAATATAGTCCATATATTCTATGTATAGGATATCTCTACATGTGCTCCTAATAGTTATTAACACTAATTAATTGGCACTAATTTCTACATTTATAGTAATAGAAGCCATTTACATAGCGCTTTGAGATTTCAAAAGAACTTCACACACATTGTCACATTTGATTTTCAGAACAACCCTGTAAGGTGAGGGCTGTAATTGTTATCATCCTTCTGTTATCTGTGACTGAACAGAGGCCTGGACAGGTAAGGTGATTTGTCTAAGGTCATACAGCATGTAAGTGTCCCAGGAGGGATTTGAATCAAGGTCCCCCTGATGCCTTGATCAGATGAGACAAGCAGATACATTCTGAAGTGGATAGAGTACCAGACTGGCTATCAGGAAACCCTGAGTTCAAATCTGGACTCAGACACTTACTTGCTGGGTGACTCTGGGCAAGTACTAAACTTTGTTTGTCTCAATTTTCTCATCTGTAAAATGGGGATAATAATAGCACCTACCTCCCAGGGTTGTTGTGAGGATCAATAACTGTAATATAATATATAATATTATGTAATATAATATATAATAACTGTAAAGTGCTCAGCACTGTGTCTGACACTATATAAATGTTAGTGATTATTCTTATACTGGTAAGGGGCATAACACAATGCCTAGCCACAATGGGTGCTGTATAAATGCATCTTATTGTCCTTCTCTCTCCCCACCTTCAAATCTAACACACATCAGCTTATTAACTAAATCAGCTTATTAACATTAGCTGATCTGTGAACAAAAACATTTTCAAAAGATTTGAAAACCACAAATGATTACATAAAATCACTGTTTGTGACAACATATTCAAATTAAAAATAACTTCAAATTTTCAGCTCACTCTGTGCAAATTGGCAAAGGTGGAAAAAAAACGAGAATACTCAATGATGGAAGGACTGTGGGAAGACAGGCACACAAATGCTCTATTGCTGAAGCTGCGGAGTGGGCTTACCATTCTGGATTTCAATTTGGAATTGTAATACAAGTGACTCGATTATCTCTTTTGATTCAGCAAACCCACTACTGAACTTATTCCCCAAGGAAGTCAGAGACAAAAATAGAGGTTCAACATCAGTCGAAATATTTAAATCAGCATACTTTGTATTGCAAAGATTTAGGAGTAAAAAGTGGGTATCCATGGGTTGGAGAATGGCTGAAAAAAATGATGAAATATGAATGTAATGGAATATTATTGTGCAGTCACAAAGGACACACACAAAAAATTCAGAGAAATGTAGGAAGATTTACACAATTTAGGGCAGTGAAGCAAAACGATAAAGCAAAGAAGTAGAACTTTGGATGAAGTTTTGGAGAAAAGATAATGAAGTCTATATATCCTCTTTCATGCCCCAGAGGTGGGAGACTACTAGGAAAGAATACCGTATACATTGTCAGACAAGGTTTCTGTGGCAGGTTTTTTTTTTATAATTTCATTTCTTTGTCTACAGGGAGCTTTCCATCTAAGGGTAGGTGGGAAATGACTACGATGACAGAAGACATCAATAAAATGAATATTAAAAATTAGCTGCACTGGACAATTTTAACAACAGAGAAATGAATGGTGTTTGGGATGGGAATCTGCTAGAATGCAGTGAAATGTGGGCAGATGAATGATTCTTCTGTCATCCACCCCACATCCCAAAAAAGGAAATACAGGCTTATTTTTTAATGTGGGTTTTTTTTTTTAAAGACACATTTCCTTTTTCTTTTTTCAGGTCTGGAGTCATTAAGCAGGGATTAGCTGGATAAATAGAGGAAGTGATTTTTAAACTGTTTGCAAACTTAATGTGAAGAGCCCAGCCTTGCAAATTATCATGTCTAATCAGAGGCCCGCGCTTCACTGCTCCAGTAATTGTACCAGTATTCGTCAAATTCTTGTTGTCTCCTCATTAGCCAGGCAAAGGAGACTCAAGATGTACTTCATTAGAGGATCCTGAAAATGTATGGTAAGTGGAGAGGCAGAACTGTGCAGAGAAAGGGGAGAGAGGAGAGAAAGGAGATGGGAGAGAGAGGAGAGGGAAAGAGAAGAAAGGAGAGGAGAAGAAGGAGGAGGAGGAGGAGAAAGAAGACAAGGGTGACAGCAGAGAGGGGAGTTGGGGGGAGGAAAGAAGAAAGGAGGAGAGAGGGAGAAAGAGAGGGAGACACACAGAGACAGAGAAAGAGGAGCGAGGGAGAGAGAGAGACAGAGAAGGAGAGATGGAGAAAGAAAGAGAGATAGAGAAAGACAGAGAAAGAGAGAGAAAGACAAAGAGGAGAGAGAAAGAGGAGAGGGAGAAAGGCAGAGACAGAGACAGAGAAAGAGAGAGAGACAGAGAGAGAGACAGAGAGAAAGAGAGAGAGACAGAGAGACAGAGAGAGACAGAGACAGAGACAGAGAATTAGACTGATTCACATTTGAGCTGTTAGTAAATTTTCCTGGTTGGGGGGGAGGAGGGTGGTGTCAGACAGAAAAAGTGCATGGAAAGGACTTTGACCAGTGAGTAGGGTTCACTTATTAGATGCCTGACCCTAGTAAAGTCACTTTTCTTCTGAGCTGCTGCACCTGTACAAAGGGAATAAAAATATCTGTCTGTTCTCCCAGGGCTTCTCAGAGGATGCACAAGATTGTGTTTCCAGGTATTGAGCCCTTTACATTGGATGAGAGAAAGCTAGAGGCCACTGAGTACCTGAGGGGAGGGGATACTTAAGGCACAGTGACGTTGATTGACTTGCTAATGTCCCAAAGTGAGATTAAACTCTGGTCTTCCTGACTTGGGGCTCCAGTGACTTACCCACTTCTGCCTCTCATTTGAATGATACTGTGAAGATCTTCTATAGTTAGAACCTGGAAAAAAGACTTGACTTCCCATGGCTCTTCAGAACCACTTTTTGGTGCTGAAAGGCTTTGGGTGACCCAGGTAGCCTGACTAGTCCTCCAGTTGGCTTCAATCCTCTCCTAAGAAGGAGAGGGTAATGGAAATTTTGGCTCATGGGCCTCCAGCCTTCAGCCATGTCATTTGTATAAACAAAAAGGAAATAGCAACTGATATTGGGTCATCAAGGAAGAATTATTAGTCAGATTCACAGATCCCAGTATCATCTTCATGCCTATTCTGCCCATGAACAATTCGGTGTTGGCTAATGGTCCTTTTCTGCCTTGGCTGATGTCTGGTCTAACTCTGAAGACTTTCTGCTAAAGGGAATTCTCTGAGCCCCCTCCAGGGCAGGGGCCCCCACTTTGTTTCTTGAGGTCTCCAGACAGAGACTTGAGGCACTTCATGGCACAGAACACAATTGATCTATCCTGGGAAGGAGAAGGGCTGAGCTGGCTCCCTGGGGATGCCCAGGCTGTGGTTCCAGGGAGTCTAGGGGCTTTCGAGCCAGAACTCAGGCAGCTAATGGATTGAAAATGGATTTGGAACTGATGCCACAGTTTCTCTTAAACGTAGAGTTCAATGTATTAAAAGCTATTTGTTTTCTTTTATAACTTCGATGCAGTAGGTTTGCTTTTAATCAGGAACTGGTTACATTCATTGATTTCACTTTTCTTTTTTTTTTAAAATAGTAACTGAGAAGGTACCAGAAGCTAGCTATCTGCTCAGCTGAACCTGGGGCAAGGAGAGAAAGGTCTGTCAGTGTACAGAGAGGCTCCTTCAGTTGCATTCAACAAGCCTGTATTTGTTGAGAGCCTGCTCTGGGCAGGGCATTATGTAAGATGCTGCTGAGACAAAGACAAAAATCCAACAGGCCCTGTCCTGGGGGTGCTTATGGTCTCTTGGGGTAAGGGGGATGAGGAATGTAATGATGCTTACACAGAGAAGTTTAGTCATTTCAGAAAAGGGGAAAAGAATCACAGGACCATAGAAGCACCTACCTCTAAAAAGAATCTCATTTTACTATTTAATTTGAAGACCTCTCTTTCCCTCCCACCCCACAGTATAAGCTCTTTGAAAGGTAGGACCTCTTTTCTTCTTTCTTTTCTATTTTCTCTTCTTGTTTCCTCTCTTTTTTTCCTTCATTTTCTTTGCGTTCCTCTTCTTTTTCTTTTCATTTTTTTCTCATCTTTCTTTTCCTTTTTTCTTTTCTCCTTTCTTCCTTTTCTTCTATTTTCTCCTCTTTTCCCCCCTTTTTCTTTTCTTCTTTATTCCTTTCCTTTTCTATTCTTTTTTCTTTTCCTTTCTTCTTCTTTTTGTATTTCAGTGTCTAACATGGTGCCTTGTTCATAGTAGCCCCTTGCTTTTGTTGTCCAGTCATTTCAGTCATTCTTCAGGATTTCATTTGGAGTTTTCTTGGCAAAGATACCAGAGTGGTTTGTCATTTCCTTCTCTAGCTCATTTTTGCGGATGAGGAAACTGACGCAAACAGGGTTAAGTGACTTGCCCAGAATCAGTAAGTGTCTGAGACTAGTTTTGAACTAAGGAAGATGAGTCTGATTCCAAGCCTGGCACTCTATCCAGTGCACTTAATGGGGCACTTAATAAGCACTTAGTAAATGCTTATTAAATTGCAAGGAATAAAGGGCCAGTACATTTCATAAATGCAAACAAGCACCAAAACTCCACCTCTGTGAGTCCAAGAGTTTGGGGCTGTCCCAATCTCATCACTTTGTGCATGAGAAGATCCATGTCTCTTTCTGCCTTGAAGTTTGGGAGAACGGAGTAACTTCTCCAAGGTCCCATAATGATCACCTCTGATACCTTTGCTTACTCATTCCCTATGTCTAGAATGCTCACCTTCCTCTTCACCTGAAATTTTCCTACTCATACTTTAAAGCCCATCTTGAATGCCACCTCCTCTAGCTAGCCTTCCCTTAGTACCCCCAAGTTAATAATCTTTTACTTCTTCAGACTTTGCATAGCGCTTTGATATAATTCCCTAATTCATTAATACAACATTGTGGTTATTTTCCCAATTGTTACATCTGCCCAGAAGACTGTGAGCTCTGAGTGTTATGTGTTATGTAAACTTAGCACCACACCAATCTTACCTAGCATGATACTCTGCACACAGTAGATCTTCAAGGAATATTTGAGTAATATGACTGAATTGGGTTGAACTGAAGGGCCTCATTGATTAATTAATTGGTTTTGAGCCTCTACTTTAGATAATTAAATAAGTTAGAGAAGCAAACCTCTTTCTCCATCCTCTTTTTCAGCATCTCTCTCAGTATAAAATTCTCTAGTTTTATATAATTAAATAACATCAGTCTTATTGATTATGTAATTTTTAACAATGTAACAAGTAATCCAAAGTTAAATACTTCAACAACATATCTAAGTGAAAAAAAATATTAAGAATCATCACTAACTAACAATTTCAACTACTGACTTCTCAATTCTAGAAGCATTCCAACCACTAGACAAAATTCTTTTCATAATATTTCTGCACAAGAGTTAACTTGATCTCCCAGCAAAGACATTCTCATTGTATTTTTCTCTTTTTTTAACTCTCACAGTATCTCTCAGGAAATACATTCTGTTAGTCTTTTATCTCTGTGCTCAAACAGTCTCTCTCCAGTCATGTCGGAAGCAGAAATGATGGATGGAAGTTGCAGACAGGTACATTTAGGCTGGATACAAGAAAAATCTGCCTAATAGTTATCAAAGAGGGATGAGTTATTTCAGGAGAAAGTGTGTTCCCCTTCACTGAAGGACTTCAAACCAAGGCTACATAAGCACTTCTTAGGGGTATTAGAAAAAGGATTTTCATCAAGAATGTGTTGTACTAGATGGTCTCTGCAGTACTTGCCATTGCTGAGATCCTGGGAATCTGTGGGTCCTAGTCTTAGCCTTGCCGCTGACTCTTCATTCCGTATAACTACCCTGCCTCTTCAATCAATCAATGATTTCTTGAGCACTTAGCCTATTCAAGAGTCTGAATCTTTGATGTTTGCAAAGATGAATAAGCTGTAATCATCTGTTTCATGAAGCTTACACTTTAATTGAGGATGGGTTGGGACAAATAAGACACAAGAAACTACCAATAGAAGAAACATGATGCCTAATGCAGTGTGTTCTCAGTGTCAGCTGAATCTGAGGCTTGAAGAAGACCAGAGAAGGGAGTGATCACTTTTACCAAGGGTACATGGTGGTTAGGGAAGAATCCTTGGAGGAGGTACATATTAACTGGAGCTTTGAAGGATGGGTAGCATTTCAACAGTTGGGGGGCAAGGAGAAGGGCATTCAAGACTGTAGAATGGGGTAAAAAAAGGCAAAAAATCGGGAATACTCAAGGATTTCACTCCTGAATATTGGTGGCAAATCCCCCAAAAGATATCAGCAAAACCTGGAGGGAGGCCATGGTTTAATGCAGTAGTCGTGCTGTCATATATGATGACTTATTTTTGGTGCAGGATGGGTAACTATACTTTAGCATAGCCTACAGGAGGTGGTAGAGTTCACTTGAGCCTCACTCTTACTCTACTAGAAACTCCCTTCAGGAACCTAGGAGGGAGATAGGACATATAATGGGCTCTCCTTTCACGTCATCATAAGCACATTTGTCTAGTGATGCTTTTTGAAAATGGTTATTATGATTCATGTTTCAGTGTTGGTATCAGGACTGTGCTGAGGTTATGATTAGTGTGGACACATTAAGTTCCTGGAACTACATTCTCATCTAAATGTTGCTCTCCCTTGTCCCAGCACAATAAAACAAACAATTGAGCAGCTAAGTGAGAGATGACCATCAATCAACAATCGTTTAATTGAGTAACTGTGTGCACAGAACTGTGCTTGGGACTGGAGAGGAAGATAAGACAATGATTTCCAAACATTGATCTATGGACCAGTGTTGATCTATTACATTTTTTTATTGTTCTGCAAAACTTTTGCTACCAAAGGTTAATACTTCTTTAAAAATATACTGAACTCTAAAAAAGCATAAAATTTAAACTAAAATCAACCTCTCTAGATCTAAGTTTCTTCATAAAATGAAGAATCTGGACTAGGTTATCATTATTCATAATAATATTATGAATCATTTGCATAGTGACGTAAAGTTTCCATATGCTATGGGGTTTGGTGATCTGAGTCATGGTGTCTCCCCTATCAGACTGTAAGCTCCTCCAGGGCAGGGACAGTCTTTTGCCTCTCTTTGTATCCCCAGTGCCTAGCATAGTGCCTGGAACATAGAAGGTGCTTAATAGATGGTAGTTGACTGATTGCCATAGTAGGTACTTAACAAGAAGCAACATAGGATAGCAAACTGAGTCAGGATTATTGGGTTCATGTGCATCCTCTAGTCCATACCGGCTGTGTGATCCTGGGCAATTTTTTTTAGCTTATTAATGCCCCAGGCTGCTCTCTAAGACTGAGTTGCCCATGTGCAGGAGTAAAGCGAGCTTCCTATCAAATAATCAACGAAAGGATATTTGTTAAGCACCATGTGCCAGACACTGGAGGTGCATGGACAAAAAATGAAAAGCAGAATGAAAAAAAAGAATGAAAAGCTCCTCCTTTACAAGGAGTTTACAATATAAGGATGGGGGTAGGGAGAGGAGAGGCCATAAATTCCTTAAAAATATGCATAATGTAAATATAAAATGAATAAGTACAAACAGAGATGTCTAAGGTGGTTTGGGAGGTTGGGCACCTCCCAACTGGAGAGATGAGGAAAGGTTTCATGTGGAATACGGTGGCTGAGCTGAATCTTAAAAGAAGAGAGGTATTACATGAAGTGTAAGTAAGGAAAATGTGCATTCCAGGTATAGGAGACAGCCAATGCAAAGGTACAGAAATAGGAAATGGATAATAATATGTGAGGAACAGAGAAAAGGCTGATTTAGTTTTTGAGCAGAGTGTGGAAAGGCCAACAATGTCCAATGAAGCTGCAAATGGCCAGAGAGTATATGGTTTGAAAAACCAGCAAAGGGGTTTAATCTTCTTGATCCTAGAGGCAATAGGAAGACATTGGAACTTGATTGAGTAGCTAGTTACACGGTCAGGCTGAGCTTAAGGAAAGTTACTTTGGCATCAGTATGTGGATTGGACCGAGTGAAACTTGAGAGTGATTAGGAGGTTGTGGCAATAATGTAGGCAAAAGGCTAAAGGGTCTGAATTAGGGTGTTAACTAAGGGCATAGAGATAAAAAGTTGGTTGGGAGAGATGTCATGAAGGCAAAAATGACGTGGATAGACAGGGTGTGGAACAATGGGGAGTCCAAGATAATGCTGAGCATATAGGGTTACCCGAGAGACCAAAGGATAGTGGTACCTTCAACAGAAATAAGGAAGTTTGGAAGAGGGGAAGGTTGTTTGGTAAAGGTAATGAATTCAGTTTTGGACATGTTGAGCTTGAGGTATCTCTGGGGCATTCAGACCGAAACATCCAGTTGTCAATTGGTGGTGAGAACCTGGAACTGGATGTGTACCTATATCTATGACTATGTCTATGTCTGTGTCTGTGTCTGTGTTTACGTCTGTGTCTATGACTGTATCTATGTGTATGTATATGTCTATGTCTATGATTTTGTGTATGTCTCCATCTCTGTCTCTGTCTTTGTCTATATCTACATCTGACTGCATCTATGTCTCTGCATATATGTATATGTATAGGTACATGTATGTACCTGTACACATATATATGCATATTATGTACATATACATGTGTACCTGTATCTGTGTATGTATATACATCATTAACAAAAGATGACAACTAAAACCCAAGATGTTAGTGAGGTTATCTATCATCTGAGAGATGAAGAGGAGAAGAGGGCCACAGACAAAATAGCTAGGGAATAAAAATGAAGAGGTGCTTGTTGAGAGCGATGATGGGCTGAGATCTGGGACGAGTTGGATGGCAATAGAACATGGGATAAGGCATTCAAGATCAGAGGAATGTTGAGTTGAAATGACTTATTACTGGGTTGAGACAAGAGAAGAATACAGTAAAGTCAGAGAAGGTGTCTGAGATCGTATTGAGGAGCAGAAGAATTGACCGCCTCAATGTACACAAAGAAGACGCTTAAAAGAGGGGAGACACAGGCAGGGGTGGAAGGTTTGGAAGTCATAGTCAGATAAGGGGATAGCAGAGTTTCTAATTAGAGAAGGGAACCCTTGTGGGTAATAGTGAGACCTAGCATTCAAGCATTCCCATGTAAGACTGAGGCAGAATGAAGGCGTACGTCCTGGCTGGTCAAAAAAAAGAAATGTGCTTAATATATATGTTAATTGGAATTGATGGAGCAACAGCGAATAAAAAACATTCAGTTCTTCAAGAGTCTCTGATTTGATTGATGTGGGAGCTCTTCTACACTAACCCGGAGCAGAACCCCTTCAAACCTTAATAAAGGGGCTCCTGACTGTGATCACCTGGTGCCTGGCCTTTTGGTGATAAGCCTTTCTGAGCTGTGCCTTGGATGGCTGATGTATAGTCTGTCACCGGGTCTGGCTGTCCACTCGCAAAGGCCTCCAAAATGTCTGCACCACCATAGGGTTCTGTAACGATCCAATGAGATGATGTTTATAAAGCACTTTGCAAACTTTTCAATGCTATAGAAATGTGAACTATTCTTATTATTAATGTTAATATTATTACTAGACCATTCATCGAGGGTCAAAATGAGAAAAGATGCCCTTAGCAGAGGGAGAATAATTAAAAGCAATAACCACGTTGGGAGTAGATTCACCTGGAAGGTGTGTGTTTGCCCTTAGTTGGTAAAGAATACCATGCCATCAGAGAAATGATGACATGACTTGCACTTGACTTTGTTTTGAGGGAAGGAGGGCTGTGCAGGTCACCAGCCTCACTTCTCCTCCAGAGCTATCTGAATTCAGCGACCAGATATTCATCAGGATGACTGGAGATGACCCAGGATGAGGTAATTGGGGTTAAGTGACTTGTCCAAGGTCACACAGTTAGGGAGTGCCAAGTGTCTGAGGTGAGATTTGAATTCAGGTCCTCCTGACTCCTGCACTGGTGCTCTATCCACTGCACCACCATGGAAGGTAGTATTAACAGAAACAACCAATGAAGACTGAGTCCAGAAAAAGGCCTGGATCAGAGCAATGGAGATGATGGTTGTGGAGTATTTTAAAGCTAGGTCCCTTTCAATCAATCAATCAGTCAATCAGCAATCACTTATTAAGCACCAACTTAATCAGGGAATCATGAGAGACTTCACATAGCAGGTGGTTCCTGAGCTGACCTTTGAAAGACCTGGAGTTCTTCAAGAGGAAGTATCTATTCAAGATATAGGGCACAGCCTGGCCAGGCCCCTTCAAGTGTGGAGCATGACCAGGAAGTTTCCTCCATGCCAGCTAGTCCCTGAGGGGTAAAGGACAGAGAAAGAAACTGAAAATAGAATCTGGTAGTAAAAGTGTGGCTCTTTGAACAATATTAAACCACTTCAGCAACCTTTCATATAGAATTAATTAACATAAAACTCAGCATCCTCAATGCGGCAGAGCCCTAAAGTGGTTGCCAGAATTTAATTAGACTTAACCTTTTTTTCCCTACATTGATACCACTTTATAAGAACGGCAAATCATTATTAATTCTTTTGGTGTTCACTGTAATAACATTAATCATGATGAACTTCTTTCTGTAGTAATGTGTATGTAATATGTAATTCCATAGCAATCTAGTGTTAGTTAATACTAAATTGAGATTAATTTATCAAAAAAGATGCTATTTGTTATTGCATACTGTAAATTCAGAAAAGAATATTGTGGAACAATTTATATGAAGATGGCCAGATGAAGGAGGCATTTGGGTAACCTGCTGCTGAAGGTTCACAGTGAGATAGGACTATTAGCCAAACTGCTCTAAGTTAAAGTCTTGGTATCTTATACTTCAAAGTACTTTAAACATCAACGGCAGAAGAACAGGTCAATGATGAAAGGTCCTTCAGATACCTTACCTGTTTAAAGGTATCAGGAGAATGTGTGAACCAGATTTTTTGCCACAGAAAACTAATCAAAGTTTTTATTTACATGTGTCATCCCATCATCCTCTTTCCTCCAGACAAACCTAATGAGTTGGCTGTGTTTCCTTTGTTTAAAGATGCTTGGAGAGTATTTCCCTACCTCCTCAGCTAATCAGCCTCAGTATCTAACAAACTCACTGTCAGGAAAGAGTTCTGGTTAATAAGCCCCAATTTCTGTGAGAGTCAGCCTGCCATAGCAGATAGGACCCTGGGCTAGGTCAATTAGTATATGTGTGACCTTGGGGAAATCACCCAACCACTGTGGACTTCAGTTTCCTCATCTGGAAAATGAGACAGTTGAACTAGATCAGGGGTATTAACCTGGGTCTTTGAATTTGTGTATTTTTTTAATGTACATTTTGATAAGTAGATTTCAATGTAATTGGTTTCTTCTGTGATATATTCATTTCACTTTATGTATTTAAAAGCATTATTCTGTGAAATGATCCATAAGCCTTACCAGAAAGCCTATGGGAACGCACAATACCCAAAAAGTTAAGAACCCCAGGACTAGTTGGTTTTCAAGGTCTTGCTCTAAATCTATGATCTGTCTAGGATCGTATGCCCCCAGAGATACAGGTTCAGGAAGTTCTGAATGCAACCTTGCCTTTGACACTTACTAGCTGTGATGATCCTAGAGAAAACACTTAATTTCTCCTCATTTACAAAATGAAAGGTTTGGGTCTAATGGCCTTTAAATTCTCTTTCAGTTCTAAATTAATGCCTCCTGTTAGAAAGGGAGTTAGGTGGTGTAGTGGGGAGAGAACTGGTCTTGGAGATTCCAAGACCTGAATTCTGATCCAGCCTTGGAGGAGGTTTAATTAGGTGTGTAACCCTGGGCAAGTCACTTAACCCTGTTTACTTCAGTTTCCTCATCTGTAAAATGAGCTGGAGAAGGAAATGACAAACCACCTTAGTATCTTTGCCAAGAAAACCCCAGATGGAGTCACAGAGTCAGACACAACTGAACAACAAAACAGAGCAGCAACAAAACCCGAATTAAGTCACTTCATGTTTTCCAGTCTCAATTTCCTCATCTGTAAAATGGGAATAATAATATCACCTCCCTCCCAGGGTTGTAAAGATAAAATAAGATCTTTTCTTCCTTCCTTCCGTCCCTCTCCTTCCTTCCTTCCTTCCTTCCTTCCTTCCTTCCTTCCTTCCTTCCTTCCTTCCTTCCTTCCTTCCTTCTTTCCTTCCTTCCCTCTTTCTTTCCTTTATCTAATCTATCTATATATGTATTGTGTTTTGTAAACCTCAAAGTGCTGTATAAATGTTAGTTATTATTTATTAGCCAAATCCCCTTTTTCCCTCACATGTAGGACTCAAATATTTCTGCTTCCTTCTTAGCAAAACATTTCACTTTGAGAAAACGCTGCAGTGGTGCTCTAGCTCATCGTGAAGTGGCCATCTTCCTTGAATTCCAGTCACTGTTGTTTCTGTCTCAGCACACTGGCTCTTGGGCTGCCTGGTTCTTGGGAATGGGGCTGTTTTCTGGTTTGAACATGGCCCTGGCTGGAAAAAAAATGTGCCTTCCATTGTCCAATGTGAGAAAGAAATTCAGAGCACCCAAGGGTCCAGGGGTCACAGTGGAGATCAGGCATGAGATTCCTTCAGAGAGGTACCTGCCAGAAAAAGGTCAGCAGTGTTAAGGTAATTAGAAAGGGAGGTTTCAAGGTGCAAAGGGGAGGAGGTAGGTAGGTCTCTAATGAGACTGATCTGGAGAAAATGCAGCATGCTGATATGAGAAATATGGAGTGGGGTTGCAGGACGTTCACAGAAGAGCCTTAATAATGATTGAGGAGCAGGAGGGGGTTGATTTATGAGGAAGACTATAAGAGCCAAATACATTTTATTGTAGCCCAGCAGAGCAAATGACTGAAAGGAAGCATGGGATGATTTTCTACAGATCAAGAATACAAAGAACCACTTGAGAAAATGGGGATGGAATGCAGGAGCGGGGAAGAAATTGATAGAAGAAAATACAGAAGTGAAGTGGTGGCAGGATGGGGTTATGGATTATGGAGAAGGACATCTGGGGGATTGCCCTATCTCTGTCCCTTGAGCAAGCTGTTCCCCTTGTCTGGGACTCAGTTTCTTCATGGGGAAGATCATCCAGATTGTGCCTGCAAGCTGTGGGTGTTTCCCCAGGGCTCGGTCTTAGGCCTCCTCCTCTTCACTCTCTACATTCTCAGTGACCTCATCAGCTTTTATGCATTTAATTATAATCTCTGTGCCAACGACTCCCAGATCTGTATCTCCATCCCCATTCTCCTGATCTCTAATCTCACATCATTAATTCCTTATTGGACATTTCAAACTGGACATTCTAGCGGAATAGAAAAAAAATATAGTATCACACTGCAAAAATAGAGACAAGAGTGTTTGATCTCAGAATAAGCTGAGGCTGAAGAAGAAAGCTAAGGACACCCAAAAGGGTGTTTGTTTGTTTGTTTTTGGTGGAAATACAGAGGCAGTACAGTAGATGAGAAGTTGGCCTTGAAGGCTAGAAGCCCTTGGTTCAAATCCTGCCTTTGACACTTCCAAACTGTGTGTCCTGGTCAAGGCCCTTAAGTTGTCAGTGCCTAGGACATCTTAAAATCTACTATGTTGCAGAGGGAAGCTGCTACCCTGCACTGGTAGAGGGATTTTCCTCACCCAGGAGTTCCTATGCCAGTGAAATCACAGGTCCAATTCTCATCTATTTTATTCTATGTTGGAGATGAGACTGATGAAGAACCCTTACTCACAACAGAGAGAAAAACTGAGCTGCTTAATTCTTATTTTTCTTCTTTTGTCAAGATGAAAATAATTTTTTTTTTGTTTTTTTCATTCCCTTTTTGCTTGTTCTTTCCTTAGCTTGGTGGCACAGTGGATAGAGCTCAGGGCCTGGTGTTAGGAAGACCTGAGTTCAAATTCGGTCTCAGACACTTACTAGCTGTGTGACCCTGGGCAAGTCACTTAACCCTGTTTACCTCAGTTTCCTCATCTGTAAAATGGAGATAATAATAGTGCTTACCTCCTAGGGTTGTTGTGAAGATCCAGTGAGATAAAAAGCACTTAGCACAATATAGACACATAGTAGGCGCTATAAAATATTAACTGTTATTGTTATTCTTTCCTACACACAGATTCAGTGGGGATGAATTAAAGCCATCTGCCAAGATGAGTGACATATGATTACTATCAATGATCTTTGAAAAATCATGGATAAATTCAGCCCTCAGACATTTCCTGGCTGTGTGATCTTGAGCAGGTCACTTAACCTGAATTACCTTCAAAGAAAGAAAAGGATACAAAAGAAAAATTATGGATAAATCCAGCCCCCGGAGATTTACAGTGAACTTGAACTACCTTCAAAAAAAGAAAAAAAAGAATGCAAAAGAAAACTTACACATAACAGAAGCACCGCAGGAATGGAGAAGAGTTAATATTGTCCTGATTTGCCTGGAATAATTCAACAATGTATTATTAAACATGTATCCTTAGTGTTGTTATATATTATATACATAGTATATAATATAGTGTAGTATATAACAATTGCATATTATGTATTATTATTCTCCACATCTTGGAGAAGTTGTAATCACCAGGAGCCAACATGGCTTCATCATGAGCAAGCCTTGCTTGACCAATTTTACTTTCTTTTGGGTAGGACCCTTCAGCTGCTTCATCCGGGAAATTTTCTATGTAGATTTTAACAAAACTTTTGATAAAGCATCATCTGCTACCTCTCTGTAAAAAATGGAAAGGAGTAAGGCTAGACAGTAGTGTAATTAAATGGGCTTGGTACTGGATGAATAGCCAGAATGAAAGCAATGTCAACTTGTTGGGGGGTGGGAGGTGAAGGGGAGGGACTCCAGTGGAGCATAACAGGAACCTGTGCTGGGCCCTGTGTTTAACAATTTTGGGAGTGATTTGGATAAAGGTATGGATGCTTGCTTTGTCTACAGCACAAATGACTGCTCCCCAAATTTCTAGAACACACAGATTAGAGAGGAATTTCTAACATAGTCAGGAGCCACAAAGACCTTAAGGGGTTAGAATCTTAGGAGATGAAATTTAATAGAGACAAATGTAAAAATATGGCACTTAGGTTCAAAAATGCGCTTCAAAAGTACAAGACTCTTGCTGATTTTGTGACCCTGGGGAAGTTACTTGATGTCTCCAGGTCTCAGTTTCCTCATCTATAAAAGGAAGGGGTTGGAAGATGGTTGGTAAAATTCTAATTCTATGCTTTGACAGATGAGGAAATTGAGTTCTATGGAAGTGAGCAGGATGATCTCAGTATTCAGCATTCAGCATCCTGTAGAAATTCAATAATATTTAACAACTAGCATTTATTTAGTGCTTTCATACTCACAAAGTTCTTTACATGTGTATTTCATTTGATCCTCACCACAAACCTGGGAAATAGGTGCTTTTATTATCCCTATTTTACAGATTAGGAAACTGAGGCAAAGAGAGGTTAAATAATTTGCCCAGGTTTATCCAGCTAGGGAATGTGGGAGGCAGGATTTGAATTCAGATCTTTCTAACTAAAACTTTTTCCATGCACCACATAGCTACCGTTTAATAACATAATTCTTTATTGTTGTAGACTAACTGATTGATTCCCAAGCTCCGATGTTTCATGATTCTAGGAATAGCTGGGTGGTCAGTGTAGGGAGAAAGAAAAAAGAGCAACCCCTAGAAACTAATTAAACATTTGTTCAAAGCTATCTTTTGATGATCTCTTTGCTGTCTAAGGGTTGCCCACTTTGAGCATTATTGCAGTGTACCTCGTCGGGAAGAGCCCCCTAACTGTGAACCGCCAAGCACAAAGCCAATTTCACTCCGAGTCATCCACAGATTAAGCGCACAATTATAGTGCCTGCAGCAGCGATAAAGCAATAATGAGGAATAAAGCCAGATAAACATTTTAATAAAATAAATTAATTTTACATTTTAAATCATAATTTCTGTTTTCTGTTCTTTTAATAGCTTCCCTGGCATTTCTGAAGTCCCACACAGCATGTTGGCATGGGGGCTCTGAGGGCTCAAGCTTTTAGAAATGGGAGTTATGATCCTCACCAATGGGGCAATTCCCTCTCTTCTGCCTACATGTAAGATTGCTTCTCTTGCTCTTGAGAGCCATGAGAGCTTTCTCCCACGTTTGATTGGAGCCCCAGGATTTAGATTTGGTGATGTGGTGTGGCCCTACTGTGTACCCCAAACTTTCATGGTAGTGAATGTGGGCATCAGGATCGCCCCCTTTCCCTGACCTGGCTCCAGTGCGCAGCCATGAGGCAGGGAGTTGATGGCCTCTGCTAGTGGCCCACACTGCCCAGACCTTTATCAAATCACAGTGACAGCATTACCCTGCCTGGCCCCAATCAGAGCCAGAGCCTTCGGGTCTGACCAAGACTCAAGTGACTCTGAGTCAAGTATCTTCTGGGTGTTTCTCCTCCTCTTCTATAATGGGGTAAGACTACATCACTGTGACTTGATATTACAGATCTGTTTATCTACTCTGAGCTTTCTGTCATCACTGCCTCCTCCACCCTTAACTCCTTGGTATTTGATATGAGAATATACACCAGTGTTGATGCCATGGAGCCTTATAGATTCTCTCCCCTCTCATTATAGGACCCAGGAATATAAGGCCCTGATCATTCAATAGACATTGAACTTTAGTCAACAGACATTCCCTGCTAAGACTAAGTCCCTGCCAGGCAGCAGCCACTGGGAAAAAGATACAAAGACAGAAATGAAGCATTCTCTCCCCTGAAGGGGCTTATATTTGTTTAGGGGAGACAGTATATGCTTATAAGGGTGTGTACAAAGTAGCTACAAGGTGATAGAAGTTGGGGCAGGGGGAGGCCACTAGCAGCTAAGGGGATGAGAAATGCATGGCCTTATATAGAAGGTGGTGCTTGCTCTGAGTCTTAAAGATTAGGGATAGAGGTGAGTAAGGAGTACGTTCTAGACATAGGGGTCAGTCAGTCTAAAGGCAGGAGATGTGTGCATGTTTATGTGTGTGTGAGTGTGTGTGTGTGTGTGTGTGTGTGTGTGTGCATGTTCTAGGAACAATGAAGAGGTCAGTTTGTTTACTTAGAGTGCAGAGGGGTAGGAATGTGTGATAGAGTTGGTAGGTTGTGAAATGTTTTTAACACTTCTTCCTATTATAATACCCAGGTTCCCTCATATGGGTGTCCTTCAAAAGCTACTCCAGGATTCAAGACCCTTTGGAGTGAACATTTGCTCAAAACTGTAGCTCTCAAGCCCCCACCAGTGGACCTGCTCTCACAAGCTAATTAGAGGACACATTAGTTCAAAGCAAGAGACATTTAATCAAATGGCATAGTACATATAAGGTATACTCTCCCATAGGCTTTAATGCTACCAGTGAGATAGGGTACACTCATTAGGAACACATGATTTTTCTTTCTGTTTAATACTCTAACAGTGGGGACTTCTAGGGAACAGAGGCCCCCCTATATTAGTTGGAGAGAATGACAACTAGATGGGTCATCTACAAGCTCAAAACTACAAGCTAGTGGAACTGAGGATGGCGAAATCACCCTGGGGCTGCCTGAGGGCTCAGCAATGAGACTGCAGAACAGTGGGTCTGTAGAATCAAGAATGCAGAGGTAACATCAAAGAAATAGAACATTTGGCCAATGACAAAATAATATTATGATGCTTAAAGAGCAATAGGTATGGTCATCATTACCTGTGTTACCAGTCAACACCCATTATTAGACTGCATGTAATATAAGCTTTACATAAAATTGTATATGTATTATATTCTTGCTGTGTGGGCCTTCTTTGCTCCATATGATTTCAGGGGGTGGCTACATTTGCTAATAAGCTAATGCTGTGTAGTCATGTGTCAAGTGTCTGCTTGAGATTTTTGTGGTTGGTTGCTGTTTTGTGGTGCTAGATTTCCGCATGTTTTCATGCTTGCTGCCTGTAATTCTAGTGTGTATAATACTAAGTTCCTGCACATTGTTTGTTTCGATCTAAACCTGTGCTTCATAGGGGGCTCTCTGGTGAAGAAAATCCATTTTCCCAATGTATTTGGAGACTATTCCAAAATGGAGAGCTTTGGAGAGTTGCCTAAAATACCGAGCAGGGTCCTATAGACAGTCTCTCTATCCACTCCAACACAGTCTTTCATTGTGTTATGCATATGGGACAATTGCTGGTGATTCTATTATATGCTAAAAGACATCTTGGTGGAGCAAAAAATCTGCAGAAACTGCTAAACTGTCCCTTTATCTGTCTCCCAAATTTGATGTGCCTTTGCCCGCCTCTGTCAACTCATAGAGTTTGCTCCCTTTTCATGAAATGCTCACCATACTCATCTCTGCCTCTCCGGACATTTGTGATGGCTTCTTGAAAGGTAACATGCACAGTGGAGAGAAGCCTCTACTGGTCCAACTGAGCCTAGAACTAAAGTCTCTTATTGAACTCACTGATTGTATGACCTTGGGAAAGTTACTAGGAAATCTTGAGTCTGGGTCCAACTGCGCTTCTAACTTGGGGGTCACCCCTAGGGACCTAAGTAATGTCATTTACAAATATCAAACTCTATTATTGTGTCTCAATTCTTCCTAGGTCTCAAAGAATCTCCATTTACCATGCAAATGCTCTTTGGAGAAATAACACTTAAAAAATGTCTTATTTCAGGAGTGAGGAACCTCTACCCTTGAGGGTCATGTGGCCTTCTAGGTCCTTGGGTGCAGCTTTTTGACTGAGTCCAAGTTATACAGAATAAATCCTTTTCTTAAGGCGATTTGTTTTGTGAAGTTTGGATTCAGTCAAAGGGCTGCACTTGAGGACCTAGAGGGCCACATATGGCCTTGAGGCCGCAGGTTCCCCACCCCTGTGACTTAATGACTTTTTTCACATCATTGTCCCTTCCCCATTCCATGTCCTCAAACAGATGTCTCTGTGACAGATCAAACTGATATGTTGGCTATATTTGATAATTGTGCCTCATCCCATACTTGTACACTCCCAACCTTTCCATTGAGAAGAGACAGTTTGGCTTCCTCATCAGTCCTCTAGAGTCGAGATTCCTTATTATATTCTTGTGAACACCGACATGCTATTGCTGTTTTCTTTATATTATGACACTACCATGTACATCAAATTCTTGGTTTGGCTTACTTCACTCTATGTCGGTGTCACTCTATGTTTCTGTATGAAAGAGTAACATTTTAAACCATTATCAGGTTTAGTTTTAATGGATAACTGGGTGGCACAGTAAATAGAGTACCAGGCCTGTTGTCAGGAAGACTCATCTTCCTGGGTTCAAATCTGACCTCAGACACTTACTAATTGTATGAACCTGGGCAAGTTGCTTAACCATGTTTGCTTCTGTTTCCTCATCTCTAAAATGAGTTGGAGAAAGAAATGGCAAACCACTTCAGTATCTCTGCCAAGAAAACCCCAAATGGGCTCATGGAGAGTCAGACACAACTGATATGACTGAACAACAACAAAGATGTTTTGCAAAGTTCCTTTTAGTTCCAAAGTTCCATAGTCATATGGAAAAGAAATGTGTGTTGGGGAAGGATGAGAGAAGTATCTGGAAGGAAGGAAGAAATTAAGCTTAGTTTTGCCGAATACTTTAAGGTTTGTCCACAAGTCAGCAATTATTTGCTGTGTGCTGGGCTTGTTCATTCAGTTCATTTATAATGTTGTGGGAAAAGAGCTGTCCTTGGATACAAAAAAGATCTGACTTCAAATCCAGCCTCTAACTCCTATTAACTTTGCAGCAGGGGACATCTTGAAACTTTCTGAGTTTTGGTTTTTACATGTCTCAGAGAGGGATAATAATTCTGGTAATAAGGCTGTTGCAGGGTTCAAAGAAGACGTGTATATGGCTCTCTGTGAATCTTTAGGGCTATATAAATGTCAGCTGTTTTTATTTTTCATTCTTTCACTCACAGAACCTCTGAATGTCTGAGTTGGAAAGGACTTAAGAGCCTATAAACACACCTGAATAAGAATTCTCTCTCTAAACTTCAGTGGTTAGGGAGGGATGCTTGGATTAGGGCTCAGAGATCTCAGTGAAACACTGATAGGTGGGTGGATGAGACTGATGGGATTCTTGCTAAGCTATTGTTGATTGGTCGATAAAGTTATTCCTTGCCTGAGCATGGGCTATTGCTAGATTGTGGGGGATAGAGAAGTGGAAAACATGACTCCTTTTTAATCAAGGAATTGAAAATTCACAAAATGAAAGAATTTCAGAGTTGGAAGTGGTCATTACTTAGTGGTCACTTAGTCTAAGCTTTATTCAACAATAAAAAATTCTTCTACAATATACCAGGTCATCCAGTTTTTAGTATGGTAGAATAAACATTCCCTTTGGAGTCAGAGGAAGTGAGTTCAAATCTCACTTCTTTTTAAAAAAACATTTATTTCCCCCCAATTACATATAAAAATATTTTTCAGCATTTGCTTTTAAAATTTTGAGTTCCTAATTCTCTCCCTGTCTCCCCATTCCTTTCATTGAGAAGGCAAGAAATTTGATGTAGGTTATACATGTGTATTCATGCAAAACATATTTCTATATTAGTCATGTTGAAAAAGAAAACACTGATAAAAAAACTCAAGAAAAATGAAGTAAAAAGAAAAAAACGTGCTTTGATCTGTATTCCGACTCCACTAATTGTTTTTCTGGGGATGGTTAGCATTTTTCATTCTGAATCTTTCAGAGTTGTGTGATGATCATCGTATAGTGGAGAATAGCTAAGTCATTTGCAATACTGCTGTTACTGTGTATAATGCTCTCCTGGTTCTACTGTCCAATCTCACTTCCTGTGAGTACTCTCCCATTGGGGCAACCATTCTATCTTCCTGGGTCTTAGCTCCCTCATCTGTAAAATGAGGGATTTGGACTAGGCAGCCCGTAAGCTGACTTCCAACTCTATACCTGTCACCATATTATTTAAAGCTGGAAAAGATCTCAGAGGGCATCAGGTTCAGCCCCGTATTTGATAGGTAAAAGAGTGGACACCAAAGAGCTGAAGGACTTGTCCATGGTCACTTAGCTCTAAGTAGCTGAGATAGAATTACAACCTAGGTCTTCTTGATTCAAGTCCAGTCTGCTCTCCAATGTACCATGAGGCTCAAATGACCTGTCCAAGATTTCCCAGCTAATTAGTGACAGAGCTAGGACAAGAACCCAGTTGTTCCAGCTCCCAACCCAATATGCTGTCTTTCTTATTGAAACCCTGATTCAGCCTGCCCATTCTCTGCCTCCAAGACCTCTAGCTCACTAGTTCCACTGCAAGTGACCATCTTCTCCCAAGCCCTATTGGTTCTAGATGTAAACAGGCTCACCTACTCCAGGTCTCAGGTCATTTTCAAACCGCTGGTCTGTACAAGCAGAGGCAGAGGCAGAGAGAGCAGGAGGAAGCTAGAGCTCTTACCCAGGGCCAGGCCAAATATCAAAATTCAAATTGTTTTTATTTGTTCATCTGAACAGTCCTAGAGGATGCTCCTCCTTATTAACGAGCCTGCACGCCATGCTGTGTTTAAAGTTCAAAGCTCAGTAGGACTCTAGGCTGTAATTAATCTCCGTCTCTGAATTCTAGAACACTTAGCGCAATTATAATTTCCTGTCGGAAAACCAATTTGGTAAAGTGGCGGCATTCTTGCCCCTGCTTGGAATGCCACATAATGCAGCTTCCTGTCCTCGTGCTGGGCAGGGGCTGAGGGCTCTGAGGCCCCCTTTTCTATGTATCTGCTGCATGGAGCAAGTGACACTTCCCACTATTTCTAAGAGCACCTCATTAGGAGATCTGGATATGGAGGATATAACTATCTAGACAAGCTTGTGTGTGTATGTGTGTCTGTGCATGCTTGTATGTATATATACATATATACACATACATGTACACACATGTTCTCACACACACGTAAGAGTACCTTAAGAGACCTGGATATAGAGGATAGACCTATAGACAAGCCTATGTGTGCATGTGTGCTTGTGTATGTGTGTATGTATGTATACATACACACATATTCACACACATATGTAAGAGTACCTCATTGGGAGACCTAGATGCAGAGGACGGATCTATCTATAGACATGTTTATGTGTGAGTATGTACACACATAGATGCTTGCATATACACATATATTCACACATACATGTCTGTATATACACATCTATGTACACACATGCACATGTATATATCTATGTATATACATCAATCAACAAACACTTAGCAATTGCCCACTATGTACCAGGCAATATGCTAAGCACTAGATTTACACATACACCTCTTTTTTGGGGGGGGGGGGTGGGATCTTCGGTTTCATCCGTATATGGGAACTCAGTGTGGAAACTACACAGATGCAAATGGAATCTCATCTGTAACTTAGAGACTTAGAGATGCTGGAGTTTATTCACATCACAGTTATCAGGAAAGGAAACTCTCTCAATGTTTTATACGTATACATACACATACATATACGTATATGCAATACATAGATGCATATTATATGCATATACATGTGTGTATGTATACATGTATGGATACATATATACACACATTTGTATCATCTTATATATTATACTTGTATAATTAGCTCAAGGGGTATCAGGATCTAAATAGAGAATAAACAAACACTGACATAATTATCAAACAATGATAAAACCCAAACTATTTACGTTTTATTTTGAAATTCTTCCCAAGGTAGTGGATTTCCTCCTCAAAGGAAGTCTTCAGGCAAAGGTTACACACATGACTTTTTGTCTGCTGTATTGTTGATGGTATACTAGATGTCCTGAGGTCCCATCGAACTCTAAAATCCTAGGATTCTGTCAGGGTTGGTACAGATAGTAAATTCTGTGAACCTTCAGTGGAGGCAAAGATCTCTGTGGGGTGGGGGATTTCAGGGACTGCTTCTTAAAGATGAAACTGAACCTTGCTGAATCAGAAAGCAGATGGTAGGGGAACAGAGCTCTGGGCTTATAGGAGTGGAGTTCCAATCCTGACTGCTTCTTCTAGCATCATATGATCATAGACTTAATGATAGTAATAGCTAACATTTATATGGTGTTTACTTTGTGCCAGGCACTGTGCTAAGTTCTTTATTATTGTTATCTCATTTGATCCTTTGACAACCTTGGGAGGTAGGTGTTTTTATTATCCCTATTTTACATACAGTTAAGTAAACTGAGGCAAACAGAGGTTGAGTGACTTGCCCAGGGTCACACAGCTAGTAAGTATCTGAGGCTGGATTTGAACTCAGGTCTTCCTGACTTCAGGACCCATACTCTATCCACCCAACCACCTAACTTCCAGGTTTGGAGGGACCTCAGAGGTCACATAGCTCCAGATATAAGCAGACCACTGGATTTGTTTCCATAACCATCATCCAAGGGAGTATGTGTGTGTGTTCTTCCTTCACTGCCGAAGAAGATCATGCCATCGGAGAAATAATGACATGACTTACGCTTGACTTTGTTTTGAATGAGGGAAGGCTGTGCAGGTCACCAGCCTTACTTCTCCTCTAGAACCATCTGAATCCAGTGACCAGATATTCATCAGGATGACTAGAGATGACCCAGGATGAGGCAATTGGGTTAAGTGACTTGCCTAAGGTCACACAGCTTTGAGTGTCAAGTGTCTGAGGTGATATTTGAACTTAGGTCCTTCTGACTCCTGCACTGGTGCTCTATCCACTGCACCATCTAGCTGCCCCTCCAAGGGAGTAACCATTGTACAGAAGGGACCAACCCAACTGCCACCCAACTTCTACCCACAGAACAGGCAAGCTCTCATAACTAAAGCAGAGAGGTATCCTGGAAGAGAAACAGGGAATCGTCTGAGTCAGGCAAGTCAGACCATTGCTGCCTCCCCTCAGAGTCAGGACAGAGACAGCCCAAGACCCAAGGAGCAGCAGCGCGCCCTCCCCTCAGGATGCTGGACCCCACAGCCATCATCATTCCTGAAGAGACTCTGGAGAAGTAACCTGGTGACTAATTCTGTAGGGGCAGCAGCCACAGCTCCTGAAGACCTGGAAAGGAAAGCTCTTGTGCTGGGAGTCCTCCGTCCTGGAAAGGGTTTAACATCAGACCTGGGGGTATTTTTGTCAGGGGACACAATATTAAAGAAGATGGATTAGCATGGAATTTGCTGCATTGGCCTAAGGACCATGGAGTGCTTCCACTTGACTGACCTTATATGATGACTCTCCCATTAGAAAAGCTAAGATCGTTCTTGTTTTCCAAAATCACATCCACTTTCTGTTCCAGAACTGAGCACCAAGTTTTGCATGTAGTGATCACTTAATACACTTTCTTTCTTCCTTCCTTTCTTTCTTCCTTCCTTCCTTTCTTCTTTCTTCATCTCTCTCCCTTCCTTTTTCTTTTTCCTTTCTTTGTTTTCTCTTTCTTTCTTCATTCCTTTCTTTCTTCCTCTTCTCTCTCTCTGTCTCTCTGTCTCTCTGTCTCTCTCTCTCTCTCTCTCTCTCTCCCCTTCTCTTCCTCTCTCCCTCTCTCCCTGTCTCTGTCTCCTCATTTCACCAAAAGAAGAAATGAAAGTGGAAGAGGTCAATGACTTGCCTAAGGTCACACAACTAGCTAGTATATCAGGTGGGATTTAAACCCAGGTCTTTCTGACTTTCAGCCTAGTGTTTTGTCCATTCTAATCAGTCCACCTTTCAAAAGCCTCAGTTTTCTTATCTATAAACTAGTGACACTGTTAGAGCTACTTTATTCCGAGAGTGGTTATGAGAAAACACTTAAAGCATCATACTCGTGTGAATTGTTATTATCATGGAAAGGAGAAGGGAAGGTGGGAGGAGAGCACCTTCCCACAAAGTCTTGCCTAGCATCCTCTGCTAAATGACGGTGCTAGGCAATGAGTGGCTGCACTCTCCCCCACCTCTGTCCTGCTGCTGGGTTTTTTTAAATTTTTCCTTTGATGATAATCCCATTTCCTTTCCTCTGGCTCTCATACTCATTCTTCTCACCTCTCTTTTCTGTATCACTTCCTTACCCACTCTCCCCTTGGCAGTTTTATCTTCTTCATTTCCTCTCTCTCTCTCTTGAGCCTCCTATCTCGTTTCCAGATCATTCTCTCCTCTTCTTCTTTTTAATATTGTGGCTTTCCTTTTGAATTTTCATTTCAGGTTCCAGGCTGACAAATCATTGTGTTCTGTAGCTCAAGTGAAAGCAGGCACATACATATACTGAGCACACACCTTCATAACCCCCAGCCAGAAGCTTTGATCCATATGCAGAATGAAATGCTTAGATTACATTCTGGTCTACATTCAGGACCAATGGCACCATTGTCCTACTTGGGTGACCCAGATGAAATCTTACCCTATTCCAAACCCTATGCAAAGCCCTTGGGAACAGGAAGAGTTTCATTTTTATATTCTCCTCCCCTTCCTTCCCTCCTTGGCTAGCACAGTGCTTCACACATAGTAGGTACTTAATACATATTCTTTGACTGATCACTTATGATATGCCCGAGACAAAATGAGGGGCAGTTTGAGTGTAGTCATGATGGATGGTTTTGATTTTCTCAGAAAAGTAGCAAGTGAGGTCATTGTTCCCTTTTGTGTGAGTTTGTATGGTTTTCTTTGTGAGTCAGTTGCAGCAAATTAGATCTGTCTGTGCATTATCTAAGAGAGTGCAGTTCTTGGCAAGAGAGTTGATCTCTTCCCATAGGTAGTTTTTTAGAAGTGAGCCCAGAAATTTGCCCTGTGAGGAGATCCGATACCAGGTTACCCTGGAAGTGTCTTGCTGAGACACATTCTCTCTCTCTTCTAAGCTAGAGGGTAGTAGCAGGGAAAGGAGGCAATAGTTGATGTGTATCAATAGGGAATAAAAGGTACAACAAGAGAATGGTAAATAAAAAGGGAATAATGAGTAGGACTACTTTTGGCCATGGAGCTAGTGACTTTGTGTGACATATTTTAGTGGTCTGATGATTGAGACAGATATAAATCAATGTCTCTGATTCATCTTGGAAGCAGGTTGGTTGTTTACAAGCTGGGCTATATGGGGGGAGTTTGTAATCAGTAGGACATAGAAGAGATTATGGGGCACAGCAAGATGGTGGACTTACTGTAGAGGTGGGACTATTCCTTGTCTTTCTACCAATCTCAGTGTCTTGTTGAGATGTCCATCATTACTGACTGTCTTGATGAAGGACAAAGGAGCAAGGAAGAAATTCTTACATCTCTTCTTCCTTCTCCTTTCCTCCTCTGGTTCAATAATCAAAATAACTGACATTTATAGAGCGATGCTAAGTTTTCAAAGTGATTCACATATATTTTCTCATTTGAGCTTCACTGTAACCCTGCAAGGCAAGGTATTATTATCTTGTATTTGAAGGGCTGTCATATGAAAGAGAGATTTCATATGTGTGTGGCCCCAGAGGGCAGAGCCAGAAGCAATGGGGGAGAGCTGCTAAGAGAGCAATGGAGGTTTGATAGCAATCTTCCATCCTTCCTTATAATTTGAGCTGCTCCAAAGGAATAAGCTGTCTCAAGAGGTGGTAGGCTCCTACTCCCTGGAGGTCTTTAAGGAGAGGTTGGAAATCACTTGCTGAGTATGTTGTATATAGTAGGTATTCTCATGTATGAGTTGGAGAGGCCACTGGAGATGGCTACTGAGATTCTGTCAGATTCTCAAGTTCTACGATCTTATAATTTTGTGTTCCCCAATTTCAATGACAGAACCAAGGATCAGGGATGTCAACCAGCTAGAAAGTATCAGAGGGAGGGCTTAAATCCATATTTTTTGACTCCAAATGAGTTTCTAGGCAGCCAACTGAAAATAACATGATGTCTCTTGCTACAAAAACATCAAAACTCTCTTCTTTGCCTACTATCTCTAGCTTGTCATCTCATCAGCTCTCATGGATTCAGTGGTCGTATCTTTTAAGATGATTATCAGATCAATATATTGCAAAATCTATTCAGCTCTCCAGTCCCCCCCCCCCCCAACCTGCTGGATATCTCCACCTGGATGCCCTTCTGGTATCTTAAACTAACCTACTTTCTTCATTAGTCAAAGATATGTAATTGTACCATTTTCTTCCATAAGCATTAGTCACATAGTTTCTACATATTAATAGATGGTCTCTAAGGAATACTGTGGCTGAAAAATTCATTGTTTAGACAACTTGATAGATAAGTATCTTGGTACCTAACTCAGCTAGTCTTCAAAAAACAGATATATGGTGTTGCACTGATCCCATCCTCAAGGCCATTCTAGGTTACCAGAACATGAGAGATCTCATACTTTCTTGGGTTGGCCTTATGAAGAAGCCAGGGTCATCTCCAGTATGAGGCATCAGAGTTGATCTTTTCTAGAGCATCTTAAAGTAAACCTGCCAAATACAAAATTCATCATCTTCATTTGTATATATTGTCTCCCCCAGGAAGGTAAAAGGAGCTGTTTCATTTCTATTTTTGGATCCACAATATCTGATATAGAGACTTACATATTATAGGCACTTAATTAATGCTTATTGATTGATTCTCTGCTAATTACTAATTATTCCCTTCTGCAAATGTTCCTTTATTAAAAGCACCATCATTTTCTCAATTACCCAAGTTCATAACATTGGTATTCTCCTTGACATATCCCGAAACCCAATCAGTTGACAAGTTTTGTCCATTTTGTCTGCATGGTACCTGTCCCATCTTTTCCCTTCTCTCTCCCCCATGTTCGCTACCTTAGTTCAGATTCCTATTACTTCTCAACTCAATAACTGAGATAGCTTCTTAATTGGTTTTACTGCTTCTATTTTCTCTCATCTCCAGTCAATCCTGCACAGAGCTGCCAAAACAATCTTTCTAAGACATGGATAGGACTATATGAGTCACTTGATCTAAAAAAAATTAGTAACTCCTTACTGCTAGTAGGGAAAAAATACAAATCTTCATCCTGGCATTTGAAGTTTTCCATAATCTGTCTTCTGATTACCGTTTCAGTCTTTTTTTCCCCATTGAATTCTTCATACACCCTTGTTGTCATTTAGTTATTTGAGTTATATTCCATTCTTCACGACCCCATTTGGGGTTCTCTTGGAAAAGATACTGGAGTGGTTTCCTTCTCTAGTTCATTTTACCAATGAGGCAAATGGAGAAGAGTGATTTCCTCAGGGACAGACAGCTAATAAGCATCTGAAACTGGATTTGAACTCAGAAAGATGAGTCTTCCTGATTCTAAGCCCAGTGCTCTATCCACTGCATTACCTAGTCACCCAGCTAAACTGTACTTACTATTAGCTATTCCCTGGACACAACATTCCTGTGTGTATTTGTCCAATCACTTTCCCATGCTGGAAATGCAGTCCTTCTTTAACACAGTTTCTCTGGAACTTTGTCTTTCTTAGAGCTCAGCTCCAGTCCTATCTCCTCTTTGAGGTCTTCTCTGATCTCCCCAGTTGTTCATGCTTTCTCTCTCCTCATACCATCTTTTAATTGTTTATTTTGGAATGTAGTCTCTCCCTTCCCCAATACAGTATAAGGTACTTGAAGGCAGAGATTGCCTTATTTTTTTATTTTCTATCTCTAACACTTAGCATAGTGTCTTGCATGGGAAGACATGATATTTGCTGAACTGAAGGAACAAGAATCTGATGGATTCAGAAGCCTCCCTGAGCCCTGACCTTATCCTGGTCTGCCATCCACAAAGTGTACCCTAAGGATCTAGGCAAAATTGGGAAGTCAGCAAAGTTTATCTTCCATGACCACCAATTTATTGGATGAATCCTTCATCCAATCATCCTCCTTCAATCAGTCAATCATTATACATTTGTTAAGGTCCTACTATGTGTTGTGGCACTGTGGTAGGTACTAGGGATATAAAGACAGAAATGAGGTGTGTAGCTGTCCGTGACCTCAAGGAATTTACACTGAACCTGAGAGATAGGATGTTTTCCATCATTCTCTTCCTCCAAGTGTTTCTCCTTCCTAGGGTTTGCCTGAGTCCTGCCATCCCATTAATGTTTTTAGAAGTCTATCAATTAATTCTCACTAAGTAGTTAGTTATCAGCTATCACATCAATGACTTCTGGGCCCCTCTTTAGCAGTGCTTTGCATTTCAAAATGGTTCTCTTGAAGATCCAAATCAATGAAGGTCTATTAGTGGAATGACAGGCAATGGGAGAGGATTTGGGGCTAAGAGCTCTATCCAACGCCTACTCAAATTCTATCATGTTGGCAATCTCCTCTTGTGCTGGCTCTGTGGGAGAAGCCTGTCGGTAATCACAACATGGATAATGAAATGCCACATGGCACTAGAAACAAAAAAATTTAATTTCACTTCAGGTCCTTTTCCTTGGTCATTTCAAAGGGCACAGTTGTCTTAGGAAAATGGTGTTGGTGGGAAGAGAAGTGATGTGGGCAAATATCACCATCGCCACTCCCATATGCATACCCATATGTTTCATGCATACCACACACACACAAACCATACTTATACAAACAGAACCCATTTGGGTATACATGTGGTTAGCACACAGTCTACTGGCACCTACTTCGTTTTTCTTCCCCAGGCTACAAGTACAGTGGCCACTCGTGGTCCTGATACTGGTACTGCTTGGCACAGAAGCTTTGACCTGCTTCATTTTTTCCAACCTGGACTGATTTGTCCCTCCTTAGGCAGCCTGGTGGCCTTCTGCTCCTTGGAGCTCATCAAGTTGACTCTGAACATCTTTAGCCCAGCTGTAGCTCAGAATTCCCAAACCCAAACAATTCACCCACCTAAGCCTCCCCAGAAGAAAGTTCTTTTTAAGTAATATTTTATTTTTCCCAATAATATGCAAAAATTTTTGAACATTCATTTTTTAAAATTTTGCATTCCAAATTCTGTCCCACCCCCACCCCAGAGAGTTAGCAAATTGATATAGATTATACGTGTGCAATTATGCAAAACATTTCCATATCAGTCAAGTTATAAAATAGACAGAGACCAAAAAAGAGTTAAAATAGTATGCCTCAATCTGCATTCAGACTCTACCAATTCTTCCTCTGGATATTGATAGTATTTTTCATCACAAGTCCTTTGGAATTGTCTTGGATCATTGTATTACTGAGAATAAGTCATGCCAAGTTGATCATCCTACAATGTTGCTGTTACTGTGTACAATGTTCTCCTAGTTCTGCTCACTTCACTTTGTATCACTTCCTGTAGGTCTTTCCAGGTTTTTCCGAACCATTTTGCCCTTCATTTCTTATGGAACCATAAATATTCCATCACAACCATGTGCCACAATTTGTTCAATTGTTTCCCAATTAATAGGCATCCTCTGAATTTCCAATTCTTTGCCACCACAAAGAGAGCTGCTATAAATGCTTTTGTGTAAATAGATAAATAGATTCCCCCCTACCTTTTTTCTTTTTACCTCTTTAGGATACAGACCTAGTAGTGGTATTACTGGATCAAGGGTATGCACAGTTTTGTAGCCTTCTGGGCACAGCTCCGAAGAAACAAGGATTTAAAAGCATGAACCATTAGGCCCAGCTCTGCTTCCTTTTTTCTATCGTTTATGCCTCAAAATAATTGACATGCCTGAAGCCACTCTCCTTCCTTCTGTCCATACTTCCCCCCACTTCCCCTCATACTTGACTTAAATTGCTCTGAGGTAACCCATTCCAATTAGGTGCCCAGGGGCTGCCAGGCTGATAAATCAGGACACATGACAGTATCTTCTGTGCCTTGAAGAGACAACATATATACTAAGAGCTAAAAAGCAGGGCTTTTCAGCTCATATTAAATCACTCTTTTCCCCCTGTCATATCTCTGAGGGCAACAGGTCCTTTAGAGAAGCCCCGTTTTCCAAAAAAAGGAGACAATCAGTCAGACCCATCAGCAAGGTTTGCCGCTTTTACCAAAGGTGCCAGTTTGGGGCAGTACGCTCAGCAATTGGAGTTTGAGGAGCCAAGGGGAGGAGGGATCATTCTGTTCTTTTGGGTTACATAGTTTTGATTCAGAGTGGTGCAGTGGAATCCCAGAGTTACATAATCACAGAACTTGGTAGTTGGAAGGGATCTCAGAGGTTGTCTTATCTCACACATACATGAAAAGAAAACCTATGATAAAATATCTGGCAAGAGGTCATCCAGTGTCTGTTTGAAGACATACAGAGGGGTCCTTCTGCCCTCCAAAAGGGAATCTGTGACTTCTGGAGGAAACCTCATTCCACTATTAAACAACTCAAATTGTTAAGAAGCTTTTTTCTTGACATCAAGTCTCAGTTGGTCTTCCAGCCATTGTTAGTGGGGCCAAACAGAATAACTGTAATCTCTCCTCAAATGATACAATATTTAAAAAAAGAAAAAATGTAAAAAGAAGTGTAAAAGCACTTAATACAGTGCCTCACACATACTGGGTGCTGTATAAAGGCCTATTTTTCTTCCCTTTCCTCCTTCACTTGATAGTCCTTCAAAAACCTGAAGACAGTTATCCTATATCCCCTACCTCCAACCCACATCTTCTTTAGGTTAAGCATGCTCAGTTCCCTCAATCCAAAGAGCACAGACCCTGGAGCCACAGGACCTTTGCTCAAATCTCAGATCCAAATATTCCCGAGAGAAGACAGCTTGACTTAAGACTGATGCTTTCCAGAAGTATGAATTCAGGCAAGTCATGCAAACTCTTCTTTTTCACATCTGGAAAATGAATGGGTTGTACTGACAGTCCTTCCAACTCTAAATCCATAGAATCCTATAATTCCAGAAATGACTTTTTGAAGTTGTTACATATTTGCCTTTTCCTCTTATCCTTTCTCCTCTAAGAGAGTGATGAGCACCCAGCAGACACTCGATAAATGATAAGAATTTACATTTATTTAGCTATTTAAGGTTTACAAACATTCTATGTATAATGACTCTGTGTGCTAGGTAGCCTAGGTAGTTCTCCCCCACTTTATGAATGGAGAAACTGAGGTTAAGAGAAGGAAAGTGACCTGCCAGAGTTCTGGAATTAGAACTTGTCACTGACTCCAAACCCAGCTTTGTGATACTCCCTCATCCCTGCTTCCTGACACATTCTGCTCAAACTCTGTAGTTTGCAGCATTATTGTGGATCTTAAAACTTTTTCTTTTATAAATTGTAGTTTTTCAGTCCCATCCTGATGATAGTATGATGAAGATAATGTGATGCTACATGTCTACCCAGAAATATTCAGTGGCACGCTATTACTTCTAGAGTAAAATACAAAACCCTCGGTCTAGTAAGCATTAAAATCCCTTCCCAGTCTGGTTTTTATTAATCTTTCCAGTCTATTTCATGTTAATCTCCTTTACATCTTCTCTGTTCCAATGAAACTGGCCTGCTTACTGTATATATCCCGTCTTCTGCCAACTATGTTTTGAACTGGCATTACGCCATGCCTAGAATGGATTCCCTCCTCCCCTCTACCTCTATAGGATCCCAAAGATGGGCATGGGGTCTGAACCCCTAAAAGGAAAAGACCATGTCTTTGAGATCTGGACCCTGAAAAGGAAAAGCCCCTAGACTTTCAAAAACAACCCACATCCCTGGCATTCACCTGAGGCATCACCCATCCCAGTAATCCTTTGAACTGTCCTTTTATTGTGCCCCTTCCCTCTCAACCCTTCATTCTCTGTTACCTCCATAGTATCCCAGGCTATTTCCCACCCTGAATGCCATCTAAACCTCTTCTCTGTTACCTCCACATCACCCCAGGATATTGACCACTCCTAGATCACATCATCTTCCCAGTCTTTCTGTATGAAAGTGTCCATCTTGTTCTCATTAAAGATTCTTAAAATCTGGCTGGTTTGTATTGGCATTAGAATGAATCTTGTTACTTGGACTGAAAGGAGACTTGAGTGGTTGAATTCTTTCCAGGCAGACCCCGTTCCCTTTTGCCTTGTATTTTGGGGTTCTCAGCATACTTAGATTGTGACACTCAGTTCCTATCAAAGCCCCAGTCAGGTACCATTTTCATAGAGGAAGCTTTTCCTGATGTTCTTCTTCCCCACACCCCAACTTCTTGTATATATTTTGTATTTATTTATTAGTATAAGTGTTGTATCCTCCCAATAAGCTCCTTGAGGGCAAGGACTATTTTGGTTTTGCCTTCTTTCTTTCCAGGGAAATGCCTGACACATACAGTCATGAATAAATATTTGCTGGATTATTGTCAAATGTAGTAGAAATAACAATAGATTTTGAGTCGAGAGGACTGGCTTTTATTGAGCTCTATGCTTAATTGGCTGTGTGACCTTGGGCACATCACCATACACTTTAAGACTTCAACTTCCTTAGTAGTAAAATGAGGGTATTGAACTACTTGTTTTCTAAAGTCCCTTTGGCTCCATGGTTCCGATTTCTTTCATGATCTTGTCTAAGACTCTTCATCTGAATAATCCCTTATGTGTTGGTAGATTTAGTAATCTGAAACCAAAGACCCTGGGGCTTTTCTAACACAGTGTTTGGCACATAGTGAGGGTTTAATAAAGGTCTTTTGACTTTAGAGGTTTGACTTTCTGGGATCTGAAACTTTCCTTTTTTAGTTCTCTCTGCTGTTTCTGCCTTCATCTTGAATTTCCCAACCCGAGTGATATGTCCAAACCAAGTGATTTTTGCAGATGGAAATTTGCATACATAATGTAATTAGGGCCAATTGAATTGTTGATTAGACTGGAATCACTTGACTCCTACCTTGAGGCAAAGAGACTCTTAAAATACCTGTAGCTAAAACAAGCTTTTGTTTTTGAAAGGTAACCATTCCCAAATCTCAGATTTTTAACTACAATTTCCCAAGTCCCCTTCCTTCTAAATTTCAGCTGGGATCCTGAAAAACTTTACAAGTAATTAGCATATTAAAAGGCAAGCCAATGCACATTCATTCATTCCTGCTAGAGTTTGGATCTTAGGGAGAGTGGACTTTTTTTCCCTACTTATTTAAGTGTTGAGGTCAAGGAACAATATATTGAGGTTTAGGGTGCTTCAGAACTCAAAATACTGACACCCCGGGCCCTGCTTGAATGAATTTGACCCAAGCCTTCTTACAGCCAAAGAAAAACAAAGTTTACTCAAAATCTGCCATATTAGGTTGACTCTTAATAAGCCTCACCATTTGTGACTCTACAAGTGGTCCAGATTGAACCTGAGCTACATTGAATCTGAGTGCCTTCAAGGAGACAAGAAGGATCTTACATACAGAAAGACTGTGGGAGGGATTTGGGGGAGATCTAATAGTCTAGGGGTGACAGAAAGAGGGATTTAAGGAGGGTCTTGAGGAGGAGTCTAAGGAGGATCTTGATGATGACTAGAGATGAGAACCAAGAGAATGGGATTTTGACGTGATCAAGGGTAGAGGCAATAGGGAGGTAACAGACCATGAAGGGCTAGGGTGGGAAGTTGGCAGGGGCACTCCAGAGGCAACAGATAGTGGAGGGCTAAAGAATCAAAGATGGGGAGCAGCCAGAGACAATTGGACAAAGCTATAATGAAAGGCTTATGCCTCAGGAGAATGCCAGATCAAGTGAGAAGATTGAATTCAGGGGGTTCCCAGAGCTGATACTCCATCTTAGAAACATATTTTGATGATGGACTCTCTCATATGGTAGTCAGCTTGTGTTGATGACACAAGGTCAATGTGAAGGGAGAAATAAATCATAAAATACTATATGAAGAAGAGTTTAAGGTTTGTTATGCAATAATATATATCATTGTTATTAGCTCATTTGATTTTGAACCATAGATCTATAGTTGGAAGGAATCACAAAGGTTATCTAGCTATCTCAATCCCCTCATTTTAAAGATGAAGAAATAGGGAAATTAAGTGACTTACCAAAAGTCACATAGGTAGCACACATGAAAAGTGAGATCTGAACTCAGGTCCTCTGACTACATTGTACTAAGCTAAATATTATTCTCCCTTCCTCCCCAGTTCTATAGGTGAGAAAACTGATCTTTAGATGAGATAAGGACTTGTTCACAATTCATGTATAGTCAATCCAAAATGGGGACAGAAAATAGCTTAGTGTGATTTACAACTATATTAAGTACAATGTCATTCAGAAAGAGATTGTTGACAACTGGGATGACTTCTTCTCAGCTAGGGGACAGGAGACTTTAGCTGGGTCTCAAAGGATGGGTAGCATTTAAATATATTATACCTGATGGAAAGAAAAAACTGGAATGGATTACCTTGGGAAACAGGAGTTTCCCCTTCTTTTTAGTACTTTAAGCAAAGATTGGATGACTGCTTGTCAAATGTGTTGTAATAGGGATTCTGATATGTCCCTTCCAACACAGAAATGCTGTCATTGTGAGACAAAGCCAGCAGGATAGTTGAAGGGAGGTGGTAGAGAAAACTTAAAACACAGTAAGATCAGAATGAGCATGTTTTATTTGTCTGTATGCGGGTAGTTTGATGAGAAGACTAGCCTACCTGGGAACAAAGTGTGGGAAATGATGGGAGATAATGCTAGAAAAGTGAGTTGGGACCAGATTATGTGTGCACCACCAATTCCAAGCTCAGGCCACTCAGTTTCATTGAAAGAGAATCAGAGGACCTGGTTTCAAATCTAACCTCAAATGCTACTCTTGTGTAACCTTGAACAAATAACTTGACCTCCCTGGACCTCAGTTTTCCCATCTGTAAAGTGAAGGGATTGCTCTGAATGACCTATGAGGTCTATTCCAGTTTCTAGATCTATAATCCTTTGGCTTTGGATTTTAGATCATAGACTGTTAGAATTGGAAGGGACCTTAGAGGTAATACATGTAGTCCAACTCTCCTTTTTTCAAATGAGAAAACTGAAGACTCTGGAGACTTCTCTAGAACTCAACTAATTTGACTGAGGTCATACAGAAATAAGAAACAAAATCCAAGACTCACACCCAAGGACTCTAGCTACCAACCTGATGGTCTTTCCAATGCCCCATTGCTTCATAATTTACAGTGGCTCTTTATTGCTTATTTGATCAATTCACACAAATAGAGTTGTGCCTGTTTATTTTTGCTTTTCTTGGTTTAGGTCTCCCTGTGACTGGGAATGGGAAGAAGAGGATTCTTCAGGACATGGAAAAGGTCAAGGAGAGTATTTAGCAGTGTTTTGAGGAAGCATTATAGAATTTCAGAACTAGAACTATCTTTAATGACTATCTTATTCAATTCATACCCCGCCAAATACCCATTATACCATGTCCAAGAATGGTTATCCAATCTCTACTTGAAGCTACCGCATACTGAAACAGCCCTTTCAACTTTTGAACAGCTTCACTACTTAGAGTAGTTTTTCCTCACTGGAAGGGAAATTTAACCTCTCTGTCACCTCCATCCTATGCTCCTAATTCTTTTCTCTAGGGCCAAATGGAAAAAGTCTAATTTTTTCCATATGGCAGTCTTTCATGACCTTGAAAAAAGCTATCATGTCTTCTCTGAACCTTCTTTTCTTCAGGCTAAACATCTATGCCATCCTCTGAATAATCTTGTAATTGGGGAGAAGGGAGGAATTGGCCAGTGAGTCCAGTTTTTATGAGCATGCTCAATATGTTCTGTGTAATTTTCACATGGAATTCAGGGCATGCGTTGGTTGTCTACATACCTCATGAAGAAGATTAGCCTTTTGATTGGCCGCTGACCTAGAACCGAAAAATTTACACAAGGCACTAAGTAGATGATTTAGCCTTCATTTTTCTACAGGCTATTTTTTTTTTTTGGAAGGCAGTGGAGACTAAGTCTCTGGGTGGGTAGAAACCTTGGACCATCAGTTCTCTATCACAGGTCCTGAAGTTTGATCTGCAAACATGGATTTCTCCTCACTGCATTTGATCTTGCTCCTAGGCATAAGAATCTTGCACTAGGTCTTAACTTTGCAAACTTTCCAAGTTTGGGAGAGTAAACTGTCAGAGGTTTAGGTGACTGAGTCAATGCCAGATTTTGTGGAGATCAGTGATGAATGAAATCCCCAAAGACTGACTCAACCTAGTATAGATGTGAATTGAAGGTAGTCAAGAGATAGGTGACCACCACCTCAAAAACTTGGGGGAATGTTTCACAGAAATTTCTTCAAATTTGAGCCTATTTTCTTGAGGCTCTAAGGTAGCAGAAAAGAGAGTGTTCTGGGGGGAAATGTTTGGATTTCTGTTCCTGCTTTGACTTCTCACAAATACCCCTTTGTAAAAAACTGATTGACATCAATTGGTTAAAGGATACTGGTACTGTAATCACTTAGGAAGGGCACATCAGAATGGAATCTTAACCTGATAGCATTGGGGAAAGATAACCCCATCCCAACCTCCCCAAAAGTATTCCTAGAACATTGAGGGAGAGATGTGACCTTACTCAAAGATCTGACTCATCTGTGAGAGTGGAAATTGGAATAAAGATGCTAAGAGCTTCTAAGGGCTAGACTCTCTATTGATCAAAATTCTTTTAAAAATGTGGTGCTGAGAACTGATACAATATTCCAGATGTCTGAACAGGGCAGAGTATAGCGTGAACTTCATCTGTTCACCCATTTATTCTCAGTAAACCTTGTCTCTCTTAATAACATAGGCTCTAGAGGGTAGAAACTGTTTAGTCTTTCTGACCCCAAATCTAAAACAATGTTGAATTGAATAGCAGACACACTTATTGAACACAAGGATTCTATAGAAATGAAAAGGAAAAGGATCAATTAGTCATTCAATGAACAAATGGTTATTAAGCATCTACTATGAGACAGCCTTTGAAGGGATGTTTACCTGGAAAAGGATTAGATTTATTGTTTAGCCTCAGAAAATAGAATTAGGAGCATTGAATAGAAACTGCAGAGAGGATATTTAGGTTAGGAAAAACTCACTAACAATGAAATTATCCAAAGGATGGGAACAGACTGCCTGAAGACATCATGTTTTTCTCTGTAATGGAGGTTTTCAAGTGAAGGCTGAGTGACCACTTGTCCTAAAGTTGTAGGAAGAATTGTTTTTTAAGTTGTGGGTTGGGCCAGATGCTCTCTGAAGACCTCTTTAACTCTAAATCTATGTTCCTTCAGTTCATTCTAAACTACTGAAGAGGACTGAGACTAGACCTAGATATAGCTTTATTGGTGGTATAGGGATATCCCTATGAGGAAACTTCCACCTTCTCCATATCTTCTCCAGAAAACATTGATGTGACCAAAGTCACACAGTCAATAATGGTCAGAGGTAGAAGCCCAAGTCTTCCTGATTGGTTATCTATCTATTACCCAAGTCTGCCTCTACTAGAGAAGTCATCAAAAAATAAAAACAAAAACAGAAAAATGATATGCATGATGGATGTATCTTGTTAATGTTGCTGTCATCTCCATGTCAGGGTGAATGACAAGAAAGAATCGGAAGGCACCAGTCCACACAACCATTGCTTACCAACCCTTTCACTTTATCAATAAGGAAACTGAGGCTCAAGGAGGTTAAATTATGGCCAAGGTCACCTAGGTAGTTTGTAAGAGGTTAGATTTGAACTCAACTTGATGGGACATTCAGTATGGATAGAGGATAGGCAATTTCATGACACCTAAGTAATGGAGAATCACTCAGACTGGTATGAATAGAAGAACTGGTCAGGTGACACCTCATTTTAGAAAAGGCAGCCTAAATAACTGGCATTTATTTAGTTCTTCAAACATTGAAAAGTACTCCATATACATGATCTCACTTATGCCTCATAGCAACTCTGTGAAGCAGAGGCTATTATTATTCTAATTTTATAGGGAAGGAAACTGAAGCTCAGAGAGATTAGTGATTGGCCCACAGTGAATAATCCCTGAGACGGGATTTGAACTCAGTCTTTCTCATCTGGAGAGTAGTACTCTGCCCAGTCTGCCAAAATGTCTCCCACAGCCAAGCTGCAGAAACCCCAGCAGCAGGTAGCACCACTTAGGTTGAGGTCAAGGATAGGGGACTTATGGAATGGGGGACATGACAGGGAGGGAGCAGTAAGGGAGACCTTTGACATGCCAAGCTTTTGTGATTCTGAGCTAGGAGGGCTTTGGAAATCGGCTTGTCTAAGAACCTTATTTCATAGCTTGGTAGTTCAGTCTCTCATATCTCAGAAACCATTGACTTTCCAGCACAGACATAGTCTACAACGTTGATTCCTGAGGAGCATTTGCACCAGTTATATATCTCATGCCTAGAAGATTCTTCCTTCTCATTTATACCTCTTAGGATCCTGATGTCCTTCTGAGGCTTCACTCTTGTGGCGCCTCTTCCAGGATGAGACTGACGACTCCCACCACTTCCACCTAGCTAGTGCCCTCTATCTTTTCAGATTCCCTTATATTTACTTTTCTATGCATGTTGTATATCCCTCCTGACAAACATAAACCACTGAAGGCCAAGGACTTGTATTTTATTTTGTCTTTTTACCCCAGTGTCCTGCACAGGAACTAAGAAGTCTTTGTTTGCTGTTTGTTGTTCAGTCTTTTCAGTCGTGTCTAACTCTTCATGGCAACATTTGGAGTTTTCTTGGCAGAGCTGTTGCAGTGGTTTGCAATTTCCTTCTCCAGTTCATTTTACAGATAAGGAAACTGAGGCAAACATATCTTTATATATCCATAATCCATTCATCGCAGTTAGTCAGCAGGGCCAAACTTGTACATAGATTTGTAGAGGGGATGGTTCCCTGGAGGACAAAGTGACAGGTGGTCTTAGCATCGGGAGATCTGAGTTTGAATTTTTGTTCTGCCACTTAGCTGTGTGATCATGGGCAAGACTTTTAACCTGAGTCCCAGATCCCTCATCTCTCTCTCTCTCTCTCTCTCTCTCTCTCTCTCTCTCTCCATATAATATAGATAGATAGATATAGATATATATCTATATATATTTACATACACATGTATATATAGTACATAATTACATGTATGCATGTCGCCTTCCTAGTAAGAGTATAAGATCCTTGAAGGCTTAGTTTTTGATTGTTTAACTTTCATCTTTGTGTGCCTAGGATGTAATTGGTCAGTCACTCATCCAGTCACTAAGGGAAAAGGAATAAGCATTTATAAGGTGGCTAATATGCACATAATGCTAAGTGCTTTACAAATATTGTCATTTGAGTCTCACAACAATCCTGGAAGGTGCAGTTGAGGAAACTGAGGCAGACTGAGGGCCACACAGCTAATAAGTAACCAAAGCTGTATTTGTGCTCAGGTGTTCTTGACTCCTGGCACCACCTAGCTGCCTTCAATAAGCATTTACTATGTGCCAGATAGGGCAACCAGGTGGTGTAAGGGATAGAACATTGAGGTTGGAGTCAGGAAGATTTGAGTTTAAATTTGGCCTCAAATACTTACCAGCTGTGTAACCCTGGGCAAGTCACTTAACCTCTATTCACCTCAGTTCTTCATCTGTAAAATGGGGACACACTGGAGAAGGAAAAGGTGAATCATTCTAGTATCTTTGCAAAAAAAATGCCAAAGGGGTCATGCAGAGTTGGACATGACTGAATGACTGAACTACAAATGTGACAGACACTGTACTATTTGCTAGGGATAAAAGAAAGATAAAAGTAAACCCCTGCCCTCAAGAAGTTCACAATCTAATGGAGTATAGAATATATAAACATGATATACAAACAAAATATATACAAGACAAATTGGAGATAATTAACTGAGGGCAGGCACCAGAAAGGGAGGTGAATGATAAATACTTACTGATTAATTAATTGAAGGAAGTAGTACTCACACCATCTCCCTGAGAGAAAAGTTTGGCTAGCCTGAAAGTACCACAGAGAGGTAACTATAACTCAAAGAACACTGGGGAGGACTGCCTTGCTCCAGAAGTCCTGATTCTGCCGTTCATAGTGTGCCTGGAATCTTCTATTCCAATATTCCTCTTTGAATTTCCACAGGGCACAGTGCCTTAAACCAAATACCCTATAGGAGGAAATAATCCATTCCTCATTGACAAAACTTATTCCACACCTGAATCTATTCATTTTTTTTTTCCAACACACAGCAGCTAATTCAAAGGGAGAGCAGGTTTAGCTCAGGACAAACATGGAGAGATGATGCTCAGGTAAGTGGAGGAGAATCCTGACAATGACCTTGCATAGGTAGGGGCTACTTAAAGGTGCTGGGTACTGGATATGATGATCCTGAGGGGGAAAGAGCCCTAATATGTTGGGAGAGTCTTGATGGCAAACCTTTATATTGCAATCAATCTTCAGTTTTTGCTGGGATAACATTCCTAGAAAATATCACTGAAGTAAAAAAATGCAAATGTTAGTACATTAAACTTATGGGAAATAGGGAATTAGTTTCCTATAACCACTACAAACTGTAATATTTTGTTAGAGATCACTGAAAATACATTTTTATTCATACTATTCTTTATAACAAAACATTAATTCTGAAAAAATGCACCTTTCCTAAAGCAGTAATCATGAAATAACCCATAAAATGCAGTACATGAAATAAAATTGGCAACATGCAAAACATTTTTTCTCTCTAGTAATTCACTAGAATTTTGTGCCTTTTTGTGCTAACATCTCAATAAAAAATAAATTGATTTCAGACAGTATTCACTTATCATGAAACATAAAATCTATGATGTCACAAATATCATATAGCAAATACAATTCATAAAACCAAAACATTTTTAAACTTGAACCTTACTTTCTATAGATGGTCTTGTAAAGGTATTGTACTATGTACTATACTCTTGTAAACTTCTCTATCTTAACCATCTTCTGAAAACCAAGGGAGAGGTCGCTGGTACTTTAGTTGCTGTTTTTGGAAGCTATCAAGACTGGTGAGGTCTTGACATCACCTCTGACCCTCTCCCTCACACAGCTGGTGGATGGTGTTAGAGACTGTGAAGGATGCACCAGCTTGAAATAATTCATTAGTGACGTCTGCTTTCATTTGAGATCCTTATGGATCTTAGAGGGAGTAGAGTTGAGCTGACACTTGACTTTGAGTCTGTCATTGATGATGCGATCAGCAGCCTCAAAGTCTAGCCAGCCAGTCAATGATGCCAAGCTACTCTTCAAGTGTGTAAACTGTGAGTAGCCCAGTCTTGGGAGCTTGCTCATCCACATTGTCTTCACTATAATGAAGACCTTTCTGAGCCTTTGGATTAAACTCATTTGTCAGTTCCTGGATTTGCTTCTGGAGGATGTCAGAGATATTTTCCCCTTCCACATCCTTGAACCCTTCATCTCTGATGGTGTGTGTTAGATGCACGATTGCTTCAACAGACTGCTTTGCTGCTTCATCAACACCTTTATTTTCTCACTAAATCACATCATTCACTTTGTATGCTTGGACTTAGAGCCCAAAAACTTGCACTGTACTTTGGGGGCACACAACACTTGAGTTTTAAAGGCAAACAATGAAAATATGCAACAAATGGACAGGGTGAACAGGACACTAGCTGCTCCACAAGCTTGCACATATGATGCCTCTCAGTTTTTTCCACTACTGCACATAACTGCGAATGTGCAATTTCCAATGCAGAAGTGAAAATGAAGTTACTAATAAAATCACAGGAATGTTTGAAGTTCTGAAAGTTAAATGCCCTAATGAGGAGGATTAACTGTGTCAATGCCCATTGGCCAACCACACTCACAAGAGGAATCTCAGGATCCCTGGAAGAATCCTATAAGGTTATGGAATACAGACCTGGTATACAGTCAGCGCTTAATAAATACTTGTTTATTGATTGACTCAGGCAGACAATAGTCTTGCTCATTTAGCATAGGAGACTGTCCATTCTTAGGACAGCATGGTCATATCATTAGGAGCACTTTCTAGTTTTAAGGAGGTGGGGAGTAGGGAGAACTGAATCTGTGATTTCTTTAGTACAGGAAACTTGCATCAAAGAGACTCCCTTTACCAATGTCCCTCCAGACTTGGTATTTTAGGGTCTTAGACAGTTGTCTGGGACACTGAGAGGTTAGGGACTTGTCCAAGATCACACAGCTAGTATGTATCAGCATATGGATCTGAATCTGGGTTTTCTTGGTTTCAAGGCTCATTGTCTAACTGCTAGGCACTTAACAAATGTTTGTTGAATTTAATTGAATAAGCAATCATTGATCAAAACCCAGAAAAAAATCTGACACTTAAAATCTACCGTTTTTCATCCTAGCTATTTTATTAACACCTGGTCATAAGATTCCTGGTATGTGTATATATGTGAGTATGTACTTCCCCTTCCCCTCCCCCTTCCTTTTTGCCATCCCCTTCCTCCTCCCCTCCCTCTTCCTCTCCCTCTTCTCCTTTGTCTTCCCCTTCCCCTTTTCCTTTCCCTTTCCCCTCCTCCCAATGAATCAGTCTCTATGGGACCTATGAAATAAAACTCCACCATCCTGCAGTCAAACCAGAGCCAGTGCTGGTGTCTTTAAGAGGGAAAAAAGGCAGCATCCAATAAATTATGACCAGCTGACTCCTGAATTCATTCTGAAGAGGAGCAGTGCAAGGCAGTTTACAACCTCTAGGATTATGATGGTGCAGATGCTATCATCTTAATTGGAAAACCAGGCCTGCCGCCAACTGGGCTGTGTTATAATGGAGGTCCCCGTGATATTATGCTTATTGTTATTATTTTTAGAAATCTTTTTCTTTGACACGGCTTGCTCCAAATTGCTTAGTGAAGGCTATTAGGCTCCTGCCCGCTGCTTATTCCTTCCTCCTTATTAAAATCAGATTGTGGGAACCCGGAGGCAAAGGCAGTGGCTGTGGGGAGGGAGGGTGACAGCTGCTTCTTGCAGGCATTTCTTTCTCTCTTTCTGTGGGTGGGTAGAGAAGATGGAGGTCAGAAAGAGGGGAGGACATCCATCCTCGCTGAAACCTACCTCCCTGAGCTCTGAACCTGTTGCTTAGTGAAACCCCAAGTTTCCACTTTTCTTTGTATCCCCCTGGTGCCTGGCACATAATAGGTGCTTAATGAACGCTTATTCACTAATGGACTCCACCACTTATTGACTCAACCCCTTTATTTTCTCACACTTTTATTTTCTCACTTTTATCTTCTTACTTTGTATGCTTGGACTTAAAGCCTCAAGGACTTGCTCTGTACTTGGGGGCACACAACACTTGAGTTTTAAAGGCAAACAATGGCTCCACCACTTAGGAGCATAGATTTAGAGCTAGAAAGGGCATAGGAATTTCTGGGTACATGGTATGTGTCCCCCTTTTGGGGTGGATTGTAAGTTTCTTGAAGGTTATACTGAATCACATAAAATCCCAGGAAGTGACCTGAGACAGCATCCAGCCCAACCACTTCATGCCACAGAGGAAACAGAGAAAGGCAGGGATTGCTTCATTTTTGTCTTTTTATCTCTAGCACTTTCTATTGTACTTTGCAATAGGAGGTGAATAATACATTTTTAATTGAATTTTTAAAAAAAAAAATTGGCCCATATGAATAAGTTTTATTTAGGTTGGGGTGTATGATAGTCAAATGATTATCAGTTCAGTCATGCTCTTGTAATCACAGACTGCTCAAGCTGGGAAGGACCTTAGATCAAATTGTTTCCATCTCTTCATTTTACAGATGAGTAACCTAGAGAGGAAGGTCATCAAGCTAATTAATATCCAACCTGGGACAAGAACTCAGGACTCCTTAGTCCCAGTCAAGCATTCTTGTTTTACTTCCCTCACTTTTTTTTCTTTTGATGTTTTCTAACTTTTAAACAGGGAAGCAATTTTGCACACTCACTACATGAAAATACCCAGAAGTTCATGGAGTCGGACAGATCTGAGTTCAAAGGGGTCCTTAACCAGGGCTCTTTGGACTATGGAGTCAGCTAAGTTAGACAGGGAAAAAATTACATCTTTATTTTTATTACATTTCAACTGAAATTTAGCATTTCCACTGATTATGAATGTAGGTAATAAAAGAAGATGCCGAGAAAAGGTGCATATACTTCACCAGACTGCTGAAGATGTTCAGGACCCCTACAAGCTCTGCATCAAGTCTTGGCTCTTCTGAGTTGACTTTCCATTTATGACCCATATGTTTTGATGTATAATTTTTTTACATATTATCTCGCCAATACGAGTTCCTTGAGAGCCAGGCCATTCTCACGCCTTTCTTTACCTTTCCAATGTCTTGCACCTAGTAGATACTTAACAAATGTTTGTTGACTGACTGATCCCACCACTCAGGATCAAAGGATCATAGATTTAGTGTTAAAAGGTACTTCTGAAGATAAAGAATAATAAGTATGGAGAAGAAAGGATCTCAAAGCCATCGTTCAACACTCTTATTTTATAGATGAAGAAACTGGGGGCTGGAGATAACAAGTGACTTGCCCAAAGTTGCAGAACTAGTAAGAAAAGCTTAGATTCTAGCCTAGGTCCTCTGACTCCAAATCCATGTTCCTTCCATTGCATGTCCTAACTATGTAATGTGGAGTGAGTCAGGAATTCTGTTATCATCTGTTAAATAAGGGGATTGGAAAGATCTCTAAGGTCCCTCCTATCTCTGCATCCTATAATTTGATTTGCCCTGGTCCAGAGCCAAGGTAAGTCACATGTCTACACTTAAGCAAAGATTAAAATTTCTGCCCCTACTTGTTGCCATTCACTGGCAGCTTGGTACCTTCACTGCCCTCCATGCAATGCAACTTTTCACAAAATAAATACATGCCATGGAGAGCAAATATAATGAGGACTTAATTAAAAGTAGCATTAAAAAGTATGTCTTCCATTGTTGGAAGGAATAGAAGTAGTGTCTACTGTTACTATGATTATTTTCTGTTTTGTCTTTGTATCTCCAGCCCCTGGCACACTGAAGACACTTCGTAAATGTCCCGTGGACTGAACTGGGCCAGATTGTGCTTTGTCCCTCAGCGATCACCTGCCTTGTCCAGCCCCATCCCAGTTCCATGTTAACTCCTCTCTCAGGACTATTGCAAGGGAGTAAATGAGATCACATATGCAAAGCACTTTGTAAATGTGGATCAGAGAAGCCTTCCTGCCTGCTGGTGTCAGGCTTCCAGGGCTCATCAAATCGTGGCTTTGGGTGAACAGCTTTTGAATGCCACCTGTGAGCATGATGAGGAGCTGGAACAGCAATGAATGGTAACCAGCACTCTCGAGAGCCCTCTGGGTCTAGTTACTCTGATGAATTGCTAAGCCCCATTTTGCTGGGACCTGAGCACTAGTCAGGGAGCCCTGGGAGTAATTTGAAATCACTCCTATTCTAAAGCAGCCACCAGGAAAGCAGTAAGGTGGGGACCTGCTAACCTTACTACCTTAGCTCTACCTATATTTGTTGGCCGTGTGAAAGATAGCTTGATTCTTGCTGAAAAGATTTCAGGCTTATGTCTCTAGAGTCAGAGAAGTTTCCAAAGGCCTTTCAGTGCAGCTCCCTCATACTGCTAATGAGGAAACTGAGGCCCAGAGAGTTTCAGTGACTAGTAAATTGTGGGATCGGAGGTCAGATCTTCTGACTCCCAAGTCAATTTTCTCTCTCCATTGATTCCAGAGCCCATAACTCTTTAAAAAAAAAAAAATCTCTATTTTTAAAATTTATTTTATTTTAATTTGTGTAATAAAACAAGCATTTCCATAACATAGTACAGTAATAAAAAAAGACGATTGCATGTAACTCCACTAGGTTATAGGTGCTACATTATCACCACAGTACAATGGAATGAATGCAGAAAGAACTGGTCTCAAATATTGGTTCTATACTTAGGGTCTATGTGATTTGGGGAGATGATTCAACTTCCCTAGTCCTCAGTTTCTTCCTCAGTAAGAGGAGGAGGTTGAACTAGACTGTCTTTGAGGTTCTTTGCTGTGCTAGTGGGTACAATCCTATACCCTGATGTTGGAAGTCAATATGACTTCCAATTGTATGTTCTCATGGGTTCACATGAAGAGGTAGAGATGGATTTCACATAGAAGGCTTCTGTTGTCCATCTCAAGTTCAGGTAATGATATCCAAAGCATGTTTTTTTCCCTTGAGGAGGATATACACAGCTGTAAACTTGAGCTTTTGTTGTATCAGGGTGTGGTGGGAAGAACTCTGGACTGAATAAACCTTGAAACTCTCATCAAGGTAAACAACCACATAAAGAGCTAACTGTTTAAAAATTTCCATAGAAGCATCGTATATACTTTCAGAAGAAAATAAAAAAGGTGGGGTGGAGTTAATGTAATGCCCAATGGTAGGGATAAATGAGATGGATGAATTCACACGATGTAATGCGATGTAATGTCACCACGACTAATGAGTATGAGGATGTGAAGAAACCCTGAAATATCTATGAAATAATGCAAAGAAAAAAAGAAGCATAAGTACGGAGTATTCATTAACTGTAACCAGACACATATAAAAAAGAAAACCAAAGTCACTGAATGGACAAAATATAGTGGTGGGGACTTCAAAGAAATGGAAGTGTTGGCATGATACTTTATACAATGAATTAATTTAAATGCAAATAGTTATTAAACAAAGTTGTTATAATGATTTTCCATTTTGTGATTTTATTTTAAAATGATTTTTTATAAGAAAACGAAAGATAATCAAGTGGGAATGAGGAGACGTGTGATGCCCCTTCTTTGGGGCTCAGTTTCCTCATCACAAAATGAGAAAATTGGAAAGAATGAAAGAAATGGAATCAGAGGAACCAGATTCCAACCTTGGCTCTATCGTATACCACCTGTGTGATCCTTGCCAAGTCTATTTCTTTCTTTTGGCCCCAGTTTCTTAATCTGTAAAATGAGAGAATTAGGTGATTTCTAAGGTTCATTTGAGCTTATGAGGGGATCTCATGAACCCTGGGATTAGACTGAATCTGTGGATCAGAGATTTTGAGTAGGAAGGGACCCAGAAGGTCATTTAGTCCAAATCCTTATCTCATAGATGAGGAAATTGAAACCTGGCTAGGTTAAATATCATAACCAAAGTCGCACAGGTAACAAGTAGCAAAGCTAGGCTTCCAGCTGAAATCCTATGCTCTGTGTCTTGGGGGATTCCAGCCTCCTAGAATGACCCCATTTCAAGTCATTCACTTATTTTCTCTTTTAGTTTCTGGCCTTTGTTTGTGCCTTGTTACCTGGAAGAAAATTTATCAATGCTGATTTGTAATGCAGAGTGAGAAATAGAATTATTTTCTTTTGATAGCAGTGAGGGTGATGGAGGTAGGGATGGGAATGGAATTGGCTTTGGGTTCCAGGATAGGGGAAGGAATGCAGGTCCCATTCTGCCAAAGTAGGTTGAGCTTGCTTTCTTGATATCAAGCCCTCATTTGCCAGTGTGTACATTCAGAGGAGCAATCTGTCCTGGAGCCAACCAATTTCTCCTTTTGCCTGTGAGATGGTGCCAAGTAAATCAAGCTCCAGCATATCAGTCCCCTTCACAAGATGCCCGACATCTGTGACTGCTGCAGAGATGCCAACTTGGGTTTTGCAAGCCTTGGAGGCTGTAAGATGGCTGCTACTCCATGCTTCTATCTGGGTGATGATGGACTGATGAATTATTACAAGACCTCCCCTTCTGCTTACTTTAGCTGCTCTAAAGAAGAAACAAAAGTCTGTAGATAACTAGAGGGAAAAAAATCACCCTGTAGGCTAAAAGTCATGCTTCTGCTTGCTTCAATGCAAGGCCAAGGTGAAGTGAGGACAGTGTTTTTCTTAAGTAGGAGAAAATATTATCATTAACATGTTTGAAATGTGTTTTTGAAATATCTCTCCATCTTGGAGACCCAAGAGGACTAGGGTGAATATTTTCTTAGATCAAGCGCTCTGTGGAAGTTTTAAAGTCAAGGACAGTTTCTTAGGAAGTCCAGGGATCCTTCTTGAATACCGTCAGCTATGTCCCCGGGTCCCAGTGACCAAGTTCTGCAGTTCTATGAATTATGGCAATTATACATCTGTCCACTAAACCCATAACTAGAGCTTATGTTGAACTGGGAGAGCAGATGAATGGGGAAGGAAGAAAAGGAAAGCAGGGACAGACAAAGGAAGTGGTTTCCTAGGGAGGCTACAAATGGTCTGCTGTCAGCATGCAACCTTGCCCTTGTGAAATCTGGAGGACTGCCTGCTGCCAAAAGGCAGAACTTTGAAGCTCTAGGCCAGTCTTTGGAATTCAGAAGGTACAACTGTTCTCTTCAATGATCCTTCTCCTTGGGAGGAAAAAGAAGGGGAGAAAGTGGAGAAACGACAAGAATAAAGTCTCTAGAGTCTATTCAGATACAGCAGTTATTATATATACAGGTTAGGGACAAATAATGTTAGAAGGTTAATTCCAGAGAAAATTCACCTGTTTAGGTCCAGTATGAAGGGGGATGGTTCTGATCCAATATAGTCAGAGTCACCCAGATCTCCTTAATCATCTTTCTTCAATGACATAAAAATGGTCCACAGGGACCAGGCCCAGAAGCAGTCCTTGGTCTTTTCAAAAGTTGTTAATGGACATAATAATACCTCCACAGCTGATCAGGAGGATAGATCCACTACAGAAGAGATGAAGGCTCATCCCAGGTATGATAGAAAGAGCTATGAACTTAGTGGCAGAGTCAGGATCAAACCTTCCCATCTCTTGTCTTTTTAAGAATCTTAAGATCATAGATTCAGGGCTGAAGTCCAACCTGTTTTCATTTTACAGAAGAGGAAACAGGCCAAAGAAATTTAAATGAGTTGTCCAAAATCATCAGAAGCAGGACTTGAGTCCAGAGCCTGTGACCACAGGGCCAGCGTACCCTCTACATCCCATGACTTGACTCTCATGGGCAAGTGGCTTTTAGCTTTAAAATGGTCTAATTAAAGCTGAGGCCAGAAGATTTTATGATCCTACCTATCCCCTTGGCCATTCCTCTTTATTATATTGTACTTGGCTTTTAAAAAGGATGCTCAATTTTCAGTATCGATAAATACCTTTCTTCTCTTTTTTTGCTCTCTGCCTACCACGTAAGCATAGGCTACCCCGTGGAGGGGTTATAATTGAGGTGTCATTCCTGATTATTCTAAAGCCTTTGAAAATAAGACGGAATGAAATTGATGAGCTAGTGGAAATTACCTCTTAGAAATGCAAATTAAAAAAATTCTAAGGTATTACCTCATAACTATTAGATTGGCTAATAGGACAGAAAAGAAAAATTACAAATGTTGGAGGGGATGTGGGAAAAATGGAACATTAATACACTGTTGGTGGAGTTGTGACCTGATTCAACCATTTTGGAGAGCAATTTGGAACTATACCTGAAAGGCTATAAAACCATGCATACTCTTTGAGCTAACAATACCACTACTAGGTCTTTATCCCAAAATAGATGAAAAACAATAAAAGGAAAGGACATGTATGTAAAAAAATATTTATAGCAGCTCTTTTTGGCAAAGAATTGGAAATTGAGGGGATGCCCATCCACTGGAGAATGGCTGAACAAGTTGTGGTACAGAAGTATGATAGAATAGTATTATTCTATAAGAAGTGATGAGCAGGATGCTCTCAGAAAAACCTGGAAAGACTTACAGAACCTGATGCAAAATGACATGTTCTGCATAAAAAGTAACAGCAATATTATAAGATGATCAGATGTGAATGACAACTATTCTCAGCAATGCAATGATCCAAGATAACTCTGAAGGACCTTTGATGAAAAATACTCTCCATCTCCAGAGGGAGAACTGATGGTATCTGAATACAGATTGATGCATACTTTTTTACAAAAGAGAGAGAGAGAGAGAGAGAGAGAGAGAGAGAGAGAGAGAGAGAGAGAGAGAGAGAGAGAGACAGAGACAGAGAGAGACACAGAGAGAGAGACAGAGAGAGACAGAGAGAGACAGAGACGGAGACAGAGACAGAGAGAGGAGAGAGAGACAGAGACAGAAAGAGAGGAAGAAGGAAAGAAAAAGAAAGAGAGAAAGTTACCTCCTAATGAATCAGCTGGGATAGATTTTGCCTTGGAAAGGACCTGATGTCCTTGCATTGAAACTACAGTCGGAAATGGATCTGAGTTATTGGCAGAAAACATGTGTGCAGAATCAAGGGTGCTTGATATGATTATTTAGCAGTCCTGGGGACAAAGATGTCACAGAGTAGGTTCCTTTCTTGAAGATGCTTTCAATGTGGGTCTGGAGCGGCGTTCGGGTTCCTAGTTTACTTAGATCCCTTCTGGCAGTGCTGGGAAGCCACTGGGCTGGATTTCAGCCTTGAGCTCCTCCTCGCAGCTCTGGGGTAGATTCCTCCTCTGGGAGACACTGAAAACCTTGCGACCTCATGATCAGCTCTCAGGACAAAAGCAGGGAGGGAAAGCTGACGGCATAGTGGGCGAATGTCTTGAATTATTTTCCAAATATTTGGGGTTCAGTGAAGCCCAGAACATATTTTGTCCCCAGCACTCTCTCCCTTAATTTGTAAACCCATATGTTTCATGGGAAATGTAATCCGTAAGCCTGGGATCCGTTTACAATTAGCTCATCAAGATGCTGTTTTGTAACAATCTTTTGATGTCCAATGAGCCTTCTAAGCCCCTTATGCTTTCTTCCCTTTGAACTGGGACAGCATGTTTTGCCAGAAGTCAATGAAACTAGAAGGCAGAACAGAATGGTTTAATTCCCTTCTCTGCTCCAGGAAGGAGGCAGTTCAAACGGTATTTTAACTGGATTGTGTTCTTCTAGACAAGGTGAATTTAGTCTAAGTCAGACTGGCTGGGACAGGGACACTACTGTGGATACTAGTAGTGTGTAGAAGACCCTCCTGAGACATTCTCTTCAGGTCCCTCTGACACAAAGATAGAACCATGTGGATCATGTCACTCCTCTCTAGGAGCTAGAGATAGTGGGAGACCATTGGAGATTCAGATCTCAGTTCCTTTGCCTGGCTCTTAGGGATGCTCTCCAGTTCCCTGGTTTTTACCAACGTTCTTTGATGGTATAGAAGAAACAGTACTGGATTTAGAGTCAGGGAGACCTGAGCTCTAATTCCACCGGGATGTATCCTATCTGTGTTATTGTGGGTTTAATATTTCTGAGCATTAGTTTCCTTATCTGTAAAAAGGGGATAGTAATACCTACCTCACAGGGTCATAGTGATATTCAAATGAGATAACATATTAAAGTGCTTTGCAAATTCTAAAATGCTATATGTCACCCATCATCATTCGCTTTGCACACTCCACTTTTGCCAGGCCAGTCTCCTCACTGTATCTCACACACTGCCATACTCTCTCCCATATCTGTGCTTCTATCCATGTTGCTGTTCTTACCTGAAACCCCTTCACTTTCCTTTTTGCCTATCCAAATCCTATCCATCTATGGTAGAGCAACAAATACAGGGACTGGGAGGACCCTGACACATAGGCTGTTAGTTATTCAACATCTAATAAAATTTATACTACAAAGACTAGGTTAGGTTTTTCCTAAAAAGACAAACAGCATCATTCTTGAGCTGTAACTGGTCTAGGGGGTCTAAAGTTGTTGATATGCAATTATTTTCTGTTCACCTAAGGTACAAAAAAGGAACCCAGTTTAGAAGTCAATGCTTCTGAGGGTTGATGGATTCATTTCTACCATTGGAGTCACCATACCCTTCTGACAAGATGTTCTACCATGGCAAATGCAAAAGCAAGGAGAGTTGTGTCCAACTGAGTCAAAGCTGGTACCTTTGCTGACTATCCTTTCCATGTCTTCTGTTGTGTGTTATATGGTGTACAAGTAGCTAAGTCTGAGTCTGATCCCAAAAGTCAATCTTCATCAAGTCTGGCCAAGAATATCATCCTTCAAAGTGCTATTGAGGTCCCACTTCATAAAACTTTTATAATGACCATAGTCTACTCTGTGTTCTGAACTACTGTACTGATTTGCCCGCAAAATTCAGAAGTTAATTGTGGTATTATTTGCTTCATGTATGTTCATTTTGTCTCCACTGCCAGACGGTCTACTCCTTGAAACAATGATTTGTGTCTTGTACTCCTGTATACTGCACCTAGCACAGGGCTAGGTTCAACATGGTCCTCCATGCTTGTATACCTGCTGTAGAAAGGATACCCATGCCATTAATAAAATGATATTGTGGTGAGAAGAGGAGGATAAAGGGTTATGGATAACCATTGCTTTTGAAAATAGGAATTAGAGTACTTAAGAGACATTCCAAAGGCTCCACAGATGAGGATACAGCTGAAGAAGGGAGTCCATTCATTAATGCAATTTATTCACTTACATTTAATGGAGAAAGGGCAAAGGGAAAGGGATGGATGGAGGGGAATAAACATTTATATGGCACCTGATATGTGCCAGGTACTATGTTAAGCATTTTATGAATATCATCTCATCTGATTCTCACAGCAATCTTGCAAAGTAGGTTCTAGTAATAGCCCCATTTTACATTTGAGGAAATTGAGGCAAACAGAGGTTAAGTGACTTGGCCAGAGTCACACAGCAAAGGTCTGAGGCTGGATTTGAACTCTGGTCTTGACTCCAGGCCCAGTGCTCTATCCATTGTGCTTGCCTCATAATAGGTATTCAATAAACACTTACTATGGTTGAGCCTCTCTGCTAGGTGCTAAGGACAGAAGATTAAAAAAAAAAATTACAGTCTGTGCTCTTAAAGTTTATACCTCAACTGAAGACTGATTATGTGCCATGTAGGCAGAGCACTACAGATTAGGTCTTCTGTCTTTATGCAGCCTTTCTTGCACCAATTCTGAAGGTATAGGTGTGACTCCCAAGTCCAGGACTTCTCTTGGCCCCTCCCACCTTGTTCCCCCTCACAAAAACAGCCACTGAAAGAAACCTCATCCCAAGCTTACTCTTAATGCCTCCTAGTCCTCATCGCTAGCATACTATTACCATCTCATTCTATTGCAAAAACATTAGCAACAGCCTGATTTTACATTTCCCTAAGTGCCCAGCACAGGCCTGGGCATGTGATAGGTGTTCTGTCAATAAGATGAAACCCTTCTGCTCAAGGAGTTAAGTAGGATATAGAAGGCAGGCCAAGCGGGAAGGGACAAGGAACAATTTAATGAAGGCTCTGGGGAAAGTGGCATCAGAGCAACTATTCTAACTTGGCTAGAATTGAGGAATTATGAAAACCAAGGCTAGGAAGGTATCCAGGGTTATTTGGGCTAGAGGTTGCAAGGCTAATGAGTTTGGACTTTATTTTGGTGAAAATGGGAAGCTATTGAAAGTTCTTGATCAGGAATATCTATGAGCAGAGCTGTATCCATTTCAGAGATTCTACCCCATGGGTCTCATAGGTATCCTGGATATTGTGTCTAAACCATCTTTCCATGACATGGACTAAGAATCAGGAGTAAACAGAGTCTGAGCAATGATTTTTTTTGTCATTTTCAATAGTCCCATAAGTTCTCTCTTAGTATATCACTAAGGTAACCTCATTTTTGTTTAAATAAATTTGTATCTTTTGATTTTTTTATCATCAATATTTCCTTTTGTACCACACCTCCCCCCAAAGCACCATCTCATACAATAAATGATTTTTTAGAGAAAAGCAGAGGAAGAAAAAAAACAGCAAAGGTGATCAATGCACCAAAAACTAAAAATAAAAGAAGCAAAAAACAAACTCACCTGTTAACATGTGCAATGATCCACACCTATGGACCCTCCCCCTTTCAACCTCTGCAAAGGAATGAAGGGCCTTATTGAGTATATTATAGTAGGACTTCTTTTCATGTATGGATTGGACTAGATGACTTTCAGCTCTCAAAATTCGAGGATTCTGTGATTCTCTTCATATCTTTTCTTTAGGGATCATGCTTGTCCTTTGCAATTTTGCAAAATTCACTTTTTAAAATAAAATTTTATTGATATTATTTGTTTTATTATCACAAATTTCTTTCCCCCCAAAATCCCTCCTATTGTGCTTTCCAGACAGCTATTTCATATAATAAAGAATATTTTTCAAAGAAAAATCGAAAAAAGAGCAAGATGAAAAAAAAGAATAGTAGAACAAATTAACATATGAAATATATGCAACATATATGTATATATATATAATATGCAAATATATGCACACCTAGAAAAGTGTGGAACCTCCTCCCTCTGTAAAGGATGGGAGGAGGTGTCTTCTATCCCTTCTCTGGAGCCAGCTTATTCTATATAATTTGTAACATCTGTTTTCCATTGTTTTCTAGTTGTTCTTTCCATTTCCAATACTGTAGTCATTGTACATATTGTGTACTTGGTTCTGCTTACTTCACTTTGCATCAATTCATGTCTTATCATACTTCTTTATTTCCATCAAATTTCTTATTTCTTCCTGCACAGTAGTATTCCAGTACATTTAGGTACCAACCCTCCATTTAATGGGCATCTACTCTGTTTCCGATTCTTTTTAAGTTGACATCATTAATGAAGTCAGATGAATATACTAGTCAGTCTATATTCCAAATCACTGTTCCTATGGGTTGGTTTGTACAAATAGAAATAGAGAATATGCAAACAACCTTAATGACTTAGGCAAGTACTGGTTTTATACAGTGCAGTGATAATTGGAAATCATTTGCCTCAAACCTGATCAATTCTATAAAAACATAAGATGGAAGAAGAATGGATAGATAACAGTCTTTCTGCAAAGAATCTGAAGGTTTTAATAAATTACAAACTCAGTATGAGTTGAGTTATAGGCAACATTCCCCCTCCCTCAAGAAAAATGGTAAAGTGATCATAGGTTCCCTTAAGAGAGGCATAGCTTCCAGGAAGAAGAAGGTGTCCTCATACTGGGCTATTCTCAGGCATCATCTGGACAATTATATTTAGCTCTGGGCACCATGGTTGAAGAAGACTATTGAATGACATGATGAAGAGTGCAAAGAAGGTAGTTAGAAAGAATGAAGATTCTTGGGTCCATACCGTATGAACATCAGTAGAAAGATCTAGGCATTTTTAGCCTGCAGAAACAAAGACTGGGAGGATTGGAGAATGAAAGTGTGTTTGTTCCAGTGTTTGAAAGGGAGGATTAGGAGGAAGTAGAATCATTACACTTGACCCCAGAAGGAAGAAGCTGGAAGCGATGGGTAGAAGTTGCTATGATGGCGATTTAGACTTGATGTCAGAAAAACTTTCTAACAATTAGACCTGTCCCAGAGTGGAATGAGCTGTTTTCAGAGTTTGCTGTTCATTTCAGTCATGTCCAACTCCTGGTGACCCAATTTGGAGTTTTCTTGGCAAAGATACTGGCGTGGTTTGCCATTTTCTTCTCCAAGAACTAGTTGGGTAACTTCTTGGAGTTCTTCAGTTAGAAGCTGGGAAACAAATGAACAAGAACACTTACTGGGCATATTAAAGAGGGAGTTCTTTTCAAAGTATGAGTTAGTCTGTCGAGGGCCCTTTCAACCCTCACAATTCTATGATTCTGTGATTTTTAATGAGAAAATTCAAATATGGACAATGTTATGGACAATGATGAATACTTATCAATACTTATATTAAGGAAAGGTGCAATAAATTAATGAATATCCTTTAAGAGAGATCAACAGAACATTAAATCATCTGTTGGCTATGCCTAGATCCCCACTAGCCCCACTGCAAAATTAGATGCATGAAGTTCAAACACCCTTGTGAAAAATCCAAACACAAATTCATATGTTCACCGGCACTGGTGACTTTAGTCTCAACAATAGATGTTGTGCCTGTTTTAATTGCTTTTTTCAACCCTTTCCTATTTAAATTTATAGAATTCTAATTCCTGCTTTATTTACTGGTTTTTCTTTCTAGTTTTGTTTTATTGTTTCAAAGTTGTTTCTGTCTCTGTCTCTGCATGTATCGCTGTGTCTCTGCCTTAGTTTCTTTGTCCCTCATTCTTCCTCTCTTCTTCCTCCCAAAAGAAAACTGACCTTTTTTTCTAGCTCCCCCTCCTCCATGAGTTTTTTTTTTCCAAGAGAGAATGAGTGGCCTTGTTTGTTTGGAAGTTTGGAATGTCCTCATTGTGCTGCACCTGTGTCATGGAGGTCCAGGGCTGGTTTCCAGGCCTAGGAATTGCAGGGATGAGAGAGGGTTTGTGTCTGGAAGGAAGTGGATGGAAGCCAGCCGGAGCTCTGCTCATCTCCACAGCCAGGCTATGGCAGAATGAATAGCTAACTAGCTTTTGTCTCTATCAAGTGGTCTTTTATGTGGAGAGATAACGAAGGACAATTAATATGGCAATTGGGAGTAGCATTCGATGCCCTGGCAATTTCTCTGCCTTATAATTAACAAACAATCAGGGTTTTAGCAGCTCCTGCTTAAATGCATAGTTAGGCACTACAAGCCTGAACACTGCTGGCAGAAGGTGGGCATTGGTGCCAAGGGGGCAAAGGGACAAGAAAAAAGAGGTAAAATTCCTGACCCAAGATGGCTCCCTTGGGGATGAATGTGGGTTCTAAGATGAGCTGCCTGAGTAAGCAGGAGCAGAATGAGCCGGAGAGGACACCAGATGCCATTGCTGGTGGAATAGCTCCCGCAATCTAGCATCTGGTCCTTGCTGTTGGCATGAGCTTCTTCAATTCAACACCTTGGCATGGCTGCCCTGTGCACCATCCAGTTCCACCCCTGTGACCACAAGCTGATTCTGGCTTTGGAGCCCTATGCCTGAAGGCAATGAAAATCTGGAATGGCAGATTGAGGAAGCAGGGTGGATTGGAAAGAATGCAGGAATGGGCGTCTAGAGACCTGAGTTCTAGTCCTGGTTTCGCTATTGATTTGCTACAACACTTTGGGCAAATCATTTAAGCCCTTTGGTTCTTCTGTGAAACAATAATGATTTCCTGTCAATCTTAAAAGAATATTATGACAATCAATAAATAATTTCTATGAATCTCTGGCTCTTCAACGCACATTTTGCAAAGGAGGAAATTGAAGCTCAAAGAATTCAGTTCAGTTCGATAAATATTTATTTAAGCTCTATTATATGCCAGTCACATAGGTACTAGAGATAAAAAGACACAAATTAAAAATCTCTACTTTCAAGGAGGGCAGCTAGGTGGTGCTGTGGATAAAGTGCCAAGCCTGGAGGCAGGAAGATTCATGTTCTTGAGTTCAAATCTATTCTCAGACACTTAGTAGCTGTGTGAGCACCCTGGGCAAGTCACTTAATACTGTTTGCCTCAGTTTCAGAGCTGGGGAACGAAATGGCAAAGCACTCCAGTATCTTTGTCAAGTTTCTATGTAAGAGAAACAACATGGACACAAAATGACAAGCAAAAAGCATATACAAAATGACATAAAGTGAATTCAAGGGCAGTCTATGCAAAGAGTTTGAGGTAGGAAGAGGAACAGCCAGCAAGCCAGTTTGAAAGGAACTGAGAGAACATGAAAGGGATGATGGGAAATTAAAGGTAGGTGGGAGTCAGTTGTGGAGGGCCTTAAGGAGCAAACCTTGAATTTTGTATTTTGTCTTGAAAGTGAAGTCTCTGCATCTGTGTTTTAAGGATGTTAATTTGATGTTAAATGAATAACTAACTCCATTACTTTCCCAGTGACGCAGGGCTGGTAAGGGCCAGGGTCAGGATGACAGCCCAGGTGATTATACTCCCAGATCATCGTGTATCACGTCACCCAAACAGTTATCCTTTACTGTCTCTGATGGCCCTACAATTCTTTCATTCTAAACTTTGCTCCCAATGAGATCAGAAATGGAGCCAGTGATTAGTTTTCTCAAGCATCCAGATTTCAGGGTAGGATTTTTTAGTCTCTAGAGTTCCCATGCATCACTCAGAGCTCTAAGGGTGTTGGCAATATATCAGGGAAAGGGAAGGCACGAAGGCTCTCTATGTCTCACATCAAATGTGGGTCAGTGTACAAGTGTGTCATGCACTTATCAAACAAATGAGGATTTACTAGACACACATCTATCTGCATTTTGATTATATCTTCTGTATCTCTCTTTATGGAGTCTCTTTTTAAAGTGGATTTTTAAATTAAGTACCTACTATGTGCAAAGCAAGATTTGTTGGGTCTTACCAAGTTGGAAAACCTTTGAATATGGTGCTCTTGGTGATGGATTGTATTTCTACCATCCAGGGAATGAAGCTGAGTCCAAGATGAGTTCATTCCAGTTGACCAGATTGGTCCAAGCCCAGTTCATGTGTGGAATATACCCTTCCTCATATCTACTTTTCAGCCTCCTTGTTTTTTCTTCAAGGCTCTGTTTATTCATTACTCTCTTGGTGAAGTCTTCCCTGACCTCAGATAACAATGGACTCATTCTCCTCAAATCTCCTTGTATATATTTATCTGTAGACAAGTTAGAGATTGCTGGCACTTAATACTCTTCACAATCTGGTTCCAATCTGTCTGTCCAGTCTCATTATATATCGTTCCTCTTCATGCATTCTTTAGTGCAGTCAAACTAATATTCTTGATACACCTCACACTTGATACCGTAACTTTTCTGTCCATGACTTTGCACAGGCTTCCCCTCATAACTAGAATATAACACCTTTTCACCTCTGTCTCTTCTAAGTCAAATCCATCCTCAAATACTTACCAGCTCTCTCCCCTTGGCCAAGTCACTTAACCTCTGTCTACCTCAGTTTCTTAATCTGTGAAATGGGGGTAATAATAATGCTGACCTCTGAGGGTTGTTGTGAGGATTTGATAGCATAGCATTTGCAAAAAGCTTAGCTCACCTTAAAATGGTACATAAATGCCAACTATTATTGTTATTACCATTATTTTTAGTTCCCCTCAAAGCTGAACTTAAGCCCCATCTTCTAAATTAGACCATTGCTTTGCCCTCAAAATTAAAAATAATCTTGGGTTTATTATGTATGTCTTTTTAGGTATGCGTGCTTTCTCAACCATAGAATATAAACTTGAGGGCAGGAAATGTTTGATTTTTTTCTTTATGTCTGGTTCTTAGCACATGCTAAGCTACATAAGAAACATTTTTTTTGATGGATATTGCCTCAGAATATAAACTCCTTGAGGACAGAAGCTGCTTCTCTGCTTGTTTTTGTTTCTATCTCTGTTACTTAGCACTGTGTCATATGGTGGTAGGCATTTGCAAATGTTTATTGAATTGAATTGGTTGTACCATAACTAATTTTCCAACAGAGAATCTCAGAAAAGATCAATTTCTTGAGGTATAAAATGGTTCTCAGCTACCATCAGATGACGGAGTAACCACAAACCTTTCAAACACTGGAGTAAAGCATGTGAAGGTAGTAGCTGAAATCAAAGGAAGTCGTAGTTGTGGAGACACAGAAATAAATAGTTGAATTACTAGATGGATAGATGGATGGATGGTTGGATGAGTAGATGGTTAGATGAATTCCAGACCAATTCTGGTGACCTACTGTCTGATGATTTTGCAATAAGCAGAAATGTGAGCTGTTCTATTTTGTTTATATAAGATCTCTACTGAATTTAGAATGAAATAATGAGATTTCATTAACGAAAAAGAATTGCAAACTGAATTCTCTTTAAGATAGCACATAAATGACTGGATTTGGAATCAGGAGGTTATTGGATGAAATCATGTATCTGAAATTTCCATTTATTTATTTAAATAGTTTATTTAAGAAGATCTTTTCAAAGAAAAAAAGTTTAGTTTGTAAGAGAACACTATGGGAGATTTGTTTCTTCCAGCAAGATCAAGAAGATCAAATAGAGATGATACCTAGAGCTAGAATTTCAGGCTCCATCCCGGCTAGAAGAACATTTTGGCAGAGAATCTGGTATTATTCTTGTGGGAAGAAGGAGAAAAATAGGTTAGATGCTAGTGGCTGAAAAATCAGACTTAAAGGGTTGTCCTTAATGGTTCTATATCAACCCAGATGAACACTTCCAGTGGAGAGTCCTAGGGATCTCTACTTGACCTTGTGCTGTTTAACATTTTTATTAATGATTTGGATAATGGATAATAATAGGAATTGAAATCTGTAATTTCACTGGTGGAGGGGAACTCTCCAGTGAGGAAATTTCCTCAGGCATCTTCTCTGAAACTTATAGTCTTAAACATTTGCCCAGAACCCTAAAAGCTTAAGTGACTTGCCTCATAACACACAGTCAAGTAAGTGTTAGAGGCAAGACTTGAACCCAGATCTTCCTGGCTCTGAAATTTGTTCTCTATTCAATATACATGCTGCCATTCTACCTGGATAAAGGCATATCAGATTTACAGATGACATAAAGCTGGGAGGTATAATTAACATATTAGATGATTAGAGTCAGGATCCAAAAGCTCTTGACAGCTTAAAATATAGGGCAGAATATAATAAGATAAAATTTAATGAGGATAAATGTAAAGCCTTGCACTTGGGTTACAAAAATTGACTTCAGGAGAACATAGTTAGACCAGAGATTTTTTCTTTCCTGAAAAAGGATCTGGGTTTTTTTTAATGAATCACAAACTCAGCAGTCGTAGGTTCAGAGATTCAGGGCTGAAAGAAACCTCAAAGACCATTTAGTCTTATCCTCTCCTTTTAATGGTGAGAAAACTGAAGCCCCAGGTGGTTAAATGACTTGCCTAAAGCCACACAGTGGTAGGTTACCAGCATAATGTGGCTGCCCCATAACTTCATTCTTGAAACTACATTTAGAGAGACAAAGCTTCTAGGGGGAAGGAGGTGATAGTCTCACTGTACTGTGCCTTGATCAAATTACTTATGGTCACATTACTTGTATTCAGTCTTGGATACCACAGTTTAAGAAGGATCATCTAGAGTAATGGTATTAAACTCTAGTAGAAATGGACCACATATTGACTTAGAAAATCACAAATTCACATTATCTATATTGCATTGAATTTTTCTTTATTTTGTCAAACATTTCTCAATTATGTCTTTTGAATTTTATTTTTAAGTTTAATTATCAATTGCTATTAGTTAAAATCAATTATGTTATCTGGTTCAGCTGACCTGGAAGTTTTACAGACACTTGTGAATTTGACACCTGTGGTCTAGACTCAGGCAGGGCTTCTTAAATTTTTTGAACTAGAGACCTGCTTTTAGGTATCAGTGTTTGTTGGTGTTGCCCGGCCTGAGGGCATGGGAAGTGCAAAGTGCACAAGCTTTGTATTCAGAACCAAGGCTGCAGTAAAGTTCTCAGTGCAACACAGAAACACCAGAAACACCTTGGATTCATTATGTCTTTGATTTTTAATTAATTTTTGGTTGTTGCACATTCAGAAACCTTTTACTGCTTCCAAATTTTTTGTAATCCCACATGGGGTAACGGACCCACAGTTTAAGAAACACCATGTGTTGTCCAGAGAAGGATGGCCAGGGTGATGATGAAGGTTCTTGAGTATGTACCATATGAGAACTGGCTAAATGAACTGGAGATCTCCAGACTCTAGAAGAGGAGGCTCAGTGGAGACATGCTGGCTAGCTTTAAGTGCCTGAAAGGCGTCACGAGTAGGAGGGATCAGCCTTGTTCATTTGACTCTAGGGTACAGAATTAAGAGTAATGGATAGAAATGTCAAAGATGCAAATTTAGGCTTCCTAAGAATTAGAGCTGTTCAAAATTGGAATAAACTGCTTCAGGATGCAGTGAGTTTGTCCTAATAGAAGATTTCAAATAAATGCTGGGTCATCACTTGTTGGCTATGTCTGAATGGAGAGTTCTTTAAATTATGGGATTGACCAGATGGCCTTTTGGGTCCTTTCCCAAGGGATTCAAGTAAGTAGTGAAAATCTGTGATTATCTACATCTGATCCTTTGGTTTGTGGCTGCTCCCCAGGGAGGTGGAATAAGAAATTCTGTACCTACTGGGTGAGAAGGGAGGGTTCTTTTCCTCTTCAGCTCAGCTGAGGCAGGCAGAGGTGGGAAAGGTAGGTAACTGTCAGCTCTTCTCTACTGAATGCTGCTTGACCTTGATCTAATCACTTAGCTTTTCTGTACTCTCAGTAGAATTAAGCTCTAGATACAGCACCTTACAGGGCATCTAGTTAAACTTCCTCCTCATATAATGAGGTATCTGAGTCCTAAAAAAGTTAAGTGATTTAACCAAGTTCATTCTAGTAATAAGTTGCAGAGTGGGGATGCAAACCCAAGTCCTCTAACTCCCAGTTGAGCATTCTTTCCACTCTACCAGGCTATTTCATAGATATAGCTACATCCCCACCATCATGATCCTTATCACTATCATCACCATTGACTTTATCCTAACAATTTCTCCTATGGATCTAGTTTTGCTATTTTTTAAAGTTCCCATTCTTTTTAAAAATTAATTTAATTTTAGTTCTCAACATTCACTTCCATAAGCTTTTGAGTTTTAAATTTTCTCTTCTTTCCTTCCCTCCCCCTTCCCCAATATAGTGTGCAATCGGATAAAGGCTCCACATATACATTCTTATTAAACATATTTTCACATTAGTCATGTTGTAAGGAATAATTTTAACAAATGTGAGGATCTTGAGAAAGAAAAACGAAATAAAGCAAAACAAAACAAAGAAAGAACAAATAGTATGCTTCCATCTGCATTGACTTCATAGTTCTTTCTCTGGTTGTGGATAGTATTTTCCATTATGAGTCTTGGAGTTGTCTTAGATCCTTGCATTGCTGAGAAGAGCTAAGTCTATCAAAGCTAGTCATCACACAATGTCACTGTGACAGTATACAATGTTCTCTTGGTAAATAAAGTCCCTATTCTTAAAGAGTTATTTGATTGCCATAACCTTCCTGATTCTTGGTTTTCTTAGCACTAAGAAATAAATAATCATACTAAACTTGCCTCTGGCACATAGTTGCTAAGTGAATCAAATGAGACAAATATGTAAACTGCTTTGCAAACTTTAATGGGCTACATATATACTATTTATTATTATCACCATCCAAATTCATTCAGTTAATTAATGAGAGAGTTGGGAGTAGAACACAAGTTTTCTCACTCCTAGTCTAGGACATTTTTTGCTACATGCTGAGACAAGGAGGGAAGTCCAGGTAGACCAAGGGTCTGTGTGACATCTGACCCATCATTTTGGTGTTAGTTCAATCCCTCTCCTGGCTTGTTTCAGAGGTCCTTTGTCTCTTGACCATCCTTAAATATGGCTTTCATCCTGCCTTCCTCCTTCTCCTCTGCCAACGGGCTTAGAGAGAAACCTGTTGGGACATCTTGGTCTACATTGAGGTCTGGTTGACACTTTTGATGCCCAGATGCTAAAGAAGACCAGAATCTTTTGTTGGAATGTAGACTACAAAGGGGGATGCTGTCTTCCCTGACTTCAAAGCGATGTTCAGGTCATGGATTGGGCTTTATTCTTCCCTTTGTGACCCAGATGTTCAATGATGTAGGAGATCTCAGAGTTGAAAGCTAAAGCACCATTTATGAAAGGAAAATGGGAATGCTGAGACAGTGGACTCTCTGTCTAGAGAGGTGTAAATCTTGAACATGGTGGTTAACTTGACATCCCTCTTCTTTGCCTGGGTCCTCAGGCCATGATGAAGTCAAAGTCAGGGGAAGGACTGCCTTTGATTTTAGAGTACTTTTCACAAATGTTTGTTCCCAAGGGTTTGGTTGGGCCAGGAAAAACCACATAGCCTGGCATATGATCATGCCTTGTGCCCATTTGAAGTTCTCTGAGACTGCTAAAAGTGGCACTTGCCTGAGACCCAGTGGCTGAATGCTGTGTGTGTTCCTGATGGAGTCCTAGGCTGCACATACATCGTCTACTCTTGGCATAAACCTATGCCCAGGTCTGTGATTTGGTCTTTGGACAAAAGAGAAAATGGGGCTAAAGGAAGGGAGGGATGTTAGAAGAGAGGGCAGATTGGTGATAGGGGCAATTAGAATGCTCGGTGTTTTGGGGTGCGGGGAGGGGAGAAATGGGGAGAAAATTTGGAACCCAAAATTTTGTGGAAATGAATGTTGAAAAGTTAAATAAATAAATTACAAAATAAAAAAAAATGAAATATACGTGTTTAAAAAGAAAAAAAAAAAGAAGAAGCTACTCAGATAGACCCTTCAGGAGCTTTATCTTGCTGTCCAAATATGTTCACGGCCAGTCCATGAACAAGGTCATTTTTGTCTTTTTCTTGGGATTCAGGTTATGACTTTGGAAGGGAAGAAACATTTATATGGCTCCTACTGTGTACCAGGCATTGTGCTAAGTGTTTTATGATTATTTCTTCCTTTGATCCTCACCACAACCCTGCAAGGTAAATACTATTATTACCCCCATTTTACAGATGACGAAACTGAGGCATACAGAGGTTAAATGACTTGCCCTGGGTCACAAACCTAATAGGTGTCTGAGGCTAAATTTGAACTCAGGTCTGTTCTGATCACCGTGCCAATAACTACCTCTAGCTTTTGAGAGGTAACTTTGATCATCTGCTTTCTAAGTCAGTTCAGTTCAATTAGGTCGGCATTCACTAATGGCCTATTATGCTTCAGGTTGTATGTTCTCTTTCTTCAAGGAGTTTACATGGGCTGAATGGATAATGGGTTTGGAAATAGGACACCGTATAGGGGTGGGGAGAGAAGGGTGCAGGAGGTAGTCAGAGACAAAAGTGCCAGGGCTGTCTGCCCTGGTGTCCCTCTAGTTTCCATAGCTCATACAAATTTTTAAAATATTTTAGATAAACTTTTTATTGGTAAACATGTGTATGTATGTATATATACATACATACATGTATATGTGTGCATGTGTATATATAATATGTATAAATATATAGCAGTATGTGTGTGTGTGTATATGTATATATCTCACCATGACTTTCCCTAGTATCCTTCCCCTTTCCACTCCCAGAGAGTGCCAATTGCCTAATTCTTTTATCAATCAACCAATAACCAGTATCTTGAAGCCCAGTGCTCTATCCACCATGCAACAACTAGCACGTGTCAAAGGCTAGACCAGATTCCAGGCTCTCTGTCCATAATACTCATGATGCGTTGAAGTGTGCATTTAATATGATGACATTTATTAGAGATAAAGATACATGGATTCCAAAAAAATAAACTTCATAAGTACAAGAGGGAGAGGCAAGGTTAGACAGTAGTCCATCTGAAGTAAATTTGGGGTTTTTAATAAACTGTGTGCTCAACAAGTATCACTAGTGTGATATATCAATAAAAATACGTGTATTTTTGTACGTACATGTTTGTGTCTATTGGTAGCCATCCCTAGGACAGGGAGGGGAAGGAAGGAAAAAGGGGAAAAAGAAAGATGCATGATAATTTTATCATATATTTAAAAGAAATGGCAAGTGGTGCCTAAGAGATTTGCAGTTTCACATGCAATCTTTTTTTTTATTATACTATGTTATGGAAATGCATGTAATTTATAACAAAGATCTTTTTAAAAAAATCTATTATTTTAAGCTGCATTAAAACAGACAAAAGTTCTGAACTGGGAATGTGATCATTCCATTTTACTGTGCCTTTGTCAAATCCCATCTGGAGTATTGTGTTCAGTTCTAGATACTGCATTTTACAAAGAATATGGATAAGTAAGAGAGGATCCAGAGGAAGGTGGCCAGGATGGAGAAGGGTCTCAAGATTGTGCCATAGAAAGATTAGTTGAAGGAACTGGGGGCATTTAGCCTGGAAAAGAGAAAACTTAGTAAGGACAGGTTGATTGTCTTCCAATGTTTGGAGAGCTATCATTAGAAGAAGGAGTAATCATATTATGCTTAGCTCCAGAGGAAAGAACACAGATCAGGGTAATAAGGTCCAAGGGGGAAATTTGGGTTTTATATGAGGAAGAACTTCCCAACAAGTAGAGTCATTCAAAAGTGGAATGGGAAGTCTTGAGAGGTGAGGAGTCCCCTTTGTCACTGGAGCCCATGGAGCAAAGACTGAGTGACCACTTGTTGGTTCTTTCTCGAAGGGATTTTTGTTTATGTGAGGGTTGGTCTAAAGAGCCCTTCCCAATCAGAGATTGTGTAATGCAGTCCCTATGTTGCCACCTTGTCTTTGGATCCCTATGTAATATTGATTCAGAGGGGTGAGGAAGCAGAATTCCAGATAGGGAGGAACTAGAGTCCTCTTCTAAATCCCAGAGCTTAATTTCTATTATCTGCTATCAGATTTCCCCTAAGCTAAGTCCTCCCCCCCAACCTCTGCCCTTATCAGATGCCAAACATGCCTGCGTCATTCAATCTGTTGAGATATCTATTTCTTTGACCTTATTGGGTCTTCCTAGCACTTAACTGCCTTCCTATCCGGATTTTATCTTTGAAAATGACTGCCACAGGATCCTTTCTATTTGACTTCCCTATCATGGTTGGTGGAAGTACTCATTTCCCAGTTATGTTTCATCTGGATAAGGAAAGAGTATCTCCTTTTTTTTAAGTAACATGCTGAGTTCTCCATCAATCAATCTACCAACTATCATTTATTATCATGTATCAACCTATAGTCAGATTACCCACAGGCTTTTGATTGTAAATGTTAAATTCACATGTCCAATTGCTTTAGACTAAAGTCATGAGTCTTCAGTCCATGATAGAGAAAGCTACAAGGGGAAAGGGAGGGTAGTGAAGAAGTAGGGAAGGATGTTGATTTGCCTTCCGCTGATGTTCAGTCCCTTGAAGAGATGATGAAAAAAATGGGGACCATCACCAGTTATCTTGACTTTTGTCTTGCCACACCGGATTCTGATGACTTTGGAGAAGAGAGCAAAGTTGATAAATTTGGGCAGCTCTGCCTCACTTAAATCCAATTCACAAGCAAGTTAAGACATCACCTTCTTGATGTCTTCAGTCCTCTTCAAGAGCAAAAGAAAAATTACAAACAACAATGAAAAAATGGGTAGCTATGGGGACAACTATAAAACCCTTGACCCAAAATGCCCCACCATATTGGAGGTTGTACTCTCCAAATGTGTCTGGATCTAATATGATGAAATTAAATGGATAAAAAAAAGTGTGAATTCCAAAAAAATCAACTTTACAAATACAAGGGCCAGAGAGTAACCTTGTGCAGGAGATGATCAATGAATTGAGCTTTGAAGGGAGCTAACTCTTATCAGACACATTTTGTGAAAAGTAGATTCTTAAGCAGGATAATGACATCAACAATGTGATCTCTGAAGCTTTATTGAGTATTAATGCATTGCATGGAATGGAGGAGGCAGGGGAGAAACTATAATGAGGGAGATTGGATATATGCAATCGCAGTATCCAAGCATGAGTCAATCCAGACCTTCCATAGGATAGTGGCAGCAGCATGCACTTACTTCCTGGATGAATAATTCCAATTCCCCTCTTCTCTGTTAAACGTAAGTGAATGAATTGCATTCATAAACAGAATCCCTTTTTCAGCTGTATCCTCATCTCTGGAGCCTTGGGAGTCTCTGTAAGTACTCTCATTCCTGTTCTGGACTAGGTAATAGTCCAGACTGGATTAGAAACCTGAGCTTTGCAGTTAAGTAAGCAGGTGATTTTGACAAGTCACTGACCCTCTCTGGCCCTCAGTTTCTTGTTCCATAAAATCAGAGGGTTGGATTAGGTGATTTCCAAGGTCCCCTTCCAAGTTTAACATTCTGTGATCTTATTCTCCTAATTATAGTATAAAACTGGAAACTAAAATGAAGAGTAATCTTGGGAGACTGAGACCACAAAAAAAAAATAGAAATTAGAAAAACATCCACACACACAGAGAAGGCAAGGTAAAGTCAAGGTCTCTGCAGAGAGAAAAGGGGAGGGGGCGGGTCAGTGAACAGCTGGGTCTAGTGGTGAGTTTATTACCACCTAGTTTGTCTGTGTGTGTGTCTGATGGCTGAAATGACTGGTTTCCCCTACAGAATGCACCACTGGGAACAAAATAATACAGGGAATAGCTTACAGTTTATGTGTCTGATGTTAAAAATCAATGGTTTCCCTCTTCGGAAGGCACCCTCAGGGGCAAAATGCAACGAATCGCTTATTAGTTTGTGCGTACACGCTGGCAGATGATAAAGCAGCATTGAAATCAGTCATACATCGTAATAAAGTACCCATCTCCATCTGAAAGCAAGTATGTGCTTGGGTCTCGGGGGGAATGGGCCTCCATTAACCCACACCATGCTGTTACTCATCTTTAACCACTGATGGGCCATGGGGAGGGAAGCCAGGAGATCATCCACTCCTTGGGAGATTTCCCATGAGGGAGAAAGGAGGGGAGGGAAGAAAAAGGGAAAAAAACTCTAACACCCTCCAGAGGCCAGGGATTCCAGTGTTTTTTGTCCACTCCTGAGCTGAATGAGGATGAGAAGGCAAGGACTTTATTGTCCAAAACCAGTAAGGTTCACTTCTATACATTGGGTCTTCCAAGATTGTGAAATTATCTGGAACCTAATGAGGAGGTGTGGCAAAGTGACAAGTCCTTAGATTATAGCTCAGATCTAAATTTGAGACTAATTCTCTGTCCTCTCTATCATAAAAGGCTGTGTTGGGTAATGGTTAAAGAGCTGTGCTCAGAGTCAGAAAGACCTGTATTTAAATCCTACTTCTGACATGTATGGGCTATGTGACCCCTGAGTAAGTTATTTAACCTCTCAGTACTAGAAAATGTAACATTATAAGTAACAGAACAGATATGTATGAACACTGGCCAAAGGAGTTCCTCACTGGGAAGTCCCTTTCCTGATGAAATCATGTGTCTAGTTGATAAATAATTAAAATAAGAGCTGACATTTATATAGCATTTTACATGCATTGTCTCATTTGATCCTCACGATAACCCTATAAAGGAGATGACATTCCTAGCCCACACTTTTTTTTAAGTGAGGAAAGCAAGGCTTCATGAGGTTAATTTACTCAGCTAGGAAACATCCACGGCAGGTTTTGAATGCAGGTCCAGTGTTTGACCCATTGTGTCAACTTGCCTCTAATTAGTTACAGGACACTGGTCCAGTCCTTCAATATGGCAAATTAGATTACTGGAGCCATAGTGGATCAGAAGCAATATGTTGTGAGAGAAAAAACACTAGACTAGGAGTCCCAAGTTTGATTCTTCATTTTGTAATTTACCAGCTGTATGAATTTGAACAAGTAGCATGCTCCTCATGGCTCAGTTTCCTCATCTGCAAAACAGGGAGAGTAATGAATATGCATTCATTGAACAAACATTTATTGAACATTTCTGACTCTAAGGTCAGCTCTCTCTCCACTACTCAAACACGGGGTATCCCAAAAGTCCTAGTGTATCTTAGAGCTCCTAAAGTTGAAAGCTGCCCCAAGACATTTGGGACACACTGTAATTACAAATAAAATGTATGAGATATTCAATCATATCAGTGTATAGCAGGAAATCAAACCAAAGAGGGAGCACCCCAACTTTAAGGTAGGGAGATGAATGTATCCAATCACTGAGATCAAACATCTATCGTCTATTGCCCTCTGTGTGTCTGTTGGGTCATCTCCAATGACCTATGGGGAGCTAGAGACCCAGTTACTGGAGGAAATAGGTTTAGGAGGAGAGATCAGTTAGAGAAGCAAGGCATATAAGCCAGGTGAAGTCCTATCTTGTCTTTTAAGCCCAACTCAAGTGCCCCCTCTTCCAGGAAGACTTCCCTAAATTCTACTTTGTATTGATCAGGAAATCCATCCCTCCCCACTATACTTGACATAGAATTTGAGGACTTTTCTAGTACACTTTCATCTTAAGATATCTTGGGTAGCTTTAACATAGACATCATGTTCAGGACCAGGAAGGTTATGGACTCTGCCCTGGTCAGGTCACATCTACATTACTGTATTCAATTCTGGGGACATTTTGGGAAGTGTAGAGTCAACTTGGAGAACATCTAGAGGAGGATCCAGAAGAAGGTATCCAAGATGGCGATGGGGATTTAGGACAACCCAGAAGAGGATGAGCTGAAGGAAGAACTGAGTTCAAATATCAGATTAACTACTGGCTACTGGTGTGATCTTGGACAATAACAGCTATAATAGTGAACATTTATTTAACACTTTTAAGGTCTACAAAATACTTTACAAATATACTCTCCTGTCATCCTCATCACAACTCTGGGAGTTTGTATTATCATTATACCTATTTTACAGTTGAGAAAACTGAGGACACAGAGATTAAGTGATTTGCCCAGGGTCACTAAGGCCAGATTAGAATTCAGCTCTTCCTGCCTCCAGGAGGAGTACTTTATCTAGAGGCAACCAGGGACCACAATGAACAGAGAATTGGGTCTGGAATTAGGAACACCTGAGTTCAAATTCTAGCTATGAGGGCTAGTCCTTTCACTTCTGTGTGCCTCAGTTTCCTCATCTATAAAATGGGGATAGTCATGGCACCTACCTTCTAAGGTTGTTGTGAGGATCAGAGAAGTTAATATATGTAAAGGGCTTCACTTTAAAGTACTATACAGACGCTACCCATTATTACCATTCTCATCATTATTACCCACAGGATCACCTCATTATTTCCTCTCTCTGGGTTTTGGTGTCCTTATATTTGAAAGAAAGGAGCCATTCTAGATAATTTCTAAGGTCCTTTTGAGCTCTAAATCTATGATCCTATTAACTTGATATTTAGCCTGGAAAGGGGACATAGGGCAGACGATGATTATCTTCAATCATTTTAAGGACTGGCACATGCAAGAAGGATTCCATTTGTTCTGCTTGGTCTTGGAAGATGGAATCAGGAGCTATGTAGAGTCAGAAACTACAAAGAGGAAACCTGGGGTTAATGAGAAGAAAACACTGATAACAATGAGAAGTGTTCAGAAGTGGGACAGCTTCTTCCAGGGTGTGTGGCTTACCCTCACTGAATGTCTTCAGGCTCAGCCTGGATGGCTGCTTCTCAAATCATGGAGAGAGGTTCTGTTCTGGTGTAGGCTAGATTTACAAGTGCCATAGTGCACAGGGTGCTGGCCTTGGAACCAGGAACACTCATCTTCTTGAGTTCAAATCTGGCCTCAGATTACTTAACAGCTGTATAACCCTGGGCAAGTCATTTAACCCTATTGGCCTCAGTTTCCTCATCTGTAAAATGAGCTGGTGAAGAAACAGCAAACCACTCTAACATCTTTGCTAAGAAAACTCCAAATAGGGTCATGAGAAGTTGACATGACTGAAATGACTCTACAACAAAAAGTTACATTTGACCAGAATTCTAAATTAAAATATTCTAGTGTTATTATGAAAATAGTGTTTACCTTGCAGACTCCTGGGTCTTTGAAAACCACTGATCCAGTCTATTGCAGAGGAAATAGAATAGAAGTCAGAAGATACAGGTTCTAGTTCTGACAGCAACACATGCTAGTTACTGACTTTTCTTCTCTGAGTCTCAGTTTTTTCACTTGAAAAATAAGGAGAATAATATCTGTGCTATTTAGTTAATAGGGTTGTTGTGACAAACAAAGAAAATTATACAGATAAGGTTTTTTTTGTAAACCTCAATGCAGAAGGTTGATCATCAGCGAATAAATATTTTTAGCTAAAACAATTCATCTACCAAGTCATGTAAGGGTTGCTGATTGTGTGACTATTCAGATGAAATCACAAATCTTTGTTGTTTCTCTCCCCTCTCCTCCTTTGTACCCCATTGATGTCTGGGTGCCTGATATACAGTAGGTGCTTAATAAATGCTTGTTCAATTCAATTGAGCATATAACTATAAGCCACTATATCATCATTGCATTGCCTGCCGTTATTATTGTTCCTTAAAAATGACGCAAAGCAAATCTGAATCTATGTCCCAAGGGCTTCTGGCAACCTTGTGAACTTGGAGTACAGTGGCATGGAAATGTAGGTCACTTAAGAGTCTTCTTTGGAAATTGGAATAGGAAGTAATTTTTTTTTTTATTTTGTAATGTTTAACAATCACTGCCATACAATTGCGATTTTATCCCTCCCCACCTACTCCCCACTACCCCCCTCCCTCCCCACGACTGCATACAATTCTGTATAGATTCTACATATACTTTCCTATTGAGTATATTTTCACTATAGTCATGCTATGTAGTCAGACTAAGATAAATGAAAGAAATCGTATAACAAATCAGAACATGATACACAAACACATACACATACACAAACATGATCTGCTACAATATGTGAGTGACTTCCATATTTCTCTCTCTGAGTGTGGCAGGCATTTTGCCTTGAGATCCTCCATTGGGATTTTTTTTTTTTTTTTTTTTGGTAAGAAGTTCTTCTGTTATTACAAAAATCTAAGTCTACCAGAAAAAACTCTCACACACTGTGGTTGTTGCTGTGCATAAAGTTCTCCTGGTTCTGCTCCTTTCACTCAGCATCAGGTCATATAAGTAGGAAGTAATTTTTTAAGGGCTGGAAAGCAAAGCTGGGGTGAGAAAAATCATTAGAGGAAAATTCCTTTTCTTTAACTATTGGAGTAACTGGTAATTCAAGGGAGGGAAAGAAAGTGATGCCCCTATACATTAAGTTGAACTGATTAGGTAAGTGATTTCCATCTGATTTGTTGCCACCTACAAATACTGAAGCCACACAGAAATGTGGACTACATAGCTGGGAAGATATGGAGCCACTTGAATGACTAGATCCAAAGCTTAACCATGAGAGATTTGAGAGGGAAGTCTTTAGTGAAATTTCCCAGGGATTTATCTTTGGCCCTACGATATTCAACCTTTTAACTTTTGAATGAATGGAATGTGTATTAGAACTGCAGAGGACCTGAAGCTGGGAGGAGTAGCTAATTTATTAAAAGATAGAATCAGGATAATAGCAGGTTATAACAGTTGGCTGAGTCTGGTAAGATGAAAGTTGCTACATTGATGGACCTTGTCCATGTAGGCTTTCCTGACATTGATGTCCATCTCAACCCATCTCTACCTACTCATCTTGTCCAACTCTCATTCATGTTGTCACATAAACTGATGATAGTGAGTCTACCCAGGATATTGAGCCCGTTCCTTTCATTATCTTGATATTGCATGGATATTAATAGAGCGCATGGAGTGTCCATCAGGCATTTGTCCCTCTTGCCAGGGTATTAGCCCATTTTTGTTTTCAGTTATTCATCTCTCGGATGATTTCTTTTATAGGTTTTTCTCCTTATGCACTTCTTTCCAGTCTGCTCATGCTGACCATGCACCTCTCCAGTCTTCTTTGGGTGACCCTCATGCAGTTCTTTGAAGACAGTTATCCTACTTGCATCAATGAAAGAACGATCTTGATGAAAGGAGGGCTTTTGCTGCAGGGAAAAATTTGAGGTCATTAAAAGGACAGTGTGATTTTCCCAAAGTAATTCAGCCTGCTCACCTCCTTCTGTTTCACTCTGGGCCCAGCTCATAGTCCATTTTCAGCATCTGTCCAAGATATATGGACTGATGAGCCACCTTTATGGGCTGCTTGTTCTCTTCTCAAACCTTCATCACAGATGCCCTTGATGTGTACATAGATTATCCTCATAAAAATTTCATTATACAGATGATTTTTAATGTACATGCCTATTACAGTCTGGATAATAGACATTCTTCATCCACTCTCTCTTTTTTTCTGTGTAGATCTTAAGACCAAACTCTTGTAAGTGATTATGGAGAGGGAATCTGCATATAGCCAGAATGTCCTAGCACATGATGCTATCAACACAATGTCATCTGCAAAAAAAAAAAAAAAATGCACATTTATTAACTACTTACTGTGTATCAGATACTGTACCAGGTGAGTTTATAAATACAAACAAAAATAATGCCCTTGGCGGAGCCAAGATGGCAGAGTAGAAAGATGCACATACACATAGCTCCGAACCCACAACCCACAGAATGGCTAGAGGGGACCAACTCACGGTGAATTCTGCACCCAGAGGCCATGGAATATTGGAGCGAGGGAGATTTCTGTTCCCGAGAGACCTGCAAACCTCTCACGGGGGGTCCTTCATGCTGCAGACTGGGCGCCGGGACTGGGAGCAGAGGGCAGCCCTGCAGCGGCCGCGACACCATGAGGAAAAGATCCGAGCGGGCTACGGGGACGGGATCTCCAGCAGCCACGCGGGTCCCTCCACCCACAGAGGGACCTGCAAACCTCTCGCAAAAGGTCCGTCGCGCTGCAGACGCAGAGCCCAGCCCAGACCTGCGGCGGCCGCAGCTCCGAGAGGTATAGATCCAAGCAGACTTCAGGGACGGTATTTCCAGCGGCGGCACAAGCCCCTCCACCCACAGGTGACGGGGGTCGGTGAGAGAGTCTCTTTGGCGGGTCGAGAGGGGAGTGGGGTGCCCCCATGGCTCGGGCCCCCCCGGGAGATAGAAGCTGAGAGGCGGCTGCAGACAGGGACTCCCCAAGAGGGTGGGAGCCTGGATCCATTGTGGAAGGTCTGTACATAAACCTCCTGAGGGGACTGAGCCTGAGAGGCGGCCCTGCCCCGACCTGACCACCTGAACTTAATTCTCACACTGAATAGCAGCCCTGCCCCCGCCAAAAGCCCTAAGGTGGGAAGCAGCATTTGAATCTCAGTCCCCAAACACTGGCTGGGAGGACCAGGAGGCGAGGTGGGTGTGAGGAGAATATCCAGAGGTCAAGACACTGGCTGGGGAGAATGCCCAGAAAAGGGAAAAGAAATAAAACTATTGAAGGCTACTTTCTTGGAGAACAGACATTTCCTCCCTTCCTTTCTGATGAGGAAGAACAATGCTTACCATCAGGCAAAGACACAGAAATCAAGGCTTCTGTGTCCCAGCCCACCCAATGGGCTCAGGCCATGGAAGAGCTCAAAAAGAATTTTGAAAATCAAGTTAGAGAGGTGGAGGAAAAACTGGGAAGAGAAATGAGAGGGATGAAAGAGAAGCATGAAAAGCAGATCAGCTCCCTGCTAAAGGAGAACCAAAAAAATGTTTAAGAAATTAACACCTTGAAAACTAGCCTAACTCAATTGGCAAAAGAGGTTCAAAAAGCCAATGAGGAGAAGAATGCTTTCAAAAGCAGAATTAGCCAAATGGAAAAGGAGATTCAAAAGCTCACTGAAGAAAATAGTTCTTTCAAAACTAGAATGGCACAGATGGACGCTAAGGACTTTGTGAGAAAGACAGATATCACAGAACATAGCGAGAAGATTGGAAAAATGGAAGATAATGTGAAATATCTTATTGGAAAAACAACTGACCTGGAAAATAGATTCAGGAGAGACAATGTAAAAATTCTGGGACTACCTGAAAACCATGATCAAAAGAAGAGCCTAGACATCATCTTCCATGAAATTATCAAGGAAAACTGCCCTGAGATTCTAGAGCCAGAGGGCAAAATAAATATTCAAGGAATCCGCAGAACACTGTATGAAAGAGATCCAAAAAGAGAAACTCCTAGGAACCTTGTGGCCAAATTCCAGAATTCCGAGGTGAAAGAGAAAATATTGCAAGCAGCTAGAAAGAAACAATTCAAGTATTGTGGAAATACAATCAGGATAACACAAGATCTAGCACCCTCTACATTAAGGGATCGAAGGGAATGGAATAGGATATTCCAGAAGTCAAAGGAACTAGGACTAAAACCAAGAATCACCTACCCAGCAAAACTGAGTATAATACTTCAGGAGAAAAAATGGTCTTTCAATGAAATAGAGGATTTTCAAATTTTCTTGATGAAAAGACCAGAGCTGAAAAGAAAATTTGACTTTCAAACACAAGAATGAAGAGAACCATGAAAAGGGGAACAGCAAAGAGAAGTCATAAGGGACTTACTAAAGTTGAACTGTTTACATTCCTACATGGAAAGACAATATTTGTAACTCTTGAAACATTTCAGTATCTGGGTACTGGGTGGGAGTACACACACACACACATGCACACACGCACACATACATAGAGACAGAGTGCACAGAGTGAATTGAAGAGGATGGGATCATATCTTCAAAAAAAAATGAAATCAAGCAGTGAGAAAGAAATATTGGGAGGAGAAAGGGAGAAATTGAATGGGGCAAATTATCTCTCATAAAAGAGGCAAGCAAAAGACTTATTAGTGGTGGGATAAAGAGGGGAGGCAAGAGAAAAACATGAGGTCTACTCTCATCACATTCCACTAAAGGAAAGAATAAAATGCACACTCATTTTGATAGGAAAACCTATCTCTCAATACAGGAGAGTGGGGGACAAGGGCACAAGCAGGGTGGGGGGGAGGATAGAGGGGAGGGCATGGGGAGGAGAATGCAATCCGAGGTTGACACTCATGGGGAGGGAAAGGATCATAAGAAAATAGAAGTAATGGGGGACAGGATAGGATGGAGGGAAATATAGTTAGTCCTATACAACACAACTAGTATGGAAATCATTTGCAAAACTACACAGATTTGGCCTATATTGAATTGCTTGTCGTCCAAAGAGAAGGGGTGGAGAGGGAGGGAGCTAAAGAAGTTGGAACTCAAAGTGTTAGGATCAAATGTAATGTTCTTACCACTGGGAAATAAGAAATACAGGTTAAGGGGTAAAGAAAGCTATCTGGCCCTATAGGACAAAAGAGAAGATGGAGACAAGGGCAGAGAGGGAGGATAGAAGAGAGAGCAGATTGGTCACAGGGGCAATTAGAATGCTTGGGTTTGGGGGGGGAGGGGATAAAAGGGGAGAAAATTTGTAACCCAAAATTTTGTGAAAATAAATGTTAAAAGTTAAATAAAAAAAAAATAATGCCCTTGAGAACCTTACATTCTAACAGGGGAAAAGAACACACAAAGGGGAGGATAAAAGCAGGGGACAATGGAAGGCACAGTTTTGAAGTCTGGAAGTAAGAAGCAGAAACAGAAAGGGAAGTTTTCCTCCTCCAAAAGGGAAGCCTGAGAAGGAAGTCATCCAAGGGAAAAGGGGACAGCATGTATAGTGGAGTAAGATTCCAAGGCAAGAAGGCCGCACAGATGAGTCAATGTTACAAGATGAGGAAGTCCCAAGAACTGAGGGACATTCCAAGATGAGATGGCAGCTGTGGGATTGTTTTGAAGCACAGAAGTCAATAGCAATTCTGGCAGGATAATGGAACATAATGGAGAATCCTACCACCCATAGAGGAAAACCTCTTCCATGTGATCTCTGCTCTGGACATCCTCTGTAAAAGGGGCAAGTTCCTTTGGCAAGCCCAAACCTCCCTGGTCTGGTCTTGGTGATGTTAGCAATGAGAGGTTCATCAAAGTTATCCCTCTTGTTACATCCTTCAAGGAATCTTTTGTAATGTCAACAGATGCATGGAAGAACAGAGACCTTGGAGACCTTGGAGCAGAGACCTTAGACAGAGCATTTTGCTCTAATGAATCTAAATAAATCCATTGAGGTATATGCCATATGCATGTATGTGTATATATGTCTGTAGTTTATAGGAATAATAATATGGGATCTTATATTTTCAACACAATTCAACCAATTATGGGAAGCTGTGGTCTGCTGTTGAATACCATGGAAAGAATGCCTATTCTCAAGGATGTGTTCACACACATGTAGATTATTCTCATGAAAATGTTCTCATAGAAAACAAAAGTAATAGAGATAAAGGTAGTATTTTATGCTTTATATGACTTTGTGAATGGATTAGAAAGCACCTATTAAGCTCTTACTATGTGTAAAGCACTCTGAGAAAAGCTGGAGATACAAATAGCAGAGCAGAGGTAGCCCCAGCTCTCAAGGAGGTCATGCTCCAATACAGGAGACAAACCATAGAGGTTTGGTCAAACGTCAGATGGAAAGGCTCTTAGAATGCAGTGGTAAAGTGGGAATGGATCTTCTTTAATGTCATTTCTACCAATAAATCCATGTCTTTTTCTGATGCTGAATCATTTGACAATGTTGAGGACTTCAATGTTGAGGGTTTTCTTTTGGAGGTCTTTAGTAGCTGTGGCTCTTGAGGAGGCAGGAGTATTAGCACCTGTAGGTTTCCAGGTTGTATCTCCACAAGGGTGACTTCCTAGATTATAGTTGGAAGACTGGACTGAAGTAAGAATGGCTGTCTAGGAGGATTGCCACTGTAGGGACCCTTTAGCTTATCTGTCCATTAGTGGGGGTTGGTCAGTGGTTGGTGTTGATGTTGTGGCTAGTGAGAAAAGTGGGCCCTTTCTCTATTGCTTCCCTCAATGATGGTGGCAGGAGCCAGGCTGTAAGCCAGGTTGATGTTTTAGAGAACTGTTTTGTTTCCCGAGCTCTTGGATTTAGGATTATGAGCTGTGTCCATTGGCTTCTGAGAGGAGGTGATGGTTCAGTTGTGGAGGTGGTTTAACTTGTCCCAGACCAGTTCACCTCTCCTTTGGGATACCTTAATCCTTTAGTAGAAGATGGTGGAGGTCTATCTAGACAACGGTTGATCTGCAAAGATCTGGTTTCTTTAATGGAATTCAAATTCAATATATTAACAGTTCAATATGGCAGCCCAAGAAAACCAATTCAGTCTTAAGCTATGTTGAGAGAAGCTTCATATCTAGGACTCAGCAAGCACTGCTGTATTCTACTCTTATCTGATTACATCTGAAGTATTGTGGTTAACTCTGAAAATCATTTTTAGAAGAGCATATTGACAGTATGGAGTGAGTCTAAGAAGGCCCATAAAGGAACCAGAGACTATGCAATCTAAAGGTCAATTCAAAGAGAGGGGGAGGAAATAAGAACTTATAAAGTACCTCCTGTGTATCAGACAATGTGATTAAGCACCTTTTAAAAATATTATCTCATTTGATCCTCACAACAACCCTGGGAGGTAGATGTTATTATGATCCCCATTTTATAGATGAGGATACTGAGGCAAACAGAGGATAAGTGACTTGCTCAGAGTCACACAGCTAATAATGTCAAAGGTCAGATTTGAACTCAGGTCTTTCTGACATCAGACCTAGCTCTCCATCCACTGAGCTTTCTCAAAAAGATGAGGATGTGTAGCTTAGGAAAGCAGTTTTCAAAATGTAGTCCAGGGACCTCTGAGTGTCCCTAAGATCCTTTCATGAAGTCAAAACTTTTTATCATAATATTAAGATGTTTTGATTTTGAATATGGCATATTAAGATAGATAAGTAAGTAAAAGCATATGTGGGAGAGAGAAGGTACTCAATGATTTTGAAGAGCGTGAAGTGATTCTGAGACCAAAATTTGGAAAACCACTGGCCTAGGGAAAAAACAACCACATGATGTTTAAAAAGCTATCACTCAGAAAGATGGTTCTATTTTATCTAAACGGGTAAGGAAACTGAAGCATACAAAGGTTCCTCAACTCATCCATGATCACATAGCTAGTAAATGGCTGAGGTGAGATTTGAACCCAGGCTTTCTTGTCTCTAAATCTCTCTATCTACTCACTATTCCACATCTTCATATGGAGGCTGCATGAATGTATATGTTGGGATATCTTAGAGAAGATTCTTATTCAGATATAGTTTGGGTCAGGTCCCAAAGGCCTCTGAGGGCCCTTTCCACTCAGATTTTGATTCTACAACAGTGTAGTATCACCTCCAGGGAACTTCCCTCAACTTTCTCTCAAAAACCTGGTCCTAATATTCTTAAAACTCTTAAAAATAGAGTTCACAAGCTTCCGCCAGTCCCTTTACTTTTAATAGACAGGCCAAGGACAAAATTAGCTTAAAGCAAATCCTTTTGTCAAACAACATTTCACAAATAACATTTCCTCCATTATCCTGACTCATCTCCCCATAGCTACATAGGATGTCGGTGAGGAGAGGGGAGTCATTGGGATCACCAGTGGTAAGGTGCCTATGTAGGGCACACAGATGTTCAAGGTAACACCCAAATGTCCTTTCTGTTCTTATGGCAGCCCCATTCCATTCTCCCAAGGAGTAGCATCTCAGCTGGGATGTCTAGTTCTGGTCCTCTCCACAACTCAGCTCTCAGTGCCCAAGGACTAACTCATCATTCACAAAAATCCTCCTGTCTCACCCCTTGTCTTATGCAGACTTTTCAATGATGCATATAGCATCTCCTCCAGGGCAAATAGTCCAGCTGACGGATGCCATGTCTGTTGAGCAGAAGAGGAGGAGGGAGAATTTTGCCAGAAAGAGCAAGGATGATTCCCTCTCTAGGGCTGTGTTCTTCTCTCATAGCTAGCTCTCTTCTCTGCTGCCAAAGGCCACATGTCCTTTGCCTTGTCCTGCCTCCAGTTGTACCCTGGAGAAGGTATGCTGATTTTGAAAGAGCCAACCAGGATGTTGCTAATCTCTTGCTAACACTTTAAGATTTGCAGAACATTTTGCAATCACTATCTCATTTTAACCTCACCTGCAACCCTGGGAGGAAGATGCTATTATTGTTGCCATTTTACAAAGGAGGAAATGAAAGCAGATGGAAATTAATTAACTTGCCCAGGGTCACACAGTTATTAATGTCAATGACCAGATTTGAATTTAGGTCTTCTTGACTCCAGGTCCAGCATTCTATCCATTGTATCACTTACCTTTTAACTTGGGGTTGTTTCTGATTTCCCCAATTATTAGCATTCCCTTCCCCTATCCCCATCTAAAAAATGACTTCATACTTATTTTTTATAAATTTTGCATTATTTTTCTGTGCATAAACTGTTTGAGTACAGTAAAATGTAAGTTCCTTGAGGACAGACTCTGTTTCATTTCTTATTTGCGTCTTCATTGTGCCTGGGCTGAAGCAGGTACTTAATTAAAGCTTGTTGATTTGAATTAAATCCCTAAATGAATGATAGATTGATTGGGACAAATCTTTCTAATTTTAAACAACAAGAAAAAAATGGGAATAAATAAAGATTGTAGGGCAAGATAACTTTCTACACCCCATTACCTGTATTTCTACTTCCTAGTTGCAAGAACAATACTCATCAGTTGTTCCCAACACTTTGAGTTTCAACTTCTCTTCCTCCCTCCCTCACCACCCATCCCCATTAGGAAGGCAAGCAATTCAATATATGCTATATCTGTGTAGTTTTGCAAATGACTTCCATAATAGTCATGTTGTGTAAGACTACCTATAATTGCCTCCATTCTATCCTGCCCCCCATTGCTTCTATTCTCTCTTTTGATCCTGTCCCTCCCCAAGAGTGCTGACTTCTAATTGCTCCCTCCTCCCACTCCCCTTCCTTCCATCATCCCCCCCACCCTGTTTTTCCCCTTTTCCCCTACTTTCCTGTATTGTAAGATAGGTTTTCATACCAAAAAGAGTGTGCATTTTATTCCTTCCTTTAGTCAAATGTGATAAGAGTAAGCTTCATGTTTTTTCTCACCTCCCCTCTTTTTCCCTCCACTGAAAAGTCTTTTACTTACCTCTTTTATGAGAGATAATTTCCCCCATTCCATTTCTCCCTTTCTCCTCCCAATATATTTCTCTCTCACCCCTTAATTTCATTTTTTAAAGATATGATCCCATCCTATTCAATTCACCCTGTGCTCTCTCTCTCTCTCTCTCTCTCTCTCTCTCTCTCTCTCTCTCTCTCTCTCTCTCTCTCTCTCTCTGTGTGTAATCCCACCAACTACCTAGATACTGAAAAAAGTTTCAAGGGTAACAAATATTGTCTTTCCATGTAGGAATGTAAATAGTTCAACTTTAGTAAGTCCCTTACGATTTCTCTTTGCTGTTTACCTTTTCATGCTTCTCTTGATTCTTGTGTTTGAAGGTCAAATTTTCTTTTCAGCTCTGGTCTTTTCGTTAAGAATGCTTGAAAGCCCTCTATTTCATTGAAAGACCATTTTTCCCCTGAAGTATTATACTCAGTTTTGCTGGGTAGGTGATTCTTGGTTTTAGTCCTAGTTCCTTTGACTTCTGGAATATCATATTCCACACCCTTCAATCCCTTAGTGTAGAAGCTGCTATATCTTGTGTTATCCTGATTGCATTTCCACAATACTTTAATTGCTTCTTTCTAGCTCCTTGCAATATTTTCTGCTTGACCTGGGAACTCTGGAATTTGGCCACAATGTTCCTAGGAGTTTCTCTTTTTGGATCTCTTTTAGGAGGTGATCAGTGGATTCTTTCAATATTTATTTTGCCCTCTGGTTCTAGAATATCAGGGCAGTTTTCCTTGATAATTTCATGAAAGATGATGTCTAGGCTCTTTTTTTTGATCATGGCTTTCAGGTAGTCCCATAATTTTTAAATTGTCTCTCCTGGATCTATTTTCCAGGTCAGTTGTTTTTCCAATGAGATATTTCACATTATCTTCTATTTTTCATTCTTTTGGTTTTGCTTTGTGATTTCTTGGTTTCTCATAAAGTCATTAGCCTCCATCTGTTCCATTCTAATTTTGAAAGAACTATTTTCTTCAGTGAGCTTTTGAACGTCCTTTTCCATTTGGCTAATTCTGCTTTTTAAAGCATTCTTCTCCTCATTGGCTTTTTGAACCTCTTTTGTCAATTGAGTTAGCCTATTTTTCAAGGTGTTATTTTCTTCTTTTTGGGTCTCCTTTAGCAGGGTGTTGACCTGCTTTTCATGTTTTACTTGCATCTCTCTCATTTCTCTTCCCAGTTTTTCCTCCACCTCTCTAACTTGATTTTCAAAATCCTTTTGAGCTCTTCTATGTCCTGAGACCACTGAATGTTTATTTTGGATGTCTGGGGTACAGAAGACTTGACTTTTATGTGTTTCCCTGATGGTAAGCATTGCTCTTCCTCATCTGAAAGGATGGGAGGAGATATCTGTTCACCAAGAAAGTAACCTTCTATGGTCTTATTTTTTTTCCCTTTTTTTTGGCATTTTCCCAACCAGTTACTTGACTTTTGGGTCCTTTGTCAAGAGTAGGGTATACTCTGGGGACCTGTAAGATATCAGTTCCTCCAAGGTGACACAATCAAGAGTGTACTGGTCTGGGGGCTGGGAAGGATTTTTGTGCCCAGAATCTTAGCAGAGTTTCCTCTCCACAGGCACTTGACCTCCAGTTCTGCCAAGCTAGCACTGGAGGTAGGCGGGATTCAGTCAAGCTGTGGGGGCAGGGCCTCCATTCAGTGTGAGACAAAGACCAGTTCCCTCAGTGCCTCCAGGGGTTTTTATGATCCAGCAATGGTCTCAGGCTGCTGTAGGGGTTGCCTTGAGAACTGCTGCCACCTGCCCGATGTGGCCTCGGTGGGCCGCTGCCTGAGGCCAGAGCTATGGGAAGGCCCTTCTTCCTTCCTGGTCAGCTGAAGAAACCCCGTCACTGACCTTTGGCTCCTGTGGGTTGATGGATCTGAGAACCTGCTGCTGCTGGGACTGGGTATTCCGAGACTGAAGATTCCACCCCCAAGGGCTGTTCATGAGCCATGTGCGGCCAAGGCTGGGCTGGGCTCCCCGCTTGGCTCCATGTTCGGTGCAACCCATGTTTCCCGTGGGCCTTTCAGGTCACCCTGGGCTGGAAATCTCCTCCACTCTGTTGTTCTCCACTTCTGCTGCTCCAAAATTTGTTGAGAGTCCCTCTCTATAGGTATTTTATGGGCTGTGTGGGGAGATCCTGTGTATGTGTGTCTTTCTACTCCACCATCTTGGCTCTGCACCTCTGGATAGCTTCTTACCAAATCTCTGGAAGTTTCTCGATTGGAGATGGGGGATGTGAAAATCTCCCATTCAACTCCATGGTTCAGTACAAATGCAATCATATTTGGGCTTAGTGGAGGGAGGTGGGGGGTTATAGTGAAGGCTTGATCTTTATTTCAATCTGGCCTCATGGTTCTGGTCAAGTCAATTCCCCTTGGCAGAACACACCCTGGTTTTGTAACAAAATGATTACTCCTTGGGTGAGACTTTCTTTCCCTGATTCTTTGTGTAAGGCTGGGAGCCAGGAGGTAGAGTTTAGCTTGATCTCCCATCTCCCATCCCCACCCTGCGCCTGGTTCCTAGCCATCTCTCATCTGCTCATCTGCTTCCTAAACTGGGTCTAGCCCCATGAGAACAGTGCAGATGGGCAGGAGAGGACCTTATCTTGAAGGTTCAAGGCACATGTCTAATTAGAGCTTGTGATTCTCTCAATAAGAAATATAAAGTCTAAATTCAGTTTGGCATTCAAGGCCTTCTATAATCTGGTTCCAGTCTACCCTTCACTCAACATCGGCACTCAATGCTCCCTTCACATGTCTTCTCTGCCTCTAGTCACTGCAACAAATCTCACCCCTTCTGGTCTCTTTTGATTAGCTATCTCCCCTCTGGAACTGGTTCCCCTTTGTTCTCTGACTATCTAAAGCCTGCTCTGTAGTACTACAGGTCTCTCCTTCCTAGTGATCTTCTGAATTTTAGCACAGACTTGACAATTCTCTGTATTATTCCTACCCACTAGTAACACAAAATGATCTTCCCTGCTAGGCTGAGCCCCTTTAGAGCCGGCCTGACTCCTTTTATAAGGTTCTAAGATTCAGCCTGGGATGAAAGAGACTCAGCCTGAGAGCTGGGAAGACTCTGAGTCAAGCTGCCTCTGAACCCTATTGGTGTGGCCATCACCTACCTTGTGCAGGGCTGCTGGGAGGACTCGATGAGATAACCTATGTAACACACTTTGCAAACCTTAAAGTGCCATGTAAATCTTAGTTATTATTACTATGACTGTCGATTTTCTTAACCTTGCTCTGAAAGCCTTTCATCCTGGCTTCAACCCATTTTTTCAGGCTTATGATGTATCCTCCTCCTTGTAAACATTCTACTGTCCAGCCAGATTGGTTCCCTTTTTCTTGACTCATCAAATTCCATTTCTTGTTTCTGTGACTTTGTACAGATTGTATCCTAGGCTGAGAATGTACTCCTATGTAGAAGGATTTTATATACATGTATATATATATTTTACATATATATGTATGTGAATGCATACACACATCCATGTACAGGCATATGTACACACATGTATATTTGTGTCTAATGGTAGCCATCTCTAGGGTGTGGTGAGGGGAGGGAAAAAAGGAGAAGAAAAAGAAAATAGAAATTTACATGATAAAGCTATTATATATTTAAAAGGAATAGTAAGTTGCACAAATAGCAGATTGGCAGTTTCATGTGCAATATTAAAAAAAAAACTATACTACATTATGGAAATGTTTGTTTTATTTCATAAATTAAAAATTAAATAAAAAAAGGAATGCACTCCCTCATTCCTTTCACCCATTAGATTATGTAGCTTTCTTCAGAGCTCAGTTTAGACTTTATGGATTTTTCTGATTCCTTACTCCTTCCCCTAATTACTCATGCTACCCAACCGAAATTACCTTTAATTATTTTGTACGTAGCTTGAATAGATAGATGCACATACATTGTCTCTCCTAAAAGAATGTGAACTCCTTAATGGAGGGGCTGGTTCATCGTTGTCTCTAGTGCTTAGAAGGGTGCCTCATAGGCTCAAACTATAAAGGTCAGACAGACAGCAGCTGTTTTGGTAGGTAGACTCCCCAGTGTTTTATATTGTCAGCAATTATTTTCAATGGAATTTCTCTTCTATTTCTTTGTGCTGGACTTTGTGGGTAATATATTAGAAAAGTTTATTTTATGTCCTAGTTTTTTGGTTGATTTTCTAGGTTTCTCTAAGTAGAACATCCTACCATATGCGGAGTGATAGTTTGGTTTCCTCATTGCCTTTTCAAATTGCAGGCATTAAATGTTACAAACCTTTGAGGTATTATTAAATTCCACTCCTTCTATAGCAGCTAGATGGTATAGTGGATTGTGCTGAACCTGGAGTCAGGGAGACATGGGTTCAGATCCATTCTCATGGACTTACTTAGCTATATGATCTGGGCAAGTCACTAAAAACCAATAAGTAAAAATCTCTATATACGTCAATTTCCTCTTCTGTATGAGGATAACAAGAGCACTTAGCTCCTAGGGTTGTTGTGAGAATAAGATGAGATAAAACATTTGCAAAGTGTTTTGTAACATTTAAAGCTCTATATAAACGCTAGCTATTATTATAATATTATTATTAATATTTATTCAGTTATGCTTGTTGATTGATTGGCTAAACCATCAGAGCCCCAGGTATCTCTCAAAGAGAACAGATTGTAGACAAGTTGCCAGTCTACATAGGTAGGGGGAATTCACAAGGATTTGCTCATGCTGAAGAAACCATAAACCTAGACCAAATCTGTGTGTGTGTGTGTGTGTGTGTGTGTCTGTCTGTCTGTCTCTGTCTTTCTGTCTCTGTCTCTGCCTTTCTGTCTCTTTCTCTCTGTCTCTGTCTCTATCCCTCTGTCTCTCTTGCTCTCTTTGTCTCTAATTTCTCACTCTCTGTCTCTGTCTGTCTGTGTCTCTCTCTGTCTCTGTCTGTCTGTCTTTCTCAGCAAGGATGCTAGATGATAAGCACACTATATTTGGAAGGGAGTTAAACTTGGAGTTCTGAATTTAGAGCCAAAGGACCTGAGTATGAATTCCAATCCTATCACTTAGCACTTCTGTATGACTTTGGAAAAATCTCTTAATTTCTCTAGGCCTCAGTTTCTTTAACTGTAAAACGGGTGCAGGTAGATTTTGTGTCAGTGATGTGAGGTCTTTATTGGTCTAGCTCTGTCATCTAATGATATTTTGATTCTAACCTGCAATTAACACATAAGTAATGAATGAGCTGAGCCATGGGACTTAAGGAAAGTGACTTGCCTAAGTCAGTGGCAAAGTCAAGCTTAGAACCCGGGCCTCCTGACTTCTGGTTTGAGAATAAGTCTAGAGCACAAGCCCCTAAGTCACAGTTCTAGTGCAAAGCTTAGAACCCAACTTTCTAATCTCTCAGTTCTAGAACAAAGCCCAGAACCCAGGTCTCCTGATGTACAGTTCTAGAGGAAAGCCTAGAATCAAAATCTCCTGATTCACAGTTCTAGAGCAAACACTAGAACCCGATTTATAACTCTAGAGCAAAGCCCAGAAACCATATCCCCTGATGTATGGTTCTAGAGTGAAAGCCTAGAAACTAGACTTGATTCATAGTTCTAGAGTAAAGGCCAGAACCCAGGTCTCCTGATCCCCAGTTCTAGAGCAGAACTTAGAGCCCAGGGCTCCTGACTGCCAGCCTAGTTTCTTTTCTACCATAGAATAAATGATCATTGACTGATGGTAAGTGGACCTTTTGATCTGTCAATAAACCTTGGAAGCTGGTCCTTGGGTCAGTTTGTCTTCTTTGATTTTTGTAAAGAAGGATTATGGGATCATAGATCCATAGCTGAAAGGGATCTTCTAGTTCAACTTCTAATTTTGCCGATGAGGAAACGGAGACCCAGGGAAGTGACTTGCCCAAGGTGGCATAGATAGGAGACAAAAGAACTAAAATTTGAACTCAGGTCCTCTGACTACAAATTCCACCTTCTTTCCTCTCCACCAACCTGCCATAGTTCACAAAACACCTGGCAGACCTTCTAGGATTAAATCCCTAAAGGGAATGTTGGAGAACATTTCCGGGACCATGTGGAAACCATCCCTGGTTGTTTCAGAATCTATCAGGCAAAGTCTCTGAGCTGACAATGTGCAGAGCATACTAGTGCTGTCTCTGGTGTGGTCAGGGGGAGGAGAAAGAAAACATCTCCATGGCTGGTTTGTCTCTCTCTCCTACTCCCCTTCATCATGCACACTCAGGAAAAACCTGTGACAGCAGCACTGGCATCTCCCCCCTGCCCCACCCTTCTCCTCCTTGCCTTGTGGAGTAAGGGCATAATTGTTGGAAAGCAGTTTTTGACTGAATTTTCAATGAGCATTTTGACAAAATATAATATTGGAACCAATCTTTATCAAACATTCATGTGTCGTGTGAGAGATAAAAACAGGAATCCATAATTCATACCGCAGTGTGTATTACCAAGTGTGAATAAAAGGCTGAATTTAAATGAGGAGTTTCAACAATATTTCCTGCCAGGCATCTGTTTTAATCATCCACATTATTCACTAGGTTTTCCAGAACAGTAAATCTTAAATATATATTTGTGTTGGGGAGAGTGCGTATGTGTGCGTGTCTGTATACACACAAGGACACACATTCTTTCACACACACAGTTTAAGTATGCACATATACATTTGGGTGAATGTATACCCACACAAAGACAGCTCTGAATATTGAAGAGGAGAGTGACTTCCCAGGGATCTAGGCTTGCTCACTGGCCTAATCCTTGATGCCGAGTTCCATCCAGAGCTGCCCACTTGCCCAAATGGGCCCCAGTGATCTCAAAGTTGGACATTTTCCTGGGAAGCTCAGGATCTTGCTCAAGTCTGAAATGCAGCTCAAATTCAATGGTGGGACTGTGGGGTGAAATTTCAAACATTCCACCAAGTTCGACAAGTTTGTGTTATATGCCTTTTGGGGCAGAGCTATGACTAGGAATTCTAACATCTGGGCTGAATTCAGTTGTGGGATGGTTGGCACAGGAGAGAGGAGGAAGAGGATGTCAGTAGCTATGGAGAAAGCAGGAGAGAGGTAGAGAAGGTTGGGTCCCTCTGGGTGTGAGGCTGGTCAGTGGGAGGCTAGAGGGCTGAAGGAGAGTCATGAGATGACAGGGTGCCCCCTGATCATCAGCATCATGTCCAATAAATCTCATGAGTAGTTACAACTCTATCCTAGGCAGCAACAGTTTGGGAGCACTTGAAGAAGAGGTAAAGAACCATAGAGATGTCTACCATGTTAGACATCAGCACAATAAGAGAGTGGGGCTAAGGTATGACTTGTTACCTTGGGCAAGGTCAAAAATTGGAGTCAGCCATGTGCTATTTACAGTCAATCCAAGGCTTTGATCCTTCACTGGAACTTGTCTTAAAATAAAAAAAAAAACCTTTATGCCATGGAAAAATGTGGTTCTCTAATGTTAGAAATAGGTGATTTCCTTTCTAAAAGTTTAATTATTGAAGCCTAGGAGATTTATTGCTTAGTGGCAAACATTTTGGTGCAGGGCTTCTTGGACATTTGCCAGGCTGACCTGCTGAGATACACAGTCTGTCACAAGGTGTGTCCTGAGAGATCTCTCAACTATCTAAGACCTGTCAGGGTTTGGGGCCTTCTGGCATAGACTTTGGGAGCCCAGGGTCACCTCCAAATCAGGTTGAGATTTCAGATTACCACCTATTAAGCTATGGCTTATCATTTGGGCCACTGAAGGAATACCCCTCCAAAGAGAACATAGAGCTTTTGAAATAATTAATAATCACATTAAACAATGTTCCTTGTTTCACTCTTCCTTCTTCCACCCCATCTGCATTTCCATATTACTCCTTCCTGCTTTTTCTACTGCTAGTTCCCCCTCTGTTGAAAAGGTTAGAGAGACCTCTTGGGATTTTAAGTAAGAGAAATACATTTTTCCTTTGAGTGTGTTGGTGATATTTGGAAAAATAAATAGTTCAATATTAATAGGAATCCAAGGTATGGATGCAAAAGATAAATCCAAAGTATTCACCCCAGATTCTAATGGCTTCAACATCCATGTACCTTCTTAACATACAATTTGACCTCTGTTTGCCAGCATACCCTTCTCCTAAGCTTTGTCCCCAACTCTCATTAGAATGGTTTCATCATTACCCTTCCTTCCACACCACCATGCTCCTGCTCAGCTCTTTGGTCATGCTTTTCTCCCTTCCCCTCTTACTCGAACTAATTAAATCTTTCTCATTCTTCAAGCTCTCCTCCTCTAAAAGGCTTTCCTTGGGTACTCTAACCTATGGTAATAGCCCCCTTCTCTACAGACCCCTAGAACATATCTGACATATTAGGAGAAAATGTAACGCAGGAGAAAAAGTGTTAACAAGTGTAGTAGTCTCATGTCTTCAGCTAACTCTGGGCCCTGTGGCTTAGTCCCCATCAGCAGGCCCACAGAGCGTTGCTCAGGACTGGGTGCTCACTAGTTGCGTGATAAATGTTGGTTGCCATGTAGATGAGCATTAGCTTCCTGCCTGGTGGGACTTAAAAGTGCCAGCACGCTGTGAAGAGTTGTCTTTCTGGGAGACACATTATGCCTGGAGTGATGTGGGTAGTTCTGCTACATTCAGAAGAGGATACCAAGATCCCTTTTATTGGTCCGGTTAAAATATGGCCTACCCTATGGGCTAATGCATTTCTCTGAGTGCAGATTTCTGTCTCTCTGTTTGTTACACTTTGATGCCTTATTGTGTTAAAAGAGGTGATCCTTTCTGAAGTCTCACTGCCATGACCTTTGTCTCTGACCGTCTCCATCCTACTGAAGAAATGGGCTGAACCCCTGAATTCCCCAACTACGATAGGTGAGCTTTCTGCTTTGTCTTGCCAGGCCTGAGGCAGCTATAAAATTTATGGAAGTTTCCTCACTACCCTCCTGACAAGGTACCCTTTCCCCTCTTTCTAGTACCCCTCATGTATTCTTCCCTTTGTTAGAATATAAGGTCTTGGAAGGAATGAATTTTGTATTCTTAGCACTTAGTACAGTACCTAGAATATAGTTAAGAACTTACAAAAAATTTTTCTCTCTCTTCCTCCTTCCTTTTCAATTAGTCTATCTATCTATCTATCTATCTATCTATCTATCTATCTATCTATCTATCTATCTCTATTTTCCTATCTTTCTAAATCCATCTATCTCTACTGTCTATCTTTTTCTCTGTTTATTTATCTTTATTCTTCTTTATCTGTCTATCTTTAGCTATCCATCTTTATCTATTCTTTATCTCTATCTAGTCATCCATCTCTCTCTCTCTCTCTCTCTCTCTCTCTCTCTCTCTCTCTCTCTCTCTCTCTCTCTCTCTCTCTCTCTCTCTCTCCCTCTCTCTCTAACTACCCTGAGTTTTTGAAGGTTCTGTTAACACAATGCAAACTTTGGCAGGCATTTTCACTGACAAGATTTGAGATCTAGAGCTGGAAGAGGCCAGAAAGGTCATGGACCACAACTCCCTCATTTTGTGGGTGAGGAAACAGACCAAGAAAGAAAAAGTGATCTGTCCAAGGTCACCCAGGTAATAAGTGACCTTGCTGGGCCATAAAGTCAGGTCTTCTGACTTTTATTACTTCCCTAGGTAGAAAGTAGCAGAGACAAGTTTTGAGAAGTCAGAGTGATACCATAAAAAGGGCACTGCTCTGAAGTTGCTTTGCACCTGTGTGGCCTTGGGCAAGTCACTCCCCTGCTCTAGACATTTTTTTCCTCATCTGTTAGACTGCATAGACTCTCAGTTTCTTTCCAGCTTGAGACTGATGTTCTCAAGGCTACAGCCAGTGCTATTTTTCCTTGTATTACCAATTTTGAAAGTAGGAGTCCAGCAACGGACATCATGACTACTGTCCAAAGTTTAAGCAAAAGCCCAGCTAAATGTAGAGAGACTCAGGTCCAAGAGGTGATGAATTTTTCTGACCCCAGCAATTTATGAAAATGATCTACAAAGTCATGGAGAGAAGGTGATCTGCAGCATTGGAAGAAACAAACCCATGTTGGTGAAATGCTGAATTTTTTGAATGTGGCCAAGAAATGAAATTGCTCGGAGTTTCTTAGAGAGAGTGATTTTCTCTGTAGGCAAAAAGCAAAGGTGGCACAGATCCAAAAATAAAGGACCTTCTGCTAATTTTCTTTTTTCTCTTTGTGTAGCTTTGGGCAAACCTCCCTAAGTCTCTGTTTCCTCATCTATAAAATGAATGGGTTGAGCTAGATGTCCTCTGAGATTCCTTCTGGCTCTAGAGCTATGCTCTTATAACTCAATATACAGTTCCTGTCTCTTGTGACAATCAGGTCTTCGGCAGACAATTGACTCCAAGTCTATAAACCTTGAGTGACTTGCAACCTGTTGACCTATTTAGATTAGCAGAGAGACCCTGGGAATTTTGAGAGGAAAGAAACTTCATGGCTCTCAGAGGATAAAGACACAAAAATCCTTAAGATACTTGGAGGGAAAGTGCAAGAAGGATTTTACAAGACCTGGGGATGGGGAGAAAGGAGACCATCTCCAAGGTGAGGACATAGGCCCCTAGTAGGTAAAGGGATGGAGGTCTGTCCAACTCTACCTCATTTGAACATGGGCCATCTTTTCTGCTACAAGGAAAAAGGTAACCCACCCTGGAGAAGGAGGATTCTTGCCAATTCTGCTCATCCATGATTGTCTGCATCCCTGAAAGCCCTATCAGAAGGGATTTCTCCCATTTACCCATTTGTTTGTGATGTCCCTCCCTACTTATACAGCTGACAGTGTGGCGGAGTCTCAACAGCTGCCCATATCTTTGGTGTTTTAAGGTTTCCAAAGGGTTTTCCTCACAAAAGAGACTCCTTCCCAAGATTTCTTCCCAACAGCTTTGGGGTTCAAGGATTATGATCCTACTAATGAGAAGACTGAAATCTAGGGGACTGACATAATTTTATTAGGGCTGCATAGCTAGGAAGTGTCAAAGCAAGACTTTGAAAGAAAGAATGAATAAAAACGTACTTACTAAGCACTTACTACGTGTGAAAAAACATCATGTTAAATACAGGGGATACAAGTAGAAAGGGAGGATGGTCTTTGGTTGCAAGGAGCTAACATCTTAATGACAGGGGCATGAGAGCAGGTCAGCTTGCATCTACAAGTCATATGGAAAGGTCCCATGGTCCTTAGGATGTCTGAGCAAAGCAAATGCTGATACATGTTCTTTAGTGTCATTTCCACTCAAAAGTCAGGTTAACTTCAAGTTATTTCCTATTCATTTGCACATATTTGTTTACATTTTGACTCCCCTATTCAATGATAAGCTCACTGAGGGCAAGGACTGTCTTTTGCCTCTTTTTGCATCCCCAGGGCTTAGCACGATGATCAGAATATAGTAGGTACTTAATGAATGTTTATTGAATGAATGAATGAATGATATTGAACCATTTCACAGGGCCAGAGACTTTGATGACAAGAACTTTCTTTTCTGGGTCTTTGGTAGCAGTGACCACAACACCTTCAGGAACGGATGTCAGGCTACATTTCATAGGGCTTGCTCCCCAGGATAATGGCTAAAGGCACTGGGCTGGAAGTATTATTATTCCCAAAACTCTTGGGTTAAGGATCCTGGTTTTGTCTCCAACAAAGTCTGAGGGAAGATTCTAGCCCAAGAAGTAGTGGTTTGAACCCAGGTTCTCTCTCCCTCTGTCTCTCTCACACTTTCTCTCTTTCTTTCTCTCTCTCTCTCCCTCACTCTCTCTTTCTTTCTCTCTCTCTCCACCTCAGCCTCTTAGACTATATAGCTTCCATCAGAGCTCAGCTTAAGCATACCTACATAAGTAATGAAGGTAATAAGTATTTATTAAGCACCTACTATATTCCAGCACTGTGCTAAGTGGTGTACAACTATTACTTCACTTGATCCTCATGACGATCCTGGGACATAGGTCTTATTATTATTCCTATTTAGAGTTGAGGAAACTGAGGTAAACAGAGGTTGAATGACTTGCTCAGGATCACAGTGTTTGTGGACAGATTTGAAGTCAGCTTTTCTGATTTCAGGCCCAGGCCAAAGTCTTTCTTGCTGCACTCCTCTCCCCCTTTTCCTTCTCTCAGAAACTGCCTTCTGTTGGCTTTGTATATATTTTCTACTTACTCATATGTGAATGTTATTTTCTTTGATAATGTGTAATCTCTTTGGTAGCCAGTACTATTTTGCTGTTTTCATTTGGATCCCTGTCTCAGAGTCTGGCACCTAGCAGGAGTTTAATAAATGTGCTGGCTAATTGATTCATCTCAAGCCCACTGCCTCCAGAGAAGTGAAGTAGAGTAGAGTAGAAAGACTTGAGCCAGTAAGCCCAAGAATCAGAAGATCTGGATTTAAAACTTATCTCAAATACTTCCTATGTAACCTTGTGTAAGTCACTTAGCCTCTTTGGGCCTCAGTTTCTTCCTCTGTAAAATGGTGGGAGGAAGGGGTTATACTAGATGGCCTCTGACGACCCTTTGAGTTCTGGATCTGTAGGTCTAAGACTTGCCCAAACTCATACAACAAAATTAGGCTGGGAAGTCCAATATTCCTACCAAAACATACTAGGCCTGCACAGGTCACTGAACCATGGCAGGATTAGGACATTAGAGGAAAGGGTTCCACAGGAGTATCTAGGATCCTAAACTCAACTAGGGCTGGTCTTGCGTATCTGTCTCCATCACATATTTGGTCAGGGAAGACGGTTCTTTTCATTATTCCTTTCAGGAGATGATGTTCAGTTGTTTTAGTCATGTCTGACTCTTTATAATTCTATTTGGGGTTTTCTTAGTAGAAATACCAGAGTGGTTTGCCATTTCTTTCTCCAGCTCATTTTACAGATGAGTAAACCAAGTCAAACAGGGTTAAGTGACTTGCCCAGGGTCACATAGCTAGTAAATTTCTGAGATCAGATTTGAACTCATGAAGATGAATCTTCCCTACTCCAGGCCTGGCACTGTATCCATTGTACCACCCATGCCTTACTGCCTTCTAAACTACCCAGTACAGGATTTGAGTCTATACTTCCTTTATGATTTCAAATGAAAGAACATTGGATTTTGAGTCAGAGGATCTGACTTCAAATAACAATTTTGTTCCTTATTAGGTATGACTCTTAGCAAGGAATTTTAGGTTTCTGAGCCTCAGTTTCCCCATCCTTAAGTGCATTCCAACTCTTGATGTATGATCTTCTATTATCTTATGAATCTCGTGATCAAGGACCCTGGCATTTGATCCACTGAAAAGAGTCTACAAATACTTGTTGAATTGATGGATTGATTGATTGATCTAGTTCACTGACAATGCTTCTGGACCACCCTTTGACAACTGTCAGAAGTTTCTAATTTTCCTTCCTCTTCCACTTTCCTAATCATTATAATAGGTTCTCCATGACCCAATTGAAATGACTGATGCATTACCTTTCATAGTTCTATTACCCACATTATTGAGTCTCATTATTAGGGACTCAAGAATGTTTAGGCTTCTAATAACTCCTGGCCAGGAACAGTTGGTAGTTCTGCCTAGCAGGTTGTGTTGTTGTGTGATTGCTGTTGTTGGATATTTTTTGTCGTTGTTGTTTTTGGATAATAATCATGAACACATGATGCTCTGAACACAACACCGAGAATCTGTTTCAACAAGCCCTGCTGTGAGTTAGTGGTAAATATTGCAAAAAAAAAATCACAAAGTTTTTAATTATGCCAAGTCTTCAGGAAATGATAGGACAGATTGGGCTTGTTTCAAGAACATTTCAGTAACGGTGGGTAGGGCTCCAAGTCTAAATGATTGAAATTAGAAGAGATCCTTGTTCTATGACAGTTTCTATTGGTTACTTTGCTTTTACCCGTTTAAAGATATAGACAAGCTATTCCAAAGAGAAGGAAAGGCTAAGAGACAGGTAAGTAATGTAATAACCTTTGGGGTTCCCTGCTTTTTCATTCTTTTAATTCCCACAACTGGGGCCTCACCTGCTGCCTCACTCCCCTGCAGTCTCTGGGATAGATCTGGACCCTGGGATTCATCACTTCTTGACACAGTACCAAATCAGCCTTCTTATTCACCCTGCCTTGTTTTCATCTTTTTTTCCCTTCAATTTGAGGTCCTAGTTTCTAAGTGAGTAACTACGTCTCTCTGTTACCTCCTATGCTTGAGTTGCTGCTTTTATTTCCTGTGCATTTCTTCTAGGTTTGGTGTCCTGATAGAACATGGGAGGTTGGATGAGTCATTGGTTCTGGAATTACATAGACCTGAGTTAAAATCCCACCTCTGATGCTTACCACCTGTGTGACATTTGGCAAACCACATTACCCTGGGCCTCAATATCACTTGTTAAATGGATTAGGTGACTTCTAAGCCTTCCAACTCTATGATTACATAGAGGGAGAAAAAATGGTGAGATTCTATACCAGAAATCATCAAACAATGGCCTAGGCTATGTAGTTTAGACCAAAAGCCATTTAAAAGTATGCTTAGGGGATTGAACCTTTTTGTCACTGAAGTGATATAGGCAGTAGCTTTAATAGGAACTATAAGGTAGAAGTAGCTTGGATTAGACAGGGGTGATGGTGGAGGTGCCTATAAAATGAGAGTGGCGACAGAGATGCTGTATGATAGAGCTTGATATGTCTTGTCATTGAGTATGTCCTATGGGTCCTACTTACTTTTGTCTGAGACTTAAGACAATTCTTAATCAGGATCTGGAAGATGTGATAAAGAATTATAGTTTGCCCCTCAGGAGGCTGCTAAGAAAAGGTGCTAAATATTGTGTGGTAAAGGCTGAACAAAACCATTTTGTGTAGGGAGAATTATATTTAAATTTAAAATTAATTTCTCCTATAGTGGTTGTATGATGCAAGTTACTTATGGGTTGATAGAGTTACAAGGGAGAGTTCACCCTAACTGATTTTCTTTAAGCAAAGGCTGGATGACCATTTATTGGGTGTATTATATCAGGGGTGCTTTTTCAAGTATAGATTGGAGTAGGTAGTCCCTAAGGTTTCTTCCAGTTCTAAGATTCTGGGAACCTCTCTAAGCCTGTTTCCTTATCTGTACAATGGGGATAAAGATAAAGTATGAAGCTCATAACAACATTTAAACCATTTACATACAGGCATTAAAGGGTGAGTAATCCTGGCAGAGGAGATGGAAGGTTGATTTTGGAGTCAGGAATATGTGGGTCCAAGTCTTGTCTTAACCTCCTAGGCAACTTTGTAAGACTCGAAGTTATAGATGAGTCACCAATTTGCATCAGTAGAGGGAATCTAAACACTGAGCATTCCCTAAACTACTGAAGTCACAAGTCCATACCCCAAAATAAATAAGTCAATCAAACAAGAATTTATTAAGTGCCTACTATGTCCTAGACAAACACATAATAAATAATGCACATAAAAACATTTACATGCCTTGCTAGTCACCAAGAAAGATGCAAAGATAATTAAATCCCCTGCCTCATAAGGAACCCATATACAAATAATCTATTCCATTCTGCACTATACTTACTCTGTAGTTATGCTCTTAGGCAATACCATGTAATTATCATATCTTAAATGAATTACAATGTGTTCTGTGAGCTATGGGGAAGGACAGACTTTTTGTTTCTAACAAAAGTGAAACATTAAAAAATGAGCCACAAACATCACTGGTCTCTAATCTCTGTATCTGTCTGTCTCTGTCTGTCCCTGTCTCTCTCTCTCAGCCACATTGCTTTTTATTTTCCAATGACTGCAGTCTTCTTTTTATTCCTCTGACTGAATTCTGATAACCCCTCATAGTGCTAGCTAAGGTCCTCTAACCTGAACTAGATAGAGGTAGAGTATTAGGGGATTCAGATAAAAAGTATTCTAGCTTTCTTTCTGAGGTCTTTGGGGATGCATGTGTATTTTTCTTTTTGTCCTGTGATTTTATCAGAGTAGGGAATTACCACTGAGGAAACTCCCTCTGTCAATGCAGTTCAACAATTGTTCTCCAACTTAAGGTCTTGGAGAATTGTCTGGGGCAGATAAACAAATAGATAGAGATAGACAGATGATAGATAAATAGATGTATAGACAGATGATAGATAAATAGATGTATAGATAGATGTATAGATAGATAGATGGATGCAGGGATACATGAATAGATAGATAGATAGGTAGATAGATAGATAGATAGATAGATAGATAGATAGATAGATAGATAGATAGATAGATAGATAGAAAGAAGTGTAGATGGATGGATGGATGGATGGATGGATGCAGGTAGGCATGGACAGATGGATAGATAGGTAAGTAGGTAGGTAGGTAGACTGATAGAAAGATAGATAAATAGATGGATAAATAGCTAGATGGATGGATAGACAGATAGAAAGATAGATGGAATATTTATGGTGTCAATTATGTAACAGGTACTCTTTTAAGTGTTGGGGCTATAGATACAAGCAAGCAAAACAATTCTTGCCTTCAAGGAACTTCCATTCTAATGGAAAAGATAATGCATAAATGGAAAATGGAAAATGGAAGGGAGGAGTATAAGAAGGACTATGTAGGTCCCAGCAGGGGTTGACTCCAGGGTTGGAGGTCTGGTCCCTATGAAGATAAAGCTGAACTAGCAGAGTGAAGTCCAGGTACTTTGTGAAGAGGAAAAAGAGGTCTTAATAGAGGTGGCAATGAGACTTAAAATTATTTACCCAGAGAGATTACATGATGACCCAAACCATAAAGTTACTCAGGTAGTAAATGACAAAGGTAGAATTTGAAATCAAACCTTCTGATTCCGAATCTGTTCATGACTTTTCCCATTGCACCATAGAGTCTCCAGTTTTAATCTTACTTGCTTTGGGCACAGAGAAATTAAGAAAGTTTCCCACTGTCACACATCTAGGTGTTTCAGAGGCAAAACTGAACCCAGGTCTTCTTAAGTCCAAGGTCAACTTTCTACCCATTATGCTTGCCTGCCCTTCACGTATGTGTTATGTGTACATGGGTATGTATCACCCTTCTCAGCACAGAGGTCTTTTCAACAGCAGAGGATATTGAGGGAAACATCACTTAGCATTTTTGCGACACAGTCTTAGTCACAGATATTTAAAATGCGTCCTGCATCTTTCAAAATGGCTCATGCTTTTAGTTCCAAGAATATTTTTGCTTGCTAGTTGAAGCTGTTGTGCAGTCAATATACATGGCCCTTTAAATATCCATTAGTCAAAAGATTTCTTTCAGTTTGTGAATGAGCCCAATTTTCATTTTTATTTTATTTTAACTTTATTAATTTATTTTACTATTTTATTTTATTTTATTTGTCTTTTTGTGTTTTGTATTCAAAACATGCTATTAAAGAACATGACATCAGATCTTATTAGCATCATGTCACAAGTTCAAACCCTAGAGTTGAGTTGTGTGTTTGAAGGCCTGTAGTCCCAGCTCTGTCATCTGCATGGCTTTGGACAAATCTCTCAATATTCCTGGCTCAGTTTACTTATTTGTAAAATGAGGGGCTTAGATTGGACAATCTCTAAAGGTTCCTTCTAGCTTTAAGTTTGTGATCTTACTACCATGTGAAAGGAATCTGTTGTATTTATTTTCAGAAGCAAAAGCTAGGACCTTCTACCAAATCATATGACTGACCCTTAAGAATAATGATTGGCAATAAGACAAGAAGAAAAATTGAGTCAATAAATACATGGCAAGAGGAGACAAAACCATAGCTCTTTTGTAGATGATGTGATGATCCACTTAAGGAATGACAGAAAGTCATCCCCCTAAAAAAACCCCAATTGAAACAATGAATAACTGGGGCAAGATAGCAAGGCATAAAATAAACCCACATAAATTATTAGTCTTTCTATATATTATCAGCAAAACCCAGGAGAAAAAGCTAGAAAAATAAACTCCATTCAAAATAATTACAAAATGTATAAAATTTTGGAAGTCTATCTACTGAGATACATATAATAATTATATTAATATGACTATGAAACACTATAGAAATAAAGATCTGAATAGTTGGACGGATTAATCACTCATAGTTGGGTCATGCCAACATTTTTAAAAGGATGTTACTATCAAAGTTAATTTACTTATTCAATGTGGTATCAATTAAAATATCAAAGTATTAGATCATAGAATTAGAAAAAAAGCAATAAAATTCATTTGGTGGGAATAAAGGTCAAGAATCTTACGGGTAATAGTGAAAAAAAGAAACAGCCTAGTTGTACTAGGTTTCAAATGATACTAAAAAAAAGAACAGTAATCATCGAAACTACGTGAGACTAGTTGTAGAGTACAGAAATGGATTGGTAGGACGGATTAGGAATACCATATACTGAAACAAATGGTAGATACAAAGACTTTAACCACTAAAACAAGGACTCAATAAAAGCTGTTGGGAAAACTGGAAATCACAGAAATTAGGGTTAGACCAACATCTTACTCCATATTCCAAGATCAATTATTAATGATACATAGAACAAGCTAAGAGACAAAGCATGATATAAGAAGCAAATTTTAGGAGCAAGGATGGAAATACCAATAAGGAATAGGAAAAAAATCACAGAAAATTTGAATTACATAAACTACAAAAAAAAAAAGTTTTTGTCCCAGCAAAATAAATGCAGTTAAAATCAGGAGAGAAACAACGAATTGAGAATGGGAGAAGACTGCAGTATACTTGCAAAATTTTGGAATTCAAAATCCATAAGGAACTCATTCTAAAAGAAGCACAAGAGCCATTCCCCAAATATATCCACGGTAAGAGGATAGGAATAGACAGTTCTCAAAGGAAGCAATCCAAGCTATCAACAGGCATATGAAAAAAATACTTCAAATCACTAATAATGAAAGAAATGTAAATGAAAACAGCTCTTTCGGCTTGACACTCATCAGACTGGCAAAAATGGCAAAGAAATAAAATCAAAATTGTTGTAGGGACTAGGAAAGTATAGGCACACTAATAAATTGTGGGTAGATCTGTGAGTTGGTCCAGGCATTCTGAAAGGCAATTTGGAACAATGCCATTCCCCCACCTCCAACCTCCTCATGACTAACTTGTTCATGTACTCTTTGATCCAGTGATATTCCAACTAACTTATTTTCTCAAAGGACAAGGAAAAGGACCCACATGCACAAAAATATTTATAATAACCCTTTTTGCAGTGGCAAAGAACTGGAAACTGAGGAGGCACCTATTATTTGGGGAAACAACTGTAACAGTTATCATATATGAATGTAATGGATTATTTTTACACCATAAGACATGAAGAAAGACATGGTTTCATAGAAACCTGAGAAGATTTGTATTAAATGATGAGTTATTAAAAGTGACATAAGCAGAATTCAGAGAGCACAATAACAACATTATAAAGAAAAGAAAAACCCAAGAATTCTGATTAATGAACAACCATGATTGTAGATGACCAGAGATAAAACGTTCCATCCTATACAATGCTGATAGAAAAATTGTCCTGAAATTCTCCTTTTTTGCCATGTTTCTTAGTGATGGCTTCTGCTGCTAATACAATGTAGTCCAAACTTAGCTACTTGAGAGAAGGGATAGAGCTTTATTGATTGTTTTTTATTGGCTTATCTTTGAGGTTTTTTTGTTGGTTTGTTTACTTAATGCTTAGCACAGTGTCTGGTATATACATACATATATATATATATGTATATATGGTAGGTCCTTAATCCATGCTTGTTGGCTGACTAGAACCTATCTGAAGGCAGGAACCATATTTGCTGCTTCACATCCTCCGCAAGGGTTGATCCAGACTTAGACGATGTGCTTATCAACTGATCAAACAACAGCCCAGTGTTCATCCCACCCTCAGAATGGATGGTTCTGTATAGTCTCAATCTGACCTCTTGTAAATGCTGAGCCGTGGGGTTTCACCCCTGAGCCAATCCTCCTTCCTCACCCCCATCTCATTTCTGCTGGTGTAATTAAAGGGAAAATGTTCTGCATTCATTGGCTTTGCACTTTATAAAATAACAGAGAGATGAATTAAGAGGTCCATATTTCCATTTCAAGGTTCACGTGCTTTTACAAACTGTGCAAAGTTGTGCTCTTAAAATCTGCAGCATCAGCAGCCGGCTCTGCGGCAAAGGCAGCCAATTCCCTGCCTTTGTCTTGTTGTCCCCCAGTGCAATTTCTAAATAAATGTGATGGTTAGGAGTTCTGCAGAGACAATTGCAAAATGTTATTCCTTGGGTTTCTCTGTCAGGCTTTGACTTTTCTTTCGTTCCCCCCGCCATTTTTCATTCTTTCTCTCCCTTTCCTTCTCACTCTCTTTCTCTCTTCATCTTTTCTACTCTATTTCTCCTCTTCTTTCCCCTTCTCTCTTTCTCCCTTTCTTTCCCATTCTCCCATTTTCTTTTACTTTCTCTATTTCTCTCTGTCTCTGTCTGTGTCTCCCTCTCTGTCTCTCTGTCTCTCTCTGTCTCTGTCTCTCTCTCTCTCTCTCACACACACACACACTTTCAGAAATTGTTCTCATGAAAGGGAAATTGAGGAGCCAAGTCTCATTCTTGCTCTACCTGACATTGAGGTCTCCTAATATTCTGATACCTGGAACCCTGGAGGTTGTCTGATCCAAGATTTTTAACTGCATGAGATTTTCTAACCTCTTCCCAAGGTAGGAATTCTTTAACAGCAGCCCTTACAAGTAAGGAAGTGGTCATCCAGTTTTTCCTTGAATGCTCCCATAACAAGAAATTTGCTCCCTCCCAAGACATCCCCATTCCTTGGTAGGACAACTTGATTACCATACTGAGTTGAGATCTGCCTTCCTGCAATTTCCAAACCATTGGTTTTAGTTCTATCCTTAGGAGTTATATAGAATAAATCAGACCTCTCTTCTATGTGAGAGCCTTCAGATATCAAGGGGTAGTGATCATATCCTGACCTAAACTTTTTCTCCTCTGGGCTAGATGTCTACCTATGGCATGACTTTAAGTCTTCGTATCATCATCTGAGAGTCCCTGAGATAGCAAGGAGATCCAATCAGTCAATACTTAAAGAAATTAATTCAGACTATTCACTGGAAAGTAAAATATTGAAACTGAAGCTTAAATGCTGTGATCACTTAATGAGAAGACAGGACTCATTGGAAAAGACCTTGATGCTGGGAAATATTGAAGGCAAAAGCCTGGACAGACTTTCAGAGATGGAGGAGGATAGAAGGGCCTGGCATGCTGTGGTTCATGGGTTCACAAAACATTGGGCTCAGCTGAATGAAGGAACAAGAACAGAATCCTCATGGCTGGTCTCAGCTAGATATACTTCAGATCATCGGTCGCCTTATTTCATAAGAGGTGGTGCCCAGAATAAGACATAATACTTTAGATGTATTGATTTTTCCACTGGCCCAAATGGACAACCCAACTTTTGTTCCGAGCAGCGCATCTTACTCAATACTTTCCATCTGGAAGGTCATCAAATCCTTGTTGACTGAACATCTGAAATTTAGATAGACATTGTGTAAGGAGAAAAGGATCTTTTATGAAAGAGGATGTCAATGACTCCCACCTTTTGAATTTCTATCAATCAATTAAAGCAAAAATGTCCCTGTGTCCCCCATGGTCTTGTCTGCCCATGTTGAAAGGGAGTCAAAATACTAAAAGCACAGGAAAGTGGATACAGAAAATCAGACAGCACACATTCATGTAGGTCAGGCTAAGGGAGAGTTTGAAAATTGAAACCATTCACTCATCACCTCAAGTTGGACAGAAGCATTGGGTGAGATGGGCAGGACTTGAGTTTTGGCATCTAAGGCTGTTGCTGAGAATCAGAGCTGCCTGGATCCAATCACCAAGTGTTAGCTGAGAATTTACTTTGTTTATTCTTGACCCATGTATAAGGGCGTAAAATATGAGATTCAGTATAACCTAGAGCGTCTAAGACACTGCCTCAGACACACTAGCTTTGTGATCCCGGACAAGTCATTTAACTCCTCTCTGCCTCAGTTTCCTCATTTGTAAAATGACAAGGTTGAATTGGATTCCCCTTTGAGGTTGCTTTCAGCTCAAAGTCTATGATTTTATGAACTCTGACCTTAAAGAGCTGATACTCAAGTTGAACTAACAATATATATGAATACAGATCATATTTTTGCTGGCATATTTGACTTTATCAGGGTAGGGAGCTGCTAGTGGTACAATTTAATTAATTGTCCAGAGGCTATAAGCTGAGAGAGTTGCTTTGGCATTGAGAGGTTAGTGACTGACTCAAAGTCATACACCTGCTAGTGTGAGAGGTAAGATCTGAACCTGTGTCCTCCAACTCCAAGGCCAGCCTTCAGTTGCCTCCATCAGGCTGCCTCTCAACTATAATAAAATGTGACCCAGATTTGAAGGATTATTACCCACGGAGTTTACAAAGTGCCTTCCTTGTGTGGACTCTGTGTGGTATTATTACTTTGTAGGAAAGGGGGCTAAGGCTCAGAGGTATTCAATGATGTACCTAATACGTTGCTGTGGTTCAGTTGTTTCAGTCATGCTCAACTCTTTGTGATTCCATCTGGGGTTTTCTTGGCAAAGATACTAGAGTAGTTTGTCATTTCCTACTCCAGTTCATTTTACAGATGGGGAAACTGAGGCAAACACAGTTAAGTGACTTATCCAAGGTCACAGAGTATTTGAAGGCAGATCTGAACTTAAGTCTTCTTGATTCCAGGCCCAGCATTCTTTCCAATGTGCCACCTAATTGCTCCTATCTTGTCCACTAGAAGAGCCTAAGAAGTCTTGTGTTATTTAAATACCCACAGAATCTAACATAACACCAGAGGAGTCATCATCATCACTGACATATGGTGTGTCAATAAATCAAGTTATTTTTAATAATAGATCTTGGAGCTGAAAAGGACCTTAGAAATCACCTAATCTAAACCTATTATTTTGAGGAAACTGAGGCCCAGAGAGCTAGCAAGTGTCAGAGATGGGATTTGAACCCAGACCCTTTGGTTGATTCCAAATTCATAACTCTTTCAATTGTCCAGTACTTATATTTGTGTGCTCAGTGAAACAAAGTAGAACAAAGGAAAGCTATAGAAGACTAGAGTGGGGAGAATTTTCTGGGAATGGGCATAATCAGGGAAGGCTTAATGGGGAAGGTGGGGTTTGGGTTGGGCCTTGAAGGACAGGCAGGATTTGGATATTGGGAATCCAGGGAAGTTGACTGAAAAGCCACAGATAATGAAAGCTCACAAAATCTCATCCCTTCTTTCTTCCTTTGGGATCTCCGACACAGCAAAAATTCCTGCTATTGCCTCGGGAGCCAGGAAGCATTGTTATGAAAATGTGTTTATTATTATCATCCTCATCAACATTATTATCATTATTAATAATACGATATTTGGGGGTGTTTATGCACATTAATTTTAAATACGCTTATGCAACACCAAGACTTGATGCTCCCACCAAGAAATAGTTATAACATGTATTTTTAATTTACATAAAATCATTTATGCTAATTTAATTAGTCCTTTGTTTACAGCCAAGGCTCACCACTGGATTGTGATTTTTTTTCTTTTCCTAAGGCACATGGCTGCAGTTAAGAGCCACAGGCCAGATGCAGCCAGCCTGCAAGGACTCTGAATTCCAAAGTGATGAGGGAGAGAGGAAACCTTCCAGGGCTGGGTCCAGTATGTGGATGGATGACTGTGTGACCAGGGATGGGGGAGGGAGGATGAAAAAGAGGAGGGGAAGGGATGGGGTATGTCTTTATGGAACATGAGGTATGGTGGTTGTGAAGCGTATTAGACTAGGATCAGAGCCTGTGTGGCGCTGTGGGAATAGGACTGAATTTAAGCCATTAAAAAACAAAACAAAACAAAACAACAATCTGTGGCTTGTTTTTAACGTCATGTTAATCTCCCAATATATCCCCCTCCTTCTCATTGAACCCTCCCTTGTAAAACAGTTGAGTATAATTGAACAGCAGAGTGATCAAGTGTGACGAAGGGTGCTACATTCCACACCTATAGCATCCTTCACTCACTGCCAGTCTCTACCTAGAGCAGTGATGTGTGCTGTACACTCTGTTCTCTGGAACAGAGATTGGAATGTGGTTCATTGCAATTAATCTGTGTTTTCTGCTTTTTAATGAACCCAAATCTGACCACAAATCTCCTCCCCGCTAGCTGCTACATCTCAGGCTATTCACAACCTCTCTGATCATCAGCTTCCATCTCTATAAAGCTGACACAATGATGTCTGCTCTCTATTTCATGAGGTTATTGTTGGGAGTGGGGGTGGTGGTCAGATGAGCTCTGTATGGGTACACGCTTTGGAAATAGTAAACTGCTCTACTAATTAGCAGGCCCAGCTCTGTTATCATCTCTGTCATAGATAACCTGCATGACATATCCTTATTTCTCAGTTTCTTCATCTGGAAAATGGGAAGAGAAATTCTAGTGGGCAAAATGAGGATATAATTGAGAACAGTGGACATGAAAGGTGCCCGGGAGATTCAAGGTGGCGTTAGTCAGGCTTAAAAAATGAAATGGAAACCACTGGGCTCATTCATCTCTGTTTGACAGCCCAGCTTCATTCATTCTGTTCTGTTCCGTTCTTGTGTTGATACTGACAACCTCATTGAGTTCCAGGGAACTTGAAAAGACCCTAGTGGACTGATCTTTCTATACATTCCAGAGCTGATTAACACCAGCCAGGCAAATCTTCAAAATGGTAGAAGTTATCTATGCTGTTTTCAGTGCTTCCAGCCTCCCTTTCTGGATCCCATCCTGCCCTCCTCAGTAACTACCTTCCTAATGCTGGCTCTGAACTTTAGCTTATCTAAAACAACCTTTTCAATTTTCAGATGGAATATAGGCTCAGGAATACAGACTCAGGGAAGTCAAAAAGTTAGCCTAGGATTTTAACCCATGCACACTGACACAAAATCCAGAGCTCTTTCCATTATGCTGTATTTTCTACCTCTCTTAAAACCTTTCTGGGAAAGTTCTGATACAGCATGCACTAAAGAAGCATTTAATCATTCATCCATCCACCCATCCATATATCCATCCATTTATTCAATAATTATCTAGTTCTGAAGCTTCTCTGAGCAACCTTAAGCAAATCATTTCCCTCTCTGGGCCTCAGTTTCCTCCTCTGTAAAATGAAAGGATCAGAACAAATGATTTCTAAGTTCTCCTTTAGTCCTAAACTTATGATCTATGAATGGCACTGGCTGTTACAGAAATATATAATATCATAATAAATTGTAACATAATGCAATAAATAATGCAGTCTTTCTTTACCACAGCATATCACACCCATACCCCGCCCCACACAGCCTTCTATCTCCATTTTCTCACAATCAGCCCCAGAAGATTTTAGATCAACCTTATTTAGTGAATCATAGAAAAGACAATATTACTCATCTAAGGAAGGCAGCATTCTGACCCTCCCTAACAGTGCACATATTGATGGTTCCTCTTGATAGATTGCAAGATTTATTGTCCCTTGCATATCAGGATTTATTGACTTGCAAGGTTAGATATTGACCAATAAAAAAGCGGAGGTCAATAGTTGATTTCAAGTCAATGGCTGCTCTTATTTCACCTGCCCTGAAATGGATGTCTCGGTCTTGACAATGAATGGATTGGATGATGATGATGATGTGCTTCTCAACCTGGCACTCTGTATTATTGGCTAAAATGTTCTTGGTATATCAATGGACATTCACTGGAGCCTGTGCCTTTGAGAGGCTCAAGGAGAAAATCACTGTGGCATCTGGCGTTGGCAGATCACATCCCTGCTTCCCAATGCTGGTAGAAGAAGCCAGATTCTGCTCACCTGAAAAGCAGGGATATTTCATACACCATCCCTGAGACTGGGTTTCCATCATTTTCCTTTGTACTGGTGGACATTAGTGTTATGGAATTGAAGAGTAGGATCACAAAGTGCCATTTTCCTTAGGTACCAGGGGAAATTATAGATTTAAAATGTTTTAGAGCTAGGAAGAACCTTAGACAGCATCTAGCCTAAACCCCTCATTTTCCTTAAAAAAAACCCAGACAAATGGGAAGGACTTGCCCAAGATCACAGAACAGCAAAATGGCAGAACCAAGACTGGAATCCAAATGACCAGCATCTTGGAACAGTGGAAAGGATATTGGATTTGTAGTCAAAAGATTTTTGTTGGGATCTTAGCTCTGACCCTGTACTCGTGGATCTTAACAAATGAAGGATTTAGACTAGATGGTCTCTGAGGTCCCTTCCAGCTCTTGTTTTGTTAGCCTATGATTTTTCAGTCCAGCACTCTTTCCACTATCACAACCCTCTTGGTGATATTCTGAGCTTCCAAACTGGGAAGCCTCCATTGGGAGCTGGTGAACAGGGAAAAAAAACAAAACGGTAGCCTCTAGGGCTTGTTCTAGGTAGAGAAAAGGACTAAGGAACAGGCATGTTTATGTCTTCTCATCTGATCCAAACCCATCCAGATGTTACTAAGCAGCTTCTGGAAGAAAGAAGACAGGGTTCAGTTACATTGCCCAGGGACTTGGCACTCACCTTATAATTGGCCCCCCAGCTGCCCAACTCAGAAGGGATGCCTCTGAATAAGGTCCCCTGCTAGGAGGGGCATGGGAGGGCAAGCCCTAACTAATGAAGTAAATAACCATCATGACCTTTCTCTCCTTGGAACCAAACCTAGCAAGGGGCTCTTGGGAGAGTGTTGGGACATGCCCACACTGGGCCCTTTGTGAAGAGGAACCTCCCTTTGGGATGCTTGGATCCTATGGGGAACTTGGGTGGGGGCTTAATTTAGCTTCTCTCCTCCCACCTTGCCACATCGTGCCAGACATCAGCATGTGGATACAAGGAGGCCTTGTAATGAGCTTCTATAAAAAGAACCGAATCTTGACTCTTGGAACTCAATGCTCAGAATAAACAATGGGGAAGAATCCTATTAAAAACCACTGCGAACTTGGACAAATTAAGCCCTTGGGAGAGCTGAACAAAGAATACATTTTCCTTGTGTCGAACCAAGATCAATAGGGAAAAACAAATAATTTGGAGAGGGAGCAGTGATAACGACCCTCAGGTACATGCAGGCTGGGTTTTTCTTCCCTTCTCCAGGATCTTCCCTCCCGCCTCCCCCAATACAGTGAATGACAAGTGGGGTCCAAGACCATGAGTGGACATCAGCTGTTTGTAGCCTAAAGGATGCTGTGTCACATCTGTCTTTATTGCACTGTGGCAAGGTTTTGTTCCCTCCAGGCTATGTCTGCTTCCTCTGTTTTCTCAGCATTCTGTATGAGGAAACGTGATCAGACAGAGGGATGCCTGTCTGCTTCTTTGGTGGTCAAATCTCAGCTTTTTGGGTTTTTGGTCAGTGCCCCCTTTCCTTTCTATATAAATCAGTGATCATATATTTAAGCCGGGAGAGATCTCAAAGGTCATCTTGTCCAAACCCTTCATTTTTACAGTTGGAGAAACTGAGGCCTAGAGAGTTTCAGTGACTTGACCAAGGTCACACAGGTTGAAGCCAGACCCCCATCCCAAATGTCCCAATTTCCTCTGTGTTATTCTGCCTCTCCCCTTCACTGTAGTTATAGACGCCAGGTTAGTATATTCAATCTCAGGCATGAACAGGGCAGTTTGGTCCCCACCATGGTGTGATCCGAGGGGTATTTGGAAAAGTACCCACATTCACCCACACTGTTATGTCTCTCATTCACCTCCTCTGCTTGCCACTGTGTCTGAAGTTTCCTCCTTAGAGATTCGTTTCTCACGTTGTTCTGATCAGTCTTTACTGATTTGTAAAGGCATTTATGAGTCACCTACTGTATGCCAGATACTGGACAAGGCCTTTGGGAGAAAGATAAACATGAAACAACTCCAGCCTGCTGGTAGCTTCCATTCTCTGAGTGAAGGTGAGTGGGGTAGAGTAGAGAATCCATAGCATGGACCCAGTTAAGTGGATGCAAAATAAAGTGAGGAGAGAGAGTGAACACCCCAACAAGGAGGGGACCAAGGAGGGCTTACCTGAGGAGGCGGCAGCTGACTTTAAAAGAAGACAGAAGTCCTGAGAAGCAAGGAAATACTATTGCTCCTCCTCCTCCTGCTGCCGCTGTGGCTACAACTACCACAACTGTAGCAACTACTACTACTACTACTGCTACTACTACTACTACTACTACTACTACTGCTACTACTACTACTACTACTACTAATCTCACATTTATGTAGCACTTTCTATGTTCCAGGCACTAGTGATGGCTTCCATGTATAAGATATAGATGAAGTGTCCTCAAATGGAGCCAGAAGATGGAGTGGTGAGTTGAGCTTTGGTGCAGACAATAATCCAGCTTGTTTGGAGCAGAATATGTGAAGGGAGGGCGTTGCTCCCTCCAGCGACCTGGCCCTTCACTCTCCTTTCTGCCGGTTCAGACCCTTTCCACTCTTTGAAGCCTGGTGGATTTCCAAGCTCCTCCAAGTCTTAGCCTCCTGCTCCAGCTCACACTGAGCCCCCTCACCTCAGGACAGTCACATCACACACTGTTTGTGTTATACTACCAAGCACTTCATTATCCTCCCTCAAGTCCTGGCCCTCGGGGGTTTAGTCATCCGCTCCCAAGGAGACTCCATGTCTTACACAGGCATTGCTCTTGGACAAATGGAAATCCTTTGAATTGAAGATAACTAGGAAAGGGAAATTATGACATCTAAGCATAGAAATCTGCTCCTGTGCTTACTTCTCTTTGGGCACTAGGTAGAGCAGAGAATAGAATGCTTCACCTGGAGTCAAGAGGACCTGAGTTCAAATCAGACATTTCCTAGCTTTGTGACCCTGGCCAAGTCACCTAACCTCTGTTTGCTTCAGTTTCCTCATATGTAAAATGGGGATAATAATAGCACCTATCTCACAGGATTGTTGTGAGGATTAAATGAGAAAATATTTGTAAAAGACTTCATACAGTGCCTGCCTCATAGTGGCACAATATAAAAATTAGTTATTATTACTATAATTATAGCTATTGTTTTACCTCTGTTTGTCCCAATTTCCTCATCTGTAAATGGGGATTATAACAGCACCTACCTCCTAGCATAGTTGTGAGGATCAAGTGAGAAAAAAATTTGTACCATAGGCATATAGTAAACTCTGTATAAAGTTAGCTATTATTAGTTGTCTCTTCTCCAGGTGTAACAATCTCAGTCCCTTCAGCCAGATAGTCAATACTCTCTCCTATGGGTCATATCAGATCTGTTCATGTATCTCTAATACAGAGGCATTGTGGCTGCTTATTGGCTGAAGAGTAGCCCCTGAAGCCAGGAAGACCTCAGTTCAAGTCTGCCTCTCACCCAAACTGGCTGTTTGACTTTGGGCAAATCACTTCAGCTCTCAGGGCTCTAGCAACTCTCTGAACCTGTAAGTTTCAGAGAAGATACCTATCTGTACTAGTCAGGGACAGGGTTTACTCACCCAGGAGTTCCTTTTAACTAATGAAATCACAGATCTATTTCCTACCCAACCGAGGAGATCTGGGGCCAAGGGATGAAAGTTACTTTGATGCAGGTTGCTAGAAATGGCCTCTTTACTTCTCAAGGAAGGCCCTTCTGTTAGTTTGTGGTCCATTGCAGTGAGTCAGTGATATATTCAAGAAAGGACTCTTTGAGGGGCAGGAAACACATCTTATTTAGCTTTGTATCATCCAGAGTGCCTGGCTTCATGCTTTGTCCACAGTAAGCATGAAATGAATGTTTATGAAATGCTTTTAAATCAGAGGCACTTAAATCTTTCCTATGTCATGGACCTCTTTGGAGGTGGATGAAGCTTATGGACCTCTTCTTAGATAACATTTTTAAACACATAAAATACATAGAGTGACAAAAGAAATTACTTATGTTGAAATACAGTTGTCTAAATATATCAGAAAAAACCAAGTCCACAGACACTAGGTTAAGAACCCATCATTTAAATGAATAAATGAATGAGTGAGTGAAAATTGAATGACCCCTTAGAAATACAGTAGAGGGGATTCCTCATTTGGATGGGATGTTGGAGGGGGCCTTAGGAACTTAAGCTGAGCAACACCTGGAGTTGTGTAAGCAATATCAAGCAATACCATATTTTTGGTAGGTTTTGAAAGGATGGGAGACAATCAGGATGCCAGCCAGGACCTTAGTGAAGGAACCAGAGATGTTTAACCTTGAATTGTTGAAAGGTCAGGAGTCTTTGTGCTATTGATGTCTGAGATTGAATCTATTGCCCTGGCATCTATAACTACAGAGAAGAGGAGAGGCATTTGGGATGGGGATCTGACTTCCACCCGTGTGACCTTGGTCAAGTCACTGAAACTCTCTAGGCCTCAGTTTCCTCAGTTGTAAAGTTAAAGGTTTAAACAAGATGACCTTTGAGTTCTCTTTCAGCGCTAAACATATGATCGCTGATTGCTGTAGAAAAGGAAGGAGGACTGACCAAAAATGCTAAAAAGTTTATCTGACTTCTTCTGCATGGCCCTAGCATGTAGAAGCATGAGCCATGGGTAGAAGTTGTAGAGGGATTTCAGTTGGATAAAATAAAAAAGATTCTTAATGACTCAAATTATTCAGAAATGGAGCAGACTGCCTAGGGAGGTAGTGGGTCCTCTTTCCCTTGAGGTCTTTAAAGACTTATTGGTGGTTTTACAGAGGGTATTCTCGGGTGCAACATGCCTGTGTGGTTTGGCCACAAATTTGACTTTGGAAGCAAAGAAAAATAGGAAAGGGGGGGACCTGAATATGACTGAAAGAAATAACAGCAAGTGAATGAAAACCCTGGAGGACCTAGAAGCAGCTGCAACATCTGCTGTGGCAGCCCCAGGGTCCCAAGGCTTCATCTGTTGAGTGGGAGGCATCAACTCTCAAGGGCCAGGGGCTACACTGAATGTTGCCAAACAGATCAGAAAGGGGAATATATCAGGTGGAAACAAGGGCTTCTTTTTTCTCAGTCCAGTGCTTTCTTGGCAATGTGGTAGATTGGCTAATCACCTTGGGCTCCTACTTTGTGCTCAGCACTATGCTTGGCTCTGATAGGGTAGGGGAAGAGACCTCATCCATGGCCTCAAGCAGATTATAGTCTAGATGGGGACACAGAACACACACATATCCCAAACTGCCTTGTATTGTCTGGGCCAACCATTTCTACCTGCTATAAAGGTGGGGTGGTCAGTTCAGACATTGGGGCTGGTCAGGGAGGACTTCTTAGAGGAAGTGAGTTATGAATATAGTCTTGAAGAAATAAGAAATCACTGATAATGATAAAATTAAATGGAAACATCACTCAATATTTTCATAGTACTTTATAATTTTCAAAATCCCTCCACTTAAAGAAATGCCTATCTTGTTTATCTCACAAGGAGGGAATTGAATAATTTTGATTGATAAGCAAATGAAAGCTCAAAGAGATTAAATTATGGATTTATACAAGGTCACTTGGACAGTAAGAGATTTCAAGTCTTCTTATTCCTGGCCCTACAGTGTGAATAAGCAGAGGGTAAGGGGAATGGCATCCCTAGATACTTAGTATATCTATGTCTCCCCAGAATGAAAGTTTCTCAAGGACGGTTATCTTTCTTTTCTTTTCATAAAAATCTGTGTATTCCCAACATCCAGCACAATGCCTGGCACATGAGAAAGTCTTAAAAAATGCTGACTGATTAGCTGGCTCACCCCAGGTTGAAGCAGTGGCATGGACAAAGCCTCAGAGATGGGAAAGGTTAGGTATTTGGGGAAGGTCTTGACAAGACTAGTTCCACAAATCTGGTGCTCAAATCCCTGGAGCGTTGTCAACTGAAGCTATAAAAAGAGTAAACAGGTTTCCCCTGCCATCTCTGTACAAGGATGCCCTCTGTTTCTCACTGAATGAGCCACATGTCCTATCTTAGTGTTCTAGCTCACATAACTCTAATAAATCCTTGTCCCAGACCTGCAAAAAGCACCCGTGCTATTATGTCTGATTAATGTCTTTCCCTTCTCTCTTGCACAGAGAATGAGCCGAATGTGGAGGTAGATTATTCCAACAGACCAGGAGGAGGCAGGTTCAAGTTGCTCACGAGGCCTGGGACCCAGAGCCCTCGGCTTTGACAGTTATATCTCTCCCCCTTCCTAACATTGTTTTTCCAGTGTTTGGAGGTCACTTTGGCTCCAAATGTGTTTGGCCTTGAGGGCTCTTAGCCTTCTTTCTTAAGCTCCCGTGTGCATGGAGTGAGTGAAACCCATCTGGTTCTGTTTCACTGACATGTTGATCACTAAGATTTCTTTGCCAGGAGTTATTTGATGTCCAAGGAGAATTGAGACTCTTTTTTCTTAAAAAACAAGTAAAGAAACAAATCTCCCCCTACCACCTCTACTCAGCCCACTTCACACATGCCCAAAGAGCCATGGAATTGAATTTTTCTGGGAAATGATTTATTGTTCAGATGTTTCAATCATGTCCAACTCTTCATGGCCTTATTTGGGGTTTTCTCGGCAAAGATACTGGAGTAGTTTGCAATTTCCTTCTCCAGTTCATTTTATAGATGAGGAAACTGAGTCAAACAAGGTTAAGTGACTTGCCCAGGGTCACACAACTAGTAAATGTCCAATGATGAGTCACTAAATCTTTCAAATTCAGGGTTCAAGTCTTGCCTCTGACAGACACTTGATCATAGTCAAGTTATTTAACTTTTTAATGCCCAAGGCAACTAAGACTATAAATTGCAGGTAACTTTCAATCTGCATCTTTGAAAGGTGTTTCCATACCAGGACATTCTTCATACCAATAAAATAATGGATCTAAACCAATATATAATGTGTGCATACATATGCATGTGTGTGTACACATATTATATTTGAAATCTATCTATATCTATCTATCTATCTATCTATCTATCTATCTATCTATCTATCTATCTATCTATCTATCTACCTATATGCATGTCTTAGTGTGGTGGTTAGAGAGTTTTCCTTGAAGGCAGGAAGGCCCAGATTTGAGTTTGTATCTGATGGATACTTTCTTTGTGACTCTGGCTAAGTCTTAATCTCTCAGTAGCCTAGGTTACTCTTTAAGACTTGTAGAGGAAGTACCAATCTGCACTGGTTGGTGGACTTACCTCATCTGGTAGTTGCCCATACTACTGAATTCATTGGTAGTCTTACCCTCCATATATCTATATCTGTATCATATGTATAGATATAAAGTATGTGCATCTATATGTCTATATCTATTTGTCTGTCAATCTCTAAAGTTCCTTGAGGGCAAGAACAGTCTCACTTTTAAATATACATACCCAGAACCTAGCAGAATATATGGCACATAGCACTCAATAATTTATTACTAGATTGATTTAGCTAATGTTAATGACTACCAAACAGAATAAAGAAAAAGATGTCTAGTTGCAATATTAGTCATTTTGATAGTAAGCTTCCAGGGGCCAGGCATTAAATGTGTGTAACATAACATTTTGGGAAGGCCACTGGCACAAGAGAGCTTTGATGTTGAATGCTGATAACCATGCTAATAAAGACAATAGCATCCCTTGACCCTTCTAGGCACTCTCTAAGAAATGAAGCAGTCGTTCTACTGGCTAGCAGAGCTCTGTACATCTGCCTGGCTATAGTCACACATACATACTTATACACATACCAGAAGCCTTGAAAGACTAATCATATCCAGCCCACCACAAGACAAATACTGCAATTCACCCAGAATCCCTTTACAGCATTACTTTTGACAGCTTACAATCCAGACTATTAAACATTGATCAATCAAAATTTAACATCCTATCTTCCCTTTGATATCTTCAACTGTTCCCCATATAAGACAACAAGATGAGCTTTCTGCAGCTCAGCATGATGGCAGCAGGACATCAAAGCTGCTTCCCCAACTTGCCCACTTCCAATAGATTCTCAGATGCAGAAAATGGAATTGAGGCACAGGAGAGGAACTCATCTTTGACACCCAAGTGAACAGAAAAAAAAGTCTCATTAACTTGAGTTCTGATGGTTCAGAATTTGGGATAATATGGATGCAAACTGGATTAAAATAAAATTTTATATGCAAATGACAAGACTATTCTACTTCTGCCATGGTATCTCCAGTGCCTGGCACATAGTAAGTTTTTTATAAATATGCTTTGTCTGATTGCTTCATTGGGTAAGAAGCACACTATTGCCAAAAAGAACTAATGAGTGTGGAGTAGGAGAAAGTGTTGAACTTGGGTTCCAATCATGGCTCTGTTCCTTTCCAGCTCTGTGATTATGTGCAAGTAACTAACTCCCATTTTTTAGATAGGGAAGCTGAGGCAGAGAGAGGTTAATAATACATCTCTTAGAGGTAAAAAAAAGTACTTTATAAACTTTAAAGTGCTATGTTAATGAGAGTTGTTATTACTCTACAATGCTTGGAAACAATTTAGTCTCTTAAGTAGTTGAAACATCTCTCCTACAATCTTGTTTTCACTAATATGCAATTATAAATTGTCTTTATTCATCCATTAAAGCAAGTCCCCAAAGGACCTTTACTCAGAAACAATGAGTAGCTAGAAGAAGGTTAAAAATGTACTTGAAGGGAATACCACCTCACTCTTAATTTGGGGAATAGTTTATGTATGGAGTATTTTAGCTAGGTCTTCATATATTTCAATCGATCAATCAACAAGCACCTATCATGTGTCAGGTACTGTACTAGATGTTGAAGATACAGATACAAAAAGGAAATAATCCTTCCTTTCAGGGAACTTAAAATTCTTGGGCTTGAAAACATGGTCATATGTGATATGTATGTGTATTTATAACCATATGGAGGTTGTTGTTCAGTCATGTTCGATTCTTTGTGATGCCGTTTGGAGTTTTCTTGGCAAAGATACTGGAGTGGTTTACCATTTCCTTCTCCAGCTCATCTTACAGATAAGGAAACTGAGGCAAAGAGGGTTAAGTGAATTACCCAGGGTCACTCAGCTAGGAAGTGTCTGAGGCCAGATTGGAACTCAGGAAGATGAATCTTCCTGACTCCAGGCCTGATGCTGTGTCCATTCCACCACCTATCTTCCCTAAAAAGGGATCTTAGAGACTATCAAGTCTTTTGTTTAAATCCTTCCGAGTCCTTAGTTTTACCGAAAGAAATTAGGCAATAAACAGTCTCAGTGACTTGCCAAGGGTCACGAAGCCAGTAAGTATGAGAGGTGGGATTGGAACCCAGATATTCCTGACTCTAAGACAAAGTTACCCTCTACTGCCTCATCATTTAGTCTGACATCCTCATTTGATAAATGAGAAAATTGAGCCAGGGAAGACAGTGTTTTGCCCATGTTCATGTAACTAATAATCATAGAAGTGGGATTTGAACCCAGGTCTCTTGACTTGTTGTCCAATTCTAGTTCTACCAAACAGTGCTGAAGGTCATTAGCAGGCATAATGTCATGTCAAACTACAGATTCCTGAGACCCCTGGTTTATCTGAACCAGCCAAGTGTGTTCAGAGAACACAGGGTCCTTTGACAATATGAGTAGTGATTAATAGACTTATTTTAACCTGGAGGGAGGTCTCTAGTAAAATGCCTACAGGATCTATCATATCCAATATTCTTCATTAAAGATATGGAGGTTGGCACAAGTAGCATGTTTATCAAATGGGTGGGTAACAGAATTAGGAGGAATATCTAAGATATGAGATGAAGTAGATGAACTATGAATTCTTTTCCAGCTTATTCTTAGAAAATCATGGGATCTTAGCCATCACTAGGAGGGTCCATTGTGAAAGCTTGTCATGTGAGATGGACCCTAAGGGACATTCAAAATGCAAGTAAATGAATGAATGAAAAACCACTGATTAAGCCCTTACTATATATAAAGCATATATGATCCCAGGATTCATTCCAGTACCGAACTTGTAATGAGGGACTGGCCAAGGAAGGCTCAGTTATGAATAGAAATCCATTTTGAATACAAAATCATCTGTCAAAATATAGCTCCTTGAGGAGCGGAACTGTTTTTATTTTTCATTATTGTATCCCTACTATGTATAGTAGCACTTTGAGCATAGTAGTACTTAATAAATGTTTGTTGAATGAATGACTGTTGAGCTGAGTTTGCTGTTCGGAATTATCTGAGCTCTTCCTTTCACTTGCAGTTAACTGAAAATTAGAGATACATATCTCTCCTTTTCAACAGTCCCCAGCTGCCCACACACTATCCAAGAGACAGCAAACCAGTTGTCTCTTGAATAGTGCCAGAGGAAAGTGGTTTCCTTTCCCTGAAATGGAAGGGTTGGTTCCTAAGGCCTGATGATGACATTTTCTTGGGGGACAAAATTTAAAAGGAACCAGGCAAAACTTGGAAGCAGCAAAAGCCTTGAAGAGCTTGGCCCAAGGGATACACATTCTGATTCTATCAGTGGTTATGTCCTAAGCCCAGGGAGAGTCAGTGGCTACCTTCAGATTATGATTTGAATGATATCACCCAAAAGCTTTGCCTTTAGCCACAATTTTCCTTGAATCTGCCAATGGAGAGTTCCATTTCAGTGGAGAATGGACCTATTAATTGCAGAGCTCTAGAGTGCTTTAACCCAAAGGAATGGTATGCCAACCTCCTTTATCAGCTATTAACACATCAGACTGGTTTAAATGAAGGGCATCGTAAATCCAGGTCTTTAAGTCCAATCTCTTCATTTTATAAGTAAGAAAATGGAGACCCAAAGAGATTAGGTGAATGAGTTGGGAACTAGGTCTTCTTAATTCCAAATTTTAGCATCAGTGCAAGAACCTAACAGGATAAGATACAGGACAATTAAGTCTTGATTTTCCAGTGCCCTTATAAATAATATGCACATACTAATCCTTTTGCCAGAATCCCATCCTTCCTTCCTTCCTTCCTTCCTTCCTTCCTTCCTTCCTTCCTTCCTTCCTTCCTTCCTTCCTTCCTTCCTTCCTTCCTTCCTTCCTTCCTTCCTTCCTTCCTTCCTTCCTTCCTTCCTTCCTTCTACAAACATTTATATTTGTAGCCCCTACATTACCTATTCCAACCTTTTTTACCCAATAGCATTTAGTAGATAAGATATGGTACCTGCCTACAAAGAGATTACAATTTAGTCTCCTCCTTCCATTCCATCTATCTAAATCCTAATCTTCCTTAAAGAAATAGTTCAGGGTTAACCTTTTCATAAAGAGTCTCCAGAAGACCTCGATTCCATTCAATTCATTTCATTGTAATTCATTTTGAATTCAAGTGAATTTAATTCAGCTCAATGAACTTTATTGAGACAGCTTGTTGGAGTGAACTACACATATACTGTCACCTAATCCTTCTCTACTTGGTATTGTAGCGATTTTTGTGGCTATCTCATCCTCATCACATCCAAACTTCTAGAAGTTTCTAGAGGTCAGGACTATATGAGCTTTATTTGTAGAGGTGTTGTGAAGTAGTAGATAGCAGACCAGCTCAGGGAAGAAGAGCAGGATTCAGTCATGTCTGGGTCATGGGGGTTGCAAAGATAGATAACTAACATTTATGTAGAATTTTAAGATGTGTGAAGGCCTCTACCTACATTATCTCATTTTATTTTCACAGCCCTGGGAGGCAGGTACTACTATTATCTCCATTGTACTGATGAGGACTCTGAAATTTGAGGCAAAATTAGAAGTTACTTGCCCAGGATTACACAGCTAGTAAGAGTCTGAAGCAAGGTTAGAACTCAGGCCTTGACTCCATGTTCAGCACTCTAGGATGGCACCACAAAGCCTTGAGCAGTAGAATCAACACAGATCCAGACTTGAGAAGCCTGAATCTGTTGTGAGAGGGGAGGATGGGGACAACGGGGAGGGAGGTGATGAGAGATGCACTGAAGTTCCTAGAGTATAAGGTAGATACTGATTCCATGCTTAAGTGAGGTCAGTTAGATTGGCCTGAGAGATCACTCAGGCCTAGCCCACTATGACCTCTCCATCTTCCTGTAGTTTACAGCATTTGATGATCTTTTCAAGTGTGTAAGGGCCACGTCGTAACCCAGATTCTGATACAAAACTGTGTGTGCTCCATCTTGTCTCCTTCTGGATGTTAGAGAACACGTCTTTGGATACACGCCCTCCCCCAAGAGGCCTATGCCCATTGTTGATGTTTAATAAATATTTTCTGAATGATTGACCTTGAGTGGGAAAAATTATCTGAGTGATGTTTTGGCCTTTTCAAGATAGGGCTTCCCCTTTATTTTCTTTCTTTCCTTCATCTCTTCCATACCGATAGAGAGACATCACCCCTCAATCTCTGTTTTTTCTTCCTTCCTTCCTTCCTTCTTTCCACACTTATATTTGTGGTTCCCATACTATCTATTCCAACCCTTTGTACCCAACAGAGTATTATATTATATTAGCATGTTTCAGTCTGTATTCAGTCAATATCAGTTCTTTCTCTGGAGGGGTATAGCATGCTTCATCATTAGTCCCTTGGGATTGTCCAGGTTTACTTCATTGTTGAGCATAGCTAAGTCATTCATAGTTCTTCATCAAACAATATTGCTGTTACTATGTACAATGTTCTCCTGATTCTGTTTACTTCATTATGCATCAGTCCAATGGAAGCTGTTCCAGGTTTCTCTGAAATCAACCTGCTTCCCATTTCTTAAATCACAATAATATTCTGTTACAGTCATATACCACAGCTTGTTCAGTCATTCCCCAATTGATAGGCATCCCTTAGATTTAGGAGGGGGCAATATTAAGTACTGCAATGAGAGCCTGACCTGTAGTTAGAGGATCTAGATTCAACAATGGTGCTTCTTACTCTTTGTGACCTTGGATAAGTTGATGGACCTCTTTGGGATTTTATCTCCTTACCTATAAAATGAGGAAAAAGGAAGGGCCTGATTATTTCTACCTCATGCACTTTCAAGCTGAGTAACTCTGGGCAAGTCACTTAATCTCTGTACATCTCAATTTCTTTAACTGTAAAATGGGAGTAATAAAAGCATCTACTTCCTGGGGGTTGTTTTGCGGATCAAATGAGATATTTTTCAAACTCTTGCAAACATTAAAGCGTTACATAAGTACTAGCTATTTTTATGACCATTACCGTTTCTTCCAGGGTACCTTTTTGCTCTAAATCTCTGATCTTAAGATCAGGAAACAGTTTAGTTAGAATGTGGAGTGTTAGAAGGGCAGCAATGGGAGATAATCTGCCTCAGGAAGAAAGGGCTGTGGGGGAGGAGCAAGAAAGAGTTGCAAGAAAGGGAAATAATTTTTCATACGTGACTGGAAGGAGCCAAATGTTTCCTGGGTAAGTTAAAGTGCTCACTGATTCATTCATCTGGCTGAGTAGCTGGCAGTCACGTGGTATAACTCTCTCTCTCTCTCTCTCTCTCTCTCTCTCTTCCTCCCTCCCTCCCTCTCTCTCACACACACACGTGTGTGTTTGTGTGTGTGTGTGTGCGCACACTCCCCCCTCTCCTTCACAGTCCAGAATGATGGGTGTTCTTTCTTCTAAACCAGCAAATGTGAGTGCACGTGCGGGATGTATACACGTGTGCATTTATTTAAGATTGGGAAATAAAGAGGCAAGAATTATTCCATCCCTCCAGAAGGTTTGTTTCTCCTGGGCAAACAAGGGAAGCAGATTTCATCCGAATATAGAAACTTTCAAACCATTTAGACTGGACAATAATCAGATGGTTTGCCTCAGGAAGGAAGGAGTTGTCTATCACTGACAGTCTTCAAAGCAGACCATGGATGACCTGTTATCTGGCAAGGTGTAGGTGGAATTCATGGTTTGGAGTCTGGTGAGACTAGATTAAGGATATGCCTCTGAATTCCAAGATTCTGTCACTAGTAAAGCTGCAACAAAAATATCTGCCATTGTATTGTTTTTTAAAAAATTGAAATCTTGAGTAAGAAGTGAAGAAGAGGAAAATTACATTCTTCTATCCACCTCCCTGTGCATCTCTTGTATCCGTCTCCTCTTCTCCGTATCCACTGTCACCACCCCACCAAAGCTCTTGGACTTTTGCATAGCCTCCTATCACGTCTTCTTACTTCTAGTCTGTTTTCTTTCTATTCCATCCTTCATTTGGTGCAAGATGTATCACTATCATGAATCGAGCTGTTGGGTCATAAAAATCGTCAGTCACTCTCTACTGATTCACTAATGAAATTCAAAATTCTTTCCTGGCATTCAAAGCACTGCACAATCTTTTATCATGCTATCTTTCTAGCTTCATCTCTCACATCAATCTGCTCTAACCAAACCACACTATTCACTGTCCTTTGAAAACATCATTCGCTAAGTCTGTGCCTTTTCTTCTGCCTTCTCTGAAATGTCCTTTCTCCTTGATGGTTGAATTAATACTCATCATTTAAAGCCCATTTCAGCTCCTCCCTCTTCCTTGAAATCTTCTGAGATAGAGGGTGGGAAAGGGGGAGGATTGGGGGTAAAAGCTACTGGGAGCGACATATCATTAGACCTTACATAACACTGTGGTTTATACCTGTACTAATGAAGTGATAATGTAATGATGTGCATTAAAGGGTAATAGACATTGGAGAACTACCTGGCATCCTGGACTTTGTAGTTCAAAGGGACAAACATTCTCTCTTAACCATGAGAGCAGTTTGGAACTCTCAAAATCTTGAAGCCAGAAAGCAGAATTGAGTCCTAACCTGGTGACATCCTTCAGGGTTTGTTTTGTTTTTGGATAAAATAAACCCTCTTCTATGTTTAATAACTTGTTAGTACTTGCATAGTAACTAAGATCCTTTTTCTTTTTCTTATTTGGACCTAGATGATAAGCTAAATTCTTATGATCCCAAGGGAAATCCTGAAAAGTCAAAGAGAAATTCATTCATTTATTCATTCATCCTACAAACATTTATTAAGTACCTATAATGTATCAGGAAGCAGTTGGAAGTACATGCACAAAAATGAAACCTTAAAAGTGCTATATAAATGTTGTTGCTATAATAATAATAATTATTCTTCTTGCCTTTAAGGAGCCTACGTTGTATTGAATGGTAACATCCTGAATTTGTTGTTGTATAGTTATGTCTGACTCTTTGTGACCCCAAGGATCAGATTGTTTATGGAATTTTCTTGGCAAAGATACTGGAGTGGTTTGCCATTTCCTTCTCCAGTGGATCAAGGCAAACAGAGGTTGAGTGACTTGACCAAAGTCACACAAGGTCACACCAAGGTCTTTCTGACTCCAGGCCCACCACTCTATCCACTGAGTCACCTAACTGCCTCTACCAACTTAAAAGCAGAAAAATAAATATAATATAAAGAAAACACTGTATGATTTTCATGTATTTGGAGGGGTGGGCAGAAAGACAGTAGCAAGCAGGAAAGTTAGTGTGGCAGTAACTTTTGAGATGCGGCTTGGAGGAAGAGAGGGATTCCAAGAGAGGCAGGTATGGAGGAACACACACCAGGCATGGAGGACTGGTTATGGCTCATACAAAAGCACTAACATGGAAGATAGGCTACCTTGCTTTGGGAACAGCATAAAGACCCATTTTCCTGGAACATATTGTGCATCAAGAAGAGAGATGCTTCATCAGCTTAGAGAAGTAGATTGGAGCCAGATTATAAGGGGATTCAAACGCCAAATAGGAATTTGTGATTTATCCCAGGACCAATTTGGAGGGGGGAGGGTACACACAGGAACTTATTGAACAAGGGAGGAAAATGATTGGGTCCAGGCATTAGGAATATCAATTTGTGAGCTGAATGGAGGTTAGTTTTTCAAGAGAAGACACTGGAGGTAGGGAAACCAAAGAGAGGATTATGGAAGTCATCTGAGAGAGTGAGGATAAGGGCCAGAACCATGGTGCTGATGAGGCAAGTGGAATGAATGGATAAATGGAACATCTATTAAGAGTTTGCTCCATGTAAAGAATAATGCTAAGCTCTGAGGATGCAAAAAGTATGAACAGAGAAGGCGGCCCAGATAGGAGAGGTGTTTTGGAAACGGAACTGACAAAATGTGGCAGCTGTCTCTTGATTGTGAATGCAAGACAACCATCCACCATGTTTTTTACCTTGTTCCAGGAAATGAAGATGATCATATAACTGTTTCCAGGAAATTGGCTTGAGCCAGACAGAGTCTGACGCTAAAAATGCTCCACAGATCACAGGGATCGTGGCTTTATGCTGTTAGACAAAAGTAGTTGGAGGCTCTTCTCTAGTATAGAGATGCACCAGTAAGCTTTGAATACACCAACCACGAGTAAGTCAGATATGGGTAAAATCAGGGATTAGCAGAGTTCTTTTAGAATAAGGTCTATACTTATGGATATAGGTATTGTAGTAGATGGAATGCTGGGCCTGGAATCAGGAAGACTTACTTTCTTGAATTCAAATCTGGCCTCAGATACTAGCTGTGTAACCCTGGACAAGTCACTTGGCCATGTTTGCCTCAGTTTTGTCATCTGTAAAATTATCTGGAAAAGGAAATGGCAAATCATGCCAGTATCTTTGACAAGAAAATCCCAAATAGCATCATGAAGAGTCAAATATGACTGAAAAATGACTGGGCACAAGTATCAGCATTAATTGCTCTAGCTGACTCTATCTGTCACTCTTTCTTCTCTGAGTTAACTGGCCTGAGATAAATATAGCCTTTACCAAAGGACCTTTTGGTTCTACAAGTTTATGATTTGGGCATATGGGCAGTGAAGAAGGAGGGAGACTAAGAAGAAAATGGTTTTGTGGAGGTCACCTAGCAGGTGGTAGAGGTTGCAACACCCTTTACAAAGCATACCATGATGAGTAATCACCAGATGGGAATGGCCAAGGAAAATGGCAGCTGGGAAGGTCCCACCCTGTTCTTGGTCCCTTGATTATAATGGGTCTGTACTGAAGTTTCTGAAATGAATGAGATCAATGAGAACTGGAGCTGGACTGAGGACACAAAATATTGATCCAACGGGGCTGGGTCTTGGTTGAGTGTTTTAAGAATAGGGTAGGTTGGGTTAGAACCAAAATATAGAAAGATAGAGGCAGAAAGATGTAGTGGGAAAGATGAGGCAAAGCTTAGGATCTGGGAGAATGTGGCCTGTGAGTGTCAGCACAGAAGTGGCCTTGAGAAGTCCTCCCTCCCTAGTAGTCTGAATCAGAGGCTGGATGACCTTGTGTTGGGGATGTGATAGTGGGTATTCCTTTGTGTATAAAATAGATAATTGTTGAGGTCCCTTCCAACTCTCAAATTCTGTGATTATATGAAAATTTCCATGTCTTTTTCAAAGTAGAGGAAATGGATGTGTTGTCTTAACTTTAAGGAAGCAGTCAAAAGGTCTTCCAGCGGATGAATAGGAACAGTTTCTCAGAGAAACTAGTTGTTTGCCCAGGACATCGATGAAACCCTCAGAATTATAGTCAGAGCGCAGCCTGATGGATGAGTGAAACTTCCCAGAATCCTAGTTCTTCTTTGGGGGACAGAAGTAGGGGTTGAGAGAAAAGCAAGATGCTTCTTTGAGCTCTAACATAAGATGATTTTCCTATTCTTCTCATAGCTAACCAGATGCTCCACTGGGCTCATCAGCCCAATGTTACAGACTCAGGGGGACATGGATCACAATTCAGTGCCAAGGAGAGAGCCCTGAGCAGGAGCCACTATCCAAGTGATCATCATGGAGACACTTTATCACTGAGTCTCAGAGATCAATCAATCAACCAATGAATCAAAAATATTTATTGAGTCCTTGTGTTGTGCCTGGCACTGTGCTAGGTGCTGAGAATAGGGTGTGGGGTACAGGGGGAAAGGTTGACTCTTCCAGCTTTTTCACTTAAGAGATGAAGATAATAAAGTGCAGCTCTAAATTAATATGATTGCTATGATGTATTCCCAAAGAGACAGTGTGTGTGGTTGCCTCTTGAGTCTCTCTTCTTTGGAAGCCTAGAGGTAAAGCTCTTATTTTTTATGGCGTGAGTCTCTCTCCTTCTTTCCCAGGCAGAAGATGTTGCTCAAAGAGAAATATGTATAAATACATATAGAGACAGACAGGGAGGCAGGCATGCAGAGACAGAGAATATATATATTATACATATGTATACACACATGTACACACACGTACACACACTCACACATATGTATATATGCATGTATATATGTGTGTATGTATGTATAAATGTGTATATATACAGACCCAGAGAGATATAGGAAAAAATACATATGGAGAGAGAACGTATATATATTTTATGTATATACATTTTATATATATATGTAAAATCACAAGTCTCTACCATGTGCAAGATCATGTTTTTGGCAGCCGATAGAGCTTTCTGGTACCAAATGGCATTTTTCTTTCCTTATAAAATGAGTTAAAAAGGTCTCACTTTCCCAGTAACTGGCACCCAGTTGATTTCTCTTTCCAGTTGCTGCTGTTGGGGGCTGGAGCCTCACATCATGCTAACTCTTTAGTCCTTTGGAGCATGGGACCTGGCTGCATTGTTCTACAGGGAGCCAAGTCAGCAGAATCCTGCCCAGGCATCCTTGGTTCTGGGGCATTCGGTCAGCCCTGAAGAGCAAGGCTCTGCTTTCTGCCACCACTGTCATCCATTACATGTTCTTGACTGGTCACCACGGAGAGTAAAAATCACAGAATATTAGCACTGAACAGGATATAACCCAACTCCTTCATCATTATACTTTGGAGCCCTGCCTTCAACTCTAGTCTCAGACAACTCTCTAGCCATGTGACTTCAGGTAAGTGATTTAACCTTACAGTCTCAGTTTTCTCATCTGTAAAAAGGGGATGATAACATGAAATAAAATATGTTAAGTACTTTACAAATATTAAAATGATATAAATTCTAATTATCATTTTTATTTTAGATGAAGAATTGGAGTCCATGAGAGAGAAAGCAGCTTGGCCAAGGTCACAAAGGTGGTTGGCAGAGCTGGGACTTTAATCCAGGTCTCCCAAATCCAAACTCTCTGTCTGTTCTACTATGCCTTGAATGCCCCCTCTCCCATCCTCTCGCAGCCCAGTCCCCCACTGAACTCTGTTCACCTCAGGGGGCAGAGAGTACGCTTTGGGTTAAGGGTGTAATGGCCTGGCTCACAGCAGAACCCTCTAGATCTATTTATTTTGTTCTAAAATCATTGCAGGCTCTGTTTAACCCAGTCTAGGCACATGCTCATTTGTGCTCTGAGAACGTGGAAAAGCATGCCTTCATCATGAGAATCAGACAAATGAAATACGACTAGCAAATGCAATTTGAAACAGATAAACAATACAAAAAACAAAAAGAAAGGTAAAAAGCAATGATCATCACCACAGGGAACTTTTGTCCAGGATTTTTCTCTCTGTCTGGACAGAGAAACTCATAATGGAGCTCAGATGAATCCAAGGGAGAATTAACCATTGAGCTACGTTTGGGGTAGGAGGAGCAAGTGCTCCAGAATTATTTTTTGAATTGAATTAATTTTCACCTGGAAAGTAAAATATGAAAAGTGTGATTAAAGGAATTATAGATTATACAAGTGAGATACCATGCTCCTTCTAATTGTCTCCTAAGACACTTAAGACACTTCTAAGATACCTCATGCTAGAGTTACATATGTAATTATAATTATGCATATATATGATATGTGACTACTATTAGAATCATACATGTAATTTTCTTACTCTAAATTCTTGTGACATTTTGTTAGTACCTACCCTCAGTGGGTTTACAGTCTAGAAGGAGGAGGCCAAAAGAGATTAGATTCAATTGTGGGGACTTAGGCAAGGCTTCGTAAAGGAAGTAGCATCTGAATTGGCCTTGAACAAGGAGTAATATTTTATCAGGTAGAATCAGGGCTGGGGAATGAGGAAGAGAGGGTAAGGAAAGAGACATTCTACGCAAAAAGAAAATCATGAGTAAAAATTAGGAGGCAGGAAAAGAGGAGACAAATTCAGAGAATGGCCAGTTTCCAGTTTTCATAAAGGACACCCAGAGGGCATTAGTGATGAAGCATGATTGGAAAGATGGGTTGGGATCAGATTGAAGAGAGCCTTGAACAAATGCAAGGTTGAACAGCCTAACTTCATTTACTTCGTATTCAAACACTGGAATCATTGAAGGGTTTGGAACAAGACAATGACATGATAAGAACTGTGCCTTCAAAAGATTATTCTGGTGCCAGTTGGTAGGAGGCATTAAAAGGAAAGAGACCAAAATCAGGAAGAGTATTTAGGAAACTGTTATGGAAATCTAGACACTGAAGGCAGGTATAAGAGAATATATACACACACATAAAAAGAATATATACACACACCTGTACATAAAAGGAATATATAGATGCATATTTATAAAGGGAATATATCCACATAAATGAAAAGAATATTATATATATTACCTTAATTTTGCCTATAGTGCCTTTGTGTATGTATATATGTATGTATGTATGTATGTATGTATGTATGTATGTATGTATATTGCAGTTGAATCCAAACTCCATCTCTATCAGTATCTAACTTTATAACTCTGGACAAGTTAAATGTGAGATGTGTATGTATGTGTGTACATATTTCCCTGTCCTTCATATACACATGCATATACACACATGTACATATACATACATATATGTACACACTCATATGTACACACATAACACATATATATGCACAATTACTATTAGTGATCACATGTTGGGGGAAAAGGGCAGTAATAAATCCATCACAGATTTGTTTTTCAGTTGTTTCAGTTGTGTCCAATGCTTCATGACCCCATTTGAGGTTTTCTGGTAGAGAGATTTACCATTTCTTTCTCTAGCACTTATTACAGATAAGGAAACTGAGGCAAACAGGGTTAAATGACTTGCCCAAGTTAAGTGACTTACTCACACAGTTATTAAGTGTCTGAGGCCAGATTTGAACTCAGGAAGATGAGTCTTCCTGACTTCAGGCATGATACTTTACACTACCCAGCTGTCAAATCATAGACACTTCTGAGGTTTTGACCCCAGCTGTCTGGTAGAATGATGGTCCAGTGAACAGAAGTCAGAACATTAGGACTTGCTTGCTGCCCCCCAAGTTAGTTTTCTGTTCTTGAGTAACCCCAGGATTGTGTCATGGTATAGTGGAAAGAGAACTGTATTATAGGCTAGTACTTTAGGGGCCATTCTAGAACCCAAATTTCTTTATGAGTTCTATGATGTTGGAAAAATAATTTCCCTAGATCTCAGTTTCCTCATTTGGCAAATGAGGGTATCAATCTAAATGATCTTTAAGTTCCTTTTCAACACTAATGTGCTAAGCCTTTGTGATTAGAACTAAAGAGGTCTCAGGTTATTTCACCCAAGAAACAGATAGGGGCTTATTGGCTCATAAAATCATACTTTTCCAGGTAGTAGGAACTTCCGAGGTCCTCGAATCTTACAGATGTGGAGACACAGATGCAGGGAAGTTAAGTGATCTGCCCTGGAGGCTGACTTATCAAGCAGCAGCCTCATTGAAAAGCTCATTTGAGAGAGTTGAAGGGCTAAACAAGAAAGTACCTCTTTTGGATATTGTCTGGGAGTGTGCATGGCAGAGAAAGAGGAAAAGGGAATAGATGCAGGGTGGGGAGCCTACAGCCTCAAGGCCACATGTGGCCCTCTAGGTCTTCAAAGGCAGCCCTTTGACTGAATCCAAACTTGTTCTGGGAAGTTTGGAATCAATCAAAGGGCTGCCCTTGAGGACCTAGAGGGTCACATGTGGCCTCAAGGCCTCAGGTTCCCACCCTTGGGAGTAGAGGAAGAGTTGAGGAAGGTTGGCACCACAAAACTGGGGTTTGGGAAACTAAGGAGGAAGAAAGAAATTTCAGTCTGAAATCTGGAGATGGACATAGCAGTCAATAAGAAAGGGCTGAGTAAGTAGAACTTAAATATGAACTAATAAAGTACTAAAAAGGCTGGAAAGGTCAATTGAGGTTGGGTTGTAAAAGCCTTTAAAGGGCACAAGATGTTTAGCCCTAGAGAAGGGGACACTGAGGGGCAGCATGGTGGATGTTCTCAGGTATCTGAAGAGCTATCATGTAAAAGGACTAGATGAGGCCTGCTTGATTCTAGGGGGAAGAACAAGAGTTTATGGGTAGAAGCCACAATGAGACAAATAGAAGTTTGATATCAGCAAAGGTTTTAACAATCAGAGCTGTCCCAGAGCAGAATGGGCTACTTTGGGATGTGGTAGGTTTCCTGTCAACAGCAATCTTCAAGCTAAAGCTGGTTGACCTCTTGGAGGGTATGTGTAGTAGGGCATATTGTGAACTGGATAGCTGCACACTTGGCCTTCCAAGTCTGAACATCTATGATTAAAGAGCTGAACTGGAACGTAATAATGCTAGACTTTTAAACTCTAATGGATGCCAGCTGTCTATAGCTTGTACAGTGAGATCTCCACATATGACATTCCAATAACTTTGCTCTCTGACTGCCCAGCACAAAACACTCTTTAAGGCACTCAGGAGGAGGGGTCCTGAAAGTGAGAAAAGATGGAGAGGGAGCCGTGGTCCCAAGGCAGATCTTTGAGAACTTTCTGTCCTCCCCTCTTCCACAACTGGGAGGGGGAGTCCTCCTCCAGAGGCAAAAATCGGGGGGAACCTTCTGTCTGAGGATGCCTTGGACCTGCTCCATCCCAGCAGGAAAACATGCCTTTATCATGAGAAACATGTAAGTGTTCAGATTTGCTTCCCTGTTTGACTTAGAAATGTGTGCAGAGGAATGAGTGAGTCAGTGCGCCTTAGGAGTGTGGGGATTAAGAGAACCCTTTGAAAGGAAAGAGACCTTCACAAGAGGCCTTCAAATTATGCTTAAAAAAGCAAAATATGGGGAAAAATGACTTAAAAGTAAACAGGCAAAGAGATGTGCCTCTTGGGTTGGGGAATAGAAGAGTTAACAGAGAGACGCTTAACTGCAGCACCATCCCCACAGGACATCTTTCCCTGGCCATAAAATTTTTAAAATGCAACCCTTTGGAAAACAGAGTTACATCGTTATACAGTTCTTCCACAAAGCTTTAATTCCCACCACCACCCCAAGCTGGGGAAGCAGCTGAAATCTCACAAGGAAACTTGGCCTTTTGAAGATTTCCAGTAATTCTTGCAACTTAAAGGGCTGTGCTAGGCTATCTCTTTTTTCCATCCTGTGTCTTTTGTCCCTTTGGAACCTGACCACTGTTTGCCACGTATGATTTGGGTTACCTCAGGCAACTCAAAGTGCAATTGGGAAGGGCCTCCTTTTCTACAGGAGACCCAATGGAGAACCCAGACACACCTGATGAAGGGGTTGATGCTACATGGCATCTCTGACAATCTTTCTTCTCAGTTATGGATGTGCCCTGGGTGGGAGGGAACAGGGGTAGAGGAAGCAATTCATCTGTAAAATGATGGGGTTGAACTAAATGATCTCCAGATGCCCCTACAGCTAAGCTCCTATGATTAGAAAGACAAAAACAAAACAAAACAAAATAAAAAACCTCAAAACCAAAAATCACTCCAGATTAAGTAGCAATGACTGGGGCCAGGTGAATGGATTCTTTTGTTTTGTAGTTACCCTTTTGGTAATGCCTCAGGGATGACTCAAAAATGAATGGGTGGGCTCCTGGGAGGATGGACTGCTGAGAGATGCCATCCTTTGTGCTGGTCTACAGAAGTCAGCCAGCAGACCTGCTCCCTTCCACCTTCCTCCCATATTTTCTCTTCTTTCTTTAAAGTATGTAATATAGGAAAACGTGGTACAGTAGTGAACAGAGTGCTGGGCCTGGGATCAGGAAAACCTGAATTCACATCTGGCCTCAGACACTTATTAGCTGTGCGATCCTGAATAAGTCACTTGTCTAGTTCTTTCTGCTTTATCTGGAGAATGGGGAAGATAATAATAGCACCTATCTCCTAGGATTCTGAGGCTCAGCTGAGATATTTGCAAAACCCAGTACCTGTTACAGAGTGTTTTATAAATGTTAGTTATTATTATTATTGACAATTATAGTAATTACAAGGCTGAACATAGAGCAAGTTTTCAGAAGGATACGGTTCAGATGGGAAGAGGTCAGGACTTGGAAAGTATTTTCAAGCTAGTTAGTTTATAGATCTTATTACTTCAAATGACAGTTCCATACCCTCAAAAAAATACCTTACAGAGATTGACTCAAGCATGTGTATGCTTAACGTGGAGAAAGGGAGACTTGGGGGATGGAGGAGAGCTGTCTTTACGTATCTGAAAGAATGCTACATCCAATGGGAATTTGATAAGTTCTGCTTAGCCCCAGAGGTCAGAAGTAGCAGCAGAGGTGGGAGTGGTGGGGCGGGGAGGGGAATAGAGGTTTGCAGATTTTGACTCTGTGTAAGAGGAAATTTCCTAATTGTTACAGCTACCCCAAAGTGGAATGGGTTGCTTCAGGCAGGGCTGGGTTCCACCTCCTTCTAGGTCTTCAAGCAAAGCCAGATCTCTCATCAGTTGTGTTGGAGAGGATTCTCATTTGGGTGCAGAGTGGGCTAGATGCTTCCAACGCCCCTTCCTGCTCTGAAATTGTGTGTTTCAGATTCTGCGATGTATATAAAGGCTGGTCTTGTAGAAGGGAAGAGGAATTCACCTTGTTTTATTTAGGAACAGTGGGTAAAACCAGCAGCAAGAGATGTCAGTCGAAGAGAACTGGGGTTTGACTCCATGCAAGGGAAACCTTTCTAAGGGAAGACTCACTGCCAGCGAGTCCACAACGCTGTAAACTGCTTCAGGACATACTGAATTCCCCATCACGAGAGCCAGAACTACTATGATTGGGCATGAAGCTTTTTCCTAGGGCACCCCAAATAATAATGATAATGATAATAATAATAATATTATTATTATGTCTTTTGATTCTCAAACAAAACTGTGAAGTAGGTAATACTATTTAGTATTCTTATTTTATAGACAAGAAAACTGAGGCTGAGAGGTTAACTTGCTTGCCCAGAATCACATAGTCAGTAATCACCCCAAGCAAGATTTGAACTCAGGTCTGCTGAACTTCAATACATCCTCCAGGTATCATATTTTCCCTGTTGTTCTTGACTGCCGTACTCAGACCTGAGCTTATGTTCACCTTAAAGGGTTAAATTCCCCAGGGTGCCCTTGCTATGGTTTTCTCCTCCAAGGGTTCACTTCATTTTCTTTTTCCTGCCCTTAGCAACCATGGAAAAATTGAGGGCCAAGCAGGAGTGTGCTGGCAAATATTTAAAAGCTAGCTCTCAAAAAGAAAAGACAAAACCAAACTATAAACAAGCCATTTAAGTTTAAAGTCCATAAATCACATTTTTTCCATCTCTTTTGTCAATCTTTGAGGTGCAAAGGCTCACACTAAAATTGTAACAATTGGCTCTCAGGATCTGGTAAGAGCTGCCTCCAGCACACCACTGGTGCCAGGACTCAAGGTCCTGGTCCTGGTCTCTCTTCTGCTGTGTCCTTACCCCAAAACAGAGCTGGCCAGGGGCAATTTCAGTGAGTTAAAACCCTACCTACACCTGGAAGTTTTCAGATCAAAGCTAAACAGCACTTGTTGAGGCTGGTCTAATCAGGATTTAGGTTGGGTTAGGGGTTGAATTAGATGGTTTGTAATAACCCTGGCATTTATGGTATCTCTGGCCCCATTCTGCAGGATCTTCCCAATACCCCGCCCAAATGGAAGGCAGCATGGCAGAAAGCCGCTCCTTCATTCAGGGAACAAAAAAGTCCTCTCATTCCTACCCAGAACTCGGCATGGGCAAGTGACCAGCTGACTGCCCAGGGACTCAAGTGTTTGCTAACTTGGGCTACTTGTGTAGAAGTTAATCATTCTCTCTCAACTCAGACTAAAGAGTCCATTGTCCATTACCCCTATTCAAAAGCTGCCTAACCTGGGATAATAAACAGGTGTCTCTGAAGAGGTTCACAACCTTTGTTGGGTCATGGATAACCCCTTGGTCAGTGTCTGGTGAAATCTATGGATCCCTTTTCAGAATCATGTTTTAAATGCATAAAAATACATTGGAGTCTAAGAGAAACAAATCATATTGTAACATAGTTAACAGAACCTTTGAAAAAACAAATTCATAGACATTACGTTATCAACACTTTCAAGTCTACGGAAAAGACAAGAGAATAGTTTCTCTAATCAAAACCAGCATCTTAGGAAAATGTAATTGAGTATAGATTCTAGTATTTTGTAATCCAAAGTTTACTTGGCCCCCATCTGCCCATCAGTCGAGCTCAGCAAACACTCCCTAAGTATCTCGTTATAAGACATGTTTTTTACATGCTGCTACATGAACTTTGACAAATCTCCTGACATATGTGGGCCTCAATTTCCTCATCTATAGAACTAGACTAGATAAATGATTTCTACAGTCCCTTCTATAAAGCCACAGAGATCCAGTATTTCTGAAGTGTTTGGCATAAATGAACTGCTTGGATACCCACAATTTTGAAATATATACTAAATATGTTTTAACTCCTTTCTTTGCAGCTCAGAAAAAATGGGGTTTGTTAAGATTAAATGCTATGGTCACTATTTTTAAATGTTAGATACCAGATTTGAACCCAAGTTCTTCCAGACTCCAAGTCCAGAGTTTCTTCCTGTGAAAATGAATACCTAACCCTTCTTTAAAATTGAGGAACTGACCAATTAGAGAAAGGAGAAGGTTCTTCCATAGTGAGAAGGCTTTATTTCTTCTAGAGTGTTAAGGCTGTTGGAACATGGTGGTAAAGGCAGTTTCCAGGGTGCTAAGATAAGGAATTGGGTCCAGAAAGGTGTGTGTTCATCCTTTGTTGCCAAAGAAGACCATGCCATCAGAGAAATGAAGACACGACTTGCACTTGCCTTTGTTTTGAGTGAGGGAGGGCTGTGCAGGTCACCAGCCTCACTTCTCCTCCAAAGCCATCTGAATCCAGTGACCTGATATTCATCAGGATGATTGGAGATGACCCAGGATGAGACAGTTGGGGTTAAGTGACTTGCCCAAGGTCACAAAGCACTCAGCTGCACTGGTGCCCTATCCACTGCACCACCTAGCTACCCAAGGTCCTGAAAGGAATGAAGGACTGAAGAGACCTAAAGCTCTGGGTGTGAAGCTCTGCTGTACAAGGGACTATTCGTATAATCTTAAACATGTCACTTGACATCTATGTCCTTTACAAAATGAGGTGGCCCTGCCAGGTCTGACATTCAGAGGATCATCGATTTAGAGTTGAAAGGGCCTTTGAGGTTATCTAAGCAAATGAGAAAACGGAGGGCCAAGGAGCCCCAAAGTCAAACAATAAACAACAGAGGTCGGATTTGAACCCAGACCTCCTGATTTCAAATTCAGAAATTCTTCTCACTGCACCACTTAGCATTATCTATATTTTTTCAAAGAGTGGAAAAATGCCCTTGAGTGTTTTACAAACTCTTCATGCCTTGACCATCTCACAGCCTATACATTCGGCCCATGACTTCCTCATGAGGTCGGTGTTCTTCTTACCAAAGGCCTCCATTTCTACTGAGCTTTTTGCCCAGAGGTTCCTAGCTCTTTCCCCCTCCCCTCGTTCCCCTTCCCCACCCATTCCTGTCCAGTATCCCCAGAAAGTGAGGAACAGAGGCATGATTATTGTTCCCAGATGCCCACTATTCCTAATATCCAGAAAATTTATCATTCCCTCATTCCGCCTGGCAGGTCTCGTTACCCTGTCCCCAGGGACAGGAATGTGGGAAAAATAGTCAGACATAAAGCAAAGGGGAGAGATTGTGAGTTGAGGCTAGGAGTCTTTCTTTTTTAAATTTTTTTCTTTCTCTCGTTCCTTCTTTTTTCTCTTGTAGGGAGAACCGAGAAGAGGAAGGAATGTGGGAGGTAGGTTAACCCTTCAGAGTTCCACCAGAATGCTGCTCGTTCCTTTTGCCCCTGATGTCTCCCACAGGCTCTGCTGCTTTAAGGAGAGCCTGCTGGTCTGGATTTATAGCCTGGGTGCTGGATTTCTCTGCATGTGTGGTTTTAGCATTAACACTCCTGGTGAAGCTGGCTGTTTCCCTTCCCAGGCTGTGAAGGGAACTGAGGTTCCAGCAAAGAATGGCTCCTATTCATGGTGAGGTTTGCAAGGTAAGTTTATTACAAGCCCCAAGTAACAGCTATAAACTTTTAAAAGCAGGAGCCAGTGGGTACTTGGATGTATTTTTGCAAACTTCTGTAATCAGATGAGGAGAACTGGTCACTTCTCTGGATGTGGTCCTGTCCTATATTGGAGTATTGGTAAGACCCATTGTCACCAAATTTCCATTCCAGTTAGTCTCTTCACTTTAAGTCTCTCCCAGCAGCCCATATCAGTCAGCACAAACTCAGGTGGCATAATGGATGACTCAGACCTCAACAATGCCATTGGCTCACCACAAACCACTAGACTGGGATATCAGTCGTACATTGTATTAAATCTGTGTCTGGCTGCTGACATGCCATGTGAACCCAGGCAAGTGAGACCTCTCTGGGTCTCAGTTTCCTCATACCTAAAATGAGAGGGGTGGAGTAGATGATGCGAAGGATCAGTCAGAATGATTTGCATTGTTAAAAGTGCAATCTTGGACTTTCACAGACTTTGAGATCAAGAAGAAAGAAGATTGAATCTGGAGTCAGAGGACCCGCATTTATATCCTGGCTCTGCTATTGACTGTGTGGTCTTGAAGAAATCGTTTCCCTCTCTGGGTCCAAGTTTCATTATCCAGAAAATGAGGGAGTTGATTTAGATGTCTTGTGAGGTGCTTCTCCAGATACATCTCTGGTCCTATATTATTCAAAGGGATAGAACCTTAGTTTTCTCTGATATTGCTTTGATTTTCTGCTACTCTGAATTTCCAAGCAGTCAGCAAGAAGGTAAAGTAGAGAGAAACACTCAACCCCCATCCCTACCCAACAAACGTGGGTTGACTACTGGGAAAAAAAAGCAAGAAAGAAAGGGGGGGAAAGCCCAAGCCCTTATAAAGAGCCTTTCTTTTCCAGAGCCCAGATCCCATTCCAGACGTTATCTCATCCATCCTCCTCAGAGCCAGGTGATGTAGGAAAAGATACTACCTGTCACTAGTCCACCGTTACAGTAGGAGAAACTGAGGCATGGAGACATGAGGTAATAGAAAGGGGTGGTCACTTTTCCCTGAATTAAGTCGCCTAATAGGGACCCTGGATCTAACCATTGGCCCCTAGGCAATCCTGCTAGAGTGATGTAATGGATTCTGGTGGGATGGGATTAGAACCATCACAGGGTATGTGCTGAGGTTTCCAAGTTCACTCCCTCCTTGGCTTTCCTGAAAGACTGCCCATGCACATGGAGTTGTTTAGGGCTTACCTACATTTTTCATTACATGGCACCCTTGTAAAACTGTCTGTGGGCTATAGCACATGGCAGGAGTAGAGGGGGCAGAGAAGGAAAGCCAGGTTCTAATCTATTTATGAGAATGAGGGTTCTCTCAGGCAGAAAGTAAAATGAGGCAGGAGATCAGGCGGGAACCTGAAAAGAAAGCAAAGCCACCAGAGACACATAAGCTAAGGGTGATTCCTTGCCACTGGAGGATACTTTACATTTTGTGAAGCACTTTCACATCATATGAGGATCTCCTTAAATAATAATAGCTGGAATCAAGGTAGTCCTCGCAAAACACTGCAAACATTACCCGTCTAGGTCTCCTAGCATTCCTGTGGGGAAGAGTCTGTAGGCATTATGATCCCCATTTTACAGATGACGATACTGAGGCTCAGAGAAGTTAACAGACTTCCCCACACAGATATTAAATATCAGAGGAAGGACTGAACTAAAGTCTTCCTGACTCCTGTTCCCGCAAATTCTTTCCACTACACCATGCTTCTCATCCATCCTGCCTATCTCATAAGGTTAGAATTGTAGAATGTTATGAGCTAGGAGAGCTCTTAGAGGCTGTGTGTTTGACCCTTTCATTGTATAAATTGATATGGTTTGCTTATGTCAGTCTTCATTTCCTTTCCTTCCCTTTCCCCTGGCCTCTCCTCTCCTTTCCCCAGACCTTAAACCTACTGCACTCTGAAACTGGGACACCAATGGGTCCCTGCCTAAGGGCTCTTCTGAACCCTCCTAGCTTTAGAGTGATTATCAGTTGTAACTGTTGCTATTTCCCACCCAGCCTGATGTCTTTCTGTTCTTTGCCTCATTAAAGGGTCCATGCCCCGGCTACTTCTTAAACAGGCCTATTCAATGTATGGGTGTGGCCTACCTCTAACTGAGCACCTGCAAAGACCTTGGCCTAAAGGGTCCAAGGTCTCCTAGTGCATCCTGGGTCATCTCCAGTCATCTTGATGAATATCTGGTCACTGAATTCAGATGGCTCTGGAGGAGAAGTGAGGCTGGTGACCTTCACAGCTCTCCCTCACTCAACAAAGTCAAGTGCAAGTCATGTCTTCATTTCTCTGATGGCATGGTCTTCTTCATCAACAAAGGACAAACACAATATAATCCCTTTCTTCCCTTGCCACTGTCATCTCTTATAATGGAAAGACAGAGGAATGGGGGAGGGAAGGAGAGAGAGCTATACACACACACACACACACACACACACACACATACACACACACACACAGAAAGAGAGACAGAGAAAGAGACAGAGACACGGAGAGAAACAGAGACAGGGAGAGACACAGAGAGAAAGACAGAGACAGAGATAAAGACAGAGATAGAGGAAGGAAAGAAGGAGAGAGAAAGAGACATTAAAGAGACAGAGAGAGTAATTCAACAAACCCAATCAACATATTAGCTGATACTAAAAGTATAACCATCCTTTTGATTTCACAGATAAGGAAGCTGTCCGTAGAGATCAATAGACTTCCCCAAGACTGTTATATTTTGATACACCATTTTAAAGATGGTGAAAGTGGACAAAGGTCCTTTGCCAGGCCTCAAAGTCCCATAGGTATTTAAGGGTTGAATCTGGACTGGCAGAACCCAGGTGGTTCTGATGGTAAGTTGTGTTCTTTTTCTGGTATCTCTATTGCAATACTGGTCATGAAGCACTGACCTGGAGCTTGTAAACCTTAGACAGTTTAGATGAAAAGATGGATAGAAGGAGCACAGGTTCCTCTGTGAGAAAAGCCTGGAGAAATAGGACATTTCAGAAAGGGAGAGATTGTTAACAGTGACTGGAAAGAGAAGAGTTGGAGGGCTCCATGCAAGTAAGGAATGTAGACTATATGCACTCTGGTTCTTTATCCAGGAGTTGGGCCTTGTGCATTGCCCCTCAGACTTCCAAAGGAACTCCATGAGAAGTTAGAGTGTTTCTTCTCCCCTGCCATTAGCTAGATGATCCTCTGTCCCCTGAAGGTGTGTCCCTCTCATTGGTACGGGACCAATGATAGACTCCCAGTTCCATTTAATCATTTAAGATGAATTAGATTTTATGTAGGGATATTGCTTTCAAAGATAAAGAAAGAGCAAAAAAAAAAATATTCTTTTCCCTCCTAATACCACTGGGGCTTAATCCCTTCTATATGGTCTTATTTTCTGGAGAAAATTTAAGCTCCACTTAGCTCAGTTCCTACATAGAATTGGTTCGATCAAGATCACGTCTAGATGCTGTATGTCTGTCAGGTGAGTCCTTCCCTGGACAGCGGTCCTGTAGGTCACTTGTTCCTCAGGGAATCAATGCTCCTCTAGCTATGAAATCCAGACTGGATTCTGAATCCTGGATTCATGTGGTTTACTTTCCCAGTCAAAATCAAGATTCCATGCCCTGTACCTAGAACTGAAAAGAATAAACAGAAAAGTCAAAAACTGAGGCCTGTTTCTTGAGTGCCATATGACCTCAGAGTGAAGAACCACTCAAGGCACCAAAGTTCTTCCCCTTCCCTCTTGGTTGCCCATGGAATGCCATAAGTGAAGGAGTTGCTGAATGAATTGAGGAGATGTAGGAAATTGACTCAAGCCCTTTTGAAGATGTTGACAGTTCTGGCTACATAGTCAGTTGTAAAAGACTCTTCCCAGCCACATGGCTAACCAACTGGAACCGTAACAGAATGGTCGTACATGTTTCATTAGTCTCTCCAAAGCATTTCCCTTACACAGTATTATTTTTCTTGCAGAAGCAAGCTCCTAAAGCATCCTCCTCATGGAGAAGCTGTACCAGCTAAGCACATAGATCATGCATGGACCAGACGCCCATTACAAATGGAAGAGGAAAGGAGATTTTCCCCACTCCATGAAAAAGAAGAGCCAGAAAATACATCTGCCTATACTTCTACCATCCTCTTGGGTACAGCTGTAGTCTGAGGGGAATGGGTGAGAGAAAGGAAAGATTATGGCAAAGTTTTGTTTGTTATGAAGCACCTTTAACCCATTAGAGTAATTCAGGACCCAAACCAGATTAAAATGTGATTGGGAAATCTTTAACCCAATAAATAAAAATACAATAGGCCTTAACATGTGGTTTTCTAAGTCAATATGCAGGAATTTTTAATGACTGGGTTAGCCCCTGATTCTGCATGCGTTTGACACCTCTGCTTTACAGAAAGCTTCAACCCATTCCACATCTGATTGTTCTCCAGAACACCCCAGAATTGGTTCTAGAAGAGGAAGGTTATCATCAGTCTACTTCTCTTGATTTCTTTAATGGTTATCTCAAAAAAGTCTATCTGTTAGACTATGATTTATAAGTTTCAGACCTGGAAAAGGAGATCTTGCCTCTCCTCTTGGCCTTTTAACTCAAAAAACTAGGCTGAGGGAAACATGGCATGAAATATACAATCCAGGAATGGAAATTTATTCATTCAACAAACCATATAATGTGCTATATTCTTTGACACATATGAGGAAGTATAGCGTCCTCATATGCTAAAGATAACGTAAGATTATTACCCTCAAGAAGCTCTCAAGCTATTTGAAGAGAAATACAACTCAAGGCAAAAATATATGCAAGGGGTTTCCTGCTCTCTTTAATAAGCTCATATAGGAGATAAGATTTCGTTGGGCTCTGATCATATCTTTCTATGGACAGTGTGGGATATACAAATTGACAATCTCCAGGAGGATCAAGAACATTTCATTAGGGATGATTTAATTTACCTGGCTGGTATGGGTTGGGATCATCTCTTTATGATACCCTATCAAAGGAAGACTTCATTAAAAATTTGGTCTTTTGTCCTTTTTGCTCTTCTCTTTTGTGGGCCAGAACAGAGGGAGCTGAGGGTCCTGGTGGCGCTGGAGGGAGGAAATCCCCACACTTTAGCTCTTAATGATTTTCTTGGGGTAGAAGTTCATGGTAGCTGTATGTGGGTCTTGCTCTTGTGGGAAAGAGTTATAGACATCTAGTTTCTGACCCCAGTCTTGGAGAAGCAGTGGCATAACCTCTCAGTCCAATAGATGACAGCTCTTGATAGGGGAACCACGTGGTATTAGTGGTAGGAGTTCAGAGAGGTATTGAGAATTCTTGAGACACAGCATTCTGGATAAGAGGCTTGTAGTTCTTGGGTAGTGTGGTACTGTCATCCAACCTCAGAGCGTACGATAAGGGGGCTGTCCTGGGAAGAACTAACCTTGGGAGCATCTATTGAGGATACTTGAGTTTGAGAGGCCAGGGATCCACCCTTCTGAAGAGAGAGTAGGAGAGAATGAGAGACTAGCCTCTTGGAGAGAGAAGACAATCATGTGCTTGACTGTCCAAACTTTAGAAGCAGCAGAAAGGTTTAAACCATATTTGGGGGGTAGAGGCAAAAAACCAGACTGTTTTCACTATCCTCATCAGATCTTCAGTAAGTACAAGCTGCTTCTCTAGAAGCTCCAAGAATGTTCTCCTTCAAAGAGGAGTCCAGGAATGAGCTTTGATGCTTGTGTGACTCTTGGGAATGAAAATGGGGCTCATAACAATTTGGGTATTTGTCTCTAGAAACTCCAAATTCATGTCTTTTCAATAGTTGTGAGTCCAAGTTCCTTAGCATTGTACCATGAGACTGACTGATAACATGAGTTTCTGGAAGAAGTGGGACTCAAAAGAATATTGGTAACTTGCCTGTGTAGCATGTCCAATAGTTCCCTTGGGAGAAGAGCAAATCATTATGCCAAAAGGCTTGATGCTTATATGGATTTCTAGGGTGAAATAGGAACTTGACATAGGAGTATATATATCTAGATCTAGATAGATCTAGATACATACATACATATATATTTATGTGTTGTGTGTGTATGTATATATGTATATGCATGTATATGTTATTTAATTATAGAACTGTAACTAATATATTATGTAATTCATATGTAATTATAAGTATAGATAACATGACTTATGAGTTCTTTCTGTGTTTTCTGAATTTTCAGAGGAAAGGAGGAAATAACATATCCTGTATCTAATACCTGGATTTATGCACTGAATACATGAATGTACATACAATAAGCCTTCAATGCTTACATAGGCAGAAATGACACTTTTACCTATATCTGCAGAGAAAACAACATGTTATATTTGGGCTATATTATTTCAGATTCTATATTAATACATTATAATATATATTATATATAATATATATTAATTCAGATTATTTCAGTTCTAAAGGGTAAAAATAAGTTAAAGGAAGAGAGATGAAAGACAGGGAAGTGGAGGAAGGAGGGGACACTGTCAAGATTAGAAGATATAGAGGCTGGGACACCAAGCCACATGTAAAGCAGGACAGGGTCTAGCATGTCTTGTCTCTTGGAATATATTCACACAAACATCACATATAGAGTAGTGTAGACAATATTGTAGCATGGGGGGGGGGCATTATCATTGTTAAGAGGAGGATCAAGAAGAAAGTTTCTAGAAAAAAGCCATAATTTGACCCCCCATGTTGTGAAAAAGAGAATTTCTTCTCAATGCTCTGACAGATTCATTCCCTAACCCAACAGCCATTACCTTCAGATATTCTCGGGAAGGGGAGGGAAAAATCAAGATATGTCTCTTTAGTCCTAGTTCTCAATAAACATCGTTTTCTTCATTTCTATGAAATGATAAAATCAGAGAGCCTCTTGGGCTTTTGAGCAAAAGAAGCGATCAATTGTGGCTGGATTCTACCCTGGGAGAGCTAGTGCTTTATTTATTTACATTTAAAATTTTTCAGTATTAGATCCAGAACTAGCAATTTATATTTGGTGTCTGCCCAGTTTTGTGTGACTTCTCTTTGCATATTTCCATTACCCAAATAGGCACTAAAGGCAGGAGCCCTCATTTTACAATTTTGGAGCCTTTCCCTGATTTGCAGGGTACTTCTCACTCACCTAGGGCTCCTTTGATTTTGAGACTTAGCTGACAGCTGTACCACAGCGTTAGAAATGTATCTACCCTGTACAAGACACTTGTATAGAATGAAGGAAAATGGTAATGGAACTCACAACCTTTCCACTAAAGGTCATTTGACAGTAGCCTAATGACCCTGAGAAATCCATTTATGGGACCTAAAGAGCCTCCTAGCACAGAGCTCTCCCTTTTAAGATCCCAACTACAAAGACATTTCCTTCAGTTTCCTTCCTCATTCTTAGTCTTTCCCTCCCCCAATGACAACAATAAAATTACTATCAATCACTGGTCTTGAACGCTGAAAACCTGGTTTTGAGTATTGGCTTTAGTACTTATTAGTGATTTGTCTACAGTTAGGTCATTTAACCCAGCGGTTAGGTGAATCTTGATGTCCTCTTCTGTAAAATGGGAAAAATAACCCATTTCATAGGGTTGTAGTAAGAAAAGTGCTTTTTACATTGTTGGGCAAACATATCAAGCCCCTACTATGCCAGTTAAAGTGAGGGAGAAGTGTAAAACACGTTCTTGCCCTCAGGAAGTTCATAGTCTATCTGAAGATAGACAAGATATACATGAAGAAGACTGAGGCAGAAAATAAGATCCTGGTATAATGTATTTGGATCCAGAAAAATGTCCATTCAAATCCTGTCCCAGATATTTAATAGTGATGTTACCCTGGGCAGGTCACTTAACCCCTCAGATCCAGTTACCTTACCAGTAAAACTGGAATAACAATAGAACTCATTTCAGACATTTGTTTGCTCTGAGGTTCAAATGAGATAATATAGATTCACTGTTTTGGAAACCTTAAAGAACTATGCAAATGCCAATTATTATTAACATTAGCACTTAATTGTCTTCCAAGTAAAATATTCCTAGAACAGTCCTGATAGTGTGGGTTGGAATGTTTACAAAAGGCTTTTTGGGCATGACAGAATATGTGCTGAGGTTTGAAGGATATTTGGAATTTGTATGAGGAGATGGGAGCATGTATTCCTTTCAGGAGTAGAAATGACATAAACCAAGGACTCAGGCAGGAACCAGCATGATATGTGATGAGGATAGTTGAAAGTGAGCAAAGTGAGGATGAGTACCAAAGAGAAATGGGAAATATAGTTGGCAAGGTAGGCTGGGGCCAGATAGGCAAAGTAGAAAAGTAGTATGGCATCATCTGCGTAGAGTAGAAAAGCACCTTAGCAATTACCCAAACCAAGTCTTTTATCTTACAGATTTGGAAACTGAGGCCCATAGAAATTAAGTGACTTGCTAAATGTCACAGAACTGGTATTTAAATCAGGCATTGTATTTCCATGTTCAGCTACGTCCATTACATTATGCATTAGGGTGAAAAAGAAAGAGAAGAAAAAGTGTAAAATGATTTTTGGCAAGAAGAACATGACAAAAAGAATGTAGAAATGTCAGATTTGATATGACAAGCAATAGGGAGAGATTGTAGACTCTTGAATAAGGGAGTAATGTGAAAAAAGGGGTGCTTTGGTTAAAGGAGGCTGGCAGCATACATATTGAAGTGGAGGGGAAAAGGACAAAGAGATCACCTGGTAAGCTGTTGCAGTAATTCCAACATGAACTGATGAGGTCCTAGGCTAAGGTGGTGGCCATTGGAATGGAAAGGGAAAGAAAAATCCAAGAGACATTTGGAAGGAGTGATCAGCAGGACCTGGTAGCAAATGGGATGTGAGGAATGAAGGAGAGAGGAGTCAAAGATGACTCAGTTTTAGCTTGCAGAGCAGGCGAATCCATGAGGCTTCTCTATCATTTAGCATCAACTCTATGTGCTTCATGGAGTAGAAAGAAGCCAAGATAACACTTTGTCTTTGAGCCCTGCACACCCATGCAGCATGTAGGTACAGAGAGAAACAGGTATCCACATTATTACATACAGGAACACACACACACAGGCTCACACAGGGCACATATATTTACACTCAGGAACATCTACACTCTCACATACTCATACACACAGAGGTACCAGTACAGGCACAGACATTGCCTCCCATCATAGGTAAAGCATGTAATCCAAAAGTGTCACCTTCATTCCAGCCCAAGGTTTTCACTCCTGACACTGGTGGACCATAGAGATACTACAAACAAGTAGCATCAGCTTCAAAGGTGGATAGGGCAAGCAGGGCTGCCTGTCCTGAGGGCTCTTTTCTTCTCTGGGATAGCAAGGATGGAATAATGGTAGGGAGGTGAAGGAGAGGAGAGGAAGGGGGAAGGAGAAAGGAGGGTGAAGAGAAGAGGAGAGAGAAAGAGAGAGGTAAGTAGGGGCAAGTAGAAGAAGAGAAGAATGATGAAAGGAGAGGAAAGGAGAGAGAAACAGAGAGAGAGATGGAGAGAGAGAGAGAGAGAGAGAGAGAGAGAGAGAGAGAGAGAGAGAGAGAGAGAGGGAGAGAGAGAGAGATAAAGAGGCTTTCAGCAAAGCCAACTAATTCACATCTCAGGCTTCACAGTCCTTCCAAGAATGCCTCAAGACTTCCAGAGAAATTCCTGTGATATTAGCTGAATTTCCAACACAAACATACTCTGTCTTTGTATCCAGAATTCATGTTTATAAAACTCCCTTCTAACTACCCCCTTTCCTCCTCCCTCCAGTTTTGGAAGACTAGGAGTTTTGCTCACATGAGGAGTCTTGGAGTTTTCTTCAAGGTTCCACTCCAGAGTCTCCACTGCATCAAACCTTTCTTGATGCCCCCAGACTCTTCCCCAAATTGTCTTGTATCTGTTTACATATATTTATATTAGCTCATATTTCCCCCTTTTGGTATGTTGTAACTATCTGAAGGACAGAGGTTGCTTCACTTTTGTGTTTGCACCCATAGCATTGCCTGGCATGTAGTGGGTACTTAATGAACTCTTGTTGATTGCTAGATAGAACACCTATTAAATGTTTACTATGGGCCAGACACATTCTAGGAATACAAAAAAGTGAAAAAAGATAATCCCTTCTCAGAAGGAGTTTCTATTCTAATGGGGGAAGACAATGTCAAATAGGGAGTTAAGAAAGATGGGGAGGGTATCCCCAGCTGCTGCTGAAGAGGTGGAAAAGTCAGAAAACAGGAGTGGAGCTAGGAGTGAAATGAGTATGGCCTAGACAGCTCCTGAAGTGATGGGATTTCCAAGGTGAGATAGTGTTTGTCCAACCAGGAGGTGGAAAAGTTTGGAGAGTGAACTGGGAATGATCAACTGACTGATGGTAGGAGAAGTATCGAGAGTTTTCAGATGGAAGGGTCATTGAGGTCATCTCATTTTACTGTCAAAGAGACCAAGTCTCAAAGAGGTTCAAAGGTTTGCTCAAAGTCATCCAGGTAGCAACTGGCAAAGCCATGGCTCGAAATCAGGTCCTGTTCCAAATTCAGCACTTTGTGGGACTGTCAACTTCTGTCTCAACAGATAGAGAATGAGGGAATTCATGGTTTGCCAGGAACCATGGGAGATTGCTTTTTCTGCCATCAGATCAGACACTGAGGTCAAGCTTGTCTTATCATTTTCAGGGAGATTGGTTGAAGAAACAGGGAACACAGGTATTAAGCAAAAGAAAGGGTGAGATTTCAGGTGTCAATAACAGGAGGTGGTGGTGGTGGTGGTGGTGGTGGTGGGTTACATGGGGCTATTGTGATACAAGGACATAAATGCACATTAAGTCACTTCCACCTGTACACATTGAGTTGTATCAGCTTATTTCAGAGAGTGTGTTGTTTTGTGGAAGGAGGCAGTGTTAGGGAGTACATGAGGACATAATCTGCCTCAGGTCAAGGTCAAGGTTTACAAGGATATAGAAAGGGCTTGGGGGGCGGGGAGCACTTGTAACAACCATTGCTATCTTCCCAATTTTATTGGAGGTTCAACAGATAAAATATGAGCTTTTATATTAGGTTCTTAAGGTAAGGGAAGCATATACTACAGCTTTCCCAAGCAACCTAACCCAATCTAGCTCTACTAAATCCTTCCTGCTACATGATTCAATGGATAGAGAAAGGGGTGTGCCACATTGGCCTCTAGGCCACAGATTTCCCATCCCTGGGATAGTGTATTTAACTTGGGAGTAAAAAGATTTGACTTCTATCCTGCCTCAGACACTTACTAGCTGTATGACCCGGAGCAGAACTCTTAACTTCTCTCCACATCAGTTTCCTTATCTGTAAAATGGGGATAATCATAGTACCTTTCTTATGATTGCTGTGGGGAGTCAATGAGACAGCATATATAAAGTACTTGGTTTCTGGCACATCTTAGATGCTTAATAAATGCTTATTTCTTTTTGCTTAATCTGAAGCTATAGGGTGGCTATTTCCCAGACCTCACTTAAATACCTTTACCTACAACTCAAATTCATGCCTTCTTGTTCTGTCCTCTGTGAAGCTGGGCATCTATGGAGAACTAACTTCCCCTCATTATATCAAGGAAAAGCAAGGTGGCACCTCCCTCATCTGGTTGTTGTGAGGATCAAATGAGATAATATTTTTAAAGCACCTGGCATATAGTAGTTCCTAACAGAAACACTCCCTGTCCCCTGTATCACCTCCCTGACCAACCAATCCCAATCCTTTCTCTTTCCTGTCTCTTCTATTGCGCTTTGCAGAGATGACTGGATAGGAGACTTGGCAAGCCACTGGCCTGGATGATGACTGCTGTCCAAATAGACAGCTCATTATGCAGGAGATATATGTTTTGTAGTAAAGTATTTGGTATCTGAGTTCCTAATTGCATTACCAGAGACAGACAGCTGTTTCTACTCATCACTTTCCCCTTAGTCTCCTTGTCAGAATGCTCCAGGTTTCTCCAGGTGTTCTCTGCCCCTACCTCCTGATTTTTTTTTAATGAAAAAAATATATTCATAGTATGCAGGAATACGATGTCTTCTTTTCCATACAATTAAATTCAACAAGTTGTCATTAAGAATCTAGTTGTGCCCAATCTTGTGTGAGATAAATAAGGATTTTGGTTGGAAAAGACAAAGAAATACAAATGAAGCAGTTAGACATGATGCAAGAATTAAAGAAAAGTCCTACTCAATCGTAAGTCAGTCAACAAGCATTTATTAATCAGATATCATAAGACAGTCAGTGTGTTACACACTGGAGATACAAAGAAAGGCAAAAGAGAGTCCCTGCCCTCAAGGAACTTAAAGTATAATAGAGAAAACTTGAATAACTACATACAATACAACATCTATTGAGCATAGAGAGGTAGAAGGGAAACTTAGAAGGAAGGCTCTAGCAGTGGGGTAGGGGTGGGGGTGGAGACCAACAAAGACCTCCCACAGAAAGTAGAATCTGGGCAGACTTGAGAGAAGCCAGGGAAATCTGGACGTAGAGATCCTCCAAGGGGGCAGAGAATTCCAGGCATGGAGACAGCCAGTGGGAGGGAAGAGTGGAGAGAGGAGGGTTGTGTATGAAGAGTAGGAAGAAGGCTGGTGCTGCGGGATAAAAGAACATGGTGGAGTGATATACAGGGAGACTGGAAAGGTAGGAAAGGGCCAGATGGAAAAGTATTTTAGATGCCAAACAGAAGATTTTCTATTTGATTCTGAAGGTGATGGGGAGTCTCTGGAGATAACTGAGCAGGAGGGGACTTGGCTGGACTTGCATTTTAAAAATATCAAATATCAAACTGAATGTAATACAGTGCTAATAAGAATAGCCCAGACAGTATGTCAATCATGAAAATAAACATATATTAAGTGCCTACTGTGTGCCAGGAACTTGATAAGAACATAAATTGCTCTGGGATACTCAGCTGCTCATGGAACATTCAATTCAATACTGCAATTCAGTACCCATTTATTAAGGGCTGATTATATATCTGGCATTATGCTAAGTGCTGTGGATAAAAATAAGAAAAAGAAAGACTTCAAAAAGACACTTCCTGCCTTCAGGAAGCTTGTAATCAATGGAATATCTTGCATTTCCTTTGTATCCTCTCAGATATAAAATCCATCCAGGGCTTAATGTCATCAAACTCCTTGAAGTCTTGCAGAGATAAATCCATGAATTCCAGAGCCCAGACCAACCTAGGTCTTAGAATCACTCTCTATGAAATCCAAACAAAATCAACTCTAAGTTTTTGAACTCAAGGAGTGTCCTGGCTCTACTTCTACACAGAAGTGACTCTGGGAGTCCACAAAGGGTCTTCCTATGCCCCATATACTCACCAATCTTCAGGTACACAACTAATAATCTACCTCTTCTTTACTCTCTTTCTCCATCAGTCATATACACTTATTCTGTTCTCTCAATAGCTGAGGCTATCTTATGTTACCAGCTTGATTGACTATCTTTTATATCTGTGAATTATTAATGTTAGAGAATAGCTATACTCATTCAATGCTTTATTCCCATAGATTCCCTTCTCCATTCCACAAACTGATTCCCAGACTTTGCATAGGGTGATCAAAATGCTTAGATCCTGATGAAGAAAAAAAGGCATGAGCTTCCAGTCTATGTTACACATGTTTTTGTTCAGGAGTTTCAGACTTCTCATCTCCCATTGCCAGAGCTATTGTAGTTATTTGACATTATCTTCTTATTTTACAGATGAGGAAACTGAGGCAAACAGGGTTAAGTGACTTTCCCAGGGTCACACAGCTATTAAGCATCTGAGGTAAAATTTGAACTAAGAAAGATCTACCTGACTCCAGGCCCAGTGCTCTATCCACTGAACCACCTAGGCCCTTTGCTTTAACAGGGACTGCTGGAGAGATTCCTGACTCCAGGTCCAGCATTCCACCCACTGTGTCACCAAGCTGTCCCCAATGCCCTACAGCTTCTTAGGGTGAGATGCCTGTATCTAAAATCATCAAGTAAATGATGGTTTTTGATGCTTCTCTGAACTATATAGATGAGAATACAATTCCATTTGATTTATGTTGGCAGTAGTGAGGATCATTTTGGGTACTCTTTGGGATAAGAGACTCAAAAGAAAGTGCCTGGTCCTCTCTTTGGGGACTGCCTGTGCTAGAGGGTCCCATAGAAAATGTTGATGTGTCATGTGTAGAAAAGGGCACACTGTGCAGACCCCAATTGGATGGCTTCCTGTCATCACTGGAAAAGTTTTCAGCCAGTACAGTTTTCTCTTTGAGAATAAAGTGAAACCAAGTTGACCCAGGTCTAAAATCCCTGGTGGTGAGAGTTCCATGTCATTTGGAAAACTCAGTGTGGATGAGATTTCTGTTCAAGATGGAAGCCAGCTTTCTTTGCCTTGGCTCTTTCTTTTGCTTGTGCATTGATAAAAAGCTCTGCAAGGCCAAGGTTAAGCAAACTTTGTAAAATGCTTCTTACTTTGTTGAATTTGCAAAACTTTGTATTTGAGAATAATTGTGATTTTCTTTTGTACATGTGAGATGGCATATGGTAATATAACAATGGCTGTTTTGAGATTTTACTGGATGACTCTGGAGGAGCAAGTGAAAGGACATTTCTTATGCCTCCCCAGAGACTACAGAGAACTATTCTGAATTTGAGACTGTCTTTAAAAAAATGCACTTCTGCATATTTGCTAAGACATCATATTTTAAGCAAAGGAAATGTGTAAGAGGCCTTTGGAGCATGCCCAGACCTCCTTGCATGGAGGTCCCTCTAAAGGGGCCTGCCTGGGCATGTTTAGATCTTCCAAGATGGAGGTTCCCTTGGAGCTCTACCATTTGGATGACTGTAGACTCCTTTGATTAGCTGCCTAATGGGAAAAGGGTGTGTCTTTAAAACTGGAAAGACTAAGACAGTCATCCTCTTTCTGGCTTCCATTTTTCCTGAATGTTCCTTTCTGTTGTGTCTGAAGGGTGAAGACCACAGTTCACCTAGAGTATGGGTCCCATGAACTGTATCAGTGAGTGGGGAAACACTTCATTCCCTTATCCTCCCTCTCTTTGACCCCAGCTCTGAGCAATGGATCTGGAGGTATCTGTTTTATTTGTCCTGTTCAGTTTCAGGTCCAGGGGTGACTGGACTGGTAACTTGAGCCTTGGTGATCTTGGAGCCAAAATTCCAGGTGGGATGTTACAGTCAGTCAGCCTAGAAGGGAAACCTTAAGATACCAGAGTGCCTGAGACTCAAGTCTGAGAGGACTTTTGGATTTGGAAATGGGGCTATGCTCTATAGGAACTCTGAGCTAATACCCTTCCTTTCCAGAGACACTAAGGGGATGTAAAGTGGGTAAATATTTGTGATTATACCTTTTGAGGTAAATATTTTTTTACAAAGGCTAATTTGACTGCTAATTGGATTAATTAAACTTGGGTGCAGGTGACCATCCCTACTCTTAAGAAACACCATTGATGGAATCTAAAGACATTTTCAGAGAGCTTAGACACCCCTGAATCCCCTTTAATGGTACCCCAAGGAGAGGAATGAAATATAACCTCCATGGCCTTTAGGAAGTGAAGGTCAAGGTAGTCTGCATTATTCAAATGGACTATTTGTACCAGACCTGTGGTAGAACCTTATGAACTCATTGTAGACTAATCAGCCGCAGTCAAACACACTCTATCATGACCCCAACCTGGTGAGGTCATTGGTCCTCAGAGTAGAAAGATGAACAACAACAGTCTGTATTATGTAAGGAACATACTTGAAATACTTAATACTTAAAATAAATCTGTTAGAGGTTGATGCAAAATCTATTATGATTCAGCTGAATTTTAAAAAGCAGGAATAGTAATCATGATCTCAGACAAAGTAGCAGCAAAAATAAGCATGATTAAAAGAAACATGGAAACTTAATTTTGTTGAAAGGAGCTATTGATAATACATTAATTTCAATACTTAACATATGTGTACCAAATGGCATAACATCTAAATACTTCAAGAAAAAGTTAAATGAGTTATAGGGAGAAATGGTGGAGAATCTCAACATATTACCTTAAGAGCTAGACAAATACTATCAAAAATGACCGAGAAATTAAGTTAAGGATATGAAGAAAATTTTAGAAGTTAGGGCTGATAGGTTTTTAGTGATTATTGAATGGCAATAGAAAGAGATAAACATTATTTTCATCTTTGCATGGCATCTTTTCAAAATCTGATCACATATCAGGACAGTTAAAACCTCATAAATAAAGGCATAAAATCAGAAATATTGAACATATCCTTTAATAACCACAATGAAATAAAATAATGTATAATAAGGGCAATTGAAAAAATATTAAAAGTTAACTGGAAACTAAATAATGCTGAAGAACTGATTGATCAAAAACAAATATTCAACGCTGTAGATTATTTCATAAAGACAATGACAATAAGACAAAACATGAAAATTTTTTGGGTGCATCAAAGCAGTTGTTAGTGGAAAATTTGCATCTCCAAACACTTTCATCCACAGAAAAGAGAGAGAACAAATCAATGAGCTTAGCATGCAACTTTAAAAACAGGAATAAACCAGAAAATCAAGAAATCCCCCATTAAGCACTAAATTAGAAATCTTGAAAATCAAAGAAACTATTCATAATTGAAATAAAAATTGAAATTACAAAAAAGTTTTGAAAATAGTAGAATAGATAATTCATTAGTTAATTTGATTTTTTTTTAAAAAAGAGATAAACCAAATTGTCAAGATAAAAATTGAAAAAGGAGAATTTCCAACAAATGAAGAAGAAATAAGGGACAGTATTACAAAGAACTTTTCAAACTTAGTTTAAAGCCCAATATCCCTAAATAATATAGCTAGGCTAAAAATTGTGGGGATAGGTTTGATCCCACCTTAAAAAACTAATGCAGCAGAATTTGAAGGAGGGAAATTCAGTCTTAACAAGTACAATATTGAATGTTAATGAATGATACTCACCATAAAAAAAAAGAGGTGAAAAGTATTAAAAAACAGAATCTCAACAATTTTTCTTTATGAAACAAACATTCTTTAAACATAAAGACATATGTTGAGTTAAAATGTAATATAATGAATTTTATTATACTTTAGGTAAATTCAAAATAGAATGAACCACAATCATGATTTCAGATAGCGTATCAGTAAAATAAATAGTTAAGTAGGAAAATTTAAAAAAAGACATTTTTAAAGATACAATAGAGAATAAACAGCATGTATATTAAGAGAAGTTCTCTGTCTCTTTCTAGCTGGAGAGCTTCCATTATTATGACTTCCTGAACCAATTCAGATATATCCTATCTGATTCAGTAGATAAATTCTAGAAAATTACTTGAGGCACATAGAAATTAAGTGACTTGACCAGGATCACATAGCTAATGCCAGAGGATAGATTTGAATTTGGGTTTTCCTGATTCTAAGCCCAGCAATCTAACCATTATAACACACTATCTTCAATGAAACAATGCCAACGTTAAATTTATATGCACTAAATAACATGGCATCTATGTATTTTAAAAGAATAGTTAATTGAAATGCATAAAGACCATGAGAGTGTGACAATAATTATAGGTTACTTTAACACTGCTCTTTCAGAATTTAATAAATCTAGCAGAAAAATCAATAAGAAGTAAATTACAGAGAGATCTGGGTAGGATGCACGGTAAACTAGAGTTGTGGTGATGTTTGAATAGATATATTAAAGAGTATATATATTTTCCAGCATTACATGGTACCTTGCCAAAATCTGATCATAGGCTAGCATGAAGAAATGGTGAATAATTTTAGAAAACACAAATATTGAAAATACTTTATAGACCATGAATCAATAAAATAGTGATCAATAAAGTAAATGTGAGCAAAAGACACAGACATAAATGGAGACTAAGTAATGCCATTCTAAATGGGTCAAAGAACAAATCACAGGAGCAATAAATAATCATGCTAAAGTGAATAACAATGAGGCAATCCATAAAAATTTATGAGATATAGCTAAAGCAGTTTTTAAAGGAAAATGTATATTTCTTAAGAACTTATAAATAGAAAAAAAGGGAGACTAACACAATAAGGATAATAATTAAAAACTAGAAAATCAACAAATTACTAAACCCAAAGAAAGCAGAAATGTTGAAGATCAAAGGAAAACCAAATGGAATTAAAAGCAAGTGACTATCATGCTGATAATAGAAATTGTTGTTTTTAAAGGACTAAAAAAACTATGTCATTAGCTAATTTGATTTTTCAAAGGGGGTAGGAAAGTAAGGAGAATAAAATCACGTTGCCAAAGCAAAAAAAAAAAAAATAGAACACAGTATTCACAAAATATATGAACTAAATATAATGACAGCTAGCAATTACATTATACTTTATTGTCTGAAAATTGCTTTATATAGGTTATTTTATTTAGTCCTCACAATAGTCATGGAAGATAGGTACATTTTACAGAGGAGGAAACTGAGGCTGAATATTGAAGTAACTTACCAAGGTCACAGAACTGGTAAGCATCTGAGGTAGGATTTGAACTCGTCTTCCTAATTGAGTTTATCACTTGGTTCACCACACCACCAAACTACCCTTAAAACATTACCACAAAATATCATACACAATTATATGCCAGAAAAGCAGAGAATTTAAGAAAATGGATGACTATATTAAAAAACATAAAATTTCCAAATTAATCAAACAGGAATTTGAGCTCAACTCAGTCTCAGAAAGAAAAAGTGAGAAAATATTTGCTCTCTAATATCAATATATAGTATACATATATTAGTATATATAGTATAGATATATAATGTCATTATGTACCGTATATCACATATGGAGAGGAGTGAGGATCTCTTGGAACAAATGTATTTACAGGGAAATTTTATCACACTTTTAAGGTCAACTAATCCCTAAACAACATAAACTTTTTTTTATAATTTTTAAAATATATTCATTTTATTTATTTTTAACATTCTACAATCGTTACCATAAAACTTAGATTTTTTTCCCCCTACCTAGCCCCCACCACTCCCCTCCCTCCCCAAGATGACATGCAATTCTATATAGGATCTACACATACATTCCTATTGAATACATTTTCACTACAGCCATGCTGTGTAGAAGAACTAAAATAAATGGGAGAAATCATTTAGCAAACCAAAACATAATACACACACACACACACACACACACACACACAAACACACACACACACACACACACACACACACACACACAGAAAATGATCTGCTACATTCTGTAACTGAGTTCCATAGTTCTTTCTCTGAATGTGGAAGGCATTTTGCCTTAGAAGACCATTGGGAATTTTTTTTTTTTATGTCCTTGCATTGCTGTGAAGATCCAAGTCTACCAGAAAAAACTCTCACACACTGTGGTTGTTGCTGTGCACAAAGTTCTCCTGGTTTTGCTCCTTTCACTCAGCATCAGATCATATAAGTCTTTCTAGACCTCTCTGAAGTCTTCTTGTTCATCATTTCCTATGGCACAATAGTATTCCATTACATTCATATACCATAATTTATTCAGTTATTCTCCAATTGATGGGCATCCCCTTGATTTCCAGTTTTTGGCCACTACAAAGAGGGCTGCTATAAATATTTTTGTACACGTGGAACCCTTTCCCATTTTTATGATCTCTGGGGTATACAGTCTTAGAAGCAATATTGCTGGGTCAAAAGGTATGTACATTTTTGTAGCCCTTTGGGCATAATTCCAGATTGCTCTCCAGAATGGCTGGATGAGCTCACAGCTCCACCAGCAGTGAATGTATGTTCCAACTCTCTCACATCCTCTCCAGCATTTATCATTTTCCTGTTCTGTCATGTTTGCCAATCTGATCAGTGTGTTGTGCTGCCTCAGAGTTGTTTTAATTTGCATCTCTGTAATCAAAAATGATTTAGAGCATTTTTTTCATATGATTATAGATATCTTTAATTTCTTCCTCTGAAAATTGCCTGTTCATGTCTTTTGACCATTTATCAATTGGGGAATGACTTGTATTGTTGCACATTTGACTCACTTCTCTATATATTCTAGAAATGAGGTCTTTATCTCTGAGATTAGCTGTAAAAATTCTTTCCTAATATACTACATCCCTCCGAATTTTGGTTGCATTGGATTTGATTGTGCAAAAACTTTTCAGTTTAAGGTAATCAAAATTATCCATCTTGCAATTCATAATGCTTTCTATTTCTTCTTTAGTCAAAAATTCTTCCACTTTCCATAAATCTGATAAATACACTATTCCTTGCTCCTGCACTTTGTCCATAGTATCACTCTTTATATCTAGATTGTGTACCCATTTGGACTTTATTCTTGTGTATGGTGTAGGGCTTGGGTCTATACCTAGTTTCTGCCACACTGTTATCCAGTTTTCCCAGCAATTTTTGTCAAACAGTGAGTTCTTATCCCAGAAGCTGGGGTCCTTAGGTTTATCAAGCAGGAGATTGCTATATTCATTGCCTACTGTGTCTTGAGTACCTAGCATATTCCACTTGTTTACTCTTCTGTTTCCTTAGTCAGCACCAAATGGTTTTGATAATTGCTGCTTTATAATACAATTTGAGATCTGGTAGCCCTAGGCCCTACCATTTCTTTTCATTAGTTCCTTTGATATTAGGGACCTTTTGTTCTTCCAGATGAATTTTGATATTATTTTATCCAGTTCTAGAAAATATTTATCTGATAGCTTAATTGGTATGGCACTAAATAAGTAAATTAATTTAGGTAGAATTGTCATTTTTATTATATTGGCTTGGCCTACCCATGAGCAACTGATGTTTTTCCACTTACTTAGATATGACTTTATTTGTGCAAAAAGTGTCTTGTAATTGTGTTCATATAGTTCCAGGGTTTGTTTTGGCAGGTAAGCTCCCAAATGTTTTATAGTGTCTACCATAGCTTTAAATAGGATTTCTCTTTCTATCTTTTGCTGTGGAACTTTGCTACTAATATACAGGAATGCAGAAGATTTGTGCGGGTTTATTTTGTAACCTGCAACTTTGCCAAAGTTGTTTATTATTTCAAGTAGTTTTTTACTTGATTCTTTGGGATTCTCTAAGTATATCATCATATCATTTGCAAAGAGTGATAACTTAGTTTCTTCTTTGCCTGTTCTTATTCCTTCAATTTCTTTATCTTCTCTAATTGCTACAGCTAACATTTCTAGTAACATATTGAATAATAGTGGTGATAATGGACATCCTTGTTTCACCCCTGATCTTACTGGAAATACATCTAGCTTATCTCTATTGCATATAATGCTTGCTGAAGGTTTTAGGTAGATAGTGCTTATTATTATATGTAAAGTTCCCTTTATTCCTATGTTCTCCAGCATTTTTAACAGGAATGGGTGTTGTATTTTGTCAAAAGCTTTTTCTGCATCTATTGAGATAATCATGTGGTTTCTGTTAGTTTTGTTGTTGATATGATCGATAATGCTAATAGTTTTCCTGATGTTGAACCAGTCCTGCATTCCTGGTATGAATCCTACCTGATCATAATGTATTAATCTCATGATAAGATGCTGTATTAGCTTTGCTAAAATCTTGTTTAAAACTTTTGCATCTATATTCATTAGAAAAATTGGTCTTTAATTTTCTTTCTCTGTTTTGTCTCCTCTTGGTTTAGGTATCCAAACCATATTTGTATCATAAAAAGAATTTGGAGGATTCCCTCTCCAATTTTCAAAAATGGTCTTTATAGTATTGGAATTAACTGTTTTTTAAATGTTTGATAGAATTCACTTGTAAATCCATCTGGCCCTGGAGATTTTTTCCTAGGGAGTTCATTGATGGCTTGTTCAATTTCTTTTTCTGAGATGGGAATGTTTAAGTATTCAACTTCCTCTTCTGTCAATCTGGGCAATTTGTATTTTTTGAAATATTCATCCATCTCGTTTAGATTGTAGAATTTATGTGCATAAAGTTGGGCAAAGTAATTTCTCATTATTGTTTTAATTTCCTCCTCATTGGAGGTGAGTTCACCCATTTCATTTTTGATAGTAGCAATTTGATTTTCTTCTTTCTTTTTTAAAATCAAATTGACCAAAAGGTTGATCAATTTTGTTAGTTTTTTCATAAAACCAACTATTGGTTTTATTTATTAATTCAATAGTTTTCTTAATTTCAGTTTTATTAGTCTCTCCTTTGGTTTTCAGCATTTCTAATTTGGTATTTATTTGGGGATTTTCAATTTGTTCTTTTTCTAGCTTTTTCAGCTGCATACCCAAGTCATTGATCTCCTCTTTCTCTATTTTATTTATGTAGGCATTCAAAGATATAAAAGTTGCCCTAAAAACTGCTTTTGCAGTATCCCGTAAGATTTGGTAGGTTGTCTCATTATTGTCATTCTCTTTTTTTTTTTTTATTCTTCAGATGAAGTTTTTTTTTTTAATTTTTATTTTGTAATGTTTAACAATAACTGCCATACAATTGTGATTTTATCCCCCCCACCTACCCCCCACTCCCCCCCTCCCTCCCCACAACTGCATACAATTCTGTATAGATTCTACATATACTTTCCTATTGAGTATATTTTCACTATAGTCATGCTATGTAGTCAGACTAAGATAAATGAAAGAAATCGTATAACAAATCAGAACATGATACACAAACACATACACATACACAAACATGATCTGCTACAATATGTGAGTGACTTCCATATTTCTCTCTCTGAGTGTGGCAGGCATTTTGCCTTGAGATCCTCCATTGGGATTTTTTTTTTTTTTTGGTAGGAAGTTCTTGTGTTATTACAAAAATCTAAGTCTACCAGAAAAAACTCTCACACACTGTGGTTGTTGCTGTGCATAAAGTTCTCCTGGTTCTGCTCCTTTCACTCAGCATCAGGTCATATAAGTCCTTCCAGGCCTCTCTGAAGTCTTCTTGTTCATCATTTCTTATGGCACAATAGTACTCCATTACATTCATATACCATAATTTATTCAGCCATTCCCCAATTGATGGACATCCCCTTGACTTCCAGTTTTTGGCAACTACATAGAGTGCTGCTATAAATATTTTTGTACATGTGGGACCCTTTCCCATTTTTATGATCTCTTGGGGATATAGTCCTAGTAGCGATATTGCTGGGTCAAAGGGTATGCACATTTTTGTAGCCCTTTGGGCATAGTTCCAAATTGCTCTCCAGAATGGTTGGATGTGCTCGCAGCTCCACCAACAATGAATTAGTGTTCCAACTTTCCCACATCCTCTCCAGCATTTATCATTTTCTTGTTCTGTCATGTTTGCCAATCTTATAGGTGTGATGTGGTACCTCAGAGTTGTTTTGATTTGCATCTCTCTAACCAATAGTGATTTAGAGCATTTTTTCATATGATTATAGATAGCTTTAATTTCTTCCTCTGAAAATTGCCTGTTCATATCCTTTGACCATTTATCAATTGGGAAATGACTTGTATGATTATACATTTGGATCAGTTCTCTATATATTCTAGAAATGAGGCCTTTATCCCCGAGCTTAGCTGTAAAAATTCTTTCCCAATTTACTACATCCCTCTGGATTTTGGTTGCATTGGGTTTGGTTGTGCAAAAACTTCTCAGTTTAATGTAATCAAAGTTATCCATTTTGCATTTCATAATGCATTCTATCTCTCCTTTAGTAAAGAATTCTTCCCTTCTCCATAGATCTGATAAATACACTATTCCTTGCTTCTCCAGTTTATTCATGGTATCAATCTTTATACCTAAATCATGTACCCATTTGGACTTTATTCTTGTGTACGGTGTCAGGTATGGGTCTATGCCTAATTTCCGCCACACTGTTATCCAGTTTTCCCAGCAATTTTTGTCAAACAATGAGTTCTTATCCCAGAAGCTGGGGTCCTTGGGTTTATCAAACAGAAGGTTGCTATATTCCTTGCCTACTGCATCTTGAGTGCCAAGTCTATTCCACTTGTCTACCTCTCTGTTTCTTAGCCAATACCAAGTGGTTTTGATAATTGCTGCTTTATAGTACAGTTTGAGGTCTGGTAGCGCTAGGCCACCTTCCCAAGCATTTCTTTTCATTAGTCCCTTTGATATTCTGGACCTTTTGTTTTTCCAAATGAATTTTGATATTATTTTGTCCAGCTCTAGAAAGTAATTGTCTGATAGTTTAATTGGTATGGCACTAAATAAGTATATTAATTTGGGTAGAATTGTCATTTTTATTATATTAGCCCGGCCTACCCATGAGCAACTAATGTTTTTCCACTTACTTAAATCTGACTTTATTTGTGCAAAAAGTGTCTTGTAATTGTGTTCATATAATCCCTGGGTTTGTTTTGGCAGGTAGACTCCTAAGTATTTTATACTGTCTACCCTAACTTTAAATGGGATTTCTCTTTCTATCTCTTGCTGTTGGACTTTGTTGCTAATATATAGGAATGCAGAAGATTTGTGTGGGTTTATTTTGTACCCTGCAACTTTGCCAAAGTTGTTTATTAATTCTAGTAATTTTTTACTTGAATCTCTGGGATTCTCTAGGTAAATCATCATATCATCTGCAAAGAGTGATAACTTAGTTTCTTCTTTGGCTATTTTAATTCCTTGGATATCTTTATCTTGTCTAATTGCTACAGCTAACATTTCTAGTACCATATTAAATAATAGTGGTGATAATGGACAACCTTGTTTCACCCCTGATCTTATTGGGAATGCATCTAGCTTATCCCCATTGCATATAATTCTTGCTGAAGGTTTTAGATAGATACTGCTTATTATTTTATGGAAAGTTCCCTTTATTCCTACATTCTCCAATGTTTTTAGTAGGAATGGATGTTGTATTTTGTCAAAAGCTTTTTCTGCATCTATTGAGATAATCATGTGGTTTTTGTTAGCTTTGTTGTTGATGTGATCGATAATGCTAATAGTTTTCCTAATATTGAACCAGCCCTGTAGTCCTGGTATGAATCCTACCTGATCATAATGTATTAATCTCGTGATAAGATGCTGTATTCGTTTTGCTAGAATCTTATTTAAAATTTTTGCATCTATATTCATTAGGGAAATTGGTCTATAATTTTCTTTCTCTGTTTTGTCTCTTCCTGGTTTGGGTATCAAAACCATATTTGTATCATAGAAAGAATTTGGGAGGACTCCTTCTTCCCCAATTTTCAAGAATAGTGTATGTAGTATTGGAATTAACTGTTCTTTAAATGTTTGATAGAATTCACTTGTGAATCCATCTGGCCCTGGAGATTTTTTCCTAGGGAGTTCATTGATGGCTTGTTCAATTTCTTTTTCTGAGATGGGGTTGTTTAAGTATTCAACTTCCTCTTCTGTTAATCTGGGCAATTTGTATTTTTTAAAATATTCATCCATCTCATTTAGATTATCGAATTTGTGGGCATAAAGTTGGGCAAAGTAGTTTCTAATTATTGTTTTAATTTCCTCCTCATTGGAGGTGAGTTCACCCCTTTCATTTTTAATATTAGTAATTTGGTTTTCTTCTTTCTTTTTAATCAGATTGACCAAAGGTTTATCAATTTTGTTATTTTTTTTCATAAAACCAACTATTGGTTTTATTTATTAATTCAATAGTTTTCTTAATTTCAATTTTATTAATCTCTCCTTTGGTTTTCAGTATATATTCTGCTCCATCCTTTGACCTTTATCCTATGTGTATCCCCCCGTTTCAAATGTGTTTCTTGTAAGCAGCATATTGTTGGATTATGGCTTTTAATCCATTCTGCTATCCGTCTCCGTTTTATGGGAGAGTTCATTCCATTCACATTCACAGTTATGATTACAATCTGTGTATTTCCCTCCAACCTCTTTCCCACCATTTGTGCTTTTAACTCTCCCGTCTCCCTTCCCCTCCTCAATAGTATTCACTTTTCTCCCCCTCCTCCTGCAGCCTTCCCCTCCTTCTTTTGACCCCCCTCCCTTTTAGTTCCCTTTACTCTTATTGCTTCTTTCCTCCCTTTTAGCCACCCTCCCCTTTCTTCCCCCTTCCCCTCCTACTACCTATAGAGCTAGTTAGGCTTATCTACTTAAGATTATTGTTCCCTCCTTTGAACAAATCAGATGAGAGTACCTCTCAAACAATGGTCATCTCCCTCCCCTCCTTCCCTCTACTATAGTTTTGTACTTCTTCTTGTGATATAATTTGCCATTTTCTGCTTCCCCCTTTCCACACCTCCTATTACATTCCCTTCTCATACTTAAATCATATTTTTGACATGACATCATTTACTTTATGCCCGTTCCCTCTACATATATCCCTTTTATCATAATAGCTGCACAGTTCTCAAGATTAACAGGTATCATCTTCCCTTATAGGGAGGTAAACAGTTTGCCCTAATTGAGTAGCAAGTTTTTGTTTTTGTTTTTTCCCCTCTGTTTACCTTTTTATGATTCTCTGGAGACCTGCATTTGAAGATCAAATTGTCTATTGAGTTCTGGTGTTTTGGTCAGGAAGCTCTGGAAATCCCTTATTTCGTTGAATGACTTTCTCCTTGCCTGAAATGTTATGCTGAACTTTGCTGGGTAGTTGATCCTTGGTTGAAGTCCCAACTCCTTTGCCTTACGGAATATTGGGTTCCAATTCTTTCGATCTTTTAATGTAGAAGCTGCAAGGTCCTGTGTGATCCTGACTGTGTGTCCTTGATACTTGAATTGTTTCTTTCTGGCTGCTTGTAGTATTTTCTCCTTCACTTGATAGCTCTGGAATTTGGCAACTATATTTCTTGGGGTTTTGAGTTTGGGATCCCTTTCGGGAGGGGAACGGTGGATTCTTTCGATGACTATTTTGCCCTCTGAGTCTAGTACTTCTGGACAGTTTTCCTTGATGATTTCCTGGAAGATATTGTCCAGACTTTTCTTCATCATGGGTTTCTGGCAGGCCAATAATTCTTAGATTTTCTCTCCTGGATCTATTTTCCAGGTCAGTTGTTTTTCCAATTAAATATTTTACATTTTCTTCTATCTTTTCATTCTTTAGATTTTGTTTGACTGATTCTTGTTGCCTCATTGAGTCATTAGTTTCTACTTGCCCAATTCTAATCTTCATCGTAGTGTTTTCTTCAGTTAGCTTTTCCATCTCCTTTTCCATCTGACCAATTTTTCCCTTTAAGGAGCTATTTTCTCCATTTAATTTTTGTACTTCTTTTTCCAATCGACCAATTTTCCCAGTTAGGTTTGGGTTTCCTTTTCCATCTGATCAATTTTCCCAATTAGGTTTTGGGTTTCCTTTTCCATTTGATTAGCTCTTCCTTTTAGGGAATTATTCTCTCCAGTTAATTTTTGAACTTCCTTTTCCATTTCTTCAATTTTCTTTTTCAGGGTGATGTTCTCATCAGTGAATTCTTTTTTTATAGTTTTAAAATCATTGGCCAGTTTTTCTTTTATATCCTTCTTCAGATGTTCCAGGTAATCTAGTTGTGCTTGAGAGAAATTCATAGTCCCATCTGAGGTTTCAGATGGAAGTACAGTCTCAGCTCTAACCTCTTTGGTGTTTGTGTTTTGGTCCTTATCCCCATAGAAAGATTCTATGGTTTTTTCACTTTTCGTCTGCTTTTTCCGATTCATGATGTTGGCTGAGTGTTGTAGCTTTTGGTTCTTTCAGTCAGAAGGTACAGATCTTTAAGTTGAGCTGATGTGTGTCTGGGCTAAAAGCAGGCTTTTGTTTTTTGTTTCCCGATCAACCCTGGGGTTAGCTTGTTAGGTGTGTGGGAGGTGTGGTCTGGTCTCAGGCTATCTCCTCAGCTGACTTGAGGCAAAGGCAAGGTCAGGGGATGGTGATCCCAGCTTCCCTATTGTCTTCCCTTTTCCCCTGAAGGGCTGGGGCACGCCTAGAGGCTAACGCGTATTCCCGCCCCTCCTGGGGCTCGTCTCCCGGCTCTGAGGCTTGCCTGGGTCTCAGTGCGAATTTTCTCTGCCCTGGGTCGTCTGTCCCTCCAGATCGCCTCCACCACAGTAGGAAGAATCCCCCTTTGCCACTTTTCCAGCCTCTGGTGTTATGAGACCACCCGCACCCTTCTGCTGTTCCCACTGATCCAGGATTAATCTGGGGAAGAATTTTATGGTTCCCTCACGGTCATCAGAGGGGAGGAGAGAGCACTTACTGATCACTCTGCCATCCCAGTTCCTGGAAGTTCAAGTAGTGACCCACCGAAGTCCGTCTTCAGGCTGAAGATTTCAAGGGCTGCTGCACTGATGTCTGGCACTCAGTGGCTCTCACCGGCTCGGCCTGGCTTATCTCCTGCTCCGCTGGTCTCGCCCGCCACTCTCGGGCTCCTCTGGTCCCCTCCGCCCTGCCGTGCTGACCGCGCTGCGCTGTGCGCCGGGGTCTTACCCCCGCGGAACAGATCCCTCCCGTGGACCCTCCGGTCCAGCCTGGGTTCCGAATCCGTCAAAGTCCGTCACCCACTGGATTTTACACCTCCAAAGTCTGGTCAGACTCTCCCCCCAGAGATATCCAGAGGAGTTTTTCCAGGAGCTTAGGTGAGTCGTTGCTTTCACTCTGCCATCTTGGCTCCGCCCCTGTCATTCTCTTGAATGAAGTTGTTGATTGTTTCTATAATTTCTTGTTTAACCCACTCCTTCTTTAGGATTAGATTATTTAGTTTCCAATTAATTTTTGGTTTATCTTCCCATGATCTTTTATTACATATAATTTTTATTGCATTATGATCTGAGAAGGATGCATTGACTATCTCTGCCTTTCTGCACTGGATTGTGATGTTTTTATATCCTAGTACATGGTCAGTTTTTGTTTATGTGCCATGTACTGCTGATAAAAAAGATATATTCCTTTCTATTCCCATTCAATTTTCTCCAGAGATCTATCATATCTACCTCATCCAGAGTTTAATTTACCCCTTAACCTTTTTCTTGTTTATTTTGAGGTTAGATTTATCAAATTCAGAGAGGGGGAGGTTGAAGTCCCCCACTAGTATAGTTTTACTATCTCTTTCTTCCTTCAGCTCCCTCAACCTCTCCTCTAAGAATTTGGATGGTAAACCAGTTGGAGCATATGTTTTTAGTAATGATATTGCTTCATTGTCTATGGTGCCTTTTAGCAGGATATAATTTCCTTCCTTATCTCTTTTGATTAGATCTATTTCTGCTTTTACTTTGTCTGAGATTAGGGTTACTACCCCTGCTTTTCTTACATCAGCTGAAGCACAACATATTCTGTTCCAACCTTTAACCTTCACCCTGTGTGTATCCCCCCATTTCAAATGTGTTTCTTATAAACAACATATTGTTGGATTATGGCTTTTAATCCATTCTGCTATTCATCTCCATTTTTTGGGAGAGTTCATTCCATTCACATTCCCAGTTATTATTACAATCTATGTATTTCCCTCCATCCTCTTTCCCACCATTAGTGCTTTTAGATCACTCATCTCCCTTCCCCTCCTCAATAGTTTTCACTTTTCACCACCACCTCCTGCAGCCTTCCCTTCCTTCTTTTAGGCTCCCTCCCTTTTACTCCCCTTCACCCTTACTACTTCTTCCCTCCCTTTTAGCTTCCCCTCCTCTTCCTTCCCCCTTCCCCTCCTACTACCTATAGAGCTAGTTAGAATTATATACTTAATGAACTTTATTGTTCCTTCCTTGAACCAAATCAGATGAGAGTACCTCTCAAACAATGCTCATCTCCCTCCCCTCTTTCCCTCTATTATAATTTTGTACTTCATCCTGTGATGTAATTTACCATTTTCTGCTTCCTCCTTTTCACACCTCCTGTTACAATCCCTTTGCATGCTTAAATCATATTATTATCATCCCACCATTTACTTTATACCTATTCCTTCTAGATATATCCCTTTTATATTTCATAATAAATGTACAATTCTCGAGATTAACAGGTATCATCTTCCCTTATAGGAAGATAAGCAGTTTGCCCAAATTGAGTAACCAGTATTTGTTTTTTTCCCCCATTTACTTTTTATGCCTCTCTTAAGACCTGCATTTGAAGATCAAATTTTCTATTAAGTTCTGGAGTTTTTGTCAGGAAGGTCTGGAAATCCCTCACTTCATTGAATGACCATCTCCTTGCATGAAATGTTATGCTGAACTTTGATAGGTAGTTGATCCTTGGTTGTAGTCCCAGTTCCTTTGCCTTACAGGATACTGGATTCCAATTCCTTCGATCTTTTAATGTAGAAGCTGCAAGGTCCTGTGTGATCCTGACTGTAGGTGTATTTGAATGGTTACTTTCTGGTTGCCTGTAGTATTTTCTCTTTCACTTGATAGTTCTGGAATTTGGCAACAATATTTCTTGAGGTTTTGAGTTTGGGATCCCTTTCAGGAGACAAACAGTGGATTCTTTCAATGACTATTTTGCCTTTTGGATCTAGCACTTCTGGGCAGTTTTCCTTGATGATTTCCTGGAAGATATCATCCAGACTCTTTTTTTCACTGTGGCTTTCTGGCAAGCCAATAATTCTTAAATTTTCTCTCCTGGGTCTATTGTCCAGATCAGTTGTTTTTTCCAATTAGATATTTTACATTTTCTTCTATTTTTTCATTCTTTAGATTTTGTTTGACTGATTCTTACTGTCTCATAGAGTCATTAGTTTCTACTTGTCCAATTCTAAATTTTATCAAATTGTTTTCTTCAGTTAACTTTTGCATCTCCTTTTCCATCTGTCCAATTTTTCCTTTTAAGGAGTTATTTTCTCCATTTAATTTTTGTACTTCCTTTTCCATTTGTCCAATTTTCCCAATTAGGTTTTGTGTTTCCTTTTCCATTTGTCCAATTTTCCCAATTAGGTTTTGTGTTTCTTTTTCCATTTGTCCAATTTTTCCAGTTAGATTTTGTGCTTCCTTTTCTATTTGTTCAATTTTCTTTTTTAAAGAGATGTTATCATCAGTGAATCCTTTTTTCATAGTTTTAAACTCATTGGCCAGTTTTTCTTCTATTTCCTTCTTCAGCTGTTCCAGGAGAGGTATTTGTGCATGTGAGCAGTTCATAGACCCTTCTGAAGTTTCAGATGGAAGTATAGTCTCACTGCTGACATCTTTGGTATTTGTCTTTGTCCCCATAGAAAGATTCTATGGTTTTTTTGCCCTTGTTTTGTTTTTTCCTGCTGGTCATGGTGATTGTGTATTGTGACTTCTGGTTCTTTCAGTTAGAGGCTGCAGAACTTGGTGTTGAGCTGATTGGTGTGAAAAAACTAAGAGCAAGTGTCTTTTTCTATTTTTGTTTTGTGTTTCCCAGATCAGCACTGGGGCTATTTTGTTAAGCGTGGGGGAGGGGTGGTCTGATCAAGGGAGATCACTTCAGGTGAGCTGAGGTAAAGGCAAGCTCAGGGGTTGGTGATCCCAGCTGCCCTGTTGTCTTCCTGTTTCCCCTGGAGTTCTGAGGCACGCCTGGATCCTAGTGTGAGTTTCCACCACCCTAGGGTCCCTCTCCTTCTGGGTTCACCTCTGCCACAGTAGGAGGAATCTCCCTTAGCTATTTTCCTAGCCTCAGGTGTTATGAGACTATTTGCCCCCTTGGCTGTTCCCACTGATTCAGAATTTTTCTGGCGAAGTATTTTATGGTCCTTTCGCGGTCATCAAGTGGGGAGGAGAGAGCATTTACTGATCACACTACCATCCTGGCTCCTGGAAGTTCAAGGAGGTGACTTACAGAAGTTTAATCTGAGGGCTGAAAGTCTCAGGAGCTGCTGTGGCTGATATCTGGGGCTCAGTAGCTGTCACTCACTCAGCTCTGTTGGTCTCTCACCCTGGGCTCCTTTTTTAAATTTTTTTTAAGAAAGAAGATATTCTATAAAATTCTTAATATGAGATGAATATCATCCTAATAACCAAATTAAGACTGATAAAGGTAGAGAAAAATTATGGCTAGCATTTATATGGTGCTTTAATGTTTCCAAAATACTTTACAAATATAAATATATTATATAATTATATATAATATAATAATAATAATATATATTTGTATAATATAGAAATAAAATTTAATTTTATCCTCACAACAACCATGATGAGGTAGGTGCTAATGTGGTCTCCATTTTACACTGGAGGAAACTGAGGCAAAGAGAGGTTAAGTGACTTGTATAGGATCACACAGATAATAAGAGTCGAAGGCTGGATTTGAATTCAGAACTTCCTAACTAACTCTATCCACTGCACCATCTAGCTTCCAGTAGTATAAAAAGTGTTTTTATATTTTATAAAAAGAATTCTTATCCAGACTTTAATTCTTGAATGGATGTTGCTTGAGACAAACTAAGACAGGGGAAAGAGCTTGACTTAAAAAGACCAAGGTCTCCCATTGCATCTGGAACCATTGCCAGCGTTTCTGACCTATATCTTGCCACTGGACTCCGAATGATTCCTGAATAGAGTAAGGCTATGAATTCCTGAATAGAGTATGACTTTGTGCAGCTCTGCCTCCCTTAAATCCAGTTCACTCGTGAGTCAAGACATCCCTCTCCTGATGTCATTGTCTTCTTTGAAAATGAAGGCTGAATAAGAGCAACAATAAAAAGACTTGTAGACCAATATGAATATTGACATAATTTCTTTTAAAAATAGATTTTTATGAAATGTTTTATATTATCTATAATTTTCAGTGTATCCCTCTGTCTCCAAGAGAGCCATCTCTTTTAACAAAGGTGGGGAAGGAAGTTCACCAACATTTACTAACAGGTCAAAATATAAAGTCTGACCTTAAATGCAGTATTCTATCCCATAGTACTAAAATTCTGCAAAGACATGGAGGGAAAGGGATGTCACACACTTCTCCTTTGGGGCTTTGCATGATCATTATCATTTTTAGCGTTGTCTTTCCATTGCTTTTGCATTTTTCTATGTATGTTGTAGATTACCATTGTTGCTGTGTTCAATCAACTCTTCATGACTTTACTTGGGGTTTTCACGCAAAGATGCTGGAGTGGTTTGCCATTTCCTTTTCTGGCTCATTTTACAGATGAGAAAACTGAGACAAACAGGGGTAAGTGACTTGCTTAGAGTTATACCACTAGTAAGTATCTGAGGCTGGATTTGAACTCAGGTCCTCCTGACTCCAAGACCAGTGCTCTATCCATTCTAGCTGCCACAGATTATTTTAGTTGTATATATTGTTTGATCTGCTTATTTCACTTTGATAGAAACACTTTGAATAAAAGAATATATATGTGTGTATATAAATGTATGTATATACACACATCTATGGAGAGAGAATGTGTGTAATGTAATATATAATATGCAGTTTATAATGATGTTATATCATACTATATATAATAATATATGTGTACTATATATTCATATTAGAGAGCAAATATTTTCTCTTCAGTGGCTTCCCAAATTATAACTTATCTAACCCCTGGGGAATTTAGGTCATAAGTCCCTTTGACTATTGTTTGAGTTCTTGAGTTAATTAATCACTAAGCATTTGTTTCTTTATCACACTTATTGAGTTTTTTATTGATCTTTTAAAATCATTTTTAAATCAATTTCAAATATTTATGATAATTACTACTTGGTTATATGATTTTATATCTGGCACCACTATATGTATGCTTTACTCTTGTCTATAAGATCAAAAGATCATGGATTCAGAGTTGAAAGGGACCTGAGAGTTCATGCAGTAAAATGTTAATTTTGCACATGAGTAACTGAAGTCCCAGGGCAGCCAGGTGGTACAGTGGAATGAGTACCAGACCAAAATTAGGAAGAGCTGATTTCAAGTCTGGTGTCAGACACCAAATAGCTGTGTGACCCTGGGCAAGTCACTTAACCCTGTTTGCCTCAGTTTCCTCATCTGTCAAATGAGCTGGAGAAGAAAATGACAAACCCCTCCAGCATCTCTGCCAAGAAAACCCAAAATGGGGTTATGGAGAGTCAAGACAGGCCTGAAATGACTCAACAACAGAGGTCCCAGATGGAGCTTTGAATCCAGGTATTCTAACTTGAGCAAAGATTTTCAGAAATAGTATAGCCAGAAAATATCAGGGATGCAAGAGTGGTTCAATCTTAGGAAAATAATTTGCATAATTAGTCAACATTCAGTAAGCATTTTAAACCACCTACTATGTGTCAGGCACTATGCTAAGTGCTAATCATATTATTATTAATCATAATGTCCTTATTAATATCAATCATATTAATATCAAATCAACATGATTACATTAACAGATGTACATCCTTTAACAAGACAGAGCATTAACTTGTGGTAAAATTTTTATAGATCATAAGAATAGAAAGATCTTTCCTCAACATAATAAAAGATATTTATCTAAACCTCAAAGTCAATATTATTGAAATAAAGAAACACTGAACCTATAAAGTCATCAAAGATGGCAGAAGATAAGAAAAGAAATCAATGCTGTGGAGCTATGGAGAAGAGTACACTGTTGGTAGAGCTGTAAACTGCTACAATTAATATGGAAAAAATTTACAGTCATATGAGGAAAAGTTACAAAAACACTAATAATTTTTGATCCAATGTCTCCACTATTGGTTTTCTACTCAACACCCCCAAAATAAATGATAATGAAAAAAGAACAAGCTAGGTCCCATGTATATGAAAATATTTATGGGAGCACTATTTGTAATATCAAAACTAGAAACAAATTTTGTGTCCCCCAAACTTGGAAATGGCTGAAAAAATCATGGTATGTAAATGCAGTAGAATTCTATGACATTATAAGGAAATGATATGTGAAAAATTCAGAGAATCATGGGGAAAAATCTCCTTTAAGCTGATGTACATTGAAGGAAGTAGCATCAAAAACAACAATGACCATAAGAATGAAAATATGAAGTTCACAGAATTTAGGTCAAACACAATGGATAACACCAGTTTCAAATGACTAAAGTTAAAAAAAAAATACTCTCTTAACAAATGATAACAACAAAAACCTGAAGTCGCACATACTGTTTAGTAATAACTATTTATGGATGGATTCCATTTATCTTTTTAGGGGAAAGTACTATAGGATGTTGTTTATTGAGAAGTGACTGATATGTGAAAAATAAAAAAAAATAAAAATTGTTCATGTTATTGGGAATATTCCATGCTACCGGAACTGGTCATGGAAGGGTGGATAAGATTCAGACAAGTCTTTGTAGGCAGGGGCAATGTTGTGAAAGAAGATAAAAGAATAGAAATGAGCCTGACGTGAGGTGGAAATAGTGAGATCAGCCTGAGTAGCCCATAAAGTGTGTGTATTTGTGTGTGTGTGTGTGTGTACGTGTATGTATGTATATTTGGTGTACTCATGTGTAGTTAATGGTAAGACACTTCATCTCCTTCTCCATCTCATGCCTTTGTATAAGCAGTTTCTATCCTTGGCATATACTCCTCCATCTCTGGCTTTTAGAATCAATGGTTTTCTTCAAGACTCCATTCAAACACCTTCTTAAACAGGAAGCCTTCCCTGTTTCAAGGTACCTTTTTTATTTTTCTTCTTTTTAGAATGATGTGACCTCTTCCATTCAGGTGATATATCCATGTTAAGCTTATGTTGGCATATGATGTAAGATTCCATTCCTTCGGACCACCAGCTCTATCCATGTGCTTGTCAGATTCACCGATTCCTTTACTACTCTGTAAATCTCCCCTTTGCCTCTTCCCTATCCTCTCCATTTCCCTGAATACCTTGAATTATCTAAGACCCAGGACAAGTCTCACCTCTCCCATAAAGTTATCTTTGTTCACATAGCTGCCTTGAGTCCCTAAGCTACATCATGATTGAGAAGCCAAAATCATTATCTCTGATTACTTAGAGATTCTTCATAAGAGAAGGTCCCACCTCTGGTATCTACTGGCTATGAGACCCTAGGCAAATCATGCAAGCTTTTAGAGAAGGTGACAACCTGTATCAGTAGAGGAAATTTCATCACCGGGAGCCCACTACATTAATCATTATTCCTATCCCTACCATAAAGTCCTCAATCTATTTAACTTGTGCTTAAATTCTACCCTCCTTGTGCTAGAGACAATACTGCTCTAAGAGATTATAGGACTACTCATTTTTTTCAATTCTACCCCCAAGAAAACTTAAATTATAACATTAAGCTGAATGTGGTAGCTCAGTGCTCCAAATAGATTATAAGTTCTTGGAAGGCAGGGATGATTTATAGGCTAAATTATGTTGTCTACAGTACCTATTCACTTAAATTCAATAAACATAAGCAACAACCATTGATGATTTAAGAAACTATGATGTTCTAGGAACTGTGATCAGTTCTGGGATTTTTTTAAAATCCAGCTAGAGATTTTATCCATTTAGGGAGCTCCCCGTGAGAAGCTTTCTCTATCGACATAGATTAGCACTTTCTCTGCAGTTGTAAAGAGTTAGTTAAATCACCGAAAGGTTGGGATTTTCCCAGTGACACATAGCCAGTCTATGTCAGAAGCAGGACCCAAACCCAGATCTTCCTGATTCCAGTGTCATGTTTGTATTCACTAAGCCATACTACCTCTTGAGTGCTGAGATCCAAGACAAAAATGAAATAGCTCTTGTCCTCAAGGAGAGTAGTTTCCATTAAGGAAGACAATCTGAAGACATAGCATATATGAAAAGATACAAGGGAATGAGATGATTATCAGTAGCTAAAGGGATAAAGATAGGCCTTAAATAGAAGGTAAAAAGGTAATTAATAAAAGATCTGAAGGTAATAAGAGACTCTGAGAGGGAGAGAACTCTATATGTAGAGATGCTGAGATGTGAGACAGGATGCTATGTATGACAAACTGTAAGATCATTTTATTTAGATCAAAGAATGTGTGAAATGGAATTAATTAATGTGTAATAAGCTGGGAAATGTAGGTTAATTAGTCAGGTTATAAAATGCTTTAAATGCTCAATAGAGATTACATTTAATTCTAGAGATGATAGAAAGCCATTGGAAGTTATAGAAGAGGGGAGTGATGTTGTTAGGGAAATCACTTTGGCAGCTGTGTGAAGGATGGGCTGAAGATGGGAGATATCTGAGTCAGGGAGATGGATTTGGAGGTGTTTGTACTGGTCTAGGCAAGAGATGATGAGGATCGGAGTGAGGTTGGTGACTGTGAGTGGAGCAAAGGGGACGTATCTGAGAGACGTGGAGGTAAGCAGAAACAAAAACAAACAAATGACAACTAATTAGACAAAGGAGAGAGAGAGAGAGAGAGAGAGAGAGAGAGAGAGAGAGAGAGAGAGAGAGAGAGAGAGAGAGAGGGAGGGAGGGAGGGAGGGAGGGAGGGAGGGAGGGAGGGAGGAGAGAGAGAGAGAGAGGGAGGGAGGGAGGGAGAGAGAGTCAAGTCCAACTGGACTGGAAAGATAGTTGCACCCTTAACAGAAATAAGGATGTTCAGAAGTGAATAGTTTTATGGGCAAAGATGAGTACTGCTCCATATATGTTGATTTTGAGATGCCTGGAGAATATCCAAATATTCAATAGGCAGTTGATCTAGGACTTAAAGGAACCTTAGAGGTCTAAGCTCCTCATTTTATAGAAAAGGAAAAGGAGGCATAGAGCTGTTACATGAGTTGCCCAGGGTCATATAATTAGTGTTTATAAATGCATTTGAATTCAGGTCTTCCAGAATCAGGATCCAGTAGCCTATCCACTATGTTGTATTGTTCTATACTGGAGCTAATGAGAAAGACTGGTCCTGGATATATATAGATCTGGCTATCATTTGCATCAATGCATGAAGTTCCTACTATGTGAAAGGCACCTATCACAATGCCTTATATATAATAGGCAGTTAATCATATATGATTTAAAAAGCAGGAGGGAGAGAAAGGAGGAAAGAAATAGACAAAGGAACAAAGAAATGAAGGAATTGAGAAGCCACAAGAGAGGAATGAAAAGAAGAAGGAAGAAGGGAGCAAGGAAAGAGGCAGAAAGAAATAGAGGTAGGGGAAATGGAGAAAAAGAATGAGAGAATAATGAAGAAATGGAGAAATGAGAAATATAGGGAGAAAGAAAAGAAGGAAGGAAGGAGAAAGGAAGAAAAGGAAGGAAAGGTATATGTGTTCGTCCTTCATTGCCAAAGAAGACCATGCCATCAGAGAAATGAAGACATGACTTGCATTTGACTTTGTTTTTGAATGAGGGAGGGCTGTGCACGTCACCAGCCTCACTCCTCCCCCAGAGCCATCTGAATTTAGTGACCAGATATTCATCAGGATGACTGGAGATGACCCAGGATGAGGCAATTGGGGTTAAGTGACTTGCCCAAGGTCACACAGCTAGTGAGTGTCAAGTATCTGAAGTGAGATTTGAACTCAGGTCCTTCTGACTCTTGTACTGGTGCTCTATCCACTGCACCACCTAGCTGCCCTGGGGAGGAAGGGTAAGGAAGGGAGGGAGATACAGGTTCATATCTCATTAGATATAAGAGTTTATCTTTACTAATACACAGTTTTTGGTTTACACCTCAGAATTATCCACCCATTATACAGAGATCATTCTGAACAGGCTTTCAGGAAAGGTGCATGGCACCCTCCAGCGTTCTGACTCAAGTTCAGTCCAACCGGTCTTTTCCCCTGAGGAAAGGAGGCGGGGTGGGGGACAGCATATCAGCATCTCCAGTGTGACTCAGAGGGGCAGCCCTCCCCATGGAGTGGTGACATGGGGCCCTAAAGACAGAGTTGGGGCTTATCTAAAAATAAGACTCAATGGGGGCCTGGGGAGAGATTAAGTCATGTGGAAAAACATTCGAGTCAGAACAAAACCCTCTTTCTGCAAATTACTTCATCAAATTGCAAGATGACTTAGGTCATTTCAACCCTGGTTTTTTAAAATGCCAGCTCCAGAAGCATTAAGATCCATTCCCTGGTTCTACTTACGTAACTTAAGTGGAAACTTAAGCCACCTGAGGAAGGTCAATGACGTAGGGGATGTACCCATGACTTTCAAAACAGGTTTGCCTGAGTGCTTGCTGATTCAAACCACATCATAGGGCCAGAGATTCAGATACTTGGAACTGAAAGGGACTTGAGAGGACATCTAGTCCCACCTCCACATTTTACAGATGAGGAAACTGGTACCTAGAGAGCTCAGGTGAATTTCCCAATGTCAGACAGGTGCTAAGTGGAAGAATCAGGATTCCAACTCAGTTCCTATGACTGCATATTCAGCACATTTTCCACTGTATTCCCCTTGAGGGAACATTCTTTATATGTGGGAGATTCAGTCTCCTTTCTGCTCCATTTAAGGGAGTGCTAAGGAAGAACCCAGAGCCCTCTTCAGGGTCGTTTTCAGAAATCTTGTCAGTTTTTTCCCCCTTTTGCCTGCTCTGATTTCCGTCAATCCAAGTATGAAATTGGATTTGGGGCTTCTAATTTGTCCTTCTTGTCCATATTTTGACTCAGTTTGGAGAAGTCAAGGTGAATTCACCAGGTACACACCCTCCCTAATCCACTGTTTCTCCTAAAATCCCCAGCCCACAGTCAATGAGGATCACAGATATATCTCCACTTCTCTGTTTGGCCACCAGGTAAAAAAAAAAGGTGGTAATGGAATGTCCCACCCAGGACTAATTTGTCATGGCTTTATTCCCCATGCACAGTTCCAGGCCCAGAAGAAAGGCTAGCCTGGGATTTGATGGTAGTGTGAGTTCAGGTTTCTTCTGTCCTTTCTCTGTGGTTCCTGATGGGAGTCCCCACCTTAGCACCTGTGCTCCAGGCAGAAGGGGGAACACCACGAAAATAACCCTTGAACTGCGGCACTGCTCCTATTTCTTCCTACTTTTTTGGCTAATTACTTATTATCACCTATTTAGCAATAATAATTAGTTAAAATATGACACCCCCAGATGGTCATGTTTCCTTCTGGGTGAGCTCCTCCTCTCTGCATTGCTCCTTTCCCCCTGTGACAGTGTCTCAAGCAATGGCTACTGCCATTATAGGGGAAAAGGAATTAAATTCGAAAAGGAAAATGAGGCAGGGCATGTGCAAGACAAATCTTCCACCAAATACGGCAGATGGAGACTGGCCCGGATGGGAATAAACTAGGCTTTAGATGTGCAAATGTTTGCCTCTTTGGAAGAATTGTTTTACAGATGGCCCAAAAGAAAATAGCAGGCATGACTGGACATAGAGATAAGGGCCCCAGATGGGAATCTGGGGGTTGAGGTTCCAGGATGAACGGAAATGTAAAAGGACCTAAGAACAAGATCACATGGCTGGATGAAGAGATACTGAAGGGGACTTGGAGAGGTCTTCATGTTGGAGAACTAAAGGTGTTGTAGGAGGAAGATGAGACCACTTCTCTTTGACATTCCTTCTGGGAGGGCATCGTGGAAAGATTCAGACGTGGAACTGGAGTCAGACTGTCCAGACTTCACTTCGGTCTTTCCCACTGAATGGCTCCGAAGCTGGGATCTTTGTTCTTTAATCTCAGACCTGTGATCCAGGATCTGTGTGACTATAAGCAAGTCATTTACAATCATTTTGTAGATGTTTCTCTTGATAGAATGTAAGGTCCTTGAGGGTTGTTATTAATTCATTTTTGTCTCTATGACCTCACCTCCCGGCACAATATCTCTTGACACAAAATAAACCCTTAATAAAGTCAATCAATAAGCATTTATTTTTGCTGTTCAGTCATTTTCAGTCCTGCCTGACTCTGCATGACTCCATTTAGGGTTTTCTTGGCAAAGACACTGCAGTGGTTTGCCATTTCTTTCTCCAGCTCATTTTACAGATGAGGAAACTGAGGCAAACAGAGTTAAGTGACTTGCCCAGGGTCATACATCTAGTAATTGTCTGAGGCCAGATTTGAACTCAGGAAGATGAACCTTTCTTAGGCCAGGCCTCTGTATTCTATCCACTGAATCACCTAGCTGCCCTACTAATTGCTTAGTGTGTTCCAAGAGGAAGGTTCTAGAAGCCTGGGGATAGGACAAAAACTTAAACCTTTTGCATATCAAGTGTCTCCTATGTGCAAGGTAATGATTGGTTCCTATTTCCTATTTATTCTGTATATAACTTGCTTTGTTTGCATGCTGTCTCCCACATTAGATTGTAAGTTCCTTGAAGACAGGGGCCATCTTTTGCCTCTTTTCATATCCCCAGTACTTAGTATGGTAGCTGGCATATAAATGTTTATTGATTAATTGATTGGTTCCCTACAAATGATAAAACTGAGTCTCAGACAAATTGATTACACCTGAAATACTTACTTTTCAAAGTTTTGAATAAAGAATGAAGCCAAGTGATAAACTAACACGAATGCCTACTTGTAGCAGGCATCCCAGGGAGGAGGCTGCAGATTCTAGATGGATACAATGAGATAGCTTCAATATGAAATCTAGCAGTAGACCTGGAGTCCAATAAGGAAGGCCAAAAGGCACAGGCCAGCCAAAATTGGAGTGTTAACAGGAAAATATGTTGCCTGATTAAAGAAGTAACCTATGTCAAATCAGTGTAAATAATGAAAAAAAATTGTCATCTCCCTCAACACTACGTAGGAAATGCTCTAATGTCTCCACATGGAGCCATAAAGTAGTTTTACGATTGAAGACAGACCTTCACACTCTGACTCTGGGCTGATGACGTATACATGACTCCCCTTTACTCACTCTGTTGTCCAGATAAACAAATCTGCTTGCTGTGCCTACCATACAATATCCCATCTCCCACCTTCATGCCTTTGCAAGGGACAGTGCTCCATGTTCCTCCAGGGACCTCCTCACCTCTCCCTCTTAGAATCTCCAACTCCCTTCCAAACTCAGGTCAAATACTGTCTCTATATGAGAACTTTCTTGTTCCCCCCAAGGAATAATGCTGCCCCTCCAAATTTCTTTAGATTTATTTTATACATACTTTCATAATCATGTGGCTTTTTTCCCCCAGTAGAATTTAAGCTCTTTAAGGAGAGGAACTCTTTTATTTATTTATTTTTTATCCTTTGTACTTAGTACAGTGAAGGCATTTTTAATTAAGGCTAATCTATGGATAGATTGATGTAGCATATTGCTCTGAAATGCGGTTGCTCCAAAGTGTAGGGAGAGACAAAATGAACGAGTCTGGTACTTGGAACAAGGTACAGAAAAGGCATCCTTAAATACACTTTTCAAGATATATCCAGTTTCAGTGAAATGGAAGGAGATATTATAGACCTCAGGGCCTAAGTCTCAATGGAGAAGACATCATGAGAATATCAAACCACAGAGATAGACAGAGATGCCAGTTTGCCAAGAGGTCATTGCTGGCAATGCTGCTCCTTGGGGATGGAATACGATGACGTTGGGCCTAAGACAGAGGTTCTTGATTTTTATTGTGTCATGGACCTTTTAGGATTCTGGTGAAGCCAATGGAGCCCTTCTCAGAATAAGTTTTAAATACATAAAATAAAATATATAAGATTACAAAGGAAACCAATTGTATTGAAATGTCATTACCAAAATAAAAAATAATTTCATTTTGGACCCCTGAAATCTATCCATGAACCTCAGGTTAAGAATCTGTCATCTAGGAGAAACTCACTTATAAGGATTGGAACTATCTAGTAGCTTCCAAATTTAACTAATTATTCTTACTATAAAGGTATTAGTCTTAGTTGTTTCTATTTGCTGATGAATACAAGTGCTGTTAGTACTCTCTAAATTTCAGCAACCCAGGTCAAAAGTCCAGTTGCCCTGCCCTAGTTTTACCTCTGAAATGAAAGCTAATATTTATATAATTCTTACTACGTGCTAAACACTGTGCCAGATACTTTAAAATTATCTCATTTGATCCTTACAACAACCTTATGAGATAGAAGTCATTATTATTCTCATTGTACAATTAAGGAAACTGAGGTAAACAGAGGTTAAGTGACTTGCCCAGGGATACGAGGCTAGTAAATATCTGAGGCCAGATTTGAACTCAAGGCTTCATGACTTCAGACCCAGTACCATATCCATTGCATCACCTATCTGCCTCTGGAAATGGGAAGACCGTAGTTCAGAATTATAATCTTTGAACAGGACCCCTGTATCTTCCTTTATTGATGGTAGCTTTCTTTCATGCTTGGAGCCAGCTCTGGGTCTATTTTATCATAAGTGGGTAGTTAAACAAGGAAAGGAAGAGGGTAGCAGATAAATAGAGTGGTTTCTGCCCTGTTAGTAGATTACAATCTAGAGAAATAGAGAAGTCTCTTTGAAGTTGTGGATAGGATATACTCAGCTACAGTGAAAGAAAACATATTAATGGATATAAAAGGAATGGTGTCCCTCTAGCACTTAGTGCTGAAAAGCACGATCAGGGTTGGACTGAGGAGAAGAGAATGAAGGAGAGATTCCGAGCACCTTCATGTAAATAAGCTTTGGGTCAGCTCTGCGGGAGTTCACAAGTCACATCTGCCCCCAGATCTTCTGCCTCTGCCTCAGCCAGGATCAGAATCTGGAACCTTGATGCAATCACTTCCCTGGGCAGTCCCAAGCCAAGAATTTGTTGTTGTTGTTCAGTCATTTCAGTTGTATCTGACTCTTCAGGACTTTATTTGGGGTTTTCTTGGCAAAGATACTGGAGTGGTTTGTCATTTCCTTCTCCAGCTCATTTTGCAGATGAGGAAACTGAGGCAAATAGGGTTAAGTGACTTGTTCAGGGTCACATAGATAGTAAGTGTCTGAGATCAGATTCTAACTCAGAAAGATTAGTCTTCCTGACTCTAGACGGCAGCATTGTATATTCTTCACCACCTAGCTGCCCAAGTCAAGGATGTTCATGACCAGTCTTCAGGTTTTGTCTCTAGAAGAAAATAGAAAGGAACATTTGGAGCAAGCAAATAGTCCCTCAGTTATATGCCCATGATCTGTATTTGACTACTGATGCCACATTGGTGCTGAAATTCCTTGAATTTGGGACCTCTGCTTTTATTGTCCTCCAAGACCCTATTTCTAGTTCTAACCTGGGGTGGGAAAACTGCGACCTTGAGGCCACATTGTGGCCCTCTAGGTCCTCAAGGGCAGCCCTTTGACTGAATCCAAACTTCATGGGACAAATCTCCTTAATAAAAGGATTTTATTACACTTGAATACCTAGATAGCCACATGTGGCATGGAGGCTGCAGGTTCCCCATCCCTGTACCTTCTTTGTTTCCTGACCAATAGCTTGTTTTAGACTCTCGACTGCTGCTCAATTATTCATGAATTCCCTGTTTTGCTGACTGTGGTCTGTCCTAACCTCTGGTAACCTCAACATCCTTTACATTCCACTGGTCAAATCCTCCCTCTGACTACTTCTTGGAGTTCCTGATGCTGGCTCACTAACCCCTCCCAACTCTCTGCTGTTTATGCACCTTGGGATGAAAAGGCAGAGATGAGGGTGGGGGGAAGGAGGGGTTTACATTGATGGAAAGAAGAGGGAAGAATGATCCAGGTGCAGGAAGCAGAATAGATAAAGGACAAGCTACATAAAAGGATCCAGCAGGCAGATTTGATTAACAGGGGCAAGGGATTGTCTTAGTTCATTGAGGAAGAGTCGAGGGAAGGGTTGGATTTGGAGGGTGGGGTGCTAGTTAGTGTTTTCAGAGGATGACGGGAAATGAGGCTGGTGAGATGAGAGGGGTGTATTTCATCGATTCATAGAACACAAGAGTTGGGAGAGACTTTAAATCTCATGATACAGAATCATTCCACTTTGCAGATGAGAAAACTGAGGTTCATAAAGTTAAGTTGATGGAAGTTATTGACCATGTAGTAGAGTCCAGCCTTGAGGTCCTGGAGAATAACTTATGGGTTCTTCAGCACAAAGTGTGAGGAGGATTCTAAGACCTGATGTATTTAGGATAGAATAAAATTGAAAAGAGAAGTATGATAACTTCCCGGGAAAGAAGCTTATAGTGGGAGTTGTTGTTTCATTTTAGTCATGTCTGACCCTTTAGAAGTTTCTTGATAGAGATATTGGAGTGGTTTGCCATTTCTTTCTCCAGTTCATTTTACAGATGATGAAACTGAGGCAATCAGGGTCAAGTGACTTGCCTAGGGTCACACAGCTGGTAAGTATCTCAGGCTGGATTTGAACTTAGGTCTTCCTGACTCCAGACTAGGTTCTCCATCCACTGTTCCACCTAGCCAACTCAGTAATGGTGGGAGAGTAGAGTTTAATAAGCACTCATTCATTCATTATTCATCATTCATTCCCTCAGAATGAAAAGCAAATATCTGTTGAACAGTAACATAGTCAAGGCTTCCTTTATAAATCAATTCAACTCAATTTAACAAATGAGTATTAAACGTCTGATAAATGTAAGGCAGCAATTGGCAGTAGATGAAGAGGCAGCCTCCCTGGGTCCAAGTCCCATACTGCCTTTGGCCTGAGGCAAGTCATATAATCTCTAAGTGCTCCCAGGCTATTCCTGAAGATTATAAATTGTGGAGAAGATGCCAGTCTCCATTGGGAGAGGAGTTCATCAGTGGAGAACTTATGCTGATAAAGTATCAAGATGAATTCTCCCCTCGTCACTCCTCCAGCACAATGAGCAAGTCATTGGAGATGCTAAGACAGAGATGAAATCCCTCAAAGATCTCGTATTCTTTTGGGTAGGAAACAAGTAAATAAGAATTATCTACAATTTTTATGCCATCTGTGATTGTTTTGTTTTAGAAAATTTCCTACTAGGAGATTCTCTTAAATCAATGCAGGTCCCTACTTTCCTTGCATTTCATGGTTGCCTGGGGCCCTCAGAGGTTCGGGAATTGCCCTCCATCATATAGCCAGTGTGTATCAGAGGTAGGGCTTCAACCTAGGTCTCCTCCATTAGGAGGCTAGCTCTCCATCCATTAAACCATTTTGTCTCTTGACAGACAAAACTCCAGGCAATTTCCAGAGGGAGAGAACATTAACCAAGGGGATGGCCCCATGCAGTGATGAGTCATGACTTGAGGAAAACTGGAGATCCCAAATGGTAGAATAAAACAGTAATCTTGATTCTTCTCCTCCTGCTTCTCACAGGTCAGATCCCGGAGTGACCTGTGGACAGGGAAGTTCTGCACAGATCCTTGAGTACTATGTGCTGAAAAGGATTTCAGCTCTTTGAATCCCCAAGACATGGTAGTTTGCGTTAAAAATTCCTTGCACTACCAGTCTCAGGCCCAGAGAAATAATCAAAGTGGAAACATGATTATTCTGTTTGAAGGTGAAGGAAATGGCAGCCCATCACACTGAAGGGACTTAACTTATCTAACTAACTAACTTAATTACTAATAGTAGTACTAGCAATAATAATAACCAGTATTTATAAAATGCATTGTTTGCAAAATGCCTTACAAATATTATTTCTTTTGATCCTTACAATAACCCTGGGAGATAGGAGCTGTTATTGCCCTCATTTTACAGATGAGGAAACTGAGGCAGACAGAGGCTAAGTGACTTGTCCAGGGTCACACAGCGAATAGGTTTCTAAGGCCAAATTTGAACTTAGGTCTTCCTGATTACAGGCTTAGCATGGTAATAAAGCCTTAGAACTTCAGCCAGGCTTCTCTCGACTCCTTGCTGGCTCTCCATATTCCACAATCTCTGGTTTTCCACAGTGACTGAAATTCTGTCATCAGAGATATGTCTTTGGCTTTGATTCCCACCCTCCACTTGAGCAAGGCAATCACTTTTGTGGGGAGTAAATGCCTTGAATGTATTTATGAGAATGTGTTAGTGGTTTGAAGGGTATTTTGTCTTGAGGAGCAAGAGTGTTGGGTACCTTAGGGGCATCCGGAGTGCTGACAGAGGAAGGGGAAAGCATTATAGAAAAGAACAAAGGACTGACTTCACCTGGGATCAAGGTTTTCTCTGGGTGCTGTATAATTTCTCCCCCTAGTTCAGAAGTTCCTAACCTTTGGATGTCCTGGACTACCCCTTGGTAGTCTGGGGAAGCCTGTGGACCCCTTTGCATGATAATGTTTTTAAATGCACAAAATAAAATTTATAGGATTACAAAGGAAAACAAATCTGTGAAAAAGCAGCTATTAGATAGATATATATATGTATATATATGCATAAAACAAAACAAAACAAAAACACAAGTTCACGGGCCCCAGGTTAAGACCCCCAGCTCTCTCTTTGGTGTGAAGCTTGGTTACAAGTCAGTGGTTTTCATACCCACCTACCATAGGTGCTGGGATTGAGTTTTATTTCTTACCTGGGCAGATCTTCCTCAAATTCTTAGAGCTTCAGGCTAGTTCAGTAAGTGGGATAAGTGGGCTGTGGGGAGACTGAACCCTCAGCTTACCTTGTTGTACAAAATGGGCTACTTCATCCATCCATCCATCCATCCATCCATCCATCCATCCATCCATATATCCATCCATCCACATATCCATCCATCCATCCATCCATCCTTCCATCCATCCATCTGTCCATCCATTCATTCCCTGTTGTCCTCAAATCCTCCAGCAAATAGCTGGGAAAGGCAGAGGAGACACAAATAAAATAAGCAAAGAAATAAGTTTCTTAGACTTTAGGCAGGGCAGGGGTAAGATATTACCTTGTTTCTTGTATAGTGAGGCTGGCCCACATAGTGTGAGTGGGGCTGTCCTTTGAGGGGAAGGGGAGAGATTTTTTTTTTTTTTTTAAAGAAAGTGCTGACTCATCAGTTCCTAATTGGGCTTAAAAAAAAATAATCAGGAGCAGGTGAGCCCTCTACTTTATTAATAGTCTGATCTGTCTTTTTCAGTGGTTTAGCCATTGAATCAAGCCATTCCCTTCCTAGGGTTTGTGATACTGCTGCTTTTAACAGGGAAAAGCCGCAGAACTCCATGGGAAGAAAAAAAAGATGATAAAATATTCATCTCCTTGGCCAGAGGCTGTAAGAGATCCTTTCCTCTAGTAGAAGATGGAATCCAAAGTTGCACACACCCACAGGCACACAGGCACATACACACACACACACACACACACACACACACACACACACACAGAGGCACACACAAGTTATACACCTTCTCTGCTGGTGTAATGGAGGAAATAAAATCCAACAACAACCCCCTCCCCATTCCTCCCCTCCTACCCACCTCCGCCCACCCCCCACCTGCGTCCACAGCAGCCATCCAGAGGACAGATGCATACAGATCTGCTCACGTTGCAACAGCCAACCGATGTAACTCAAAGCCCCCACCAGTCCACCCAGGGGAGACATTCTGCAAGGGAAGAATGACTCATAGGTTAGTTATACAACTTGATTTTATGCACTGCCCAAGAAAGATAGTGAATTAAGAGAGGGAGGCCTGAAAAACAAAAGGCTGGTAAATGGAAGAAAAAGAAAAAGCCAGCACTGCTGTTGTTGCATTTCCAGAAGAAAAGAGCAAGAAAGAAAGGAAAAAAGAAAGAAAAACTCCTTTTATAATTTTACTTGTCAGAGCCCGATGCAAGCCAAGATAGAAGGCAAGGTATAGTGTTACAGTCCTGCTATATTTTCAATAACATGTGTATTTCATTACACTTGGAAGGTCCTCTCTTTGAGGGGCTTGGGATAAACAACAACAAATCTTGACTCCTGTTAGTGGCTTTTAGGAATGCGTCCAACCTGGAATGACAGATTCTTTAGCAGCTCTCCTATCAGTCTCTCTTAGGCACTGCCCTGGTTTCCCTCTGGCCAAGAAGGCCTTTCTCCTTATATGACTTGGAGGTGGACGTGGGTAATATGGTCACATGTGGACATGTGGCTCTCCACTCTGGCAAAGAGTAAAAGAAAGGAAAAGCATGTTGACCCATCATCTCAGGAAGGGCCTGCAGCAATCAAGGCTGATATTCCTAGGACAGCAACAGCCTTGAGTCACTGTGATAGGAAGCAAACATACTCAGGCCCACCAATGGAAACCTTTCTAGCTCTGAGACTTTGTTGGGGTGGGGGAGGGTTTCCCCAGTTCTTTGGGGGGAGATGATGCTTATATAAAGGGAGTAGAAACTAGTTTCTGGAGACTTTTAGAATCCTTTAAGGGTGTTAGGATAGGCAGTGTAGGATAGTAGACAGAAGGTTGGTCTTAGAGTCAAGACCTTGGATGTGCCAGATGTGTCAGAAGGATGGGCTTCTGATATCTACTAGCTGTGCTGTTGAGTCATTTCAGTTATGGTCAACTCTTCATGACCCCATTTGAGGTTTCCTTGGCAAAGATACTAGAGTGGTTCACCATTTCCTTCTCCAGCTCATTTTTACGGATGAGAGAACTGAGGCAAACATGGTTAAATAACTTGTCCAGAGTAAGCATCTGAGGCTTTCATGAAGATGAAAATAGTGTTCTACCTACTAGCAATGTGACTTTGGGCAAATCACTTTCACAGTAAAATCACAAGTAGAGACAATTCCATTTCCACCACCACCACATGAATTTGGATTCTAGAATTCTATTTGTAAAATATGTGCATTTTTGTATTGGGTCTGTGATGTAACTGAGGAACTCCCAGGGAGAAAACTATCTCTTCCAAGACAGGTTGGCAACTCCTCCACAGTTAGGAGCCTTTCTGGGTTAAATAGAGGCAACAAGAGATTAAGTGACTTGCCCAGGGTCACAAAGTCTGTATGTTTGTTACCCAGATCTTCCTGTTTCCAAGACTAGCCCTCTATCTTACTCAGGAATGGTAGAAAGTACAAGTAAAATCAACCATAGCCTAATAACACTAATAAATCACTTTTTAGAAGCACTTGAAGATTTACAAAAGGTCTTCTTTGAAACAATCTTCTAAGATATTGATATAGAGGGTAACTATGGGAACTTTGTAGATGAAGACCCAGAGATTCAGAAAAGTTAAGTGACTTAAGCACAGGACTAATAAGCCTGTTACCAGAGACTTCCATGAGCCAAAGCAGACTCCCTGGATCCAAGAAAGTCTCTGAAAACCCACTGACCCTCGATACTTTGACAGCCATTTAATTTGTGTCAGTATACTCCCCCCACCATTGTAGATTAGTATCCCTACATATTTCATGACTTTTCATAACTAAAAAATTCATGGCCTCACAACAAATATTCTTTTCTTCCCAGAGCTAAACTGGTTCTTGGATGACAAAAGAACTGCTTGTCCGTCACCAGGCAAGTAATTAAAGGCTTCCCCTTGTCATAAAATCAACCAGACTTGTCCCTTACAGAACTAAGTTGCCCCTATATCCTAAGGAAGACTTTAGGGGAAACCTAGAACCTCTTGCATAATCTTTCATAGGCTTATGCAATTAATTCTACAGGAGCAATAGACTTCCCTACATTTTCTAATCTACCTCTCTGTGCATCTAAATAAGAGCTTGCAAAACTCCCTGGAACTTTCTTTACCTTGGGGAATTTTTGTCCAGGGGGCTAGGGAGGCATGCTGATATCAGTCTTCTTCATAGTCAATGGTGGTTCCCATCAGAAAGGTCTTCCATGTTAAGAGAAAACTGCCTGTTCTATTCAAGTGGGTCTCCTTTTTTTCACTGACTATAACTCTAGAGCAGAAAGGGATCTCCAGAGGTCAATTAGTTCAATCCTCTCATTTAATAAATATTTAAACTGAGGCCCAAGGAGAGAAAGCCACTTGCCCAAGGCCATGTAGGTGATATGAACATCACAGATAATATTCCAGCCTAGGTTTTCTAAATCCAGAACTATATGTTTTCTACTGTACAACACTTTAGAGAAGAGCGAGTCCGTTCCATGTCTATTATCCAGTTTCTGCCGCATGTTGGGCCCTTGAGGAACAAGAAAAAGATTATTACAAATTACCTGGGGGCATGTTAAAAGAAGAAAAAAAAAACAACCTGATCAGGTGATTCCGTTCTTACTTTTCAAAACCTCTTCGTTCTGGCTTTCAATTTCTATGTGACTCTCTTACAAAAACTACTTTGTTTTCTTATCTGGGAATAGAAGTAGAGAGAGGGAGAAGGACAATTCTGAGCACCTGGAAAAGACCTAATGAGATGGATCACAGATACATAAGGATCTTCTGGTCTAGCTTCCTCCTTTTACAGACAAGGAAACCCGATGCCAGAGACACAAAGAGATTGGGTGGAAAATGCCCCATAGATAGCAAAAAGAAGAGACAGGATTAGAAGCAGGTCCTCCAATGCCAACTCCAGCTTTCCATCCACTATATGAGACCTGTCTGCCTCTAGCCTGCTGGGGGTTGTATATAGGGAAGTGCAGCTGAGTGACATTCTCTGAAGTTAGGACCCAGCTGCCTAGGTTAAGGATTCCCCCACTGCCGCTTGCCTGAAGCCACAGAAGCTGCTCTGAAAAAAAAAAAAAAAAAGATGAAATTCTCCATCTTCATTGCAAGAACTGAGGAGTTGTTGTATTTGCCTCACTGCTGCTCGGGTTGAAGTCTGAGGATTCCTGACCCAGAGACCTAGTTGGCAGCTCTGATTGAAGCTCTGTGTGCTTAGGGTAACACGTTTAGTTCCATAAAACATAATATGTGAAGGGATCATATTTAATAAGCAGAAAAGGACCAGAATGGACAGTGGAGCAGTGAGGCTGGGTTGCCATGGAAACCTCTTGTTCGGAATTTCCTGACTCCTAGGAGATTACATTTTCAACCTTAATGCTGTATTAACATAAGCTTTGGCACTTAATGTCTCTGTTTATTCTCTCTCTCTCTCTCTCTCTCTCTCTCTCTCTCTCTCTCTCTCTCTCTCTCTCTCTCTCTCTCTCTCTCTCTCTCTCTCTTTCTCTCTCTCTTAAAGGCAAAAGGAAAGCAAGAGAGATAAGAGGCAGGGAAAGAAAGAATAAAGAGAGTCAGCCGGAGAGAAAAGCTTCCCCCTGAGAGGCTCTCTATGTGATTGACTCTGCAGTCAGTCCTCTGTTCACATCTTGCCTTTCACGCTAAGATCTCAAAGTTCTCACAGGCTGACATAAAGGCTCACTGGTTCAGGTGCCCCCACCGCTTTTCTTCTCCCGACTCTGTCACCTGCTTTGGCCCTTCTTTCAGTTTTTCCATTGTTCTCCTCTAGCAGCTGCCCAGGAAAAGGAGACTCCAGATGGAGGTGACTGGCTGCTACTCCCCTGAAAAAAAGGAAAGAGCAAAATAGCTTGAGAGAGAAAGTATTTGTGACTTTCAAGTGAAATCCTCTTGGAGGATTTAAACTTGAAATGCTTGGAGGTGTGTTTTCTTTGGGGGGTGGGGCACTAGTTTTTCTTCTCTCTAACTGTTGTCCCATTTCCCCCAAAGTGAAATTCAAGATAGATGAATTTATTGAACCAGAGCTTTTGCAAAAGACAAACACTGGGACTATTTTCCTCTCTCTGAGGAGGAAAATAGCTGCATTTTGCTTTTAGCCTGACAGTTCTTCAGAGGGGAATGGGAGAGACTAAAGAAGGCCATGCTGTTATTAGATCAGCTGGCATTTGTCCAGGACAACAGGACATTTTGCAATGTATCCTTGACACTGGATCCTGGAATGTCCTTGAGGATTTTCGGTTCTGACTGGCACCTGTGGGAATGGGGTGCCCCAGGAGAGAATAAGGTCACACCATTCAGTAGCCACCAGAGACTAGAACTGAGTCTTTTTCAGCATTCATATGTAAGTATGGTGTTTTGTGGGGGTAAGAACATAGACAATATGTGACCACTATCCTCCAACTCATTCATTCTCCCAAACTGTGTCTGTAAGGCTCCCTGAAGGATTCAACTTTGTTTTCATTTCTTCATCTTTAAATTAGATAACATATGCCAAGTTAAGTATTTCCTCTTCAAAGGAGAGAAATCATTCTGTATATAAGATCCTTCCTTTTTTTTCACCTTGCTATCACTCAAGAACTTGGTTGGTCATTGTCCTTCATTTTCAAAGAGGACCAAAATGACATCACCATGACAAAGTGAAGTTTCAATGTGTCCGACTGTGGCTGATCAGACCAATACAAGCTTGGAATACTCTACCACAGGTAGGGCACAGGTAGTCCATGTGAATATTTGGGGTGGATGCTCCAAATTTGCACATCCTACATTTACTTTGTGCTGTCTCAATTCTGCTTTATTCATAGAGCACAGCACCCTTTCTGATGTAGGTATGCCATGCTAAACAGTCTTGTGCCAGTGTCTCCCATGTCACACAGTCAAATCCAAAGTTCTTGAGAGAGACCTTGAGAGTGTCCTTGTATCCCTTCTTGTGACCACCATGTGATCACCTGCCCCATGTGAGTTCTCCATAAAAGAGTGTTTTTGGAAAGAATTTAAAGACATTGTGAATATCACACTGGTTCATGAACCCTCCAAACCAAATGAAACTGTCTCTAATCCTAATGTACACCTTGTTTATTCTTCCCAAGACAGAACTCAAAAGAATTCAGAAAACACCTGATTCAGATAAGGGACTCAGATAAGGGACCAAATCTGATTAACAGATGACTTATCACTGCTTTTTAATGTTGGCATTGTACGTACCGTTGGAATTAGAGGAAAGAACTGGGACCCAGTGTCTCTCTATCCCTATACACAGTTTTTACCAGACCAAGTCTTAGTGCACAGATGAGGTTCACTAACTCTTCATCTGCCTTAACACACACCTACTCTATCTCCTACAAACAATGATGAAACTTTTCCTTACTCATTCATGCTACTACCCACTCTTTCCAAGTTCCCATAATCACTATTTCACCACTCTATGCTTTTATACACACTGATTCCTCATCATACCAAAATAACTTACTCATTCTGTTTTTTCTCTCTCTCCATGCCCACAGAGTAACTCTCAGTCTTCTCTCCTTCCTTAACACACTCATGATAGTTTCTAATCATCAATGGCCTGTCAATTCCAAACCTGAGGTTTTTTTCTCGATTTTTGAAAAGATTTGGGGACTTGTGGGCAGCTGCATGTCCCTATAGCCTTGGACATACAAATGTTCCTTCTTCCCTATTTATGCCCATAGCACACTGAAAATCAGAAAAAGGGGTAGTAATGGATGTATTAATGGAGAACACAGTAGTTCATTCTCATGCACTTAAATTTTTTTATTGGTATTTTCCTGTCATGCTCTTTTATGAATACATCCCCTCACCTCCCATCCAGTGAGTCTTCCACTGTAACCAACAAGAAGAATCAAAACAAAACTAGTTAGGGAAATCAGACAGTGTATGTAGCATTCGAGACACATCATAGGCCCTCATTCAATTCTCCAGTGAAAGAAGCAAGATGCATGTTTTAATTTCTTTCCTGGGCCCAAGGTTTGTTATAATAATTAAACAACATTTAATTCCATTTTATTGTCTTTTTCACTTATATTTGTATATTGTTTTCCTGGTGGTGTTTATATCACTCTTCATCAATTCATACAAATCTTCCCATGCTTTTCTGAATTCCTCGTATTTGGATTTTATACTGTATAGTAATCACATTAACAATCAAATTGGCTTAGCCATTTCTCATTTGGGCAGCACCAGGTTAAGCTCTTTATCAATGCAAAAAAAATACTGTTATTAATAATTTGCTATATTTTGTACCTTTATTTCTATCTTTGACCTCCTTGGGATAAATTCCTAGCAGTGAGATTGGTGAGAACAGGAGAAGGGATAAAGGATTTTTATCACTTTTGGGGGCATGATTTTAAATTGTTCCCCAAAATGACTATGCCAATTCATAGTTTCCCCAACAGTGTAGTCATCTATGCTAATCTGATAAATATGAGGTAAAATTTCAGAGTTGCATTGGTTTCCATTTCTATTATTTTTAACATAAATGATACTATAGGTGGTCAAACAATGTGAATAAATGGTTCTCAAAAGAACTGTGATCTTTTATCAACCATATTAAGGGTTGTTTCAAAGAGAAATGAAAATCAATGAATTCTGAAGTTTCCCCTAACAAACTTGGAAGTTGTAAATGATAAAAGTTCTATAGAAAGGCAGGTACACTAATTACACTGTGGAGATGTGAACTAGTCAAATCACTATGGAAACCAAATGATGTTAATACTATAAAAAACTGCTAGCATTTTCTTGTGGACTCATTTTATATCCTGCAACTTTACTGAAGCTATGAATTAACTCATTGTTGATTCTCTGGGGTTTTCTAAGTAAACTATTCTGTCATTTTCAAATGGGGATTATTTTATCTTCTTTTTCACTGATGTGTATGGTTTTGTTTTTTTTTCCTGTTATTAGTGCTACTATTCCCAGAACTATATCAAGTTATAGTGGGAGAAGGAAAATCTTTGTTTTGTCACTTTCTATATTGAATTAGCTAATCCTTCTCTACTATAAATAATATTAGTTTGGGGTTATAAGAATATATATTTCTATCATAGTAAAAATGACTCTTAAATGCCTGTTTTAGCATAAATCAATGTTTTATTTTGTCAAAGGCTTCATTGGCATCTGTTGATAAAACCATGTAGCTTTGGTTGGTTTTGCTTTTACTATGATTAATTATACTAATTATCTTCTTAATGTAGAATTCTTCTCATATCTCTAGTAGAAATACAATTTGGCCTCAAATACTTACTAGCTGTGTGATCCTGGGCAAGTCACTTAACCTTTTTATCCTCTGTTTTCTCATCTGTAAAATAAGTTAGAGAAGCAAATGGCAAAATGGATAGGTATTCTATCTTTGCCAAGAAAATCCCAAATTGGGTCACAGAGAGTCAGACATGACTGAAATGACTGAAGAACATTATTTTCTAAGCACTGTGCTAAATGCTGGGGTACAAAAAGAGGTGAAAGATAGTCCCTGTCCTCAAGGAGCTCACAGTCTAATGAGGAAGACAACAAACAAAAAGTACAATCTATCTATGGCATAATTAACAGGAAATAATTAACAGAGAGAAGGCACTAAATTTAAGAGAGGTTGTGAAAGGCTTCCTGTAGAAGGTAGGATTTTAATTTGGACTGGGAAGCTAGGGAAGCCAGGAGGTGGAGATGAGGAGGGAGAGTGTTCCAAGCATGGGGGACAACTGAAGAAAATGCCTAAGCCTGAGGAGAGGACTGATTTTGTTTTGTTTGTTTGTTTTTTTGTGGAACTGTTAGTCAGGAGGCCAGTGGTGCTGGATCAAAGAGTACTTCCAGGTCAGTAAGGTGTAACCAGAAAGTTAAGAGAATGGGCTAGATTATGAACCACTTTGAAAGACAGAGGATTTTGTCTTTTATCTTAAAGGTAGTAGGGAGCCACTAGAGTTTATTAAATGGGGGGTAGTGGAAAAGGTTTATAACATGATCAGACCTAAGCTTTAGGAAAATCACTTTGGTGGCTGAATGGAGAATGAACTGGAGCGGGGAGATTTACAGCAGACCAACCCACCAACAGCTATCATCATAGTCCAGACATGAGGTGATGAGGGCATGGACCAGGGTGGTGGCAGTATCAGAGGAGAGAAGAGAGTATATTCAAGAGATATTTTATAGGTGAAATCTACAGGTCTTAGCAACAGATTGGATATGGGTGTTAATGAGAAGCAGTAAGGAATTGAGGATACCATCTAGGTCTGGAGCTTGGGGAACTGGGAGGATAATGATACCCTTGACAGTAATAGGGCAATTTGAAGGTGGTGATGGGATGGGGTAAAAGGTTTACAGAGAAAGGCAATGAGTTCAGTTTTTAACATGTTGAGTTTGCAGTGTTTATGAACATCCATGAATGTTCATATGTCTGAAAGGCAATTAGAGAAGCAAAATGAAGATTAGCAGAGAGGTTAGGGCAGGATAAGTAGATTTAAGAATCATAAACATGGAGATGCTAAATTAAATCCACAAGAGCTGATGAGGTCACTCAGTGAAGTAGTGTAGCAAGAAAAGAGGAGAAGATTCAGGACAAAGTCCAGTAGGACACCTACAAAGAGAGCACCTGACCTGAATGAGGATGAGTAAAGAAAACTGAGGAGTGATCTGACAGGTGGGAAGAAAGCCAGGGGAGAGTGGGGTCCTGAAAAGAGAAGAGAATATCAAGGAGAAGAGGGTGATCAATAGTGTCAAAGGCTGCAGAGAGGTCAAGAAGAATGAAGACTGAGAGAAGGCCAATGCGTTTGGCAATTAAGACATTGCTGGTAACTTTTAAGAGAAAAGTTTTGGTGGAATGATGAGATTGGAAACTGGAGTATAGCAGGTTAAGAAGAGTGAGAAGAGAGAAAGTGGAAGTGTTTATTTCAGTCATCCTCTGAAGGAGTTCAACTACAAAGGGTAGAAGAAATAGGGAATGATATTGGGGGTTGAAGGATCAAGTGAGGGCCTTTTGATGATGGGGGAGACATGGATATGTTTGTAGGCAGTAGAGAAGGATCCAATAGACAGGGAGAGATTTAAGACAAGTGCTAACACAGAGATGACAGAGGAGGCAATCTATTGGAGGAGAAGGGATGGAATGAGATTCTTGAGCAGGTAGAAGGGTTTGTCTTGCTAAAGAGTAAGGTCATCTCATCATGTGAGACAGGAGTGAAGGAGATAATGGCAAAAATCATCTGAGTGATCTGAGTTGAGAAAGAAGGGAGAAGAGGGAGCTCAGAGTGAATGACCTCAATTTTTTTTTCAGTTAAATATGAGGCAAAGTTTTCAGCTAGGAGAGTGGTGGGGAGGGAGATCTATAGGAGATTTGAAAAGGGATGAAGGAACTTATTAGAGCAACTGTGGAGAGTGAGATAGTGAATTGATTACGGAGGTATCGCATGATTGCCTAGCAGTATATACCTAGTTGAGGTTGTATAACATCAACGTGTAGTGGACCTAGTCAGAAAGGTTGTGTGATTTTTTTCCCACCTTAACTCTGTAGCAATTATGTAAAATTGAAGGCAGTAGATGGTGATAGTCATCCAAATCTGAGACTCAAGAGGGTATAATTGGTGATATGAAAAGGGGGCCAGGAACTCAAGAGAAGAGGACAGTGTAGAATTGAATTAATTCACCAAGGAGTCAAGAGCAGGAAAAGAAGAGAGAGTGGCTAATTCAGGAGAGATGGCCTGGGAGAAAGATTAAGGGGTCAAGGGTTTGCAGATTTCTTTGATGAAGAGTAGGGTTTGGTAAGGGAAGACAGAGGGGGTTGTGGAAAAATACATTATGGTCAGAAAAACAAATTTCAGAATTCTTGATGCAATTCACCTATAATTCTGTCTGGCTCAAGATCCTCCCTCTACTCCATTCAGTGGTTGTTGCCTTATAGACTGTTCAATTTCTCTTCATGAGGTTGAGGTTGTTCAAGATTTTTATTTATTTTGCTAATTTTCTATTTTTAACATAATTGTCCCTTTAGAGCTCAATTTTGATACCATGTGATTATACATAGCAAATCCTGATAATTATTTAAATTTTCCATTTGTGAATTCATTATTTTTAAAATTTTTATAATTTCATTTTACTTGTTTACTTTGATGGTGTTAGAGGTTTACCATTTTTGCTAGTCTTTTAAAAGAAGTAGCTTTTAGTTTTGTTTATACATTATATGGCCCTTTGGTTTGCTATTCTATCTCTTTTCTGCTTTTCAACATTTCTCCTGTAGTGTTTCTTTTGGGTTTGTCACTTTTTAAACTATATATTCAGGTCATCAATCCTCTCTTCTTCCATTTTGTTGATGTATATTTCAAATGTATAATCCCTCCTTCCACCTCCCCACTGAGGACTTTGCTTTAGTTTGATCCATCAAATTTTGACAGTTAATCTTATCATTATCATCCTCTATCAACAGTTGTGACTTTCTCCAAAATTTTTCTTTGAACTATTCGTTATTCAAGTTGTCCTTATTAAGTGACAGTGACCCTCAAAGTTAAATCTCAGAAATCCAGATTATGAAGTTACTTGTGCCTGTGTCACTGAAGAGAATGAATATAGAGCATGGGTAGGAACTTAAAGTATCTGTAAGTTCTCTTATGTTATTTCCTGTGTTTTTTTGTTCTTTAATCTTTGTGGGGCACCTCTGTCTTCTTATCTTTTGGATTCAGCTTTGGTTTTAGCTCTAGTTGTTGAATAGAAGTGGGGGAAATTACACAATCATACAAATAGGGTCCTCTGCAAATTTATACTATCTAAATACAGCAGGTCCCTTTCTGCAACAAGGTAATTCTTTCAAATCATCTCTAAATCCCAATCTCCACACCATCTATGCAATTCTTCTGTTTCCTCCTCCCTCTCCTCACCCTCTAAACTTTGGTCCTCACCAGGCACTTGATATACACACACACAAATTGAGACCTCTCTCTTTTCCCTTCTTCTCATCTGACAGTCTTGATGTTAGAACTTTTCCCCAACCACATACTCTTTTAATCTAATTTCTGATGAAGAGGCAGCCTTTCTCCTGACTAAGGATGAATCCTCTCTATATACCCTGGATTCTCTTCCTTCCTGTCTCCTTCAGTAGATTAACAACAACAACAATAATATTAATAATAGCTAACATGTAAATAGCAATTAATCTGTTCCAGTTGCTGCACTTAACATTTTACTATTATCTCATTTGATCCTCACAACAACCCTGGGAGGTAAGTACTACAATTATCTCCATTTTACAGATGAGAAAACTGAGGTGGGCAGAGTTTAAGTGACTTGCCTCAGACCTATCAGATCAATAAAAGTGATTTAAAAACAAAAAGACAATGACAAATGCTAGAGGGATTGTGGGAAATTAGCTCTCTTTTGAGGTCTCTTCCTACATCAAGGGTTGCCCATTGGGTTTTTGGAACTGGATATCCCACAGATACTTCAGAATCAACTTGTCCCAAACAGAATTCATTATTTTTAGTCACAAGCCTGCCCATCTCCTGATCCTCCCTGAGAGGATGGGTTGACAAATTCTATATTGTCTTTGACTCTTAATTCTTGATGAAGCTATATCTATAAACAATTGCCAAACCTTAGTTATGCTCCACAACATCTCTCTAATTCTTCTCTTCCTCTCCATTAACACAGTCTTCTCTACCCTAGTTCAGGCCCCCATCACCTCTAGCGTGGACTATTGAGATAGCCTCCAGTGGAATCTCCTTCCCTTAAACCCCTGTCCACTCCTCTGTCTTTCACATAACTCCCCATGCTCCATAGACTCTACTGGCTCCCTATTACTTATAGAGTTAGAACAAATATAAATTCCTTTATAGAAAATTAAATCCCCTCATAACATGCCCTATTCTTTTCTTTCCTGTCTTCTTATGCCTAATCCCACCTCACTCCCCATCTCATACATGGACACTGTGATTCAGTCTCATTCCTCACCTAGGTTGTTTATTTCCCATCTCTGTAACTTTACGTTGATGCTTGCTGTGTCCAGAATACACATTCCTTTGTCTCCTCTACCTCTTAGAATTTCTGGGTTTCTTCAAAACTCAGCTCAAGAGCTACCTGCTACATGAAGCTTCTTCTAGAAGTTAACACCTTCTTCCAAAACTAACTTGTAATAATTTTGTATATATGTGCCATAGGCACATGATATCTCTTCCATTAGAAGGCAGACTCCCTGAGGTAGGAATTGTTTCACTTTTGTCTTTATTTCTCCACCATTTAGCAAAGTGCCTGGCCTCTAACAAGTACTTAATAAAGGTTTATTGATTATTGTTGGGTATTGCCTAGTTTGTATACACCTTCAAACAAGGCCAAACCTCATAGGCATCTATTATTCAAGTTGATTTTTTTCCCCAAGAAGAACAGCTGGGTTCAATATCAGGGCAATTCCCCATACTAAAAAAAAAAAGTACAGATGAGAGCTAGCCATACCTCCAGTGAGCCATTGCCTGTAGTCAAGAGCACACTCCTCGGGAGTGGAATAGATGCTGTCTCCTTCACCACTGCCTCAGCTTCTCTGTGTGGAAAAGAGACTAGGCATCCCATTTGCCATCACTACATATGGCTTGCAGATCACTCAGAATGCCCAAGGTGGCACCTGTTATGATCAAGTCCATTAAGCTTTTCTACCACCTTGCCACCATTACCTGCTACAGTCATTAGCATAGCATGAACACATGGTACAGGACTTTAAACATTATAACCAATTAGTTTCTTGGGGTGCTCCATCTTAAATACATTGGATTTAACAAGAGATGAGCTTACTCTAAAAGCCTTCCTTTTTTCCCTTCTCATTCCTTCTTCTCTAACATCACTTACCCATCTGTACTTCTGCTACATGGCAATTCCCACCAGAAATGCTGTGAAACCTTTCAAATAAAATATTTAACGTGTAGATCTGGTAATTTTATGTTGTGAGTTATGAAGCCTTTATTTAGGTCCCACCTTTTATTAAACCTCAGGGTTCTCTTTTGGTCTCTAATGACATTATGTTTCCTCAGAATTAGACGGATTTTTACGGGGAGCTGTATTATTTGTTGTGACTTGGTAATGCTAATGTTTAAATTGTGAGTCCTTTTCCTGCTGATTAAACCTCTAAAGACTACAGCCGAATTTCCACTTCACTGCAAGAAAAGAAGAAAAGAGCACAGTTTGTACCAAGGAGATCCCTTGAAGAATGTGTAGAAGGTTGCTGCATTTATGAATAAAGGAAAGCATTATCATTTTTAATAGGAATTAAACAGCTAGAGGGAGAAGTAGGGCAATGCTGTGATCAGTGCGAAGGAAAACAATCTAACAATTTTAATTAACTGTATTTTAATAGCTTTAGTTATAATTGAATAATTTAAATACCAAGGGAAACAGTTAAATCTCCTAAAAGCTTTTTTTTTATTTACATTTTAAATACAGTTCACGGTGAAGAGATGACAGCCAGAGAGGGCTGGGGTGGGGGTGGGGGGAGGGAGAAATAGCACTGATGTCTTCGGCAGCTGGGAGGGCCAAGTGGATGTATTGGTAGGACTTTCACCACAGACCTTCCTATCCATAACTGAGCAGGCAATGCTCATAGCCCTCAGCTACCATGGTGGGAGGTTTATGAGGTGTGACCAAAAACAAAACTCAATGTGAAGAAAGCATATTGGGAAGCCCATCACACCTTTGCCATCTTATTCCACTACTAAACTCCATGAAAGTCAGAGCTCACTGCCATCACACATAATAGACATTTCTATGTCAACTACTTCTGTTAGAGTAAGACAGGGATATGGTTAAGGACATATTGAGATCATTTTTTTTTCTAGAAAATCTAGGGTCCCAGCTCTGAAGGAAACCATTTGTACTGTCAATGCCTTCTCTTCATTAATGACTTTGCATCTTTCTCCAAAAGTACTGTAAAGAGTGGGAGATGAGCACAGACCAAACTATCACATCAAAATAGCCTGGACTATCAGGTCTATTGGCCAGAGATTTTGATTCAAGAAATGGCATACAAGTAGGATACTTAAAGGGAAAGGAGGAAGGAGGTGCGTCAGTGAAAAGAGGTATGTCAATAGGGGAGAAGAGCTGGGATAATGCATGTGATTGCACTAGAGACTTGGAAAATTTATTTTTGTAGGATCATAGTGATAGAAATAAAAAGCACTGAAGACATAAAAGAAAATAGCACCTGTCTTTAAAGAGTCTGCATTTTACTTGGAGGGTGGGAGGGATACACAAGATATAAACAAGTAAATAAATTCAGAATAAATGTAAAATACTTGCTGCTGCTGTATGTCCTTCATTCTTGAAGAGGACCATGACATCAGGGATGTGATGCCATGACATGCAAGTGAATTGGATTGGAGGGAGGGAGGGCTGTGCAAGGTCACCAACCTGTTTCTTCTCCAGAGCCATACGTGTTCAATGGACAGATATAGATCAGGACAACTGGAGATGACCCAAGATATAGTGGGAAACCTTGGCTTTTTCAAGCTAAGGTCCTTAATGGGTCTCGGTTTGACTGAGGCAGCACCCATTCAATGATTAAGGTTTAATAAAAGATGAGGCAAAGAATGACCTCTTTAAAAAAATAGATATGGGAGGGGAAGACCTTCAGGGTTTCAAGTTCAAGGATGGAAGAGGACCAATAATTAAAAGGATCCAGAAAGGCATTGTAGAGGAGGTGGCACCTGAATTGTTCCCTGAAGAATGCTTCTTATTCTTCATGGCTGAGGTGATGAGAGAGAACATTCTAGATTGGGGGGGGAGGGGTGAACTATTCATGCAAAGCCATGGAAGCAAGAGATGCAGTATCATATAAAGAAAAAGGCCTCAGGCCATTTGCAAGAGAATTGTGAGGGACAATAATGTAAAATAAGATTATGAAGGTAGATGGGAATCAGACTACAGAGGGCTTCAATTGCCAGGCTGAAGATTTGGTATTTTTGTTCTAGAGTCAGTAGCAATGTTGAAGATTTTTGCCTAGAGGGTTGACAGATCTCCGTTTTTTAGGACTATCCATTTTGCAGGTGAATAGAAGATAAATGAGAGTGGGGAGAAAGTAGAAGCAGGGAGACCAATTAGGGGGCAAATGCAATAACCCCAATGAGAGCTGATGAAGGCTTAAACCAGAGGAGACACTGTATGAACACAGAGGGATGAATATAAGATACATAGAGGCAGGATTGATAAAATATGGCATCTAATTAAGATTAAATGTTGCAGGATAAGGAAAAGTAAAAGTTAGTCCCAAGGTTATGAAATAGGTGATGCCATTGGCAGGAAAGAAATAAAAAATTAAATAGGGTTAAATCTGAGGGGAAAACTATGTATTCTGTCATAGACATTTTGCGTTTAAGATTCTGACAGGATGTCCATGCAGAGATGTCTAGTGGGCAGTTGGCAATAAAAGACTGGAGTTCAGGAGAGAAATTAGAGCTTGAAATCTGTATTTGAGAGTAATCTACAATGAAGTGAACTGATATGAACATCAAGGTAGAGCATGAAGATAGAAAAGAGGACACTGGACAGATCCTCGGAGGATGTCCACATTTATTGGATGGGGGGAGGAGGAAGATTATCTAGAAAAGGAAAATAGAAGGAATAGCTAGACAAACAGGAGAATTAAGGGGAGAGATTGTCCAAGAGAAAGGGATGACTGACAGCATCAGAAACTTCATAGAGATAAAAAAAGGGGGGCTGTGAAAATTCCTTTGGAATGGGCAATTAAGAACATCCTTAGCACCATTAACCTTGGAAGGAGAGTTTTAATCCAACAGTAGGTTAGAAGTCTGATTACAAATTACTTAGAAGTACATTGAAGGTAGGAAAATGGAGGCAGTGAGTTTGGAAAAAAAACTTTCCTAGGAGTTTTTCTATGAAAGGGAAAGGAGGTATCAAGAAATAGTTTGAAGTAAAGGCAAGATCACAGGAAAATTTTGTCTTTGGACTCTTTAAGGGGGAGGAAGAACTGGGAATATTTTCATGTATCAGGATAGGAGCCAGTGGATCAGAAGACATTGCAGATGAAAGGGGAAAAAATGGAGGTGACAAGATCCCAGAAGAGACAAGAAGGGATAGGATCAAGAACACAGGGAAAGAGATTGAGAATTGGGAGCAGAGAAATCCCACCTCCTGTCAGAAACTGAACCAAAGGATCACAGAGACAGCTTCAGTCAACTCTCCACTAACATCAAGTGAAACATGAAACAGGGAGCCATTTGATTTCCTAGGTTTAGTGTCATGGAGAGCTTGTACTACATTGAACCCAAATAAAAGAGGCATTCCCTACTGATAGAGAGGTTCTCCTTTTTGTACATTCTATTGAATCACAGATTTCCCAGTGAGATTTATGGTCACTCAAAAGAGATTAGCTTAGCTAGCCATAGGTGAAAAACGAAATGACTGAGAAATGTATGCTGCCCCATTGCTGTTTGCTACCAGATGAATTTGGCTAAGCGCCTGGGCCTGAGTCTCCTCCTCTGCATGTGGAAGGATTGATCCTCACAACAATCTGTGGGGAAATGGGTACGATTCCTATCATATCTGTAACAAAATGGGCTCACAGCTTAATAGAAGGAGGAAATCAGTATGGCGTCCAATTTGAAAATGGCAGCAGCTTAAGTTAATTGTCTCTACAAAATTAATTCTTCTCATTAATGCTTCAGGTGTATGCTCTATGGCTGGTAATCTTAAAAGATCATTACCTCAAAAGAATAAGTGCTGGTACACTAAATGGAGATGGGAAGTTACATAGTGGGGGTGAGTAGCCTAGTGGTTGAATCAATGATCCCTGTGGGCTGCATATTGACTTTGAAAACCACAAATTAACTTTATCTATGTTGTGTTATATTTTTATTTATTTTGATAAACACTTTAAAATTTCCTTTTAATCTGGAGCATTCCTGCAGTTTTACAGTCACAAAGGGTCTAAAGGCTGTGAATTGAATACCCCTGGATTACAGCATATTCCCAGCAATCATTTATTAATATTAAGGAGCCAAAAGGAAATCTTTTTTAAAGTTATACTACATTATGGAAATGCTCATTTTATTTCATAAATAAAAAAATAAATAAAAATAAAAGAAAGCAAAGTGTGCTAGACCGGTATTGAAAAAGAAGGATAATAGATCTACAGACCAACTGCTGCCCTGGTGGCCCTCAAAATATTAAAGACAAAGGCAACAGCAACAAAAGAAGATGACCTGCAGCAGGTTGGGAGTATTTATAAAATGATTTTGGTCAAAAATTGACTAGGATGGAAGGATTTGATTGGATCTCTATCAATTCAGAGAACACCCATACCAATGGAATCTCAGATGCATGGAAGATTGAAACATTTATTCTGCTAAAGCTTTGGTAATTGCAAGAGCGGAAGGATCTAGTCTCCACTCCTTTGGGGAAAAGAATTGTGTCAAATATTATGCGTTCTAGTCTATACATCCCTTCGGGATGGTCCTGGACATTGAGCACCCCCAAAATCTTTAGTATTAGGCATTATAAACTCATATAAACAATACTGTGATACAGAGCTGAGAAGGAACCTTGGGGATGAATCAATCCAACATCATTTTATAGATGGGTAAAATGAGTCCTCCATTAGATAAGGGATTTGTTGAAGTTCACATAGAGTCAAGAAACTGAAGTTCTAGAACCAGCTCAGTCTCCATGGGAGTCAAGCACTTATTCCATTACGACAGCTTGTTCCCTTTGATCCAAGAAAAGGGGACCAGGAAGCCCCCAAAGCCCACTTTCCCCTGAAATTCACAATGTTTCCTATCATGGAGAGAAATGGAATTGGACTGTGTTCCCACTCCCACTTCACACCTGGACTGCTGGGAAGAAATCCAAACTATGATGGGTCACATTAGAGAAAAAAATCATGAAATAAAAAGAAATAAAATAGGAGCTAGAAGGCAATGTCCCTAAACCCAAAGAAATTGGGGATGGTATGATACAAGAACTTCCAATTCCCTTCTTATTTGAAGAAACAAGCTGATTAAAGGGGAGCCAGCTATCTAGTGCAGCCTCTATTAACACTGGAATCTACCCACTGCCCTTCTTTAAAAAGGCTGAAAGCTTTAGTAATTGCAAGAAGGAAAGGATTTAGTCTCCACTCACCTGGATAAAAAAAGAAAGGGTAGGAAAGGCCAGGAGAATATTCTAACAATGTTCAATACCTTAGAGTCTGACACTCTTCTGGTTGTCAGTGAAAGGGACCAAGGGAAATTAAGTAGAGGGAGGAAGGAAGGAAGGCTGAGCAGGAACAGGACTGAGGTCTCAGTAGGGGAAAGCTGCCAAGATCCAAGGACCTTTCTTTTGTTAACCTTTGAACTCTGGATTTCTCTTAGCTTAGATTAAAAAAAAAAATACAGATTACAAGATTTCTGAGCCAGAGATCTTAAAATCATAGATTTAGATCTGGAAGGGATCATAGAGATTATTCAGTTCAACTCTCTTATTTTAGAAATGAAGATACTGACATCTAGTGAAGTGACTTTGTCTAAGTTAACCTAAATATAAGTGGAAAAGACTAGATTAGAACCCAGATCTTCTGTCTCCCAATGATGTGTTCTTTCTACTGAATCATGTTCCCATGTGATCTAATGTTTTCATTTTTCAGATAAGGAAATTCAGATATAGAGCAGTGAAGGAAATGATTAGTCCAAGGTCACACCTGAATGCAGCATCAGGATTAGACTTTAGTGGTTTTACATTTTATTGTATACTTTCTTATATCATCTATCCCTTTCTTTATACTTACTTTCCATTACACTAATTAAATTTTCCAACATAATTCAGGCCCTCATTACCTCTCATCTAATCTATTTTAATAGTCTCTTATGACTTTCTAGACTTGTATCTCTTCTACCCTCTCCAATCCCTTCTCCATGTAGCTTCCAAAATGATTTTCCCAAAGCATAGGTCTCACCAAGTCAACCCATACTCAAAATAATTCAAAGATGCCCTATTACTTTCAGGATCAGAGACATGCAATATATTCTTTTTAGCATTTAAAGCTTTCCCCATTCAAACCCCTTTCTACCTTTTCCATCTTCTTATATCCTACTTTCCTCTATACCTTCCTTGCTATTCCCTCCACATACCTCTCAGTCTCCCATCTCTGAGCCTTTTTACTGACTGTCCCCCAAACCTGAGAGTGTTTTTATTCCCAGCCTCTGGCTCTGAGGATCCTTGGCTTCCTTAAAGTTTCAGATCAAGCACCAATTCCTTCAGGAAACCTGTCCCCAGCCCCAGCTGCCAGCACCATCCCCTCCAGTTACCTTCATTCTGATATGTACATGCTAACTCATCAACTAGAATATAAGCTTCTTGAGAATTGTGACCACTTATTTTTGCCTTTCTTTGTGTATCTCCAGCACTTAGCAAGGTACCTATCATGTAGTAAGTACTTAATAAATCCTTATTGATTATCAATCAATAAGAATTTATTATAGAAAATTTCAAATAGTTATTTCAATAGTTGTTTCATGCATACATCTATAAATAGGGGACTGGTCAACAAGAGCCCAGTCCTTAGAGAATGTGTAATATGTTCTATCTGGTATTAACTGACAGAGAAGCTTATGTAGTCCGCCTCTGGGCATGTATAATGGAGGAGTCTTGCCATCAGAGCATGTTCAGGTATTACTGACTGTTTTCTGTCAGCTTACTGTGGGTTATGAAAAAAAACAAACCCTTTTAATTAGCTGCTGAGCTAGAACTGAGTATGCATACAAAAGCCATGAATAGATAAAAGGTTTTCTTCTCCCTGGTAAAGAGAAAGAAATGCCTAAGCCTACAGTGGGGTGGGAAGGGTGTAGTGTCAGGAAGTAAAGTCCAGCTGTCTTTTCTCCCTAGCCAAGCCACCATATGTCTGTGAATTTGTGGAACATCTTGTTTTTTCTGCCTCTGCTGCGTTTCCTCTTTCCTGATCATAGGTCAGTGGTGGGGAACCTACCACACATGACCTTGATGCCTCAGGTTCCCCACCTCTGTCTTAGGTGAGAGGATATCAGACCAGGTCAGAACTTTATGGGCTTCCAAAAGTCAGATGTACTATTAGAGGTCTATCATCTGGAGTCCAAAACAGAGACTATTGGTAGATAGATGTAGCGTCCAGACAAGATCTGGGGATCAATACACTTGACTCATTTTAGGAACAGCCCATTGGAATGGTAGTGAAGACATGATGTATGTGTGTGTGTGTGTGTGTGTGTGCGTGCGTGTGTGTGTGCGCGCATGTGTGGGGTTGGTAAAGTTGGAACCTTACTTTCATCTGGGTTGAAGAGGAAACGATGTGTACATCTGCAGAGGTTTTCGAGCTTGTAGAGAGATGACATTGATGTCTTGTAAGGGAACCAATGACTCTATGATGTACCAGAAAGTGAAATAGCTTTTCAAATGCTGGACCACCCCCCAAATTATGGTATAAATCCAACCTTTCATCTTATCAAGACCATATCTGTCTCACAAAAGAAGCTTAAACCCTTTTTTGAAGATAAAGGTCATACTGATGAGCTCTCTGATCCATCAAAGCAATGACATTTCCATGTAAGTAAATATTGGCTGAAGAAAGGTATAAAAGGAGAAAGCCAGTTTCCACTGAATATGCACACCCGCATCTGGCTCAGCACCAAATAGAAGACTTTCTATCTAATGGTTTCCATGTTGTAAGTCAAAAGGGGATAGTCAAAGGATACACGCATTTATTCTGAAATGGGATCCCCCCTCCATTGCACACTATCACACATTTCTGAAAATGAGCTCAGCAGACCTCCACGTGGGTTAACACCAGGGATAGCTTCTTGGGCAAGCTCTCACAACTGGGCCCTCACTGTCTCTTATTGCCAGTCTCTCATTATACATCTGGGAGTGTATTGATGTGGATAGGAGGCCCATGCTCCAGTCTTTAACAGAATTATGGGACTCAGAGAGGATTAAAAAAAAGAATCAGATAGAGCAGTAATGCCTAAATCAACAGGCTTTCTACTACCTCATGCCGTACAAGAGAGACTCAGGGCCTAAAGCAAAGCACCCTGGACACAAGAGTAGGGGCAACGAAGGAAGGGGACCACCAGAGTCTGTTGCAGGGATTTCAGAGTGCTGATCTTCAGACCACTGTGAGGGGAAGAAGTGTATGTGTTTGTGTGTTGAGGAAGGTTGGGGAGGGGGGAATAGTGGTTGTAGCAATGATCCTTGAGAATGCCCAACCTCACACCAGAGCATCTTAAAATCACCTCTTTGAGGCAGCTCAATTTATGGGGTAGGTTGTGACAAATTTGGCTAGTTATCTATCTCTGATATCATAGGCAGGGAAATGCTAGGTATTATCTTCCATGAAGTGGAAAGAACTCAAGTATAGGGATATGAAAGTGTCCATAAAAGGACAGGAAGAAGGCATTTTAGGCAGGAAGAGAAACGATGTTTAGTATCTAGGGCAGTAATTGCCTGTTGCCATCTTCTTAGATACTCTCAGAGACCCAGAGGCTGAAGGGTTTTTTGGATCATATATCCAATATCCACAATATATCCAAACCTTTTCATATCCTGTGATTCATTTTCATTTTCTCCCATAAATACTCCATACAGGATCTGCTCAATGTACTGAAAACTTCCTACTAGTGGGTATCAGTGTAAGACTCAGGATGTCCAGTTATCTCTCCTTGCTCAGCCCTCATTCATCATGGAGTCTTCACACGTGCATTGTTTAGTTATTATTTTTTGTAATTAGCAAATACTTATGTTGCATTATGTTAACACCACCCATTCTCATCCCACTTTTGGGATATCTTGAAAACTAATGGCTCAGTGCCTTAAAGCCTCCAACTCAACTCTGTTCTTTGCATGCTTATCAAACAACAATAATCAGCAGGGAACTCTTTTTTGCTTTTTTAAAATTTATGTTATATTTTTCCTCAATTACATATAAACAAAAGTTTTTAACATTTATTTTCAAAAATTCTTGATTCTAAATTCCCTCCTTCCCTTTCCCCTTCTTGAGAAGGCAAGCAATTTGATACAGATTATACATGTGCAGTCATGTAAGACATTTCCATATTAGCCATGTTGCAAAAAAAAAACAAACCAAAAAAAGAAAAAAGAAAGCTAAAAAAAATATGCTTTGATCCAGCAAGAAATTCTTAAGCAAGCACATCATCCTTTTGAGTTTCCTAAAAGGGCAGCAGGAAAAGGTTGAAAGCAGATAGATATTCTACATCTACAACTAGGCCAGGTAAGAGTGTCAGGTAACGTCAAAGAAGGGAATTAATCAGGACAGATGGTTGGGCCCCAGAAATTAGTGCCTAAATTGCCATTAATATTAACTCGAGAATTTTAACCCATTTGGATTCATATTTACTCCAATTATTTCTATGATACTTCTGTTTTTTTCCTCTCTGAGTCTCATAACCAACCTAGACTAATCACATAATCACACAACAGTAGCTAAGAAAAGGGAACAATTTAAAGTTTAAATTTTAGGGTAAATCCCAAGGAGATACATGAAGCAATAATCTTAACACCCATGGATAGAACCCATGAGACCAAACCACCTCCCAATATACCTCGAGCTAGAAGGTGGTAAGTTCAAATTGACCTTGGCCTTTTGCCCCAGCTAGCAGCAGCCCACCTCTCAGTCTAGGAGAATCAATCTTAGCTCAAGTGTTTCACATATAGAAAGTGTTTGATAAATGCCTTATCATCACAGAAAAGCAGGAAATAGTGGCTTAACAACTTGTCCAATACATAACCATGACAGTTATCTCTCATGACTGGACCAGTGAGTACATAGGATTCCAAAGGAAAGGAAGGAGGGAAGGAAGGAAGAAAAGGAGGGAGGGAGGGAGGGAGGGAGAGAGAGAGAGAGAGAGAGAGAGAGAGAGAGAGAGAGAGAGAGAGAGAGAGAGAGAGAAAGAGAGAGAGGGGGGAAGGAAGGAAGAAAGGAAGAAGGAAGGGAGGGAGGGACAGAGGAAGGGAAGGAAGAAGGAAGGAAGGAAAAAAGGAAGGGAGGAAAAATTTATGAAGTATCTACTATGTACCAAGAACTGTGCTAAGGACATTACAAATAACCTCTCGTTTGATCCCCATAACAATCCTGGCAGGGAGGTGCAATTATTATCTTCATTTTACAATTGAGGAAAATGAGGCAAATAGAAGTTTAGTGACTTACCCGTAGTCACACAGCTAGTAAATGTCTGAAGCCAGATTTAAAATCAGATCTTCCCAATGCCAACTAGCTACCACCACTTCCCAGAACCGAAGGGACAAAGTCTCCTGGGGCTGCTAGAAGGTGTCAAGTTAGAGTTCAAAGCTCAGCATGGGTAGGAAGGGGAGGAAAATCCCAATGTCTGCAAACCCTGGCAGAATGGAGTTTGTTATGGACATAGTCCTTTATCTCTGTGTCCATTTCATTCTATTGCTGCTTTACATCCCCCTTTGTGTTTCTCACCTCCCTGTCTTCTTTTGGACTTTGTACCTGTGCAAATAGGATCTTTTGAAATGATGTAGATGCTTCAAAGTCTCTGGGAAGCCTCTATGCTTCTGGAATCAGCTCTCTAATGACTCTCTAAGGCACCTTGGGACCTTGAGTGTGTATATGTGTGTGTGTGTGTGTGTGGGGGGGGGTTTAGTCTAGAGAAAACAGAATCCATGCCTACTGCTACATGGATCCTACAAGAGATTCATGGAAACTGGTAGAAGACTAAACCACTTGGTTTTGCTCCAATAGAAAAAAATCACACCCCAATTGGTTTTCAGAAATGTTTTATTTTTGTCTTTGATCTACCCATACTGTGGATTCAGAGACAATATGGGTGCTGCCCAAGATGGCCAGTTCCTTGCACCATACACAATGCTGATTGATTTGGAAAATTCCAAGAACCCTTGAACCCTTTGATGTCAAAAGATGGTATTTGAAGTGTCTCACAATTGAGTAATTTTGTCCTTTCTCAGACTAAAGTATGCATCAGGTTTCAGGAACCCAGTCTCTCCCCTTTATTGTCTCAAGTCCTGGAAAGTTATCTTCATCCTGAGCAGGCTCTCCAGAGACACCCAGGCTAGGTGTGGGTGGCATTCATGAGATGTTGCATTTTGACAAATGATACAGTGCAATCCTGACAAAATAAGTGTGTATGTTCATTAGCCCTCACTTACTCTCTGCCAGTCCAAATTCTCCCACTCTGGGGAATGACTTCAATCCACTCTGACATCTGAATTACAGTGAAGCATGAGATGCTGGGCTGGGGCTGTGAAAGGGAATGCACTCAGAAGAAATGATAAACAGAGGACAAAACACAAGCAGGGTGGAAAAGTCTGTGGCAACACCAGCCAATGGATGGATAGGGAGCAGAGACTTGAGGCTCCCTCCTCTCCCTCAGGCAAGGCTGCTTTGTGTTCTTATGGTACAATCCACAAAAGACCACTTCCTGCATAATAAAACCATCTGCAAGATACAGAACCAACCCTCCAGCAGCCATTCGTATGGTTCTGGCTTGAGAGCCATGTGGAGGGGGCCCTTTTATTGAAAGCAGAATCAGAATGTTAACGATGATTCCCCTATTTAATTCTTCTGCCTCTCCATTTGAGATTGAGGTCCATTTTAGTTGGGTAGGTCTAGCATGGACAGTCAAATGCATTTAAATCCAGAATTTGGGGAAGAAGGGGAGGTGGAGGGATGAGTTTTTCAGCTAACACACTCAGAATACCCAGCTTCCTTTTCACCTCTAACATTTTCATGCAAAGAAAATACTATGGTATGTAGTTGGGATGCAAGGAAATAAGCTGGCCAGCTGTGCAAACATCTGGAAGTGATAAGGACTAAGAGAAATTGGTGTCTGGATGAAAAAACAAAACAAGGGACTGCAGATTCATGCACCTTACCAAAGAGGACTAAACTCAGCTCAAGACATTCTACATTCTGTTCAGGGACCTATCCCTTTTCCCTGGAAGATTAAGAGAACACAGAGAAGCGCTGGTCCCTGGACATTTAGCTGGGGCAATAGTTGTAGAACGGTGACTTAGTAACCAAATTCCATTACCCATGTTTCTCTTCTCCCTTCTAAGAATTGTCAGTATTTGGTCAAGGATGTAGAGAGTGGCTTGGGATTTGGCGGTATTATTGGCATGGAAACTCAGCTCGGAAATAAGTCAATGGTTCTTTCTTATGCAAACCCATGAGTGAGGAAAGAATGTTTACAGTCTTTTTTTTTGTGAGAAAAAAAAAGCCAGAGAGAAAGCATATATATGATCTACATAGTATGACAGATGTCAGCTAGATTGATGTGTGGTTTAGGAATATCCTTCTAATGACATGTTAGCAGTAGTTGGAAACAACTTGTCAGATTAATAGCAAACCTACTTTTTTTCCCTCCCTCCTCTCTCCCCCAAGCTAGTGGGAATAAGCATCACTGTATGCATCCTTTCTTGTTCTCCTGAGATGGGAGGCAGTTTTCCAAATAAAATAAATAACAATCCCTTCCCCTTCTCTGGATTTTTTTAAAGACATAAAAGTGGCATTAGATCAGTAAAAGTAAGGAACAAAGAACCTTTCAAGGAATGACCTAAACTGGAATCTACAAGGAGAGGATTCATTAATAAGCATTTATTAAGCACCTACTATGTAAATACACTTTTAAATGCGGGACATACAAAGAAAGACTGAACCACAGAAATGGTTCTTACCCTCAAAGAGCTTATGTATATGAATAGAGGAAACTCATACAAATAAATGGGTACATATGCCACAGAACTTAGAAGGGAAGGTGTAAGTGATGTTCAGAAGGTACCATTTGAGCTGTGCCAAGACCAAAGCCAGTGATATCAGGAGAAAAAGGTGAGGAGGAGAGCATTCCAGCCATGAGACACAGCCAAGACAAAGGGATGGAGGAGGGAGTCTTGTGTGATTAGACCTTCTGTACTCTGATAAGGGATACTTCAACCAACATTTTAACAGAAAAAGCTGTAAAGCAGGAGTTAGGTAAGTTGGGTTTTAGTTTTACCTCTGGTACTTATGAAGTGAAGGACTATGGGTAAGTCTGAAACTGAACCTCTGTTTCTTCATTTACATATAAAAGTCCAAACCACCCCACCTCATTTTAACTTTGATACATTAATTAGGTGAGTATATGTTACAACTAATCATGAACAGGCCTAGGCTATGCAAAAGAATCCTATCTGGGTAGATCAGAGGAAATTTGGCCATGTCCTAGAGATGACTTATAAATTATCAAGGTAGTTGAGGAGGAATTTAATTTCAGAAATTGGAGCAAGCATGGATTTCTAGTTAAAATTCCTGAGAAGGAACTGCTGGAAGTATGGGCAGCATGGAAAGAGGGGCCTTGGCTTTGACTTTGGCCAGGTTTTTTCTCCTCAGTCTTCTGCTTCTCACCTTCCTTCTAAGAACTGTCAGTACTTGGTCAGGGATGTAGAGAGTGACTTGGAATTTGGTGGTATTATAGGCATGGAAATCTTGAAGATTTTGGAATTTACATCTTCCCATTGATATCTTGATGGTGTCCTATGAACACAGACTCAATACACTTAAGAGAAACTTGTTGGACATATATGAATGGGGAAAAAAGATAAATAGTAACCAGGATCTTTGAGTTATTCCCTTTGTGACCTTTGCTTTCTAAACTGGAGTCTTTCCTGGACTCTGCATGAACTTATGGAAGTTTGGAGTTGAAGTTCCAAAGCCCATTGGAATGGAACCCTTTTCTCATTGATGGAGATCAATGCCATTCCTGTGTGAGAGGTGGGAAGAGTTGGTGAGAGCAAGAGAGGAGAGGTCTGGTCTCTTGAAGTTCTTCTAGAACTTCTGTCTCTTTAGGTGCTTCTGGTTTCCAGCTTCAAGAGAGAAGATAGATGATGCCAATCATCTTCAGATTGCCAAAGGGAGGAAAACTCTGGGAAGGAGCTGACATGAGTGGAGCTGGAAATCTCTGTCACATCCTTATTCTCTGCTTGCTACACTTCATACTTACAGGAATTTCCTGTTTGGGTAAGATTGGAGATTTTCTTCCTCTTGTTTGAGATGAGTTACCTTACTCTCCATGGGAGAGCTTCTTGGTTGGGTATTATTTGGTATATTTTCTTCTATGTTTACTTTCTTTGAGTTCGGTTTTGCTATCAACTTGGATAAATGGGTTTCTTTGTTATTAGCAATGTGAGTTCATTGTAGAACTGGAATATGGTGGAAAGAGGGTCAAGTCTTGGATATAAAGCTTGGGGTTGTCCTTTCCCCATGAAGAAATGGGAGTTTAGCTTGAAGTTGAAAATTATGTCCTTGAGACTAATAATATTTAAAGTTTCACATAGATTTCAATAGAGTGGCCAAATTTCTGGCCACAACCTCCTGCTTACCCTCTTGAAAGGAATTAAAGTCTTTCTTGAAAAGGGGGATGCTAGAGCTATGTCTGTTCTGACCTCCCTGCAAACCACCCACCCAGGCAGCCTTGTTATATGAGAGTAAGTCACAGCTTTGAGGTGGGGTCTGCATGTGTTTGTGTGATATTTTGAATAAATTATAATTACTGAACCACCATATTAAAATACTTTTTCTAAAGAAATAACTTAAGCCTGGCAGATTAAATTAATATTCAACTAATAATCTTGGAGGGGAAATAGATGACTAGAGGCTTGAGTCAATGGCATGGAGAATCACCCTTGACCCTTCAGGGGCATCTTAGTACCTATAGAACCCTGAGGGGGAATTGCAGCCTAGCTCTGGGAATCTAACTTGTCTATGAAAGTGGGAGTAGGAATGAAGCTCTGCAGTCCTTTCATGGGCTAGAAAAATAAAAGGGGTTGAATGAGGTGACCTCTAAGGGTCCTTCATGTAATCTCTGAGAATAACCTATAGTCTTTCATACTCAACCTGACCAGAAGAGGCCTATGAGTCCCCGTAGCCAATGACTATAATTCTTAGTTATTAAGTTGAAAATCTCAGGCTAGAGATCAAGAAACCTTTTTCTGTACTCTGCAACCAGAGAAAAGCCAGATCACATCTGTCCTGACAGATCAATTAATAGTCCCATTTTATAGATGGGGAGAATCAATACACATTTTTATAGTGCCTCGTATGTGACAGACACTGTGCTAAACACTTAAAAATATTATTTCACTTGATCTTTACAACAACTTTCTGTAATGCCATTTTAGAATTGAGAAAACTGAGGACAATAGAGGTTGAGTGACTTACTCAGCATCATATAATTAGTAGTGTCTGAGGCTAGATTTGAACTCAGGTCTTTCTGATTCCAGGTCCAATGTTCTGTGTACTGTGGCATCACCTAGTTGACTCTGCAATCTATGAAACTCAGTTTTGGGATTTTTTCCTGAGGCTTCACTGAGTTAAAAAGTATGTGAAGGCACCTTTAGGCTTTGAAGTTTCTGAAAAAGAAATGCATATAATTTTTTGTTTCTGTCATAAATCAGGTTATATTTTTATTTTAATCCAATTCAAAAAGCATTTATCAAATGATAGTATATGCTACACATTGGCGCTACAAAGACAAAAAAAATCAAAACACTAAACAGTTCCTGATTTTATGGAGTTTACATTGAATTGGAAGACAAAGGAAGAGCATGTAACATGTAAACACATAAGTGTATGCGTGATAATTTAAGAGCAGAGAAAGCACCTAATAGCTGGGGGAATCTGGAAAGATTACCTACAAGAGATGGTGCTTGAGATGAGCTTTAAAAGAATTACAAGAGTTCTGCCAGGCAAAAGTAAGGAGGGAGTGGGCTCCAGGCATGAAAAAGAGTCTGTTCAAAAGTTCTTGTCTGGAGACAAGAGCTCAAATGTAGGGTTTGGAGGAGTAGCAAAGTGGCCAGTATTGCTGGATTATAGAGTGAATGATGGGTAGTCATGAGTACTAAGTCTGGAAAGGTAGGTTGGAAACACATATTGAAGGGCTTTAAATGTCAAACAGAAGAATTTGCATTTCATCCTAGAAATAATAGGAAACCACTGGAATTTGCTGAGTAGGAAACTGACATGGTCAGAACTGTGCTCTAAGATGCTTTGACCATTATGGGAAGGATGGATTGGAGAAGAAAAAGAGCTAAAGTGGGAAGCTATTGCAGTCATTCTGTTCATATGTCTCCATGTTCTGATCCTCTGCAGTTTCATTCCCCAGATCCTATTTAGGGTCCCATTATTTGTTCAATGAATTAAATAATAAACAAATGTATTTTCGGTTTTCTATAAAATGGTGGCTAATGTAGACTGAAGTATTCCCAAGCTCAGGGATTACCCTGGTTCCTTTTTCTTTTTCAGCGTTTTAAATTACAGATCTAAAAACACACACAAAATTATGAAATAATGTAATTGGGGGAAAGAAAATACTAAATAAATAAAAAAAGAAAATTAAAGGTCTCCCCCCCAAATTTTGAAATAAATAATAATAGCTGACTTTTATATGATACCTTATGTTAAAACCTGGGAAGTGTTTGTATGGATTATATCAAAACAGTCATGTCATGCAAGTACTAGAGATTTAGTTATACCCATTGTATAGATGACAGAACTGAAAGAGGTTGAATGAATGAAATGAAAAGAATTTATTAAGCACTTATTATATACAAAGTTCTAGGGATACAGATAGAAAAGTAAGACTTCTTTCTCTCAAGAAGCTCACATTCTAATGGGGCAGGACAACACATATGGAAGATTTCAGCTGCAAGTCAGATGGAAAAGTCTCACGGTCCTCAGGGTACATTGGCAAAACAGATAGTAATGTCTTTTTAATATAGTTTCCATTGATACAATTAAATCAGTTTCTTATTGAACCATTTGACAATTCTAAGGACACTGGTGGCAAGGGCTTTTTATCTAACTCTTCAGTAACTATAGTTGTAGCCCCTGTAGGACCAGTTGTCAGGTTCTGCTCTACAAACAAGATGATGATTGAGGGTACTGGGCTAGAAGGAATGCTATTCCCAAGGCTCTTGGGATTAGAGTCCTGAGCTTTCCCCACCTGGGTCTGAGTGATGTGCCCAAGGTGATGGTGGTGGGGGTGAAGGTTTGACCTGCCTGGCAATACCTCACTCTGGTACCTCCCTCTCAGGGTGCCTTGCTACTTCAGCTGGGTGACTGGGCTGCCGCATGGGTAGCAGTTGACTGACCATTGGTGGAGATGACTTAGCCCTTTTCCACAGGAGTTGCTTTTCTCAATGATGACTATAAGGGATAGACTGGAATCAGGTGGTCTTGGAGATTGCTACCACTTCCAGGTTTCTTGTGTTTAGGCTCCCATTGGTGAGTTGGTTAGCAGTTCTTGCTGCTGGTGGTGAGGAAGCTGGGTTCCTTCTCTGCATAATTTCTTCCTTCAGTGATGGCTGTGGGGGCTGGACTTTTAGTATTTTTGTTCACTGGGGTGTACACATTGATATTCTCAAACATCCTGGAGGCTGGTCCTGGACTGTCTCCATTAAGGTTTGAAGGGAAATGGTAGGCAAGGTGGTGGTGATGGATTGACATGACTGCTGCATATTGCCTCCTGTCTTCTCCTTCAGTTTGCACTGACATCATAGTTAAGCTGACTGGCCTATTCTGTATGCAGTTGGTTCAGACAGATAAAGTGATTGGACTGGAGTCACAAAACTTTTAAGTAACTGAGGCTGATCTGAATGCAGATCTTCCGGATTCCATGAAGCACTCTCTCCACTATGCCAGACTATTTCTCAAATAAAAATACAAAACATGTTTCAAAATCTCATCTCAACTCCTAGCCTTTAACAAGGCAGAATTAAATTAATTGACAAGCAAAGAAAATGCCTTTGTTCTTTGTCTTCTTCCAGGCTTGCCAGATATTCTTCCCTTATTTGTCTTCTTTTCCTTCCTTCCTTCCTTCCTTCCCTCCTTCCTTCCTTTTCTCTTTTTTCCTTCCTTCTTTCTTCTTTTTCTTCTTCTTTTTTGTCTTCTTCCTTCCTTCTTTCTTTCTTTCCTTTCTCTCTTCCTTCTTTCCTTCCTACTTAGTTTTTTTCCTTCCTCTTTCCCTCCCTCCCTCCCTTCCTTCTTCCCTTTATTCCTTTTTTCTTTTCTGATTATACATCTGCATATATGCCAGACTGTTTCTCAAATAAAATGAAAAACATGACACCAGCCCAAGTATACACATTTAGAGCTACATACATACATTTACATACATACATATATACACATTCTTGTAGTCAGTGTGTGTGTGTACAATTCTGGTTCCACTGATGCTTTTCAGAGGGGATTCTTAAGGTTGAAAAGATCCAAGGGAATAGGCTGTGATGCTGGAAGTGTAGGCATACCAATGTGCAGAAAGGGAGGCATGTTCTGGAGGCCATTTCCCCCTTGTGCCACATAGGTGACTGCTTACTCTGTCAAGGGAAAATCTTCCCCGGTCCTAATGTACTCTGTCACTTATGTTTTTGAACAGAGGAGTGTTATTGCTTCCTGCAACAGTCTGTTCTCCTCCTACCCTGAGCTTTCATTAGGGAGATCTATGACTTCACAGCTGTTTCCCTGGAAACAGGCAGTGAGGCCAAGAGCACAGAATGATGTCAGCTTGTCTGAACTAGCCCTTCAGAGCTAAGGCCAAATTCAGGAAGCTTCTTTTTTCTTTGAACCCTGATCTTGTCAGAATTGGGGCTCAGACTGAGGGCAGGGCAGATGAGAAAGAGACGGAAGTGACCTAGAGACTAGGCAGAACAGCTCAAGCAGGACTGATGATGGGGATGGTCTCAGCAATAGGAAGATGAGGCAGTTTAGGCAGGTGGTCCATCATGTGCAGAGCAGTCTAGGAGGCAACAGGCAGATATCTCAACAGGGAGGTATCTATATGGTATCAGGGAAATCTGGCAACAGTTAGGATGCAGAGGGCCAAGCAAGCAGGTGGTTAGCATTCAGGAAACCTGGCAGCAGGTGATAAGGACTCAATCACAGAAGCTCTGTACTCCAGTTGCTGGGAGGGCTGTTGCTAGCTAAAATTCAGTTTTTGAGGAGCCTGGATTGCAGACAGGGAACCAAGGTAAAGATTGAAGCCTAGGGGACAACGAAGGATCCCAGTCACTAGAAGTTGAGCACAAGGTTAGGTAACTTCAGAGCTCCAAGTCTTATCATTCTTATGTTTTTTCTAACTAGAAATTGGGTTTCTAGCTGGAAATTTTCTAACTAGACCTTGGCCATGGGAGAAGGAGCAGTATTGAGTCTATAGAAGAGCAAAAGAGCAGGCCAGCAATTAACGTCACTAATTACTGACAAAAGGAAGAGGGCCTAACTAGCCAAATGGATGGTTTCGCATGTAAGTAATGTCCCCTTCCCTCAGAAATATCATTTTCTTTGAATGTAGGAAGGCAGATGTGCCTCTTACCAGCATGGTAGCAGGTTTAGAAACCCCGAAAATGAAGAGTGGAAAAACAGTGATGAAGACCTATCATTAAGTGCCACTACTACAATGTTTCCTTATTGATCATAGTAAAGGAGAATGTGGTTGTCATTCCTCCAGAAGCATCTAACTTTCTAATTATGGAGGAAGGCTCCAGAAACTCTCATTTCTCATCAGTGACTTCTTTGTTACCACGGAATATTCTGAAACACCATTTGCCAACTGGAAATTTGGGGGGCTAGATTGGGATCATCTCCCCAGAATGGGAAGAATGGTTTGTCTTTAATTGTCCAGACAGGCCATGACCTCAAGGAGTCCCTGGGAGAAAATAAAATCACAGCCCTGGTCCTTTTTAGCAAGGACTGGTGAGCATGATGATTCCAAACATCCTTGATTCATCCATGATAAAGGAGGCTCCCACTAAAGGTTACTACAGATTTCATGCCTCTGGTCTAAAGTTTGAGAGATGCTTTACATTTATGAGATGTATTTAATCTCTTCCAATGCCTCTCAATTCCTAGAATTTCCAGAGAAAACTTCTCCACCCTGCAGAAAAAAGGCCAGTAGCTTGGGAGGAAAGATTCATCTCTTCCCTTGGCTCTCAGCCCTCTGCAGCATTTTGTCCAGGAAAATATCATTTTCCTTCTACTGTCTAAAACCTGGGGCTAGTTGGAGGAAGGAACTGGGCAAATTGACCATCTTCATAGGTGGTAGTGGAGAGGAGGTTGGGAGTGGAAAGGCTGAGAAGAGGAAACAGCTCCACCAACTGCCTTTGATCAACCATCCAGTCACATCTTTACCTCCTACCAGTATGCAAAGATATCCTGTGGAGGAAATTGAATTAGAGATGGTAATACCTATATACCAATCCCAACTCAAAAGCTTTCCAGCTGTGTGACTGTGGGCAACTTACCTAACCTCTCTGAGCCTATAAAATTCGGAAGATGATAGCACCTACTTTATAACATTATTAAATGTATTGAGGGAGATAATGGACTATATGTGAAGTACTTTGTAAATAAATGTGAGCTGCTATTATTGTTATAGGACTGGCCAGACTATCCACCTTTTCCTTTTACATCCCTCCTAGGCTGCCATTTTTCTTATAAGCTTGAGATTAATTTTAACGTAATCTTATTTGGATTTTTTCATCTAAATGTAGGATGGAGTAAAGCACAGTGTGAATTCGCTCTATTATTCTATCTCCCTTGGAATAGCCTTGGGTATAAATGAGGAAAAGGACTATTTACATTTGGTTGGAAATTGCAAAGTGTTATTTCAAAACCCCATGGACCAATACAATTTTTCAGGAAACACTCTACAATTGGGTTGGTTACTAACTTCTAGCAATCAACAAGCATCTCCAATGTCTGTTGTGGAGGCAGTGGGAGAGGATTACAGAAGAAAGTTGGGGACAGTTGAAGAGGTCTCTGAATATAAGACCCACAGCCTAGATGGGACTTGGCACTAAGAATTGGAGTTTTGATCAGATAATGAATCAAATAAAATATTCAAGCATTTAGTGAGTGTTTGCCAAGGGGCAGCTAGGTGGTGCAGTGGATAGAGCATCAGTGCGGGAGTCAGGAGGACCTGAGTTCAAATCTCACCTCAGACATTTGACACTTAATAGCTGTGTGACCTTGGGCAAGTCACTTAACCCCACACTGCCTCATTCTGGGTCATCTCCAGTCATCCTGATGAATATCTTGTCACTAGATTCAGAAGGCTCTGGAGGAGAAGTGAGGCTGGTGACCTGTAAAGCCTTCCCTCATTCAAAACAATGTCCAGGGCAAGACATGTCATTATTTCTCTGATGGCATGGTCTTCTTCAGCAACGAAGGACGAACACACAAGAATGTTTGCTAAGTGATCAGTGGTGAGTAAAGTGCTAGAGGGATATAAAGAAAAAAGCAAAAATATCGCTTGCCCTCAAGAAGCATCCATCCTAATGAGAGAGACAGCAGGTACATACATGGGTCAATACAAGATACATACAGAGTGGATGGAAACATTAAAGAGGAAGTCATTAGTAGTCAGGGGACAAGGAATGGACTCCTGGAGAAGTTAGTGCTTGAGCTGAGTTTTGAAGGAGGCCAGAGGTTTGAGAGGTAGTATCAAGGATGTCTGCAGTCCAGGAATGGGAGACAGTTAAAAGGCAGAGAGATCCCCATCTTCCTCCCTACTATTACCTATGAGGATGGTCAAGTTGCCTAATTCCTTCCCCCAACTAGCTCCAGATTTTAGAGAGTAGAAGGAAAATGATATTTGCCTGGACAAATGCTGTAGTGGGTTGAAAGTTAAGTCTTGTGTGAGGAATGGAACCAGCCAGGATAGCTGGACTATAGAGTACCTGGATGGGAATGGAAATTTAGGAAGGATCTAGTTGTTGAGAGCTAAAAATGTCCAATAGAGAAGTATTTACTTGATCCAAGAGCTAATAGGAGGTCACTGAAGTTTATTGAGTACATGGCTAGACCTGCACTTTAGGAATATTACTTTGGCAGATGAATGGAAAATCATTTGGAACAGGAAAGACCTGATGTAGAGAAACTGGGTCCAACATGATGGGAGAATGTTGGATAATTAGGGTAAGGGTAGTTGAGTTGGAGACAAACTCCAGGACTGGCTATCCCAGTAAGGATGGGATATAAGGATGGACAATGAAATGGATTTCCCAATTTAATCCAATTATTTGATTTAACAAACATTTATTATGCACCTACTATGTTCTCCAGGACATTGTGTTAATTTTTGAGGCCATGAAGATAAAAACAAAAATAGTTCCTGTCCTTAAGAGCTTTCATGCTCCTAAAAGAGTATAATATAAACTCATATAGGTTACTAGAAAGTATATACCAGGTAATATTAAATGTATATGAAGTAACAGGCAGTGATATTGAGAGGAAAGGTGTGCTAATGACTTGTGAGATCAAGAAAGATATGGTCCAAGAGATGATGACTGAACTGTGCTCAAAAGGAAGGTTCTGCTAGGTAGAGGTGAGGAGGGAATGCATTCCAGACATTCTTTATTGTGAATTCAAATCTATATCTATGTAACTTCTCGTTGGTCCCAGTGAAGCAACAAAGAAAAAAAAATGTATGCATTGATGAAGAGCAAAAGATTTGTCTTTTTTCTGGATTCCTTTTAGACCCTGGACTTCAAATGGGCTGAAACATTGCTTGCTCATGCACTTAGTCTCATCTCTGAAGATAACCTGATATGGGAGTATTAATTGAGAGGATGGGAAATGGCTCACTTAATGGACAGGGTACTTGCATTTCACCCCTGGGTCCAAAGTTCAGGCAGAAACCTACTGGGGTCTGTATCCATCAGATATAATTTAGACAACTCTCCAGCACTTTCTCAAAGAGGAGCAGGGTCAGTGACCCATGTCAACTAAGAAAGTGATCAGAAGTTGCTATGAATATTAATTATAATAAGTGAAGATGACAAGAGACCATATGGATACATGCATGGGTAGAAGGTAGTATACTGGAGTCACAGAAGAAGCCTTAGAACATTGGGCTTGGAATCAGGGCACCTGGGTTCTAACTAGTTGTGAAATCTCTGGTAATTCACTTAACCAATTTAAGCATGAGATTCCTCCTCTGTGAAATGAAAAGGTTGGACAAAATCATCCCTAAAAGTCTCCTTTAGCCCTTAAATTATCCATTCTAGCGCCATATAATCCTAGTCCCAGAGTAGTTACTCCTTTAATGGGGATTCCTAGGAGCTGAATGGTTCAGCAGATAAAGTGCTGGACTTGGGAGTCAGGAAGACCTAAATTCAGATTCCTAGTGATGTGACTCTGGGTTAGCCACAACCTCTCAGACTCAGTTTCCTTTTTTTTGTAAAATAGGCACAATGATAGCACTTACCTCACAGGCTTGTTGTGAGGATCAAATGAGGATGTGTCAAGTGCTTTGCCAATATTAAAGTGGTTATATAAATGCTAGTTATTAAGTGTGGCTGTAAGGACCACATGATACTAGGGTCTGCAGTACAACTGGGCACCAACATCTAACAATTCAATCAGACATTTGCATTGTAACTCATTATATTTTGTAATCATGTCACCTCTTCCCAGGGCTTTTAAAATTTATCTGCATTTCGAGATTAGCCAAACATTTCTTCTGCCAAGCAGCATCTCATTCTGCACAATATAAATCTTCTCCTCCTTTCCCCCCTTGAGTAGTATCTATAAGCTCTGGACTTATCCTCCCAATCCTTACTTGCGCTGAGATGTTGAATCCCAGAGCAAGGCTTTGTTTATCCCTTAGGATTCTAGGGGTAAACTAAGGGATTGGGATAGTTCTTTTAATACTCTTGTCCATGAGCCCCCTAATATCAACACCAGTTAATATCTCCTCGATATCACCTCACCAGTTATAAGCATCTCAATCTGATTTTAACCATCTGATACCTTCTCTGTATCAGTGACCTTACAAAGGAATGTATATTGGAGAACTATAGCGATGGCAAATTTACCAAGACATCCCATTAACCAGAGCACATTCTCCTCCTTATAAACTGGTCATTAGAATTTTCTCCTACTTAAAGGTGTCACTACAAAATAATCCTGCAGTCAAGTTTACTTTTGGGTGCATCATAGTGTTGAGATAAGTCACTACTATACTTTTGGGGCATGATATTTCAACATCCAGGTCAATTTCCTTCTGGGTCTAGCAAGTTCCTCCTCACGGCTCACTCTCCACTTGGCTCAGCTGCTGATAAACTCTTCTATGGACTCCAGTTCCTGGACCTTTGATGAGTTTTCCTACTTTTTGTAGCCCACAGGGTCATCTGATCTCAATGGTAATTCACTTAGAATCAAGAGAAAATGAATACAGTGGAGATAGAAGAAACACAAATTAAACTGTATAGTACCAGGTTGGAGAAGGGCTCTCCTCATCTCCTCAGCTCCTGACCTCCCCACCTCCTCACCAAAGGCTTCTAAGGCATCCCATCATCCTTACTTGAATGCCGATGAGACAAAGTGAAGTTCCTCCGTTGGAACCTTTTGCCTTACACACATTTTCAAGTCAGCAGCCAACTCAAAGGTTTTTCATCTCCCAAAGTAAATGGACAGGAACCAATCCCAGATTACCAGTTTGTTCTCTGAATCAGAGGCACAGCACCCCCTGGTTTGAACCTCCAGAATCAGGCTCACTAAGCCTCCATGTGTGATCACAGCAAGAAGAGAACATTGAGCATGTTTCAAGGATTGTACTACCACTCGCCAGTCACTAGTCGATAAACATTTGCTAAATGCCTGCTGTGTGCCAAACTCACCCATCCTGCTACTTTGGTAACTAGTATACTCAGTTTTGCACCAAGTTGTCCTAAATATAATGTAAACATCTCCTCTTGGCTGCCCTTCTCAGCCCTAGGAAGCAATCTAAGGATGCAGACTGTTTTTCATTTAATCTTTATATCACCAGCACCCATCAACATAGTAACTGTTTAGAACTGAATTAGATTCGTATCTTCTGAAGGTATCCTCAACAGGATAGGGGGAAAGGCAAGAATGATTCTTTCCTTTTTTTTTTTTTTTTTTGGTGGAAAAAAGGGAAACACAAAGAGGTTCCTCAACTTAGCCAAATTAACTTTGGAAGAAGATTAAATATATTTTCCTGAAACAAAATAAATTCTTCTCCCCTTTAAGAATTCTCTTGTAAATTGAGTTTTATCTTGAATTGTAGCACTATGAGTGAAATGAAACAATTCCCCCTCCCATTATTATAGCCATTTCTCATTTCTAAATAAAGTTTTTCTCTCAAGGTCATCTCCAGGGATGGGGCGAAATGCATAGGTGAATGATATTTCAAAACACTGGAATTCCAGCATCTAGAAAACTGCATGAATGAATATCTAGTGAAATGAGAAAGCATTTGCTAAGTAAGAGGGGTTCAAATTCAAGCAAACAAGACAGTCCTTGACTTCAAAGAGCTTATATTCTAAAAGGGAAAGACCATTCCAGGTGCAGCCAGTGTTGCTTCATAGATGTATGTGGATCATTTTTTAAATGCTGGAGTTTGTTTTTTTCTTCCCCTTTCCAGTTAATCCTGCACTTTTTAGGTTGAAGTTTTAGAATTTTTCCCCTGATATCCATTTCTTTGCAACACGTGACCAAAAACAGTATGTGCTTTGTGGTAGCCCCCAACAACGAGAGAGAATTGCTTTTGAGATACATGTTCTGGTATCATGTTGGAGGCTAAGGATGTTGCATGTGGGTAAATTCAGTAGTTAGTCTGAGTCAGGGGATTCATTTCATTCTGGTCCCTGGTTCTTCACAATTGTCGCTGCATTTGGCACAATTACTTGTATTTAATGACTTTCCTGTTGGCTTTAGTGCCTCTAGCTACTTTCCCATTTCACTAACCTAGAGGCCTTTGTTAGTAGTGGGCTCAGTTCACTTCCAGCACCAGGCTCAGTTTTCTTCTTTTTATTTTAAAATGCACATTTCAATTGATCAGCACACTGAGCAGTTGATGAGACTTCAGTGAAATCCCAACCAGGAAGTCAGGAGATAAAGCAAAATGTTCAGTGGAAGATCCCCAATTCTGTGTAAATTTTTACAACCCAGGTTGTGTGTATGTGTATACATACAATGCATATTGTATATATGTATACACACAGATCCAAGATTGGCTTTTGATTTTCAAAATAGTTGAATCTGTAGTGTTAAATGTGGTTCAACCACTATAAAGAATGGGCATTAATACAAACAGAACATAAGGGACTTCAGTTCCACTTGATGTAACCGAGGTCCTTTTAACTAAAAAAACAACAACATTGTAGAGCACGTGGGGGTGGGGGAATGGTAAGACAATCAGACTGGTGGATTGATTGAATGCTCCTAACCCTGTAATTTTGTGCATAGAGCACCTTGTCCTGTGGAAATTAATGTTCTTAGATTTTCATTGCAACTGGACTGTTCAGGTTACCCAGAGGGAAAGAACATTCCTAATTTTAATAAAATAAACTTTAATTTGTCTTCCAAAAACAAAATAAAATAAATGAAAGAAAAAGATGATACATAAAGCAGAGCAATAGTCAGGGAGGAGTGTCTTGCCTGGGAAGAAATCAGATTAAGTGGTCATTGGTATCATAGGACAACTATGTGACCACACCAACAACATTAGTGCTGACTTGATTACAGTCCTCAGAGCTAGAGGTTGAAGGCAGGAGGAGAGATCGCAGGGAATGCATGCCCAAAGTGCCATGGCGTGAAGACAGCTGGGAAGTGACATGGAGGATCTGAGACTAGGCAAGGGAAGGTGAATGCTCACCAGTCAGGGCCCAGTGGTTACTAAAGTGGCTCCCAACAAAAGTCTCCTTAAAACAATCAATACACATTTTCTTGGTACCTACTGTGTGTGAGGCATGGGGCCAGGTTCTCTAACAGAGTTTATGTTATAGCTGGGAATTCAAAACATTCATCTCTACTGCTAGCTATCTCTTTAAGGTAGTTCCTAATCATAACTGACTTTTGTTTAGTACTTTAAGGTTTGCAAAGTATGGTACAGGCATTAGTTTCCCTATTTTCCAGATGAGAAAACTGAGGCCAAATTAAGTTAAATGCCTTGTCCAGAACCATATAGCTAATAAATATTTGAGGTAGGATTTGCACCCAGGTCTCTATGGCAACTAAATCCAGGGCTCGATCTGCTTTGTCATATTACCTTCACATGAAGAACTGGATGTGAGACCCCAGGTCTCCAGTAAATATGAACATTTATATCTTCAAGATGTACCCTATTTGGCAATCCCTATATACTAGACCTTGTAGATCCAGATGGGGTTCATCTCAATCTTTTATATGCTCAGGAACAATGGCCTGAGTGACATAAGCCAATAATTCGGTAAGATTTTAGGGGACACTTTTGCTGGAAGAATGAAGAGACGCTGTAGAGTGGTACTGCCATTTCAGCTGGAATAAGAAGGTGGCCAAGAATTTGGTTAAGTGGAGGGGAGGTGGAAAGGCATTCCAGGTAGGGATATGGGTGGGGCAGAGACAGGAATGCCCATCAGGTGTTTGAGATGTAGGGAGGAGAGTATCCTGGCCATAAAAAGTACTGAATGAAGAAAGCAGAGAAAGAATAAGAGCTCTACTGTGTCACTTAACTCAAACACTCTAGTTATTTGTCTATTTTCAACATTAGCCATCCCTGTCACCTGATCACATCTTCAGGCTCTCCTGCCACTGCAGGGAAGTTTTGGAGACTGGTGTTTGAAAAGGCACCCAAACCAGACTTGGGATTGGGCAGAAGAGAGAGCCCCAGGTAGCCAGAGCCAAAAAAGAGAGTGTTAGAGAGGAAGCCCTGGCAGAAAAAGGGCCAGAACAAGACTCAGAATGTCCTGTGGCTCATTGAGGATGGCATTCTTTCAAGCAGAGAGGCAAAGCTAGCTTCCATTGGGCTGCTTCTTTACCCAAAGTTAGAAAGGGTTGCCTCTTCCTCCCACTCAGTGAACCTGCATTCCTTAGTTCTCAATCTTAAATGGAATGAAAATTCTCCTCTGATTGTAGCACTTAGCAGAAGGCCAAGCACTGGAGTCCTTACTAATGGAACTCTTTCTTTCTGGATAGCAAAGGGGGATGAATTACTCACACTCAGCCATTAGCCCGAAACGTCATGGAATAACTTTAACCATTTATTTCCATGTTCCATTACACTTAAAAAAAAAAAAAGAATTGTGTTGATTTTTCATGTTTCCACACTATGTACATTTTTCAATATATCTATTTCCTCTCAGAGAGTTAGTCATTTTAACCAAAATAAATAAACAAATATATGAGGAAAAATTCAGCAAAATAAAAAAATCTGATACATATATATACATATGCATACATACACATATACAATACACATGTGTGTATATAAATATACAATATGTGTGTGTATTATATAGACATACCACATGTATGTATGTATTTGTGTATATATATATATGTGTGTGTGTGTGTGTAGATAGATAGATAGATAGATAGATAGATAGATAGATAGATAGATAGTATTCCTCATCTATAGCCCCACATCTCTGCCAAGAAGTAGGTTGAGCTATCTTCACATATCTCTTTTTTAGGGTCAAGCTAATTATTAATAATTCTATAATTCCTCTCATTTGGTTGTTGCTGTTCTACTTATGTTGTAGTCACTAAGTATATTGTTTTACTGGTTCTGTTTCCTCTGCTTTTCATCAGTTCTTCTCAATTCTTCAAGGCTTCTCTGGATTCACCACATTTTTCATTTCTTATACATGCACAATTTCTTTAGCCATTCCCCAACTGATGAGCATCTACTTAGTTTCCAGTACAAAAAGGACTGCTATATTTTGGTGTCTGTGGGGCCTTTCTTTTCTTCATTGACCTCCTTTCTCTGTTTCTAATGCCTAAGCTTTGGGACTGTCTAGCTGGGGATTTATATCCAGGTGAACTACAGGAATGTTAGCATAAAGCACAGATGTGGAAATTTTCCAAAAGGAAAGGATAAAGGTTAGGAAGTGGGGTCAAGACTCCATCCAAAAAAGGAAAAAGATAATTAGACTTGAATTTGCAAAAAAAAAATAAAAATACCCCCAAACCTACAGCATCTTCTTTTCTCTCCTCTTTAAGGTCTACCCTGAGGCAGCTAGGTGGTACAGTGGATAGAGTAGCAGTGTAGGAGTCAGGAGGACCTGAGTTCAAATCTCACCTCAGACACTTGACACTCACTAGCTGTGTGACCTTGGGCAAGTCATTTAACCCCAATTGCCTCATCCTGGGTCATCTCCAGTCATCCTGATGAATATCTGGTCACTGAATTCAGTTGGCTATGGGGGAGGAGTGAGGCTGGTGACCTGCACAGCCTTAGCTCACTCAAAACAAAGTCAAGTGCAAGTTATGTCATTGTTTCTCTGATGGCACCGTCTTCTTTGGCAACGAAGGACGAACACCACACACAGGGGTCTGTCCTCCACACTAGAGCTGTCAAACACACTCCCATAGAAGTCACATGGCCCACAATATTCTCTAGTATGGTCTGAACCAGATTAAATGTAAATGAGAAATATTTAACCAAAAAACTAAAAATACAGTAAAACACGTATACCATTACATTGTTAAATTAAGTCATTTTGCATCCACAGGGATCCTTATGTATGGATTAGAAGCCCCTTGTTTGTATTTTGAGTTTGACACCACTGATCTCACTTCTGTCAGAATAATCTTCCTAAAACATGGGTCTGATACCACCACTCCCAGGATCAAGAAGATTGACGAGTTCCCTGTTTCCTATAGAACATAACAGAAACTGCTCAGCTTGACACCGACAATCTAACTCCAGGCTACTCTCCAGGACTATTTTTCTTTGCTCTTCTCCATACAATCTATATTCCAGTCAAACTGGCCAACTTGCTGTTCTCTGAACTCAGGACTCCATTTCTCATCTCTTTGTTTTTACACAGGATGGCCCCCATATCTCTTCTTCTTAGTACTCCTTAATTCAAGACACAACTTCTGTGCCACCTCCCAAGGAAAGCCATTTTAGAGATCTTCACTGTTCCTGAGGTAGCTAGGTGGTGCAGTGGCTAGAGGACCCAGTCTGCCATCAGGAAGTCCTTAGTTTAAATTTGGTTTCAGATACTTACTAGCTGTTTGACCTTGGATAAGTCATCTGTTTCCTCAAGTGTAAAATAAAGATAATAATAGCTTGTACTTCACAGAGTTGTCATGAGATTGAAATGAGAAGCTTTTTCTTTTTAAAAAAAAGTGTTTAGCACAGCATAGCTAGAATTATATAAATGTTTATTCCCTCCCCCTAAATGCTTTCTCCATCCTTTTCAAATTATTTTGGATAGTCTTCTCTTATTAAGACTGTCCTTGAGGGCAGGGACTATATGTTTCTTTGTTTTGTCTTTGTATCATCAGTCTGGCACATTGCCTTCATATGTTGTTGTTCAGTTGTTTCAGAAAACTCATAAGAGGTTTTCTTGCAAAGGTCATGAAGTGGTTTGCTATTTTCTTCTCCAGCTCATTTTACAGAAGAAGAAACTGAGGCAAACAGGTTAAGTGACTTTCCCAGGGTCACACAGCTAGGAAGTGTCTGAGGGCAGATTTTTACTCAGGTCTTGCTGATTCCAGGCCCAGGGCTCTGTCCCCTGATCTACCTAGCTGCTCCATACCTTTCATAGAGGAGGCACTTAATAGATGTGTGTTAGATTGGATTCAGTTGAATTGGATTGGTAAAATCAGTAGCCTGGCAGTCAGGAAACTGGGTCCCAGTCTTATTCAGTTAATGACAAGGGTGGTGTTACTTTAGACAAAAATCTTTCCCTTTCTGAACCTCAGTTTCCTCATCTGTAAAATGAGAGATTTGAGCTAAACAGCCTCTAAGGTCCCTTTCAGCTTTAAAATTCTATTATTCTGTTCATGTCTTTTGGAAGCTGCTTGCCTGCATGATAGCAAACAGCCCTGAATGGAATGACATTGCAAGGCTAAGGAGACTGACTGTGAATTAATGGATGCTTCACAGCAGGTGTGGGCTTGGCTCTATCTTAAGAGAGTTAAATTGCTACTGTCCCTCCAGCTGTGCCGGGCTACGTTGAAATAAGCAATTGATACTCTCCATCAAGATCAATATGTAGGGGTGGGGTTAGGGGGAACCAAGATAGAATTTGGGCTTTTGATGTGTGCAGGATTGGCCAAGGCGAACATGGCCCTGCGGGTGGGACCTAGGCCAAGGGTACCCGTTGTTAAACTCTGGGTCCTTGGAAGGTTGCCGGTTACCTCCCTCCTGTTTTTAGATTCAGTATGCTTTGTTGATACATTTTAGATAGTGCTGGGGTTTGGATTATCTAAGATGCTTGCTCATGGCCAAAGCTCTCTGGATCACTCCTCTCCCATTGGGGACTCAGCCTCTTCTGTGAGGATGGGGATGAAAATGTGCAGGACAAACATGGTGTGTGCCACTCTTGGTCAGGGAATCATGACAGTGGCAGAGACAGCCAGAGGAAGGTCAAAGACAGATGCTTCATATTTATCACTTGGTTGGCCTCCATCACTGCTTTCTATAAACCTAGGTAGGGATAGGAGAGGAGGGAGAGGGGAAAAATGGTGAGAGAAGAGGGGGAAGGGAAGGAATTGGGGTAGAGAGAGGGGAGGGCAATGGGACAGCATACATCCTATCTTTCTGTGAACATGACAACCGGAGGATTACAATCTTCATTAATTTTTCACACCATGACTATTCTATGAGGGCCCAAGAAGTGAACTCAGAAGTTATTTAGTCTGACCTCTTCATTTCATAAGTGAGGAAACCAAGACCCAGGAAATACAGTTATCCCTTTCACATCAAGACTTTCCTCATCAGGATTCTGAGGTTTTGATATATCGCAGGTTGGCATAAAAAACTAAATGAGAATTTGGGGGGAGTTTTCAGAAGCTGATGGCACATGAAAGCCAGAAGATGATGTAGAAAAAATTTAGAAACTCAGATATGCAAAAAAATAACATTATGTACTATCAACATATTTTATCTTTTGATACCATAATAATTCAAACTTCTTCTCTGGTATGAAGGGAAGGTCAAAAACTTTTCCATAGATTTTCCAGAGTGCAGGGGCACTGGTGAGCATGACAGTTCTGTTTGCTTCAAAATTCACCATGACATGGATCTGGTTTCAACCCTTGATATGCTTCTTATTCTGACCGTACCCAAAGACCAAAACTGGTATGGCAAGAGTTGGGGAATAGCTCTGGAGGACTCAAAGACAAAACTAGTATTTTTATAGTTAACCTAGGGGAGAGGGAAGGGTGGTCTTGATTAATACAGTGTCCAAATCCCAGGGACATAATTTGTTCCTACAAAGGGGAATGAGTACCTATGTTCTATTATAGGTATGGAAATATTCATGCTTGGATTGGTAATTGCTTCCCCCAACCATTTCCATTTGGAAATGGCTCCTTTGTGGCATAACTGGAGAGGTTTAGCTCTGGTTGCTACAGAAGTTGAGAGCATCCATTCCCAAATTCTATTGCTACTCCAAGGGATGTGAATCTCTTCTGTGGTTACAAGGATACAGGGAGTCCAAATGATCTGGACAGGGAGTCAGAAGTATCACCAACCATTTGTACCAAGCTAGTAATGCTATCCAAAAAGGAAATGCGGTTCGATTGCTAGAACAGAAGAATGTTGTAGACTTTGTCCAATACTTTATTGAAGTCCTGGTATACCAAGCCTTTCATATGTATATTCTTATGGATAAGATGGACGGATGTGGGACAGACAAAATGGCAGAGTGGACAAAGTTTTAGACTTGGAGTCAGGATAACCTGGATTCAAATTCTGCCTCAAATTTTTATTAAGCATGTAATCATGGAAAAGTCAGTCTCTCAGTCAGCCTTCTTACCAATCAAGCAGGGATGATAATACAGCATTTACATCTCAGGATTATTGTGAGGAAAGTCTTTGCAAACCCTAAGACTCTATTTAAACAAGAGTTACTATTATTTCAAATCGGTTGTGTGATCAGAGCCGAGAAATGGATAATATAAGATGGGATAATAGCATCCCAAGCTTTGCCCATGATCACAAGATAAGGCAAAGTGGGAGATCTTTATTATCATAATACAAAACTTCCTCTGTTCAACATTTTGCTAGTGAGTAAAATAATCATAACATCTCAAATTTCAGCCTTTATCCATTTTTGAATGATAAGATGTTGGAGTCTCACAAAGTCCAGTTATGATGAATCATTCTAGTATGGAGTGACCCTTTATTCTCAAAAGTAATGTCAATACAGGTTAAGTGCCAACGTGGTCTGCCATATTAGAAAGATTTGGAGTATAGTTCTAGGGTCTGAATCTGCTTCCAAGGTCCCCCTTGCCCTCTGGCTCAAAATGGAGTTAAATGATTGCTCACCAAGTGCTAAATATTTTGACCATGATAAATGACAGATAAAAGAACAATTTTAAATGGCTTCCATTCCAATGTGGCACATTCCAATGTGTACAGTAAAAAATTAGATCCTTTTTAGATCATCCATATGCATTAACTTAATTATAGTGGGTAGGGACCAGACTTGTGATTTCATTGATGTAGAGGACTCTCAATTAAAGAAATTTCCTCTCTTCAAGTTCTGTCACTATTTTCTCTACAACTTTTAGTCCCAGAGAGTTTGCCTAGAGCACTCAGAGGTTAAAGATTTGTCCAGGGTCATAAGATGAGTATGTGTCAGTGCTGGAATTTGAATTCTGATCATGCTGCCTCGCTGACTTAAGTATAGGCACTCTAAATGTGCTATCTTCGTCCAGTGACCAAAGAAATAGATATACCATTAGAAGAGTTCAAATATGTCAGTATTTGTATTCTCATATAAACAGAATGATAAGACAAAAGAACAATAATTCCTAAGCTCTACTTAATAATACCTAACTTATAAAGCATCTACTACATGCCAGATACTATGCTAAGAACTTTACAATTATTATCTTACTTGATCCCCACAACAACTCTAGATAGATGCTTGATAGGTAGATATCCCCATTTTACATTTGAGGAAACTGAGGCAGATAGAGGTTAAATGACTTACCAAGAGTCACATGATTGGTAAGGGTTTGAGGTAGGATTTGAATTCAGGTCCCCTGACCCCAGACTCAATGCTCTATCTACTGTGGCCCCAAACAATGGGATTGGTAGAGTTATTTTTATCATATACTCAAAGAAACCAAGAGACATTCCTTAGTGGGGCACTTGTTCATCTTGCTTTGAAGTATTCAAGAAAATTAAACAAAAAAGATAATAAGTCATATGAGAAAATGCTCAAAAATACTATTGATTAGAGAGATGCAAATCAAAACAACTCTGAGGTACCACCTCACACCTATCAGATTGGCTAACATGACAACAGGAAGATGATAAATGTTGAAGAAGATGTGGGAGAGTTGGAACATTAATTCATTGTTGGTGGAGCTGTGAGCTGATCCAACCATTCTGGAGGGCAATTTGGAACTATGCCCAAAGGGCTATAAAAATGTGCATACCCTTTGACCCAGCAATACTGCTTCTAGGACTGTATCCCAAAGAGATCATAAAAATGGGGAAAGGACCCACATATACAAAGATATTTATAACAGCTCTTTTTGTGGGGGCCATGAACTGGAAATTGAAGGAATGCCCATCAATTGAGGAATGGCTGAACAAGTTGTGGTATATGAATGCAGTAGAATACTACTGTGCTATAAGAAATGACAAACAGGTGAACTTCAGAAATGCCTGGATAGACTTATATGAACTGATACTGAGTGAAATGAGCAGAATCAGGAGAACATTATACACAGTAACAGCCACAGTGTTTGAGGATTATTTTTGATAGACTTGGTCCTTCACAGCAATGCAAGGACCTAAAACATTCCCAAAGGACTGGATGCAAAATGCCATCCACATCCAAAGAAAGAACTATGGAGTCAGAATGCAGAATGAAGCAGACTATTTTCTCTTTTGTTATGCTTGGTTTTGTTTAGTTTTACATATGCTTTCTTCCATTCATTTTAATTCTTCTATGCAACATGACTAAAGTGAAAATATTTAATAAGATTGTATGTGTAGAGCCCAAATAAGATTGCATGCCATTTTGGGGAGGGAAGACGGGAGAAAGGGGGAGAAAATTTAAAACTTATGGAAGTGATTGTTGAAAATTGAAAACAAATAAAAATTTGGAGGAAAAAAAGTTTTCCTCCAACAAGGTAAAAAAAGATAATAATTATTATTGTAATTATAATGACATTCCTGTAGCTTTTCAGGGTTTGTAAAGCAGTTTACACATTAAGTCATCTGATAAAGCTACCTGAGGCTTATGTACCAACATCCCTTGTGAATGAGGAAGATTTAGAGAAAGTCTATGGAATACTTGACACCATCTCCCAAATCAAGTTAACTTAAACTTTACTATGAAAGTAGGCACAGCAGAAAATGGAGCAAACTATAATGGAAAGTATGGTTCAGGTTTGAGAAATGAAAGAGGCTCAAGGTTTGTAGACTACTCAGTAATCTTACACCTATGTCTTCTGGATATTTTCTTTCAGAAGAGAGTAATAAGGTGCTGAGCATGGAGAGCATGGAACAATATTACAAAAAAAGATTTGACTATTTCTTAGCAGACTGTAGGTTTATTGAGTCATACTTCATATCAGGATCAGCTATCTATCCAGTCAGAACATCAGCTAATTGGAGTAAGGGTCAAAGTCAGTATTATATTGGAAGGAAGTCTAACAACAAGGAGAGCAAGAAGACACTGGGATCAGTTTCAAATTGGCCCATTCCAAGGAGCCATCAATACCAAAAAATGGCAAATGTAAAAAGACCAATGTATTTACTTTATCATTATTTTCTGTACATGATTAATTGGTGCAAAGTAATCTTCAAAGAGAGGAGGTCAAAAACTGCCCAGACATACTTACTCTCCTTGTCTAGTTAAGAGATATGGAAGCAAGGGCAAAAGTGGTATAGAATACAAGCTCATTTGTAAAAACAAAAACAAAAAAAAACTTTAGAAGAGGATAGAGGGAGATTATGAGCAGTAATTGCCTATAAAATGGTGATAGAGGAAGCAAAAACAAATCAAAAGAAGGTTTGGCACAAGACCCGAGTGAGTCATATCATCCCAAAGAGTATTCCTAGATTAAACTAGTAAGAAGACTGCAAACTGACATAAAATGGAACAAATTTGTCATTGTATCTATAATGATCTATATTTGGCACCAGTGAAAGAGGAGACACAACATTTAGATTCAACACATCATTCCCCAAAGTGTTATAGGAAGAAGTCTAAATGCAAGATACAGTTGTATCTGTTTGTTGATTACAAAAGAGTGAGAAACTGTAGCCTAAAAGGCTCCCTCTAACAAGGAATGTTAAGACCATTTCCTGAAAAATACGATGATCTCTTGATTATTAATATCAAGTGAGGCATAAAGCAATAACAGAAGTTCAGCAAAGGTGTTCACCATCGTTGTGGGTAATGTCCTGGGCAAAGTCCAAATAGAAGACGGATTCTCTAGAACTGAAGGAGACAAAAGTGGAAGTGAAGAATAGGGACTTGGTGAGGACTCTGAGCCAGCAGTATGTACTAGATACTCAGCTTTGGGTAAGATACCTACCTTCTTTGGGCACTATCTATAAAGCAGGGCAATTTGGACTAAATGGCGTCTACGGTTAGCATTCATTCATTTATTAAAGTACCTTTTAAGTATCTATTATCTATAGAACTCTGTTCTAGGCATTTGGGGAGGTGTAGAGTTATGTAAATCATAGTCTCTGTTGTCATAGAATTCACAGCCTTGGACAAGGATGAGTCAGTTACAGACAATTATTACACATATTATGTAATACAAAATAGCTCTTCAGGAAAGAAAAAAATGATGATGATGATGATGATTGTTAAAATGCATTTTTCCCAGCAACTGGTTTGAATATGACTTTTTAAGACTCTGGAGCTTATTATTGGGAAAATCACAATCAAAGAATGGTCTGGGGTCTGTATAGAACATGTGTATATAAATTTTTTTTCTTGTGTCTGAAAGAGATATGAATTTGGGGGGTTTTCAAGTAAGACTGACAAGTATCATCACAAATAAGGAGGCCATGATGTAAGGCAGAAAAATTATTGAGAAGTCATCTAAAAAGACTCATAGAAACCCACGAGAGAAACTGACAAGAACTACTTATCAAAGTTGAGACATCAGAAGACAAAAATCTGACGGGCTTGAGAATCTAACAGAAATGCTAAAAGATGACAGCACCCAGTGGAAGTAAGAAGATTACAAGATCTTAGTACAGCAGTAACTGAATGTCTAGAGACAGGCACACTGTATTTAAGACAAGATTATTGATCTGATTGGAGGAAAACTTTGATGCTGAGAGCTGATTGGAAAAAGCAGCCTCCTATGCTATGTGAATACCTGGCTGGGGAAAGTATGCCTTGCTTTCAAGTACCATAGATGAAGAGAGCGAAAACCCTTCAGAAGCTTGCCTATATGGCTTTCACTGCCCTCTGTGCCTCAAGAGTAGAAAATGTCTCAAAGCCTGTGGAAAGTATGACCTGAATAATTTTTCAGATTCCAGGATTATAGAGAACTTAATTTTCAGTGAAAGAAAATAATGCTGCCTGAACACTCAGCCAAGGGGACAGACGTGGGAAGCTCTTTAGATATCAAGCTTAAGACTTTTACTAGATAAAAAGATGGCCTAAATGTAGAAAAGAAGTGCCTTAGTCTAGCAGGAGAGGGGAAAGACTCAAAGAAGGCTCAGTGAAGCATGGTACAGACTGTTCCCTAAAGAGACCTCAAATGTCCAGGCCTGCAGTCCAGAGCTGTGAGTTGCATTGTGCATGAGGATTTTCCTAGTAATGTGCTTTATTGTTAGGTTTCTATATATTTGTGAACATACCCTCTACAGACACCATGTGTATTAGGTGGGCCCTTTGTGTACTGCCATTCTGATATGTGAACTCTTATGCTTTAATTATGCTTGTGTTTGCCTTATCAGTTAGTAGATGTTTCATGATTGTGTTAATAAAGTCATTATGATTAATCTGTGAAAATGGGATATACACTGGTGGGGGCTTGCTCAATTTTCTAAAGATTGTAGATGTGTATCTTATCCTTAGGGCCCTAAGAATAAATAGTAGCCTGATAGTTACCCATCTTGGTTCAGATTAGGGGGTGAGTGAACCCATCCTATCCCAGAAAGAGAGCACCAGGAGAGTCTTGAGGTAAAGAGCGGGTGGTGGCATGCTTACCTCATACATACACACACATGCATACCCATAAATACATGTATACATATCACCAACATATGTACATATATATGCATGTACGCACACAATAAAGGTTATTCTAGTAATGGTCTGAAGAAAGATCAGGAGAGGGAGGTAGTAGAAGTGGGAAGACCTGTTAGGACGCAATTACAGTGGTACCTACAAGTGCCAATAAGGTGATATACTATGACAACGACAGGGAGGAATTGAGAGGAGAATCTGAGTGGGAGAGTTACTGCAGAGATGGAATCAATGGGACTTGGTAATTGTTTGCCAAAGGGAAAAATCAAAGATAATGAGAGAAAGAGAGAGACAGAGAGACAAAGGGAGACAAAAAGGCAAAGAGAAAGTGGTACCTCTGACAGAAACAGTGATGTCTGAAAGAGGAGCAGATTTTGGGGGAAGATCATAAATTCACTTTTGGACATGTTGAATTTGAGGTTCTTGTGACAGGACACCAAAGCAGAGATTTACTGCAGACAGTTGAAGATGTTGGTCCACTCATATTCTACCTTCTATCATTTAAGTATTTGAAGAACTATTCTGTGGGTAAGAGAAAAGAATTGTTCTCCTTGGCAGCAATGGACTTGTTTGAGCAGGGATGTATTAGCATCCCTTGGGATGGAGTCATGAGGGTTGACTAGATGACCTCCAGTTGACCTCTAACATCTCCCTCTAAAGCTAAGATGCTATGTTTTTCTTTTCCTTGAATCTCGTTTAGAGCTTTGGAAGGGGGCATTTCATTTAGAAAGCAAATTAAATACCATTAGTCATTTAAGTGGAATTAGCCTTTTTCCTGGGGTTAATAGAAATTGCTTCCTGAATATGGTTTGGGATCCTGGCTTTGTCACTTGTTATCTGTGTTACGCTGGAAAAGTCCTTTCCCCTCCTTGAGCCTCATTTTCCTCATTTAACAAGTGAGAATGTTGGAGTAGATGACCCCATTGACAGATACTAGCCACGAGACCATGGACAAGTCACTTAGATTCCCTGAGCCTCCCTTTCCTCATTTGTAAAAGGTCCCTCTCTCAATCTATGACCCTGTTCTTCTGATCTACCTCCTGAACTCTAAATCTATCAACCACAAACTATGAATATGAGCCAGATGTCGTCGTGAATCTCAATTGAGATTACTCTCACATCTCTAATGAGTCCTGAGACAATTTTTTTAAAGAAAATTTGAAATGTTGATTTGGAGAAGCACATTATTAAACACTTAAGCTTTCATCTTATACCCCCTGGTGTCAGTTCCATTATCCTCTGTCTTTTTGTTGATGTTGTTATTTCCCTTTTTTTTCTTTTTGGCTTTTGCCCTTTTTCCTTCTTCTCCTCTGTTTCAAGAAGTTTAAAGACAAAACACAATAGCACATCATGTCATGGGGTACTTTTCTTCCTACAAAGACCAGGACACATCAGGGGATCAGGAAGCAATAAGCAATGATTAAAGTCCAAATAAAGCCAGGCAACCTCTAGCTGACTCGAAGAGCACTGGGGTTCTCCTAGAGAAGATTCTTATTCTGAGCACCCAGGATTAATTAGGTACTGAGCTCTCAGCCATCTTGGCTTCCCTGGGCCCCAGACTGCATCAAGTTCAATGGTAAACACGTCTTTATTTCCTGGAATCACAAACTCGACATTGTCTCTGCCGTAGGCTCCGAAGGTCATCGTGTGTTGAATGCCGGAACTGGATACTTTAATTGGTCACTGGAACAAAGCCCTGGTGATAACCAGGGAAAGAAGACAGCCCTAGAGAAGGCCAACAGTAGAGGGAGGAGGAGAGGGTTGGGGGAAGGAGCCAAGCTGAAGATTGAGATTGAGTGCTGACAGAGCATTATTTTGCTTTCCCTTTACATCTGCTAATCTATTTAGAGGGTTATTTTTCTCTTTTGAATTCCGAAGCCCAGATGTAGGTGGGCTTGTGGGAGGAATGTCAAAGGGGAATGGGAGATAAACAAGAAGAAAGAGTCACGAGCAAGCCACCCCATGTTAAAAATAACTGGAGGAGTCTATGGGGGACTTGGGAAATAATAGCCAGGCCTGTGTGATGGAGACATTTTGCTAAGAATCCAGAAACAAGTTAATCTTTTAGTCCATTGCCTGGCTTGGTTGTTCTCTTAGTGCTAATTTTCCAAAACATCTTTCTCCCCCCTTCTTGAGGAAACAGCTTTAAAGTTACACTGCCATTGATGTCTACTCTCCCACCCCCCATTACGGTCAGCCCACATTCATAGGGGGTCTATTACCAACTCTATTCAAAGTGTGGACAAGAGGGGCTGGACATTCTGGAAAACAGCCAGTTCCAAAGCAGCTTCACCCACATAAGTGTCTCCTATGAGGTAGCTGGGAATGGAGACTGATTCATTTGTTACCAGGAAAACCACAGCTTCAGGGAAGCCAGCATGGGGATAGAACAGAGCAAGTCCTGGAGAAAACGTGTGACCTTCCAAACAAGCCACTGACAAGGTCATGTCCAGATTGTTTTCATCAACTGATGTGTCGGGAGGTACAATCCACTTTCCAAGTAGTATTCACTGACCATCATTCAAGAGGTCAGTCGATGAAACATTTATTGAGCACCAACGATGTGAGGAGCTCTACTTGGTGCAATGGGGGAGGGGCGGGGTCAAAGGAATATAAGCCATTCCATCCATCCATTCATCCAGAGTGATGTCATTTTTGTCCTCTTTAAGAATGAAGGACCATTCATCTGTCCATCAACAAGCATTTAAGTTCCTGCTATGTGCTAAGTGCAGTACTAAGCTCTTGGAAGAAAGAGTTCAAAATAAAACAGTCTGTCCACAATGACCTTACCTTCTATTAGAGAAGATTTTATATATACATATATAATATATTCATGTGTTTGTGTGTCTATGTATACACATGTATAATATATACATATACACACATGTATGTGTATATGTGTGTGTCCATGTGCTTGTATGTATGTATATACATACAGAATATATACAAATAAATATAAGGTAGTTTGGGGAGGCAGCTTTGGGTCAAGAAAAGCAGAAGGTGGTATTTGAGTTGAGTCTTGAAGGATTCTGAGAGTCAGAGATGAGGTGCAATCCAGCCATGGGGCACAGCCAGTTCAAAGGTACAGAGGAGCGAGATGTAGTCAATTGTATGAACACAATAAGTAGCTCCCCAAATGGAGAGACTTTAGAGTGTATGGGGGGGAGTAAGGTAGCAAAAAAGTAAGAAAGAGACTTAAGGGTCAAACAGTGAAGCTCATATTCACCTAGATTCAGAGACTCTTGGACAATAACAAGACAATTTATTTAATTTTTATTCAGATCCATCATGTCTTCCATGTGGGAAACACCTCCTTCGAAGTTCCCGCCCTACCCAAGACTGGCAAATCATAATGTATTTGATAACAAGGGAACTTGTAGGGTCATGGTTAGGTTAAGCAACTTCACCAATACATAGTTAGTATGTATCAGAGACAGCATTTGAACCCAGCTCTTCTTGCCTGGAAAGCTGGTACTCTATCCACCATACTACCTTTTTCGCTAAGATAGAAAGTTTACTATTACAATAATCACAGTAATGGCAACCAATCAACTTGTATTTAAAGTCATTTTGTAGCCATGAAGCATGACATACGTTCAATGCTATAATGAGGAGCAAATGGGACAGTATGGGGTTGGTAGCATAATTATTATTAGCATTTCTATTTTATTAATGAGAAAATTGAAACTCAGAGAAGTTGTACTTTTCTCAAGGTCACACAGCTCCCAAGCAGCAGGATGGGGACCATGGCCCATTGCCTCAAAAGGCAGTTTAGGTTAAGTGTCAAGTGTGCAGAACTGATAAATGTTTAAAGGAGATGGTGAGATCATCATGATCTAGGGTGGTCAAAGAAGACTTCTTGGAGCAGTCATTTGAATTGGGTCATGAGAGATGCTTAGTATTAAGACTGAAAGTTAGAATATAGTCTTGTAGGTTTTATAGCTAAAAGTGACCTTGGAGGACCATGTTCTAGTCTGAATTCCTCCTATTGTAGATTAATCATCCAGGGTCTAGCAAAGTGAAATACTTTGCTCAGATTGAAACACGTGATACAAAGGTGACTGAGTTAGGATTCAAACTCAGATATTCAGGGTACATATGCATGGGTCTTGGCACTACACTATGCCGGCAGGATCTAGGCAAGACATAAGGGGCATGAAGAAAACTGAGAAGAGTGAAGGAAAGGGCAACAACCTATCCAGATGGATGAGTTTTTGCTGAGGAGCAGTAGAAATTCATACTGCAAAGGAGTGTTGGGACAAGATTGTAGAGGGCCCAAAATGCCAGCCTCGGTGGTTTGGATCAGTACGGTAGTCATGTTCTCTATGTGTTACCACCCACTGTCTCACTGCATGATTAGCCTGCCATCTTTTTATGTCCTTAATAATATCTTTTATGCCAGTTTTAGCCTGCGAGTCATCTTAAGAGAGATGCTGAAACCTACTCACATCCAATGCATATATCCATGGACGTTTGAGTCACCTGCAATTTTAATCTTTTTCTTTCTCTTTTAAAAAATCATAGTGTTCCATGATTCAGTCATAGAGCCTCACTGAAAGAACACTATGGTTACAAAGTGTTACTTCTTGTCAGAGAGCCACTTGAAAATGCTGATAAAATTCTCAAATTTATTCCTTCCTGATTCCTCCCATTCATTCCAGTGATGTCAGACTCAAATAGAAATGGGGGCCACTAAACCCTACTTCAGGATTCTTATAGGCTCCATATTGACTTAGTTTTCAGTTATCAATGTTTTTTCATATCTTCATTTATTTTGTTAAATATTTTCCAATTACATTTTAATCTCATTCATCACCATTTGGGAGTGTTGTGGGCCATCCATTTAATCCTTCTGATCTATTCAGTTCTGGATTTAACTTGTTGTGCATCTACAATATCTGTTTAATCTATGTGCCTTGATGAACTCCATATCTAGGCAAATTTTTCCTTTACTTGTTTTGTCTTAATGTGGACTCCTAAACCAATCTTTTTGGAGTAGCTAGTGATATCATTCAGGAAACCTTTTCTGCTTGATGCCATTTACCAATACTCTTTGTTGACTACAAATAGGGACATCTGGAAAGCTTCCTACTCAATAGGGAATCTCTCTTCCATTCAGATTTTGCCTTAGATATCATCCATGATACAGGTTTACACATTTGGGGAGCAAATATCTCCTTGTTTAAGATGCTTTATTTGATGTGGATAGTCAAGAGAGTCACTAAAGAAAGTAATCTCTATGATGATGTACATCAAGGATGAAGATAAGGTGATCTTAACCTATGAAAGGAAACACCTCATTGGAGGGGAGCCTTAAAGATGACATTTTGCTTCTTATTGAGTAATCAATAAAACCATAGAAACAGTGTATTCTTGATACTTCTATACCACTTAAGGAAAGATGTCATCTTTCATTAAAAATGATTGGCCCAAATATATTGTCCGGATTATGTTTTTATCAAAAATGCTCTTCAAATATACATAAAGAGACTATTCTGATAAGAATTTATAGAGACAAGAGTGTAAACGTATGAGTCTCTATTTGCTGATTCCTTATTGGTCATCTTTTAAAAACAATAAAGTTGTCCATGATATTTTCTATTCTTTTGAAATTTTTGAAAAATGGCTTCAAGGTCTTTAAGCTTGTTGCACATTTAGCATTTATATATGTATATTGAGCACATGTAAATACATACACATATACATATATACACACATTTTTGTATAGTATATATACACACAGAGAATATGTGTACATATACACTTTGTGTTTATGTATGTGAAATGTACATCTATATTATGATTATATAATACATATATACATATGTGTGTTATAGGGCAGCTAGAGGGCACAGTGGATAAAGTGCTTGGCCTGGAGTGAGAAAGACTCATTGTCATGAGTTCAAATATGACCTCAGGCAATACTTGCTGTCTGTGTGACCCTGTTTGCCTCGGTTTTCTAATCTGTAGAGTGAGCTGGAGAAGGAAATGTCAAACCACTTCAGCTTTGTTATTGTTTGTGCTTTGTTTTTCAGGAGGACCAAAGATATAATGGGTGATGTTGTGACTCATGCATGAATTGGATTTAAGTGAGGCAGAGTTGCACAAAGTCATCAGCCTCACTCTCTTTTCTTGAATCATAGAAGTTCAGTGGTAGGACAAAAGTAAAAACAACTGGGGTAGTCCAGGATGCAGTGGATGACTATGAAATCTTCTACACTTGACCAAACTCTGAGTGCTCCACAGCCACTGACCACTGGAACAAATTGTTCTCATGTGCCCATTCCACCAGGGTAAGTCTTCACGTGCATGGGTAAACATCCCCCTAACTCAGTTTTGAGGCCTGTTGGTTATTCTCAACCTGGGTTAGCCTGGGATCACAAAGAGTCAGACATGATTGAAATGAGTGAATGAATGAACAACAAATGTGTGTGTGTGTGTGTGTGTGTGTGTGTGTATAGGGAGGGAGGGAGAGAGAGAGAAAGAGATAGACAGAGAGAGAGAGAGAGAGAGAGAGAGAGAGAGAGAGAGAGAGAGAGTTGTCTACTTTTCCTGATTTTATCTTTTCAATATGATTTCCCTTTTTTAGTATATTAGCTAGTAAGTGTTGGAACAGTCTGAAGAACCCTTCTATGGGGAGGGGGAGCACAATCTTTCTTAAGACAAGCCACTGAGGCTCTAAATATAGCACCATTGTTTCCTTTTCTGGAAACTTCTGAAAACTTCCTTGCTCCATACCTAAATAACTGAAATCTTACCAGCCAAATCCCAGCCAGTGACATTAGAGATGGGAATCCAGTCAGACACCTGACCAAAAATCTAAGATTTTTTCAGATTCTTCATGGAATTCCTCCTCTTTCTTCATCTTCTACAACATATGCTCACATAATTTGCTCTTATCTTTACAATGGTCATTCTGCTTTTACTCATCATGAACAATGCAGGGCTAGATGACCAAGAGCCTCATGCTTCCTTTTGCATTTGGATTTACAATGAAACCATTTTTGTCAGTATGTATATATGCCTCCTGGAGGTGACCCTGTGAAACATTATTCCATTTATATATATTTTCTTTATGTCATCTAGGTTCATGTATAGGACACAGGGAAGTGGTTCAATTCTGCCAGTAATATGTCAATTTATTGATCATATTTAGAGTATCGATAGTTAAATGAACATTTGCAAATGGACTTGAGTTTATATGATTCTTAATCTTCTACCTCCTACTCTCACTTTGTCACCATCATTTCAGAACTAGAATGAGGTCACCCAGGACTGAGGGCCATTTTCTATCTTTATCTGTTTCATGAGTCACTGTGGCCAAGTAATTCATTATCTGTTGTCCAACCTACTTGTCCTTTACATGTGTTCAAAATAGCAACTGCGCAAATAGGAGATGAGCAAGACATAGCTAGACAACACTTTGTTTGAAAAAGATCAGAGGGTGCTAGTGGGCTGCAAATAAAATATGAGGTAATAGTGTGACATCTGCCAGGAAGCCAAAGAATAAGTTGATGCAATCTGAAGTTGTCTTAATAGAGACATGATATTCAGGATGAGAGATATTGACTCCAATGTACACCTCTCTGGAGAAACCATATTTGGAGTATTGGATTCAGTTCTGAATGCCACATTTTGAGAATATTAACAAGTTAGATTGTGTTAGGATAGTTAAGAAGGATGGCAAATAAATCATTCTATATGGGAATAAATCAAAGGAAATGGGGTAGGTAACATGGTGAAAGAAAGAATTCTGCTGAACCCCATAAACCCTTCTTTTTTGGGACATGGTGGCAAACGATTTTGCCCTTACCAGATTCGTGTTATGACTCCCATTGGGGAAGAAAACAAAGGAACAAGAAATTGTTAGGAAAACAAGGATCTTTATTTCATGAAAATTTGTGGAACACCGTGTAAACAGTACAGGTGACCTATACAGAAAGTGTCTTTCAGTTAAATGAGGTATTTAAACACCTGTGACTAGAAGTCAAGACCCTACAAACTGAAGCCAACTTTTACCTCTTTGAGAACAAAAGACAAATAATAAAAACAGCAAGAACCACCTTTCCAGCCTAGTCTCATGAATCTTCTCTCCACGAATGCCATGTTGTAGGCAATCTAGATGACCCTGTACTTTCCCAAAACATACTGGATAATAATATCCCTATGCTGTTACTTAGATTGTTTCCTGAACCTAGAATGTCCTCTCTCCCTCTTTTCACATGTAAATTCCTACCCATGCTTTAAAATCCAACTAAAATGCCACCTCTTTCAGGAAGCTTTTCATGAGCACCCTTGGTTCATAATGACCTTGGTTTATACAAGCCCTAATGCCAGTATAAAATGACGTATATTAGAGGTGTGTTGGTATTGTACACACTATTACTATCCACTAAATTCCTATGTTCTATCTAAGTTTAACAACCTCCCTAGAGTCAAGCACAAAGATCTGCATAGAAGAGTTATTTTAACAAGAGTTTGTGTATTATATAATATTGTGTATTATGTTTTATAACCATGAGACATAGGGATTGTAAAGTATGACACATAATTGAAAAAAAGGAGAGGGATTTGGAAAGCTGGGTCTTTCTTATAGAAATCTCTATAGTCATAGGTGGAGTGGATTTTGAAGGGAAACAAACACAAAACATACCAATATAAACTTCAGTCTGGAATGTCTTACCTGTTTTTCCTCTCCAATACAAATTCTACCCATTCTTCATGGCTCATTTCTCTAGAATTTTTGCAGGTATTTTGAGGCGTTTGGGGGAGAGCTCAGGCATCAGATCCCTGCTTCTTCTCCACCATCTTGGCTCTGCCCCTGCTATGATTCATTTCAAGGCTCACTTCTTCTATAAAGCCTTCCCTGAATACTTGAACTAATCAAACATTGACCTATGAAGTCTTCCATGATTACTGTAGCTTACACTGGTCTCTCTTTTCTTAATGATGATCTTATATGTATGTGATATGCACCTATCTCAGGGAGGTTTTGTGTGGAACAATTAGATAACATACATAAAGAGCTATACAAATTCTAACTATAATTATTATTATAATTATTATCATTTGCCCAAAGAAATTGCAAATTCTTAAAAAACAGGGACCATTTCTTCTCTTCTGCCACATTTGATAGATATAAGAGGTTATTTTAGTTCAACATGATCATAGAAAGACTATCATCCATTATGTTGTTCCTCCACTCAAGTAGAAGTTTCATACCTGGGTATGTACTAGTTAGATGCTATGGAAAGTATAAATATTGTGATCATTAGAAAGGTGTACTCTTCAGGTGACAAGGAATGGCTAATCAAGTCTTAGCACAGATTAAATGAACTGTAATTGGAGTCCGGATGACTTGGGTTCCAGTGTCTCAGACATTTGCTATGTGAGCCTGGGCAAGTCATTTAACTTCTCTGGTAAGTGACTTTATAAAGTCTTTTGCTTTTTCAATTCTAAAATGAGGCAGCTGGACTCAATGTCCCTTTGAGCTCTACATCTACACTCCTGTCATATGATGATCCCTATGCTCTCATATCTTCCCCTTCCCCTTCCTCCTCCATTTCCCATTAGAACTATCAGTGAGATCTTTTTCCCCTCCCACTTTACAAAAGGACACCTTCATGGAGGTGATAGACTAGGAAAATGCTCAACTTACACGAGAAACAAGGTTTTATTGTATGTTGGGGAAGTGTATAATTGATATGACTTACCCTGAGAGGCCCTCATTTAAGGCCAATATGTAATCAGCCACACTGCAGTGAAAAATCATGATGGAAGTTTCTTTTACATAGCAGTGTAGGGAGAAACATAGCCAGGCGAGTCCCACTGGTCATTAAGAACTGTTCTGACTTAGTGAGGTCATGTTAGGTCAATGTAGTTGCATATATTACTGACTCCTGTATTCTAAGTAAGCATTATCTTCAAATCAGGACTACAGCAGTCTCAAGGAACAGACTGGTAATGCCATGGCTGAAGGCCTGGGCTTATTATGCAGCCATGAGTACTGTTGGGGAAATCTATCTCTCCAAAGATAAGAGGGGGGAGAAGACATATGATCTGGAATGTTGATAAGCTATACTACTACATTCATTATGAATTATTCAAATATTATTATGCATTAATAATTCACACTATGAATTAATTTTACCACCAATGTAAAAATGTAAGAGGCTAGATTGATAAAATGCCAACCCCTGGCCCCTGGCCACTAAGTGCCACATTCGTAAACACCTTATGCACCAACCCAGACAAACTCTGACCCCTCCTTAGAGTGTCTCACCATGGGTCCAGAACCAGAGTTTGAAAATGCTGCCTACTCTGACTTGGATCAATTTAACTCTGTACTTGTGGTTGCTCAGGGGAGAGTTGTACAATTTTTCTTTGACCTTAATAAGAAATTACATCAGATTTAATCGTCTAGCAGTCTTCCCCTGTGACAGAAGTAAAAATTTAAATTAAATGACTGCTGTTCATCTCAGCAGATCTGTTCTGGTTGGGGTTGACAGCCCTGCATTCAAAATCCCTTTCCACTTGGCCACAGAGAGAAAAGGATAAAGACAGATTGCTCCCACTCCACCGTAGCCTATCACTCTCCCTATGTGGCAAAAAACTGGTCAAGTGCAAGTGAACAGCTCCCAGGTGGTTTTAGCAGATGAAAGTCTCCCAAGAAAGACTTGGAAATTCTTCAGAAAAAAAGAACCCTAATCTTTCTTCCTTTTAAAAAAATATAAAAAGATGCAATTTTAGGAAGAAAATAGAACAGAATTTCATAAAATCCTACAGGATTTATAGAAAGGATTTGTGGAGGTTAGATTGGAAGATCTCAAATACCCATGGAGAGAAAGACACAGAGACATTAGGGAAACCTTGAATAAATGATGGATTATTGTTCCAGGTAGCCATTTGAATTTTAGAATCTCAAAGATAATTCTGCAAAAGCCCCACTCCCTCAACATGATTAAGTCTAGAAATATCCTTGTGTGACCTTCCCATGGAGCCCTCCAAATTCTCAAACTTGAAAGTACAATAGCACACCCAACAACATGACTTCTTCTAGGATGGAAAACTCATTATTCAAATGTCTCTTTGCTTGATATTGGAATGTGTAAAATGGTATTTACTCGAATGTTTATGCAAGTCGTGTCAACATTTCTCTGATGGCATAGTCTTCTTCAGCAATGAAGGATGAACACAATCCTGTGAGTAGACACAGCTGGCTGAATGGGGACCCAGCTAGCTGAGTAACTCAGCTCCTCCTCTCCTGTCTGCCTCTCCCTCTCCTTATTTCTCCTCTCCAAAGGAAGGTCAATATAGATGGCCAAAAGATGCCCAGTTGACTTGGGTTTTACTGGCCAGTTTTTCCTTTCCTTTCCTTTCCTTTCCTTTCCTTTCCTTTCCTTTCCTTTCCTTTCCTTTCCTTTCCTTTCCTTTCCTTTCCTTTCCTTTCCTTTCCTTTCCTTTCCTTTCCTTTCCTTTCCTTTCCTTTCCTTTCCTTTCCTTTCCTTTCCTTTCCTTTCCTTTCCTTCCCTTCCCTTCCCTTCCCTTCCCTTCCCTTCCCTTTCCTTTCCTTTCCTTTCCTTTCCTTTCCTTTCCTTTCCTTTCCTTTCCTTTCCTTTCCTTTCCTTTCCTTTCCTTTTCTTGCCTTGCCTTTCCTTGCCTTTCCTTGCCTTTCCCTTCCCTTCCCTTCCCTTCCCTTCCCTTCCCTTCCCTTCCCTTCCCTTCCCTTCCCTTCCCTTCCCTTCCCCTCCCCTCCCCTCCTCTCCTCTCCTCTCCTCTCCTCTCCTCTCCTCTCCTCTCCTCTCCTCTCCTCTCCTCTCCTCTCCTTTGTCTTTTCCTTTCCTAAAACCTTAAACCTACTGCACTCTGAAGTTAGGATGCCAATGAGCTTGCCTAAGGGCTCTTCTGGGCTCTCCTAGCTTTAGACTCGTTATCAATAGTAACTGCTGATATTTCCCTCCCAGCCTGATTTCTTTCTTTTTCTTGGCCTCATTAAAGGGGCCATGCCCTGGCTACTGCTTGAACAGTCCTATTCAATAAATGGGCATTACCTCACCCTAAGTGAGTACCTGCAAAGACCTTGGCCTAAAGGGCCCAAGGTCTCCCAGTGCATCCTGAGCCATCTCCTGTCATCTTGATGAATATCTGGTCAATGGATTCAGATGGCTCTGGAGGAGAAGTGAGACTGGTGACCTGCACAGCCCTCCCTCCCTCAAAACAAAGTCAACCCAGCTTCTGGGATAAGAACTCACTGTTCAACAAAAATTGCTGGGAAAACTGGATAACAGTGTGGTGGAAATTAGGCATAGACCAATGCCTGACACCATACACAAGAACAGTCCAAATGGGTACATGATCTAGGTATAAAGATTGATACTATGGACAAATTGGTGGAGCAAGGAATAGTGTATTTATCAGATATCTGGAGAAGGGAAGAATTTTTGACTAAAAAAGAGATAGAAAGCATTATCAAGTTCAAGATGGATAATTTTGATTACATTAAACTGAAAAGGTTTTTCACAACCAAATCCAATGCAACCAAGATTCAGAGGGATGCAAAAATCTGGGAAAGAATTTTTGCAGCTAGTGTCTGTTATAAAGGCCTCATTTTTAAATATATAGAGAACTGAGTCAAATGTACAAAAATGCAAGTCATTCCCCAATTGACAAATGTTCCAAAGGATATGAACAGGCAGTTTTCAGAGGAAGAAATTAAAGATATCTATAGTAATATAAAAATGCTCTATATAACTATTGACTAAAGAGATGTAAATCAAAGCAACTCTGAGGAACCACATCATACCTATCAGATTGGCACACATGACAGAACAGGAGCATGATAAATATTGGAGAGGATGTGGGAGAGTTAGAACATTAATTCATTGTTGGTGGAACTGTAAGCTGATCCAACCATTCTGGAGAGCAATTTGGAACTATGTCCAAAGGGCTATAAAAGTATGCATACCCTTTGACCCAGCAATATAGCTTCTAAGACTGTATCCCCCAGAGATCATAAAAATAGGAAACCATCCCACATGTCCAAAAATATTTATAGCAGCACACTTTGTGGTGACCAAAAACTGGAAATCAAGGGGATGCCCATCAATTGAGGAATGGTTGAATAAATTATTGTATATGAATATAATAAGAAATGATGAACAGGAAGACTTCAGAGAGGCCTGGAAAGAATTATTTGATCTGATGCTGAGCGACAAGAGCAAAACCAGGAGAACTTTGTGCACAGTAACGATCACAGTGTGTGAGAGTTTTTTCTGGTAGACTTGGAACTTCATTGCAATGCAAGTATTTAAAAAAATTCCCACTGATCTTTTAAGGCAAAATGCCTTCCACGTCCAGAGAAAGAACTATGGAATTCAATTGCAGCATGCAGCAGATCGTTTTCTTTTGTATTATGTTTTCGTTTGTTATATGATTTCTCCCATTCATTTTAATTCTTCTATGCAGCGTGACTATAGTGAAAATATATTTAATAGAAATGTATGTGTAGAATCTATATAAAATTGTATGCTGTCTTGGGGAGGGAGGAGGAAGGTAGGGGGTAGGGAGGGAAAAAAAGTCTAAGTTATATGGTAGAGACTGTAGAACACTGAAAATAAATTAAATTAATAAAAAATTTTAAAAAACCCAAAGACAAAGTATAGTATATTGGGAAAGAATTTTTACAGCTAATGTCAGGGATAAAGGCCTCATTTTTAGAATATGTAGAGAACTGAGTCAAATGTACAACAGTACAAGTCATTCCCCAACTGATAAATGGTCAAAGGATATTTTCAGAGGAAGAAATTAAGGATATCTATAATCATATGAAAAAATGCTCTAAATCACTTTTTATTAGAGAGATGCAAATCAAAACAACTCTGAGGTACCACATCACACCGATTGGCAAACATGACAGAACAGGAAAATGATAAATGTTGGAGAGGACGTGGGGGAGTTGGAACACTAATTCATTGTTGGTGGAGCTGTGAACTCATCCAACCATTCTGGAGAGCAATATGGAATTATGCCCAAAGGGCTACATAAATGTGCATACCCTTTGACCCAGCAATATTACTTCTAGGACTGTATCCCCAAGACATCATGAAAATGGGAAAGAGTCCCACATGTCCAAAAATATTCATAGCTGCACTCTTTGTAGTGGCCAAAAACTGGAAATCAAGGGGATGCCCAACAATTGGGGAATGGCTGAATAGATTATGATATACAATGGAATACTATTGTGCCCTAAGAAATGATGAACAAGAAGACTTCAGAGAGGCCTGAAAAAACTTACATGATCTGATGCTGAACAAAAGGAGCAGAACCAGGAGAACTTTGTGCACAGCAACAACCACAGTGTACGAGGGATTTTTCTGGTAGACTTGGATCTTCAGAGCAATGCAAGGACATAAAAAAAAATTCCCAATGGTCTTCTAAGGTAAAATGCCTTCCACATTCAGAGAAAGAACTAAGGAATTCAATCACAGAATGTAGCAGGTCATTGTATGTGTGTGTGTGTGTGTGTGTGTGTGTGTGTGTGTGTGTGTGTATTATGTTTTGGTTTGTTATATGATTTCTCCCATTTATTTTAGTTCTTCTACACAGCATGACTGTAATGAAAATGTATTCAATAGAAATGTATGTGTAGATCCTATATAGAATTATACGCCATCTTGGGGAGGGAGGAGGGTGGTGGGAGGTACGTAGGGGGAAAAAAACCCTAAGTTTTATGGTAGTGATTGTAGAGCATTAAAAATAAATAAAATGAATATATTTTTTAAAAAAGAATAAAAAAATCCCAAAAAACAAAGTCAAGTGAACGTCATATCACCATTTTTCTGATGGCATGTTCTTCTTCAGCAATGAAGGATGAACACAATTTGTATGTTATTATGTTATCTTCATTGTCATCATTGTCATCACTAGCATTATTATTGTTCCTGGATTGTGACTAAAGTCTCTAGACATAGAGGACTCTTTGGTATGAATATCCCCTCCGTTGATCCCTTTTTGTAGTGTATAATGTTAGAGAGGTTAAGGCATGAAGAGGTTAAGTGATTTTTCGTGAGGTCACATAGCCAGAAGATTCCAGGTCCAGATTAGAACCCAGGTGTTCCTAATTCTAAGGGCTGTCCACCACTCAAAACCATGTTGTCCTCTCATTGCTGTGTTAGAAGCGCAGGTTTACAGTGTTGGAAGGGAGTCTTGGTGATGATTCCGTCCAACTTTTCACATTTTAGAAGTTAAATTAATTCTCTGGGGTAGTACAGGAGTGAAAGAAAATAATTCACTTCCTCTGAGAGAGACCTTTTGTCCAGGCATCTAAGAAGTAAGAGCTACTTTAAGTGCCTGGTGATGTTAGATCGACATTCAGGTTCTGTGGAAGCATGAAAGTCCAGAGGATAGCACAATATCAGTATTTTGCACTTTGCTCAAAATCATCTAGTGGCTCCAGTTCCCCCCATCTGTGAGCTGAATATCTTCATGGTTACTTGAAAGAGATATGCTAGAATGGAAACTCCTCAGAGAAAAAGGAGAGTCTTTCATATGATCCAATCAGCACAAGGGACTCTGTAGATAGAGAATAAATGGTAAACATAAATCTTTCCAACAGAGCAAAGGACATGCTCATGCTCATTTTAAAGCTAGATTCATCTGTTACTTCACTTGGTAGTCATGATTAGAGAGATAGAAAAATCAGAGGAGAGCACTGTTACATATTCAAACAGTCAACAGTCAGGTTTCAGACACCAATTATGCTTTCAAGTCTATTGATTGCACATTCATTCATTCATTCACTCACTCATTCATTCATTCATTCATTCATTCATTCCATACACATTTATGAAGCCCTTGTGTGCTGACATGGACCTTTATGAAGCTAACAGTCTAAGAGGGGAATGAAGTACAAACGTATCCAGTATAATCAAAACCACAGCTATGATTTTTTTTACACTGAATATAAGCATCATAATTCATTTCCAGGAAGAGGAACAAAAGGTGTGGAGCAGGGTATGGAGGCAGATATAATGTTGTTGCTAGTGATAGAAAACCCTGGACAGTAGCCCTCATAGGTGTTGATCCAGGGAGCAGAAGCAGGCCACTGGTTAGTTTCCTATTTTAAATAATAATTCTTCATAACTAGGTGTTAAGGTCAGTTTCTTCACTCTTGGCCTCTAACAAGCTCAGTTGATAGATAAAGAGCAGTCATGTCTATAGAATGCAGATAGTTGCTTTAAGCAAGGGGACTGAACCTCTCCTAACCTCAAAGAAAACAAGACCTTAAAGGATCATGATACTTTAGGGTTCATTGAGTCTAGTTTGTCCATTTCACATAGGAGAAAACTAGGGTGTTGGATTGGGAAGGGATTTGTCTGAGGCTACAAAAGAAGGTTTGCTCAATTCCTACTGAAACTGAGATGGAGCTGAGGTAGTAAATACAAAGACCAAATTCAATGGACACACAGACTGGCTAGAACTAGAAGCGATTTTGGAGATCATTTTGTCTGTCCAACCTTCATTTTAGAGGAAGAAATTAAATAGAACCCAGGTATTTTGGTTCCCAGTTCACTATCCTTTCATCCAGATTATGGATATCTGAGCTTCTGAGATATGACTATAACTCACTATTATTATTATCACTGTTGGGAAACCAATCACAAGCCTCTGGCTTCATGATTCAAGATGAGCAGTTGACCAGAAAGGAGGACTCCTCAGGCTTTCCTGATCACTTTCAGATCTGCAGGAAAGGATCCTCCAGGGGGAGAAAGAGCCTAGGTCTCTTCCAGAGTGAAGTGGGGTTGATGGGTAGGAGAGACATCAGACTGTTATGTCAATCACCTCACCAAGCTGCCCTCTGTCCAAGCCTGGCCTGTCAGTGCCATTAGTACTAAAGGGGTCTGTGTGCTGCTGAGGCTGGTCATTCTTTTCCAATTTCAGTCAGCCCAGAGCTTAGCTCTTTCTAACCATAGCCGGGGTAATCCTTGTACCACTTTTAAAGGCAACAGTTCATTTCTGAAATAGAGAAGTGGGAGTAGGAAGCAGGTGATCAGAGGTTTAGGGTGGTGAAAGTGGTTGGCCTCTTTAAATCAACTTTAGCCAAAGATCAAAATATAATCAGGGAGTTCACTTTATTTTAAATTATTTTTTAAATTAATAGACATTTGTATTCTCATTCTCCTACCTCTCTTCCTCTGGGGTTGCAAACCCTTGTAATAAAAATACCTAGTCAGGCAAAACAAATTCCCACAATATTCAAATCCCAAAATGTGTGTCTCATTCTGCATATTGATCCAGGATCCCCCTCCCTCATCAGCAAGTTGCTATCTTTCTTCATCTTAGATTCAGTACTTTGGGTGTTTAGCACCAGACCTGGCACATAGTAGGCACTTAATAAATGTTTACTGATTGATATTGATTAATTGATCCTCTAGAATAATGGTTCACCAGATCATTAATCAGAGTTCTTAAGTATTTCAAAAGTGTTCATCATGATTTTATAGTATAAATTGTTCTTTTGGGTTTGCTCATTATATTCTGTATCAGTTCAATATGCCTACATCAAAATATTTTCAATGTAAAAACATATCTCAAAATCATGTCATTTTCTTTCTTATCTGACTTTTTATTTCTTAGTATCTATGTATCTACTTCCCTCTACTTCTATGAATAATATGGAACTGACCTCATGCTCATACTTTATGTATACTCATGCCATATGTATAAATAGTAATTTTCAACATTAGGTGAAAATACAATATGAGCTTGAGAACATGTCAAATGTTCAATATTCATTGTATAAAAAAAAGAGACACTAGTGCCCACCACTACCACCAACCCCACTACACACATTGTCCAAAGGTAAATATTTTAATTTACTAGGTCATCCAAGAGCCATTGGGAAATTAAAGGGATGTTCACACAGAGAATTAACTTTCTTAATATTTTGAACACAAACAAAATGAGTTCTCTAATGTTCAATTGAGAGCATAGCCAGTCTTTGATTATTATCCATCACAGAAGAGATACGTTCAACTGAGGAAGTTTTTTTATGAAAAATCCTACCCTGATGTCTCCTTATGGTATAGAGGTGACCTAGACATCCTGAAGGCTGTTCCAGGGGATTGTAAGCTCTGGCAAGTTCTATCATAAAAAAGAGGACTAGAGAATTGTTTCAGTTACTCTCTGAAGACTGCCTATGTAAATATGGTTAGCCAAAGTGACTAACTGTCAAAAAGTCAAGAAGACCCAGAAAGAAATCAAGAAAACCATAATGCCTAGGAGGGTGCCCAGGCTCAAGAAGTAAGCCATGAAGTCCCAAGCCAAGAATTACAAAATGATAGCCAAAATGAATAAAAAATCTGCTCTTACCTCTAAGAGAATGAAGAAACCAATTATTGTCCATACTAAGATGGCAAAGGGATCAAAGTCCAAGGAACTTGCTCCATTTAAGCCCAAAGCCAAGTCTGTTGCCAAGAAGAAATTAACCTGAAGTTCTTTCCCCAAGACACATCTCTCTGCAACTTCTTTTGTAAATTAGCTTTTTATGATGAACTCTGATGAACCATGCCAACTCACGAAACAATGATAAATATGAAATGGGCTTCATTTCTTGCCTGGCTTTCTTATATTCATGTAGTAACACTGGAGGGGGTTGGAAAGTGGGAGTAGAGGGCTTAGAATTGCCCAGATTTTAATCTAATTCTCAATGTTAATTTAACTATTGAGATTCTAAATGTGTCTAATGAATGAGCAATGAGTGAAAATACTAATGGAAGAACTGAATGATATCAATATTAACATCTTCCTAGAAATGAAAATCAAAGATATAAACACTTGATAGAGAAAAGGATGTTTAATGGTTTCTCTTTGCAGTGGTAAATAAAGTATTTAACCAAGTTGGTTTTATGACAACTCCTATGGAAATAGGAACATCATTTCATAAGAGACTTGATCATTTTACTTTGAGAGCAGTCAATTATGTGCATAAACAAAAGAAGACCATCGTGAAAATAGTTACAGTTTTATGTAAATTTATTGCAGGGATAAGAAAGTAAAGGAATTCTACAAAGAGTCTGATAAGCCCCTCAAATGAACATATACTTTCATTCTTCACCTTCTTCACCATCACTTTCACATGATGGAGAATATATTGGAAAATATAGTTCAGTATTAAGGAATAAAAGAAAGTCAAGTTTTGCAACAAAATGTACCCTTCAAGTCTATATAACATGAATAATTTTTTTTCTAGAAGAGATTTGTCATCCATTGAACATGTTGAGTGTTAAATAACATTTCACACACCCACAATGAAACTGACTATAGGCAGACAGACAGAAAACAATTCATTGTTTATTTGAGCAACATTATCAGAATCAGCAATATTATGTATAGTTAGACCATTAACTTGTTAAAGAAAGCTCAAATGTTGATAAAAAAAATATAGGAGAATGATGAGAAAATAAATATGCTGTTAATATGGTTCTAACCTAATTTGTTTTAAAAAGTTACTAATGCCAAAATATAGAAAATGGATAAAGGAACAGACATCTAAATGAATTATCACTTTCTTGCTGGCATAAAGCATTTGACACAATAGCCTAAAAGAGCCTAAGAATCACCTTAGCTAGCAAATACTTGATCTTGAAAAACAGAGAGAAATGTTAGCCAAGTATAACGCCATCCACAAGCATATTCCGGTACAGAAAATAAAGTCCTTTTGGAAGAAGACACAGAAGAGCAGATAGAGAGAAAGCTTCAGAGTGAGAAAGGACACATCCTGACTGAGTGACGCTGGTCAAGTCACTTAATCTCTCAGTGACCCAGGTAACTGATCTGAATTAATGGTATGAGTTTCTTCTGTGATTACTTCCTATACCAGTGAAATAACAGGTGTGGTCCAAAGATGAAGAAAGGAAGGGAGAGCAGGAGGGAGGAATGAAAGAAGGAGGACAGAAGCTGGGCTATGCTCCCTTTCAGCCAGGTGAGAGACCCTTCCCACTGACTTTCAAAGCAGTCTTTGGAGTTTGTGGGTTGAGAAGTCAGGAAACCACTGCAACCACTAGCAATTCAGTCCCCTATCACAGCCCACACCAAACTTTGCTCCATTCCCAGCCCAGTGCAATAAACCCTTCCTATGACCTTCTGGGTTATCTTGGGCTGGAAATTTGCTTCAGCCTGTCATTTTGTGGCTTATGCTGCTCTAGAGCTTGTGTATTGTCATTTTTTACAGGTTTTTTGAGGGGTTTGGGGGAAGAGCTCAAGTGCATCCCTGCTTCTACTCTGCCATCTTGGCTCTGCTTCCCCCGCCCCATGCTTCTCTCTGAAACAAAATCTTATCTTTCAAAAATCATCATTCTTTCAATGATGTTATTTATCCATAAATCTTGGAATACCACATTCTCTGAAGCACTGTATTTGAGGGCCACTCAAAGGTCAATGGAGAGACACATGGTGAAGGCAAATAGGCTGCCACATATTACCAACAATCAGCTTCTTAGCTATGGTCAAATTTAAAACACTGTTGTCATCATCAATTAAAAACTATGATCCCAATTATGCCCCATGCCAAAACATAGGAAATGATCTGTTGATTCAAAAGTAGAAAAGGGCATTTCATTAAAAAACATAGTAAAGTAAGTAACAAAAATTGAAACTTGTAATAAACATTCTTTTCACTCACACACAAATGGTTCCTTTTTTCCCATGAGCTAATATAGTGAAGAAAGCACTAGGACTGGAGTTAAGAAGATCGGAGTTCAAATCTATCATAGACATTTACTTGCTGTGTGATCCTGGACAAGTCACTTAATCTCTGTTTGCCTCATTTTCCTCGGCTGTAAAGTGGGGCTAATAACAGCATCTATATGCCAAGGTTGTTGTGAGGATGAGATACGATAATAATTATAAATTGCTTAGCACAGTACCTGGCACAGAGTTGGTTCTTCATAAATAATAGTTTCCTTTCTCTATGTCTCTTACAGAGGGCAAGAAGTATGTACTCACACGACTGTTATTAGGAATACCCTCTTCCTGATTAGTTTCTATCTTAGTCTTTGCACAAAATTCTAGAGGGATGACTTTTTCGAGCTAGATATAACCTGAAGCCACTCACCACATTTCTTCCATATCTCATCCACATCTAGAGGAATTCTAGCACTCAGGATATCCTAACCATGGTAATTACTTTCTCTCCATACCACTGCCTTTTTTGTTGTAATTCAGTCTCCCCTGCTGCTTGCCTTTGTTGCCCATGCCAAACTCTGATGTTAGATTTCCTAAATGCTTTTTTAAACTTCCCCTGATATCAAACCTCTTCCCTCAAGCAGACCCTGTGCTGAATGATGTTACCACATAGGGGACCCGCATATAGCCTGCTAGGGAATGTAAGGAAAAGGCTTTCTTTCAATGAGTGAAGCTCCCTCAGCCCAAGCATTGTGGGAAATAAAGACCCATGAACATGATCTCTACTTGTGCAAGAATCAACCATCAACATAGAAGGTATTATCAAAGAGATGTTCTACTACAGATGGAGCTGAGCTGGTCATGTATAGACTGATCTATAGATCATAGACTGTCTACTAAACTGGTGCCAACATAGTCACATGAGATTTCTAGGGACTTGTTGGGGGGACCCCCTATGGAGGATTTATGAGATAAGAGGAATAAGTTGCACAAGATAAGCAGGCATTGATGAGTCATGACATGCTCTGCTGGAGGGAGTACTTACATTGAGGAAGTCATAACTCCCCTGAAGTATGGTGAGGGGCTCATGTTGATCTGCAAGGCTAGAAGGGATTTTGTTCTTTAAAATAATTTAGTCTTCATTTTTCCAGTGTCTAGCACATGAGTCAAAGATTGCTTTTTTATAAATACCAGTGTGCCGTTTTTATTGTTGAAATGTTACATTATTCAGCCTGTGCCTTTGCAATGGGATATTACTCATAGATCTAATTTCTTTGTCCTTTGCTGTGTTATTAATGTGTGTTCTCTATAGAGGTTTAATTTTAGAAGTCATTTTCCATAATATTGTCGAAAGTCTTATTATATAAATGTGAGATAATTGGTAACAGTGCTCCTTGAAATCAAAATACTCTTCCTGCCTGAGAAATGCCATTTCTGGATGTCAGTACAAAACTATGACCCAAAGGCTACCAAAACTCCATAAACTCTAGTTGTGGTAGAATTCCCTCTTCATAGAAAAGCAAAAGGACTCTATTAGCCTGTGGAGAACAGGATATAATAGTGCCTTATTGATTGAATTTGGTCAAGCTCTTGGCTCATCCAATAGGTGTTTGTTGAATACCTACTGTTCTTTTAGCTTTGTCCTCACTGCCAGTGGTTTGAGGGATGAGATACAAAAAAAAAGGATTAAACATAAAGTCCTCCAGCAAGAAGTTGACAATCGAGCTGTGGATATAAAATTAAAGACTCTCTTATATGGTTTGTTGTCTGTGTACTAGGTCCTTAGATCTATATGTCATTCATATAGTTACATAGTTAAGTCCAGAAGGTTGGCCAATGAGTGAGAATTTTTTTAAAATCATGGCAACCAATGAAGGTCATCTATCAAAGCATGAAAGGGTTGCCTTGGGAATCGACAGAACTATTGCTTATGTGGATGAAATTGGAGTCTAATAGTAGAAGTAATAGGGATATAATTCTTATACTCTTAAAATTCTTACAAATGTTCAAGAATAAATTCCTTGAGAGAAAGAGATTAAAAAAAATTGAATTCCTAATATGGTAAACTATAGGGAATATTAAGATTATGGTTGAACTGAATAGAATTCCGTGTTTTTGATGTAAGAGAATTGCGTCTATTTCAGTTCCTCAGACATTTATTACTAGCTCAGGGGAGACATACTCACCTTCTTCCTCTGGTGAAGAAGGAATATTTTTCCCTCCTCACTAGTGTAAAAATTCCTTGAGGAACTTTTCTGGAGAACAGGAGACTGTTCTCATTTTTGTCTTTTGTATTAGAGTAGAAAAAAGTGCTGGCTCTGGAGTAAGAGGACTGGGTCAAGCTTATGCGACAGTGGACAAGTCATTTCATCTCCATGGCCTTCAGTCACCTCACCTCACCAGTCAGTCTGAGAGGGTTGACTAGATGGTCTCTGATACCTTCTGGTTCTGAAGTAGGAATTGCAGAATTGTGTGTATATGTGTGCATGAGATAGACTCTGACACTGTCAAGAAAACTATACAACATGATACCATCCCACAAGGAGCTTACAATTCAGTTGAGAAGACAAATATTTTCACAGTTCAGTGAAACTTATGAAATCCTTCTCATAATGATGTTTTAGAATGCGTAAAATAAAATATGTAGAATTAAAGAGGAAAGCAAAGGGTAATGAAAATAAAGCTAAAATTCCCCCATGTCAACTTAATGGATCTCCTGAAATCTACCCATGAGCCCCTTGGAAATCTTGTGAACCCCAGGTCTAAGAAGAGCCCAGGTTCTTGTTTTATGTTGCCTAGCACTAAGGGTACCTGCTTCAGAATTCCCACTTAATACACGAGAATTGAATAAACAAATCAAATGTGTCTAGCTCTGAGCCCAAGGTCCTCAGCCCCAGGTGTAATTACAATATGCTTGGTTTTTTCCCGCAGATTTTGCTCATATGTATTACAGCAAAGACATAAAGCTTTGAATCTAGTACTTTCTAAACCTTTGAAGTTTTTCCCTTTGTTCATTCTGACAGTTACAGAAAAAAATATTATATTCATGTAAAACTGAACTAAAGAAAAAAACACCAGCAGCGTTCCAAGAATGTTAAGGGATTGTCCAACCCACCAAAAGCCACAAAATTCAAACAATCAGGATGGACCCTTTGCCCTGGATTCAACCTATTGTCCAAGCCCATTTTCCCCCTTTGTTCCCTTGCCCAAGGGAGTGACTTAAGACACAGTATCATTTGGGCGTTTCATGCTCTCTCTCCTCACTGCCTTGGTTTTTTCCAACTTTCTAGTGAAACATTCTTTCCCAGCTGACACATATTAAAAATTTAAAGGCCTGCTCTTTTGAACAGTGATCAAAATTAAGCTATTACCCACTCAGGGATATTTACATAGAGCAGCCCTACAGCTGCTTAACAGGATTTTCCAACTAAACATTTCTTTTGACCCTCCTATGTCATTAGCCGAAATCAGACTATTGGGTTACTGCATGAGGGTGGGTTTTTTTTTCCCCTTTCTTTTCTGTATATATGATAAACGGCCACTGGGAATTATTTGCCAAGTAAATAATATAATTCTTTTAGTCTTCCAGAGGCTGCTGCAGTTATAGGAGACGAGCTAATTACTTTTAGATCCTGCTACACGCAATTTGCAAATAAACTGCAGAAAGTAGAAACATGTAATTAGTAATTACCATGGTATGTAGAGATGCTTTACTTGTGAAGTCAGTCTATATGCCTGAAATTTGAAAAAAAGATGAACTGAACTGGGTAGACATAGAGCCTCCAAGGTTTTATTAGGGAATTGGTTCCGTAAAAGAATCTATAGCCAACATTGCAAATCGGATGGAGTTCTCTTTTCTGACTTTCCAGGTGGTAACCAGGAGATGCAAGAAGATCGAGACAATAGCAAAAGTTAAGTCATATGATTGTTGGACAATCCTGTTAAGCAGCTGTAGGGCAGCTCTATGTAAATATCCCTGAGTGGGTAATAGCTTAATGTCATTCCACCCCAACCCTTCACCCATTACAGATGAGGAAATTGAGACCCAGAGGAGTACAGTGACTAGACCAAGGTCACACAGATCATATGTAATAGAGGCAGACTTCAAACTCAAATGCCACCTTTCCAGATTGGTGACCACAGGATGACTGTCTCAAAGTCTTAGTATGTGTTCAAATTGCCACCTTCTCTCATTATACATATAAAGGAAGCCACCCTGAAGAGCTAGAAAGTCATTACCGTCTTGTTGGTTCTATATGAATCTTTGTTCAAATGATTTTGTCATATTCTGTGGGAAGGAAAAAGAAAAGATTTTAAAGGAACTCACTAGTAGATTTTAACTTTGTGTAGATTCTTCAAATTTTAGAATTGTAAGACTCCAGAACTTATTTTGTATTATTTATTTACTTTGCAGATAAGGACATCAAGGTCCAAAAAAGGGAAAGCACATGCTGAAAAATCACACCACGGTATAGAGACTTTAATCACAACATCACCGAATTATCAAATCTCAGATTTAGAAAAGATTTCCAAAATCATGTGATCCAACCAGAACACAAGATAATTCATGTTAAAACATTCACAATAAAACTAATGCTTTTCTAAGCTCTACAACCCTAATGAAACTGTTTGTCTTTGAAAAGCTCCATTGACTATACTACACTACCAGATGATGGAGACTGTAGGAGGACAAAGCAACTGCAGAGAATACCATAACTTAAAATCTCAGGGGATGCTATACATACATATAATACACACATATTTATGTCTGCATACATATGTGCACATTTACATGCAGCCATGTGCATATGTGCATATATACATGCATACACGCATGTATGTATATACACATGCAGGCATATTTGTACACATATATGTACACATACATATACATGCGTGCATGCATGCGTACATACATGTGTATATTTAACATTTCTGGGGTTCATTATTGCCAGTAGAGATCATTCCTAGTCTAGGGCCTGACTAAACTCCTAAAGAGAAGGGATAAAGAGATTTGATGAGAAAGCTGCAAGCTTGAGTGAGCCTGGATTGCAAAGTTTAATTTGTTGAGTGTGGGCGAGGGAATCAGTGAAGGATTCTGTGTGTCTTTATGTCTGCCCAGTGAACTCTTGATAGGGAGACAATGACTTGGGGAGCTAAATTTGAATGACGACTCACATAAAGTCTTAAAACTCCACTACTCCACTCTCAACATGCCAGCATGGCCTAGTTCAAAGCATTTCCAATTCCACTGCTGAAAGGGAGAGATACAGTGAAATGTATCTATTCTGTAATATTCCTCCAGTTTTGAAGAATAATCAGTATGGCAGCAAAATCTGTCTACTTTCTGTTTCACAAGGCTCAGCTAGGATAAGAAGACATGGAGAGTAAGGAGTATCCACCGAGATAAAATCTTGGCTCTATCAGAGTATCTACATACTGCTAATAATAGAACTCTTGAAGGATTATACTTGAAAGTGAAATGGCTAATTGGGGATCATAGCCTTGTTTACAAAATGGCAGCCTCGTTCACTGGAAACTGTGTCATTGGCTATCTCTTTTTACCCTATGTGAAAAAGAATCTTTGCTGTGCAAAATGTAAAAAGGGATCATGAAAATTTAATCGTGGCCTCAGAAATTAGACCCAGAAAAGACCCATTAGGGCATCTAGTCCACTCTCCAAGGGCCAGTTTGGGATTCCTTCATATAACATATTTTCTATTACTTAGCTCAGTCTAGCTTTAAATATCTCTAGGGACAGAGCCACCACCATCTTCTCTGGAATACTATTTCACAATCTAATAGATCTTACTTTTGGGAATTTGTCCCTTTTATTTAGCCTGTGTTTCCCTTTTAATTTCATTCTGCTGCTTCTCTATGACCAGATTCAGCTATGCACTCATTTCTTCACTCAGAATGTTCACACCTTTCAGCTGTCAAGAGCCAACAATCTTCACTGGTTGTCCCTTAGCAGAAGTAATACTCAGTTGTAGCAGTAATAATAATATAATCAAAAAAGTTTGTTTTTTGCTAAACTTGTTATTAAAATTAATTTATTTTTAGTTTACAACATTCAGTTATGCAAGCTTTTGAGTTTTAAATTTTCTCCCTCTCCTTCCATTCCCCCTTTCCCAAGATGGCATTCTGCTAAACCTCTAGTCCCTGCTCATGAAATTTCTGTCTTCTTCCTTTTGGTGCTCAGTACCCTCATCTCTCTTTTCTCTTTCTACTTTCTTTACTTGCCTTCAGATCTTTTATTCCTACTGATAGACCATAACACAGAATCAGGGAAAATATTAACATAGATATAAAAGACCTGAGTTCTTATCTCGTCTATTCCTTTCTTATTGGCTATGTAACTGTGGGTAAATCAGTTAACCTCTCTAGGGTTTTAGTCCCTTCCCTCAAGAGAAAGCAAACACACACACACACACACACACACACACACACACACACACATCCCAAACCAAAAAAACAAAAACACCCAAGGACCTAGGGCTAAATTATTCCTATATTCCTTCCTAGTTCTCAGATTCTAAGCCTGAAAATGTATTTTGGAGGGTGTCTCAATCTGCAATTTGATCAGTGTACAGAACAATCACTACCAGTGAAGATCTGAAATGATCTGCTACTTTTAGTCACAGAGGGCACTGATTAGTTAGGGGTCTTCAGGGTCAAAATGACAGTATGTATCAGAGGCAGGTGTTGAACCTAGGTCTTTTTAGATCATCCCAACTCACCCAGGATGGAAATGAAGAGGGCATTCATAGCTAACCCCACCACCAATCAGTAGAGAAGCTTAAACTTCTCCATTTTTCACTTGAACCCAGTTCAACTAACCTTAGGTAACTAGGTGGTTTTTAGATTTAGGTTCCCTGAGAACAGGACTATCTTTTTTCATTTGTAGTCTTAGTACTTAGCACTGGCATGCAGCAGGTGCTTAATAGATGTCTATTGCTTGCATTGCATTGATATCCCACTCCCATTCCTAAGGCTCACTATTTTAATGCCAAGCTTAGTGTGTATACCTGATTAGTTTAGCCCATTGCAGTTCAGAGACTCCCAAATGCCTATCTCAACCTCCTTGGCAGCAATGATTAATGACATGTGTTACCATGGCAAATTGTCACTTGAAATTACTACTACTACTACTACTACTACTACTGTTGCTGCTGCTGCTGCTGCTGCTACTAATGGGGTGCTTGGGTGCCTGTGCTTGGACCCCAATTCTAAAATCATATTTCTCTCTAAAAATTACATTTCTCCCTAGCCTCAAAACACTATTCCAGGCAGTTTCTCCCCAGTCTAAGGACACAGCCTGCCCCAGCAACAACCATTATCTCCCTTCCTGCTATAGTACCCAGCTGCACTTATAGAATTATCAGTCTGAACCAGCTGTGAACTGACTGAAAGGACTGTGTACTGGGTCATAATGACATATATTATTTACTGACCAATCGTATGTATCCTAGACTTAGACATACACATACTCCCTTACATTTATCTTGTCTAACAAGATATTGATGAGAACACCCAGATATTTCTTAGTCAGTCCTGATCACTCATTGACTTAGTGATGTGGCAGGCATAAAACCACACCTCCATGTAACCCCCCACCCTGGACTTTTTTCCCATGAACTCTGCGTAAAATACCTGTGCAATAGATACTAAAAGTGCATGTGCCTTTAAAAACTAATCACTCCTTAACCACTCCCTAAACTCACCCTGAATCACCTAGTTAGTATATTTGGCACATGTTTTATTATAGAATATCATATATAAACTATACCTGTAACCCTCTAAGGTTGCAGGTTCCCTAAGAACTCTTGTCCACTGAAAAAAATAATAGATCTTTATCTTGACCTCAAGAAATTTTGAGTCCGTGAGTTCATTCCAGGTGACCTGCCCCTGGTACTCCAGTTTTTGTGGGGGTCTCACTACCCCCTTCTAACCCTCATCACTACTACTATTTCTACTCCACTTACTCTGTCTCCTCCTATTACTACTACTACTACTACTACTACTACTACTACTACTACTAAACATAAGCACTTAATATGTTGACTTTTTTTTGAAGTCTTTTTCTTTCTCCAAGAACCTTTCCCTGTAGAGGACTTGGAACAGATTCTCTCTCAAAACTGGAAGTCAGAAGACCTAGGACCTCTCCTCTCCCAAGCTTTTAACCAACTTCATACTTCATACAGGTTGGGAGCATCAGAGTATTGAGCTATCATTCTCTACCCATGAGGACAGTCTTATGCAAATGGACTTGAAGCCAGGTTACACTAATAAAATTCCTTAAGATAAAGAAAGATATTTTCCTGGCCTGGAGACATTAGTAGTTCTAGGAATTGTCATTATTTTACAGATGAGGAAACTGAGGCTCAGAGAAGTTAAATCACTTGTCCATAGTAACACTCATCTGAGACACCATTTGAGCCCAGGTCACCTGAAGCTAAGTCCATTGGTCTTTCTGCCCATCTATACTGCATCTCCACCTTGGAGCACTGTCCCAGGTAGGCAAGATAAATTTGGCTTAAAGCTTTGATCTCTGAAATTGAAGTCTAAGTGAATTTACAGCCTCTTTGCTTTGAACACAAATTTTTGCTTCTGGCTTTTCTGTATTTACTTTGCTCAGCTATCATTTACTCTAAGTCTAGAGAAAAACATAGAAATAGTATTTTAGTCAGCATGACAGTAGTTTTTACAGTCTGAAGTGACAGCTAAGGCATTACCGGTATGATATCCTGCCTTCTTGTGGAAGGTATTAACCTGAATGCCCAGCTGAATGCAAACCAAACAATCATTTGAGCACAGCTAAGGGACTATAGAACATGGTGTTACACTTAGGTAAAAATGGGGGCCACTATGACATCCACAAGGAGCCTGAACAGCTGTAGGCTGATATAATTTTAAAATGTAATGTTATCTATGTTTTGTTGTATTTTTATTTATTTTGTCAAATTTTCCAAATTGTCTTTTAATCTGGTTTTGAGCACCCTTGATAGTATTGCTAGTGGCCAGCACATCTGAACTCTTAGTTTTTGAGAGTAGAGAAGAAGTCAAAGATGACCCCTGCCCTCCAGAAGCTTATCATTTAGTTGGGGAGAAAAGGTTAATATGCATAAAACAGAGTGTGTGTTACAACTGCTTCAACATTCTTACCAAATGTACCATTCTATCTTCATTATTATAATGACTCTTTCAATTCTGGCATAGAAGAAAGCTTATAAATAAGAGCTAAGTTACGTGTACCTACAGGGAGGGAGATAAAAGTTTTGTTGTAATCTTTCCTGATGGTATTGTTCTGGAATGCTAGGCTTAGTTTGGGGCACCATATTTTAGGAAGTACATTGACAAACTGGAGTGCCTATAGAATAATGATGATAATAATAGTTACTATTATACTCTAATAATTATTATAATATTTATTTAAGGTTTGCAAAGTATTTTTAAAATATTGTTTATTTTATTCTTATGACAAACCCAGGGAGTAGATGCCACTATAATCCCCATTTTGTAGATGAGAAATTTGAGGCAGACAGGTTAAATGATTTGCCGAGGGTCATATAAATATAATGTGTATGTATGTGTGTATACACAACATATGGATATATAGAATATACGTATATAAATATTAAACATAACTATAGTAATACAATAAATATCTGAGGTCAGATTTTAATTCAAGTCTTTCTGACTTCAGGTCTGGTGCTCCATCTATTCCAGTGTCATAGTGGAATGGGAAAAGGCAGTGGATTTGGAATCAGGAAGTCCTGAGTTCAAATCCTACCTCAAATATTTACCAGCTATATTACCCTTGGCAAGTCATTTAACCTTTATGCACCTCATAGTTTCCCTATTTGTAAAATGAGAAAGTTGGACTCACTGTCACCCAAGGTCCCTTACATCTCTAAATCTATGATCCTTTGATCTAAATAAGGTCCTCAAATAGAAAAGGAGATTCAAACAAATGTCCTGTGAGTATCAGTTAAAAGATATGGGGATCTTTAGGTTGGAGAAGAGATGACTTGTAGAGTGAAATGTGATCACTCCCTTAGGTTCTGGGAAAGATTCATGTGAAAGAGTCAGACTTTCTCTGTTTGGCCAAGAGAGCACAACTGACACCAGTGAATTAAAATCACAAGGAAGTAGATTTCAAATCAAAGAAAAACTTCCTAACAGTGAGAGCTATCCATAGAAAAATGGAGGGGGTGGCAGACTGCATTTCTTGCCACTGAAAGTCTCCAAGGAGTTGCCATATTGTAATAATAATACCTGAATAGCTGTTGTGCCATTGTACCCCATCTCCACTGCCTCTGTCTCTGTCTCTCTCTCCTTTATCTGCCTCTCTCTCTCTCTCTCTCTGTCTGTGAATGTTTCTCTGCCTCTGTCTCTGTTTTCCTGACTCATTGCTTCTGTCTCTGTTTCTGTCTCTCTATCTCTTTCTGCCTCTTCCTCTATTTCATCAGCATGAGCTAGTGATCCTTCTACCAACAAATCACAACCCTGCTCTGCCTGAGATGTTTTTGGTGAATTGCCAGGACTGAAAAATACACACATACATATGTTTGTATGTGTCTATATAAATATATAGTGTGTGTATATGTGTATTGCATACATATATGCATGAATGTGTGTGTATATGTATGTATGTGTATATATCCTGGGCCAGCCTTCTGGGAATGAGCATCTCTGAACTTGTCTAGATTGGCTTTTGGCCAACAAACTATATAGACCAGTCCTGGGCTCTTACTTAGTCTTTCCATCTTGGCAAGATTTATCAATCAATTAATCCATAAAAGGATATATTAAGCACTTAAAATATGTCAGAAACTTTGCTAAGAATGGAAGATATAAAGAACAGAAAACAAGGGCAAAAAAGAAAGAAAGAAAGAAAAGAAAACTCATTCTTGCCTTCAGGGAGATTATATTCTAATGGAAGAGAACATATAAATAACTAGATTCACCTAGTATACATGTGGAGTAGATGGAAGGTAATCTGAGAAGGGAAGACACTCACAACTGGGGGGATCAAGAAAGACCTCCTGTAGAAGGTGGAACTTGGGACATTTCTTAAAGGAATGCAGAGGTTTTAAATTGTGGAGGTGAGAAGGGAGTCTACTCCAGGTATGGGATGGCAACCAGACAAAAGTAATGAGGAGAGAGATAGAGTGCCATGTGGAATGATGGATGTGCAAGTATGGTGGGATCATAGAGGGTAAGGAAGGGAGTAATACTGGAAAAGATTGAAAAAGGTAGGAAGATTATGATTGGATTAAGCAAAGGAATCAAAGTTTAATCCTAGTGAGAATCAGGAGACACCAGAATGTATTGAGTGGATATGGAGAGGGAGGAGTATAATATGGTCATGCTTACACTTAGAAAATCAGGTTGGCAGCCATGTAGTATGTATGAATGGATTAGTTAAAGATCTGAGTTAGGAAGACCAACTCAGAGGCTATTGCAATGGTCCAAGAGAGGGGTGATGAAGACCTGTAATAGAATGCTAGCTATGTAAGTAGAGACAAGGGGATGTAGATGAGAGATATTGGGAAGGGGAAAATGACAAGATTTGACAACAGATTTGATACATGAGTTGAGTGAGTGAGGAGTCCCAGATGACATTGGTTGAGGGCCTGAGTGAATGGGAGTCTAGTGGTAGTGGTATCCTTAACAATATTTGGAAAGTTTGGAAGAGGGATAGGTTTGTTCGATCATTCTGAGACATTGTCATGAGACATCCAAGTTTGACTTCTGCTGTCCTTGCCTTAAAGAGTCGCAGGTCATCATCAAGCCAGGATGGGGCAGGCATTGGGGGAGAATTTCACCAAAGGCCTTTGGGAATATTAACCCAAATTGGGATCATGCAAGTATACCCAGAAAAACTATCAGTCCCAGGAGAAATTCATCTGAGTGCTGATTATCCCATATGTCCAAATCTAGCCACCACCACTACCCTAACACATGGAATGAATTGTAGGGTGTCTCTAATGTCTGCAAAACATTTGGAGCCCCATTTGAGCTGAGAAACTAAATGTGGATTGATTGCATGGATCACATAATGACATGACTTGGAATTTCATGACAAGCTACCTTATGGCTTCTACCCACAAGAGCGGAACAATGCACTAATTCCCACACTAGACTGACCTGGGCATGTCTCAGTGGTATTTTTGCCAGTCTTGTAATGGCAGAGGGCAGTACTGATTGTCTCTTCTGATAACTGAAGTCAATAGAACACATTATCTAAGAAGCACCTTTCTTGCCTTATAGAAAGTACAACAATCAACACAGGAAATTTTTCTATTCAATTCTTTACAAGAACTTTTCACCCATTTTTTTTTAAAGCAGGCAAATTGGGGTTTATCAGGTAGGAAGTGGAGGAGGTATAAAAAGGGGAAAGCTAGCCTACTTTGATGATGGGGGCACTGAGGAGGAAATTTGGCTTACTTTTACCCAAGAAGCTGTAGGATCTCAGATCCTGACAACTAGCTAACTCTGGGGGAACAGATCAGCTATCTGGCTCCTACTGTGCACCTCAACGTGCCAGGTATCACTCCTATCTTCAAATGCCTTATGAATGATAATTCTGGAACACTATTTTTTTTAAATGGGAAGTTTGCTCAGTGTTTCATCAGTGATAGGTAGACTTTACTTAGTACATGAAGCTAGCTAGGTGGCATAGTGAGTGGAGTGCTATACAGTAGGGGAATCTGGAAGACCTGAGTTCAAATTCAGCCTCAGAAACTAGCTGTATGACCCTAGCAAGTCACCTAACCTCTGTTTGCCTCAGTTTCCTCATCTATATAATGTGAACAATAATGGAATTTATCTCACAGCATTGTTATGAGGATCGAATGAGGTACATACATACTTTGTAAACCTTAAAATACTCTACAAATGTTAGTAATTTTTATTATGATTATTATTACTATAAACTATGCCTGTCTTCCAAGTCAGGTCAATGTCTTCCACTTGTGTATCCTAATCATGCTTTATACATGGTAAATGCTCAATTAGCACTTGCTGAATGATTGGCAACAAAGTCCTCTCAGTTTGACAATGGCACAAAATTAGTGTGGATGTCTCAGCTTAACTGGTGAATTAGGTCAGTTCGCTTTTAAATGGAGCTGTTTCCTCTCATAAAGCATCTGGAAAATTAATTCAGTTTTTTAAATTTTAATTGTTTTTACTTTTCAACCTTGTTACATTGGCTTTTTGTAGGAATGACCCCAAGTGCATGGCTGTTCCTTGTTCCTCATGTTTCCAGTGGCATAGAAAAGAACCAGATGAAAGGTAGGGGCTAGGGGTGGTAATTAATTATGAAAAAGAACAAGAGGCCACATAGTGTAGTGGATGAGTTCTGGCCTTAAATGTATGAAAATCTATTATGCTTCAGTTTCCCCCTCTATAAAATGTGAAAAATAAAAGAATTTATCTCACAGGGTTGTTGTAAGGATCAAATGAGGAATACACACACACACATATATATATATATATATATGTATACATGTATATAAACATTTTTTGTAAACCTTAAAGCACTCTACAAACATTAGCTGTTTTAGTTATTATACTCTAGAACAGTTTTCCAGTTTGGGTACAGGGATCCCCTGGCCACATTCTTTAATCTCTCAATGCTTTAAGCAACTTTATAACAGAATAAGTTGCAGAGAAATTATCAACCTGAATTGATGGAAGGAATTCCTTACCAGGAAGATCCCTATACTAATGAAATAATAGGTTCAGTCTTCATCTCCGTCCTCATCTTCATCTCTCTCCTATCTCTGTCCCTTTCCATTATCCCTATCCCTTTAGAAAACTAGAATTATTATGCCTTCCCCTCCCGGGGAACAACAACATTAGAAAAAGAGAGAACACCCCAAGATTCTCTAAGCAGACAACAGAGTATTTCATCATTTCGAATAATATGATGTTGGACGTTTCAAGTGGAAAAGCGGCTAATTTCTCATCGGTCTCTTTCTTCCTGAAGGTATAACCTTTGCAAACTAAGAGTGGAACATGTCTAACTAGAAGAAATTTTGAAAAACCCATTCTTCCATCCTCAGGTGTTAGAAGCTGAGTGTCAGGGAGTCGCCAAATACCCATCTTCTCTTTCCCTTTGGCATGTTTCTCTTTCTCCTATTTTATAAAATGATAGATTCTTACAGGTGGAGGAACTTTAGAAAGGCCTTCATACAGTTGCACTGCGGATCAGTCCAACCATCCTGGAGAACAATTTGGAAATATGCTAAGAAATTGAAGAAATTGTTCATTCCCTTTCACCCAAAGATTGTACCACTGAGCATATACTCCCAGGAGGTTTAAGATGGAACTAAAGGTCCTACATGCAACAAAGTATTTATATCAATGCTATTTATAGCAAAGAATTAGAAACAAAGTAATTTGCATTGATTGGCGAATACTTAAGCACATTGTGCTACTGAAAATATAACGGAATATTATTGTAACATTAAGAAATGATGAAAGCAAAGAATACAGAGTATTATAGGAAGACTGATCTGAACTGACTGAAGGTGAAACAATCAAAACCAGGCGTACACTCTGGCCTCTCTTTGACTAAGAAGGGGAAAGGATGAAAAGTTTCTTTGTATGGTAGGAATATTCTGTGATCATAACCATCATAATAACTGACATTTATTCATGTGCCATGCATTAAGCTAATTGCTTTACAATGATCTTACTTGATCTTCACAACAACCCAAGAAGGTATATTCTATTATTATTATTATTACCATTTTACAGATGAGGAAACTGAGGCAAATAGGGATTAAGTGCTTTGCCCTGGATCACATAGCTAGTAAATGTCTGAGGCTGGATTTGAACTTAGGTCTTCCTGATTCCAGACTAGACACTTTATCTACTGTTTTTTACATACCTGCTTTTTATTACTAAAAAAAAGTAGTTTGGGATCATAACTGCATAGTGGCCAAGCTCACCCCACAGATGTGGAAAAATCTTACTTCTCAGCACTCTTTTTGCATGCAGCTATGCAAAGGTGAGGTGCAAAACACCACACAGATATTCTAGAGGTACACATTGGAAACACCAAAGCTGAAAAATGTTGAGCCCTGATTTATGTTTCTGAACTGGGGGCTCAAGTGAAGAGAGATCTCTGGTCTAGAACACCTTTCTGGTCACCCCAAGAAACTGAGCCTGAGACTATAGTTCTGGACTTTCCTTGTTCCCAAGATTATTCTTCCAGAAAAGGGGTCCTCAACCTTTTTTGTGTCTTGGACCCCTTTGACTGTGTCTAATGAAGACTGTAGACCTCTTCTCAGAATAATATTTTAAATGCATCAAGTAAAATATTTAGGATTACAAAGAAAATCAAGTACATGAAAATAGTTACCACCATGTATTTGTTTTTTAAATTCGCAGACCCCAGGTTAATAACTCCTCCTCTAATGATAACCATCTCTAGGGTGGGGGAGGGGAGAAGGAAGCAAGGGAAGGAAAGAAAAAAGGAGAAGAAAAATTTGTGTGATAATTTTATTGTATATTTCAAAGGAATAGCAAGTTGTACATAACAGAGTTGCAGTTTCATGTGCAAATTGTCATGCCATGTTATGGAAATGCTTACTTTAGTCCATAAATTAAAAGTTAAATTAATAAAAAAATTTTAAAACCTCATGCTCTGAAACTTAAGCCTTTATATCTATTCCCTTGATTCAAATTCAATCCAAGTCCAACAGGCATTTAGTATTCAATTCAGTTTAATTGAATAAGCATCTATTAAGCACTTACTTTGTGTCAAGTGCCATGCTGGGTACTGGGGAGAAAAAAAATGAAATACCTGCTCTCAATAGGTTTACAGTCTACTACTACAGGGAAGAGCACAACAGAAATACAGTTCTCACTAAAATCTCATTTTTTACTGGAGGCTTTCTCCAATTCTTAATTGTGGTGCCTTCCTTTTCTTAATTATTACCTCTGTGTATGCATGTATTTATATATGTTTGCATGTACTCTTCCAGCAGATTGCAAGTTCCTTGAGGGAAGGAATAATCTTTCTTTTTTTTTCTTATTTGTATCCCTAGCACTTAGCACATTTATTTATTTATGAATTTATTTAATTCTAATCTATCTTTTAAGTGATAGTATAATAAGCTAACTAGAGATATATGCCTTCTAGCCCACTCCCCAGAAAGGAATCTATTTTTTACTTCTGAAACATTATTTCAGGCTTTGAAAAGCTAACTTGGGGGTGGGGAGGAGAGCACAGATAATGAGATCAGAGAGAACAGTTCTCTGATTTTCTTTCTACCAGTGACTCCATTCCTAGAACTAATTTAGCAAGGGGAAGCTGTGTGGTCCCATTCTTCCCAACCTCCTGCCTTGAACTGATAACTTTTATTACCAAAGAGAAGAAGGGAGTTTCTTTGATCAAATTTCTTTGGTGCTTTTCTAGGGACATTGATGTAACTACCTGACACACAATGCCACATTATACCAGGTGGAATTCCCTGATCTGAAATGCAGTACATAAAATGAGGCCTGAACTCCATTTGGGAGGAATGATGGGGACATGTGATGATGTTGCTCCTTTGTATGGAGGAAATCATTTAGATTCCTGGTTTTGTATAGCTTGGGCATGGGAGAAACAGCTAAAATTCACCACTGATTCCCAGACTACATAACCATCAATAGTGAACTCAGGACAACTCTACATTTGACAAATCTGTCACCATTCTCACTAGTCTGCATGATAAAAATAAGACCCAAGGGATTCTCAGCACTGGGGCTACTCTGACTACAGCTGCATAGCTTCCAAAAGAGCTGACTTTTTAAGTATTTCAATTTCTATGTTTCTTCCCAAACCTAACCCTCATCTGAATTTTCCTTTTCCTGTCAAGGCACCATCATCTTCCCAGTCACTCATGTCCAAAACTTCAGTGCCATCCTCAGTTCCTCACTGTCTCTCATGTCACATATCCAATCCATTACCACATCTTAGCATTTCTACTTTCACATCTTTTGTATACATCCCATTCTCTCCATTCACATAGCTGACTTCCTTTTAAAGGTCTTTATCACCTCATACCCAGAGTATTGTAAGAACCTTCTAAATGGTCTCCCTGCCTCCAGTTTTTTCACATTCCTATACATTCTTCACAAAGAAGAGCAAGGTGACTATGTCACCCTCTACCCTCATTTAATAAACTCCATTGGCACCCTATGACCTGTAGGATCAAATATAAAGCCCCCTCTTTGGCATTTAGAGTTCTTTACAACCTGAGTTGGGACTCAGAGCTACCTATAGGGATTTCCTAGTCCAAGGCAAATCATTCTGTGTCCTTGTTCCCTTAATAAACCCTTTGTTATCACTTACAGATTCATTCATGGCATCTCCATCATACTTTTCTTTTACCCTATTATCTATTCAAAGCCACAACTAGACATTTTTACACATGGCAGAAATAGGATGAAATGCAGCCTTAATAGCTTTGTTGGGACTGGAATGGTGGTAGAGACCTCAGGAAATCATGAAGAGAAAGAGGGGATTTGAGATATATCAGAGGGGCTAGAATAAAAAATCTCATTTGGCTGAAGGAAGCCAAGTGGAAGAAAAAGCTAACTTCCTATTTAACTAGTTATTATCTCTAATGAGGTGCTAAGTTTAGTTGTTTCTTTGCTATAGAGACTACAAGTGGTATCAGCACTCTAAATTTCAATGAATAAAAACTTTGCTTAATGTACCCTAGGTATATTTCCACCTGTCTGAATCTTGCCCAGTATCTGATGCTCAACTTGGGACCTGCTTCCTCTTCAAGACCTTCCATAGATACCTCAAACAATGGTCTTTCTTTCTTCTGAAATACTGACATACTTACTGTCTTTACAATTTTTTTTCACGAGTCTTATACTGCTTGTTAAGAGTTCTACTATTATCTTGGATTGATACTATAATCTTTAATTTTCTTTTTATATTCTCTTCCTTTCTGCTTTTTCTTCCTAACAAGACTATAAGCACTTGAAGGGCAGGGAGCTTGTCTTGATGACTTTCTGGGTTCAAGTCTTTCTGGCCCTAGATTTCTTCATCTATAAAATAATGCGATTACGGTAACAGCAATACTGTATGATGACCAACATTGATAGACTTAGCTCTTCTCAGCAATGCAATGAACTATAACAATTCCAAAAGACTCATGATGGAAATGCTCTCTACATTCAGAGAAAGAGCTGTGGAGTCTAAATGCAGATCAAAACATACTATTTTATCTTTTTTTTTCTTTCTCATGGTTTTTCACTTTTGTTCTGATTCTTCTTCCACAATATGATTAATATGGAATATATTTAATATGATTGTTCATGTATAACCTATTTCAGATGGCAGACTGTCTTGGAGAGGAAGATAGGAAGGAGGGGGAAGAATTTAAGACCAAAATCTTATAAAAGTGAAGGTTGAAAACTAAAACTAACAATAAATGTCAAGAAAAACTTAAAGAGATTATTAAAAAACGAGGTGAATAGGCTGATTTATCATTAGGGTCTTTGATCCTATCGTACATGAACCCTCACCTCCCCATTTGCCAGGTCTGAACCTGCTCCATTCAATCACATGTTTAAATGACATTTATTAATTATAACTGACCTCAGAGGTAGCCTAGGAGGAGAAAGAATGACACAAAAAGTGGAGAATGGGGTGTGGGCTTTACCTTGGTCATCTAGGTGGTCATGGTCTTACCTATGTGTGCATATGAAACTCAGATCTTTTCAGTACTTTCCTTTAACCCAATATAACCTTTTTCTAACTCCATGACGGTCTCCTTAAGTCACTAACCAGACACCAGCACCCCCACCCCTACAATACAGGATGACGACATAATGCTCTCTCCTAGAAAATATCCTTGACATCTCCCTTTGTTCTTCCCTTTGATAATGAGAATACATATATACATACATACAGATAGACATACATGAATGTATATGTTTCTCCATCAGGGGAGTCATGTAGACTCAATAAAAGACACAACCTTCCTATGCCAGGATGCTCAGACATGAGGCAGAGGCTTATTGGTAATCAACCATTTTATTGATGTGACTTGTGCTGAATCCATAGGACTTATCCAGATCTATGTAAATCTGTAGTCAACAAAATATTTGTTCACTAAATGTTCATCTATTATGTGTGTAGCAGTCTGATGTTATACTGCAAGATTCCAATGGAACTATGATCTCTTCAGTGTTATTGAGTATACATACAATATAGACATATATATAAATAATCACATATGTACTATATACACATATACTGCGTACACACACACACACACACACACACACACACACACACACACACATATAGCTTGTGTTCATCCTTCATTTTTGAAGAGGACCATGACATCAGAGAAATGATAACATGACTTGCATTTGATTTTGTTTTGAGTGAGGGAGGGCTGTGCAGGTCACCAGCCTCATTTTCTCTTCCTGAGCCATCTGGATCCAGTGACCAGATATTCATAAGGATGATTGGAGACGGCCCAGGGAGACCTTGGCCTTCTAGGCCTTTTCAGGTAATGAAAAGTGAGATAATGCCCATTCAGTGAATAGGTCTCTTTAAAAGGTAGTCAGGGGTGGCCCCTTTAATAGAAAAGAAAAAATAAATAGATAAATCACCCTAGGAGGGGCAGGAGCCTCGGGGTTTTGTTGTTTAGAAGAGAACTGTTACTGTTGACATTCACTCTAAGCCAGGAGGGTTCAAAACCAGCTGTTGAGTGGGGGTTGGGCAGGGACCCTTCGCAGTTCAATTCATGGGCTTCAGAGTGTACCAGTCCAAGGCTTTATGGGAGAGAAGAAGGAAGGAAAGGGAAAGGAAGGGAAATGGTTACCCATACACACATACATATACACAAAGACACAAGCACATATATGCTTGAGAGATGCTGCCAATGGACAATTGAATTGGAGCACAAGAGTTGGATAAATTGCTTTTGGGAAAATTCAAAGTATGTATGTTCATATAGAGAAGGAAGGAGAGAGAGAAGGAGGTATGAACATGATTGAAAGTTTCTTTGTCCAACCATATACTAAGAAAATATACCTAGGGTCAGGAAGACCTGAGATGAAATTCAGTCATAGATACTTACTAACTCTATGACTCTGGGCAAATCACTTGACCTCTGTTTACCTCAGTTTCTTGAAATGTAAAACAGGAATAATAATATCACCTATCTACTAAGTTTTTTGTGATGAAATATGATATAATATGATAAATAAGTACTTAGCACAGTGTGTTTAGCAAGTGTTTCCTTCCTTCCCACCTTCCTTCCTTCCTTCCTTCCTTCCTTCCTTCCTTCCTTCCTTCCTTCCTTTCTTCCTTCCTTCCTTTTTAATTCATTTGTTTTTTTTCCATGTGTGTAGTTAGGGTTAATTCATTTAAATGACTTTGTATCTCATTTAGACGGCTCTCAAATGTCTGATGCTTGATGCAATCAGCATCATGTCATCTGTAAACAGCAACATCTGCCAAACTTCACCCTATATATCAAATACCATTTACTTGGACTCCTCACTGGATCACTTCCAGGAAAGTGGTGAACACCTTTGGAGAGCATGCATCTCACAGTTTTAGGTTTTGCTTGCCATTCATAATCAAAGGGTTGTTAAACAAGATAACCTGTTTTTGTAGCCTCCAAAAGAATCTTGTATTATTTTGACATAGGCTAGGGAGACATTTTGTTGTGGGTAAAGCCTTTAGATTTTATTTGGTTCTTAAATCCTTTTTATATTTAACAGTTGATGAGCTCATTGGGATCTTACATTCTCACCGTATTTCAGGCAATTGTGTCATGCTAAAAATGTGGCTTATTATAGGAGTATCAATGGGGAAAGTGTACATCATTTAATAGCCTTTCCAAGGATATCCTCATTACACACACACAGGCTATTTTCACTATGCTTTTATAGGTAGAAACTGAAGCATGTTGGTTGGTAGTGATTGATGGTCTCCCAGCCACTTTTTGCTTTGTGTAATAATAAAGTTCAGTAGTGTTTCTAAACCTTTAGCATCTTCTCCTCCTTCAGCTACCTTGAGAATTGATCTTTCAACCTTCTCCAAATTGTGTTGCCGCCAGCACAGACCTCCTCTGTATCTGCCTGGTCTAGTCCATCTGTTTTTCCCATCTTTGCTTTATTTAGTGTTATTTCTACTTCCTCTAGAAGCATATCCAGGAGGGGGATGTTAGAGTCCAAATGCAGTGACTTGACTTTCCTTGATGGTGAAAAGAGCTTATTATAAAATTTTTGCAGGACTTTTCCATCTTTCATGTTGTACTGCTTCCAATTTCATTCTCAAGTGCCCTTGTCTTGGTGTGAACTTGTTTTGTTGGGTCCCTTCAAGCTTTCTTTAGGCTAATTTTCCCTCTCTACTGCTTCTCAAAGCTTTATGAGGTGATGCTGCCCACAATTTTCCACCATATTTCTCCATAAGATTTTATTAAAGAATTTATAGTCTAAACTCAAGTTGCCATTGATTATTTTCTCTCTCTCTCCTCCCTCCCTCCCTCTCTCTCTCTTTCTCTCATCTACTTTTTTCTCTTTGTCTGTTTCTGTCTGTCTCGGTCTTTTTCTTTCTTTCTGGCTCTGTTTCCCAAGTAGATAATTGTTTTCTAACTGAGGCAACATTTAGGCTCTTTTGGTTTCCTCATTATGGCAATTGATTTACATCAATTAAACCTCTCTACAAAGTTGTTATGATTAGTGTCAATGTTCTTTTCTCCCTCCCTTTTCCATTTTTCAGTGTTAATAACTTATTTAAACAGGTCAAGTTGGAGCTATCCATTGTCTGCCATATCTTTTTTTCCCCAACGTTGGTATTTTTTCTTTTGGTTTTGTTTTAGTTTTTCTCTCTCATCTAACAAGTTAATTGTCTAACTACACAGACAGCTGATTCAGCAATGACTCCCACATCAGCGATTACTCATTTCCTGTTTGTTAAAATATAACACATTTCATTTTTGGTGATATTATTTGGTCCTCAGTCTGTCCATTGCCTCCCAAACCTTTTCGTGGAGAATTATTCATGATTAATAGGAATGAACATTCTAGGTGGCCCACACATTTTTTGTCTCTCTCCCTCCTTACTCCTAAATTATATTTTCCAATATGTTTTTCACTGTTTTCCTCTATGGTCACCTTAGTACTGACATCACCAAGTATCAAAGTCTATGTTAATTTAATTTAGAAGGTCTTATCAAGTTCTTTATAGAATTTCTCCATGTTTTCATTCTGTGCAGCAGATGTTGTCACAAAGATGTTTGGGCTATGGGAAGAATATATAAGGATAGGATACATCTGGCCCTCAAGAAATTAACAACATAGCTGACAGAAGACACATATGTATCCATTCACCATTTATTAAGTGTGAGGCAAGTACTTGGGTGGGGTACAAAGACAAATATGACTCAGGAACATAGATTTAGATCTAGAAAGAAACCAAAAGGTCATAAAGTCATAGGATTATAGATTTAAGAGCTGGGAGAGACCTTCAAAATCATCAACTCTAATCCTTTATTTTACAGATGACAAAACTGGGGCCTATTATTTTCCGAATGTTTTTATATGGTTAGAAATTGAAGCACATTGGTTGGTAGTGATAGATGGATGGTCTCCCAAGGTCATCAAACTAACACGTGCTTGAGACAGGATTTGAATACAGTTCTTCTTGATTCCAAATCTAACACTCTAGCCACTGAGCCACACTATCTTTCTTGTCGAACTATTTAATTTTACCAGAGGGGAAACTGAGATCTAAAGACATAAGGTGACTTATTTAAGGTCAATGAAGGTAAAAAGTGGCTCAACTGAGAGATGGAACTAGTTACTCTTGACTATAAATGTAGCAATACTTAGGTGACTGGGACATAGGGACAAACATGGAAAGGGACCATCTGAAGGACACCAAGCAGGGTAAGGTACAATAGGGTATAAGAACAATGGGCAGGTCAGAGGCTCATGGGTGAGGGTATAAGAAGGAGCAAAACAGAGAGAGTTTGTCTACAGCAAGTCTCATCATCCCCTGCAGACTAAGTCATCTTTAACCAGGTTAATGGGGTTAGCATATTAGAGAAGTAAAAAAGACTATCAAGTTTGAGGAAGAAATAACATTTTCTGGCTCAGAGATTCAAGAGCAGTATCCCAAAGGAGATGGCATTTAAGCTGGTTTTGAAGAATGGTTAGAATCTCAGGTGGAGATGGCAGGACATTCCAAGAAGAGGAAACAGCATTAGCAAAGTTATGGAGGTGGGAAAACGTTCATTGCAGCTTTCTGGACATGAGTGTCTAGTACGAAATAAGCCTTTACAGGCTAGTAAAGGAGAGAGGGGCCAGACATGCACACCTCCTTCAGATTGCTTCCATACGCTTGAACCAACAGTTACTTAAGCAAGCATTCCCACTAATACTGTATTGGCTTATTTTAACATCATTGTTTAGTCAAATCTCTAAATTAGGAGCAAAAATTCCCCAGTGTTCTCCTCTACAAGCAAGTCAAACATTATTGGTCCAAATGGGATGGAAGAAATTAGTTGCTTTAAATACATATATATATGTGTGTATGTATGTATGTGTGTATATAACATATATATATGTATGTATATTTATATGTGTGTATAGATGTATAGATGTATATTTTTAAAGAATTACTATAAATCACAGCTTCTTAATAAGGGACCAAGAATTTTTCTGAGCCTCTGGATAAGCCTTCTTGTCATAACACCCAGTGTGTAGAGGGATGAAATATTACGTGTTTTAAAGTGACGGCTATAACAGTCAATTCTCATGGGTTCTCCAAGGTTGAGAGCAAATTAACCAATCAAACACCACTTCAATCAACTCTTAGGTGATTAGCATGAGAGATTTGCATGGTTGTCTGAACACCACCTACCAGAGCATGGGATTTCTGCTGACTCAGGAAATGTCTTCCCAGACGAAATATCTCCCATCATTTTTTTTAAAATTCCCCAGCTGCTAAATCCTTAGCTTTATTAGACCTCTATTACACAAACCACAAAGTGATAATGATCATATGAGGCTGAGGCTTAGCCTTGTAGGTATTTCTTGGAGGGAGGGGCTATACAGCACAGTGAGATTCCCACAAATGGAGTGACTGGGGTACTTAATCAGATTTGTGGCCATCGGCTTGATAATAACTCACATTTATATAGGATTTTATGGTTTCAAAGTATTTTTTTTCTTAAAACCACCCTGTGAAGGAGGTGGTGTTATTAGCTCCCCTGGTCTTCAATTTCCTCATCCATAAAATGGGAATAAGTGATTTGTCTAAGATCCAGGCAGAACCAGAACCTAGTTCGTATTTAAGCTGCTCCATTTGGGCCAACTGAGTTTGTTGAGCAAAAGCTGCTCTAAGTGGGAATATACTTTGCTCCAAACACAAATAAAAACCTGCTAAAGGAAAATCTTTTTAAAAGCCAACATTATACCCTTGCCAACCTCCCAGGGAACCTTTTCTTTAGTTGATATAGAGAGTGGGCCAGTTCCCCCTGAATTCTTTCTTCATCTCCTTAACGAAGTGTTGAATTCTTTAAGGTGTGCACTCACCTGGACCCGAGTCCTGTCCTTGGCCCTTTAATACCAAATTGAAGCTGTTTGATTCAGTCCAGTCCACATGCTTGAGCTACACTTTGGACTAGGATTTTAAGAGAAAAGGCCAGACAGAAGGAGAGGGGGGAAAGGGAAAGAGAGAGGAAGAGACAGAAAGATACAGAGAGATAGACAAACAGACAGAGAAAGAGATATAGAGACAGAGATACACACAGAGACAGATAGAGACAGAGTAAGGGGAAGAGAGAGGAATGAAGAGAGGGAGGGATGAAAGAGGGAGAGAAAGGTGGAGGGAGAGAGAGGAAGAGAATGAGAGAGGGAAGGAGATAAGGAGAGAGAGGGAAGGAGGAAGGAGAGGGAGAGAGGGATGAAAGGAAAGAGGGAGGGAAGGGATGAGGAGAGAGAGAGAGAGAGTGACAAACAGGGAGAGCGACAGAAACAGAGAGAGAAAGAGAAAGGGAGAGAGAGAGACAGAGAGAGAGAGAGAGAGAGAGAGAGAGAGAGATCTGCATTGTCAGAGAAAGGCTAACTTGAACTCTGTTCTCAGAAGAGGAAGCCTATTAGTCTACCAGGGCCCTTCAGGAAGCCATATGCCTGCACAAGTGTCAGGGGATGGGGGGCAGAGCAGCAGGGAATTCTTGGACCAAAGCAGAAGCTATAAAAAGTAGTTACCAAAGAATGGATGAGTCCCCAGCCTGAGCCTCCTGGAGACCACTGTAGTTCTTGGGCTAAGCAGAAGCTGGAGTTCAGGAGCAACTAATAGCAGAGTATTAATTTAGAGCAGCCTCCACCCTTTACCAGCTGCAAGGTCCTTCACCTCTCAGATCACTTTCCAACTATTCTGTACATATTTGGTGGTATAACTAGGTATTTGCATGTTTGTCTCCTCCATTAGAATGTAAGGTCCTCAAGGAAAGGAACTTGCATTTGTACCTGTGCACACAACTTTGCACACTTTTGTTGTTCTGTTAAATCATTTTGGTCATCTGACTCTTCATGACCTCATTTGGGGATTTCTTGGAAGAGATACTAGAGTGGTTTGCCATTTCCATCTCTAGCTCATTTTACAGATAAGGAAACTGAGGCAAACAGGATGAAATGACTTGCTCAGAGTCATTTAATAAGTGCCCAAGATCAGATTTGAACTCATGAAGATAAGTCTTCCTGATTCTGAGCCCAGTGGTCTATTCACTGTATTATCTAGCTAGCCACATGCCTTGAACATGACATGGGCTTACAGGCTTATTGACTATCTGGTTCATCTTTCTGCCAGTATCTTGCAGGTGCAAGAAAATGAGCTCAGGAACTGGATCAGTGAAATTTATGCCCACTGGAATAAACACACACGCATTTGGATAATAGGATTTTTTACCTTGAGAGAAGCTTAAAGATCATTTAACTCAAATCTCTCATTTTACCTCCAGATAAACAGAATGACATACATTGCCTTGGTTTTCTATGGGGCATCTGTAAGGTATAGAGGAAATACTGGGAGCCTGGAGCTGAGTAGGGATTAGTTTGGTCAGATGACCTTTGGACTAAGGTGCTAGGTTGTAAGAATCACATTTTAAGAAAGACATTTACAAGGTGGAAGATGTCCAGAGTAGGGCAACCCAGATGGTGACAACAGTAAGTAAGCCAGCATCTATTAAGGACTTGCTATGTGATGAACATTGTGCTATGTTCTTGAGTTACAAAGAAAGAGAAAAACAATCCATTCCTTTAGGGAGCTCACACACTCTGATATGGAAGACAACATGCAAAGTAATTATACTTAGAAAATATAGGAAGATGATAAACACGTAGATAAATAGATTGATCTACAGATGGATGAATGGATAGACAGATGATAGACATGTAGACAGATGGATATAGCAGACAAATAGATGCATAGATAGATAAATAGGTAGGTAGATAAATAAATAGACAGATATAGACAGAGAGATGATAGATGACAGATGATAAAGATAGATATATACACACATATATGCATGTTTGTGTGTATGTATGTATACATAGATAGTTATCCCTTCTACCTCACATGGGTTAGGGGTACAGCAACCCCACAATCTGGCAAATCCCTGTAAAATTTTGGACCCCATTTTATACTAGAGAAGAAGTCTTCTATTTTTTCTTCTTCTTTGATGGGGTGTTTATAGTGCCTTATTATAACATTTGGGTTAATATCTGGTCATAGGCTAGATGTAGGCTAATGTTAAGTAAATATACTAGCCTTTATGTGTTGCCTACTGGCTTTAGCATTCTTTTCACTTTTACTTATTTTAACATTAAAAAAACAAATTGTATATATTTATGGCACTAAAAGATAAAATATATTGGTATCATACAACACAATATTTTTTTGTGCATTTCTGAGTTTCTAAACTTTTTCTGTGTCATCTGCTCGTCTTTGCATGTCATCTGTGAATTCTGCAAAAAAACCAAATTCCCATTTAATTTTTTCTTTTTGAATATTTATTTTTAATTTTCAACAATAACTTTTGTAAGATTTTGAGTCTTAAATTTTCCTTCCTTCCTTTCCCTCTCCCCTCCCCAAAATGATATGCAATCTGATATAGGTCATACCTGCAGAATCATATTAAACATATTTCCATAGGCATGTTGTAAAGAAGAATTAGAACCAAAGGGAAAAATCAGGAGAAAGAAGAAAGTGAGAGAGAGAGAGAGAAAGAGAGAGAAAATAGTATGCTTTCATCTCCATTCAGACTCCATAGTTCTTTCTCTGGATGTGGATAGCATTTTCTATCATGAGTCTTTTGGAATTGTCTTAGATCCTTGCATTGCTGAGAAGAACTAAATCTATCAAAGTTGGTCATCACATAGTATTACTGTTACTGTGTACAATGTTTTCCTGTTTCTGTTCACTTCACTCAGCATTTCTTATGGCTCAGTAGTATTCCATCACAACCATGCACAGCAACTTGTTCAGCCATTCCCTGACTGATGGGGATCCAGAGAGATGTTGAGGTAGGTGTCCTCCTTAGGAAAGGTAAGCTCTGGAGCATCTTCCTCCTGATCCCTTCCCCCATCCATTGAATCTAGGCCCAGGCTGCTCCATCCCACAGGCATTGATTCTTTTTTCTTCAAGAAGGTCACCAGAAAGTGAAATTCTCTCATTCTGCAACTGATAAATGGTCAAAGGATTTGAACAGACAGTTTTCAGGAGAAGACATTAAAGCTATCTCTAGTCATACAAAAAAAAATGCCCTAAAATCATTACTGATTAGAGAAATGCAAATTAAAACAACTCTGAGGTACCATCCCACACTTATCAGATTGACTAATATGACAAAACAGGAAAGCAATAAATGATGGAGAAGATGTGAGGGAAATTGGAGCACTATTGCATTGTTGATGGAGTTGTGAACTGATCCAACCCTTCTGGAGAGCAATTTGGAACTTTAAACATTTAATTTCTTATAATGAGTTGAAATACATTGAAACTGTGAAAGGGAAAGTCACGATTGTGGAAGGGATAAGTATATAGTGTAAATGAGAGGTAATCTCAGTGGGAAGGTCATGACTAGCTTTCTGGTTTGGGTGGGAAGTGAGCTGAGTCTTTTAGGAAGCCAGGGACACCTAGACACAGAGGTGAGAAAGGGAAGCATTCAGTAGTCAGTGCTTTTTACTGATACAGTGTCAGGGGAAGAAGTATTTTATTCAAACAACAGCAGATGGGTCAGTGCTGCTGGATCCTAGAGTCTCTGTAGGGGAGTGAAATGTAAGAAGAGTGGGAAGGTCGAAAGGGGCCAGGGCTGATAAAAAGTCAAGTAGCATTTCATATTTGACCCTGGAGATGAATGGGAGCCATTGGAGTTTATTTAATAGTGGAATCAGACCTGCTTTTTAAGAAGGTCAGTTTGACAGTTAAGTGGAGGGTAGACTGGACTGGGGAGTGATTTGAGGCAGAGAGACCAACCAGAAGGTTAGGTGTCAGATTATAATGGCCTAAACCAGTGCAGCAGCTGGAGGAAAGGCGAAGGAAGAGAATGTATACAAGAGATGTGAAGAGTGAAAGAGAAGACTTGACCACAGAGTGGATATCTGTAGGGTGAGTGAGTAAGGAGTTGAGCATGACATCAAGGTTGCTAGCCTGGGTGACCGGGAAGATGGTAATGTTCTCAATAGTAACAGGGAAGTGAGTAAGAGGGAAGAGTTTTGGAAGAAAGATAGTGAGCTCTGTTTTGAACATACTGAGTTTGAAATGTCTACAAGACATCTCTACTGAGATATCTAATAAATGGGTGATGTGAGACTGGAGATCAAGAGAGAGATTAGGGCTAGATAAATACATATAAAAACCATCTATGTTGAGATAATAATTGACCTCATGGTCTCAAGACCATATCATATAAGGATTTGTTGAAAGAATAGGGCTAATTAGCCTGGAAAATAGATTAAGGGGGTTGTGATGGATTAGGGAATGGACCTGTGGTTTCACTGGCATAGAAAATTCCCAGGAGAAGTGATTCCCTCTGTCAACAAAGCTTGGTCCATCTCTGTAATTTATGGTGTTAGAGAATTGTCTAAGGCACCAAGAGATTAAGTCACTTGCCTGGCAACACACAGGCAATATATTTTAGAGGTAAGATTTGAACAAGGTCTGTCTGACTACAAAGAAAGATCTTTATCCAGTACCACATATCACTGTCTCTGTCTCTGTCTCTCTCCATCTCTGCCTCTGTCCTTCTTTGGCTCTCATTGTCTCTCAGTGGTAGAGACAGAGTAAATAGGACTTTGCCACAGAGTACAGGTCTCTGAGACTAATGAATAACTCAAGAGACAAAGTATCTGTGTAATTAATAATCAGTTTATTAATTAGGCTAGCAGATAATCAATAAATTGATGGTGGGTAGTTTCTCTCAGAAACTAAAGATCCTAATGGAGATACTGAATGCCTTAACATACTTTTATTTAATTAATTAATTAATTAATTTAAATTTATTTTTAGATTTACACATCCATTTCCACAAAATTTTGAGTTCCAACTTTTCTCCCCATCTCTCCCCTCTCCCACCCCATAATACCTTGCCTTCTGATTACCCCTTCCCTCAATGTGCCCTTCCTTCTATCACACCCCACCCTTCCCTTATTCCCATCTTCTCTCTTTTCTTGAAGGGCAAGATAGCTTTCTATACCCCATTACCTATATTTCTTATTTCCCAGTTACATGCAATAACGATTCTCAACATTCATTTCTAATACTTTGAATTCTAACTTCTCTCCCTTCCTCCCTCCCCATCCATCCCCACTGAGAAGGCAAGAAATTCAATACAGGCTATATATGTGTTGTTTTGCACAAGACTTCCATAATAGCCATGTTGTGTAAGACTAACTATATTTACCTCCATTCTACCTTGTCCCCCATTTATTCTATTCTCTTTTGACCTTGTCCCTTCCCCAAAGTGTTTACTTCTAATTATTACCTTCTCCAATTTGCCCTCCCTTCTATCACCCCCTCACCCCACTTGTCCCCTTCTCCCCTGTTTTCCTGTGGTGTAAGCTAGATTTTCATACTAAATTGAGTGAGCATGTTATTCTCTCCTTAAGCCATATGTGATGAGAGTAAGCTTTATTTTCTCCTCTATTTCTCCCTTTCTCCTCCCAATATATTCCTCTTTCACCCCTTATTTTGACTTTTTATAGATATCGTTCTTTCTGATTCAACTCGACCTGTGCTCTCTATGTGTGCATGTATGTGTGTGTGTGTGTGTGTGTGCATGTGTGTGTGTGTGTATAATCCCTCCAGCTACCCAAATACTGAGAAAAGTCTCAAGAGTTACACATATTATCTTTCCATGTAGGAATGTAAACAGTTGAGCTTTAGAAAGTCCTTTATGATTTCTCTTTCCTGTTTACTTTTTCATGCTTCTCTTGATTCTTGTGTTTGAAAGTCAAATTTTCTCTTCAGTTCTGGTCTTTTCATCAAGAATGCTTGAAAGTCCTCTATATCATTGAATGACCATTTTTCCCCTGAAGTATTATACTGAAGTAATATATTTCCCCCGAAGATAATACTGAAATATTACGCCCTGAAGTATAATACTGAAGTATTATATTCCCCTGAAGTATATGTACTGAAGTATATATAAGTATATATTACCTTGAAGTATATATACCCAGAAGTTTTTCTGGGTAGATGATTCTTGGTTTTAATCCCAGTTCCTTTGACTTCTGGAATATCCTATTCTAAGCCCTTTGATCGCTTAATGTACAAGCAGCTAGATCCTGTATTATCCTGATTGTATTTCCACAATACTCTAATTGTTTCTTTCTAGGTGCTTGCAATATTTTCTCCTTGACCTGGGGACTCTGAAATTTGGCCACAATACTCCTAGGAGTTTCCCTTTTCAAATCTCTTTCAGGAGGTAATTGGTGGATTCTTTCAATATTTATTTTGTCCTCTGGTTCTAGAATATCAAGGCAGTTTTCCTTGATAATTTCATGAAAGATAATGTCTAGGCTCTTTTTTTGATCATGGCTTTCAGGTAGTCCCATAATTTTTAAATTATCTCTCCTGGATCTATTTTCCAGGTCAGTTGTTTTTCCAATGAGATATTTCATTTTTTCATTCCTTTGGTTTTGCTTTGCAACTTCTTGGTTTATCATATAGTCATTAGCTTCCTTGAATTCCACTCTCATTTTTAAAGAACTATTTTCTTCATTTAGCTTTTAAACCTCCTTTTCCATTAAGCTAATTCTGCTTTCGAAATCCTTCTTCTCCTCATTGGTTTTTTGGACTTCTTTTTCCAGTTGAGTTAGCCTATTTTTAAAGGCATTATTTTCCTCAGCATTTTTTGGGTCTCCTTTAGCAAGTTGCTGATACACTTTTCAAGCTCTTCCATGGCCTGAGGCCATTGTATAATCATTTTGGAGGTACTGCATGCAGAAGCCTTGACTTCCTCTGACAGTATGCTTTGTTCTTTCTCATCCAAAAGGATGGAAGGAAATATCGGTTGCTGGACTTCTGAATCCTTTGTCAAGAGGAGGGTCCTAGTGCTTCTGCTAACCCCAAGACTGTGCTCAGGCCTGAGATTCAGATCAGCTGCTCAATTCTCCCAGAGGCTTTATGCTCAGTGATCCAACAGTGGAACAATGGACCCCAGCTGCTGCCTACCTGCCACAGTCTCCAGAAGCCTCCCCTACCCAGCCTGCACCACCACCTTGGGCTGGGGCCAGGGGTGGACTCTGCTCCCTTCCTGCTTAGATTGAAAAAGCCCTCTCATTGACCTTTGGTACCTGTGGGTTGAGGGATCTGCTAACTGCTGCCACTTCTGGGGATTTCATCCCTGAAGCCTGCTGCAGTCCTGCTCCTCCTGTCACTGCATAGCCCAGGCTGGGCTGGGCTCTGCTCCATGTCCAGTGTGACAAATCTTTCCTGTCAACCTTCCAGGTCACCCTAGGCTGGAAATTTCCTCCACTCCATCTTTCTGTGGCTTCTGCTGCTCTAGAATTTGTTGAGAATCTTTCTTTATAGGTATTTTATGGGCTGTGGGGGAAGAGCTAAAGTATGTATGTCTTTCTACTCTGCCATCTTGGCTCCACCCTTAATATATTTTTAGAAAAGTGATCACCTCTGACAGGTGAAAATCAACCCAGATTGGTAAAACAATTAATGAGGATGTGGACATATTAATGAGGAAGTAGGCTAGAAGTCTTCAGTTCCTTCAGCTGAGAATGTGGCTTGATCATGAGACTGAGCTGTCTTCAGGAATCCATCTTTGCCCAGACCACTCTGATTGGTTTTCTCCTTCATGAGCTGGGTTACCCTAAACTACAGTAGAGGGGTACAAAGGGCATAGACTTAATGCTTTGCGGCTAGAATGCACTGAGAGTGCATTCTATTTATACTATAAATAGAAGTAAGGATTTTCTAGTTGGTGGAATCTCACCCAAGACTGAGAAGTATGTTCCCTGAAGATTTAAGCAATCTCATCTATCAGCCTTGTCCTTCACAGACTGGTTGAATGACCAACAGGGGCTGATCCCTGAATGAGGGAATAAAGAGAAAAAAAAACCTTAAGCCTAATTTAATAATTGATTAATAAAATAATAGAAACATAATGACTTCTCTCATCTCCATGGGGATATTGAGTATTATGGAGGTAGCATCTTGAGGCCTCATCTCAGTACTTTCCAGAGGCAATGATCACAGTAGTTCCCAATCACAAATGCATGATTTTTCTCCAAAGGCCACTTTTCTACCTACTCCCAAGTAGAATAAAGATCAGGAATCTTTGGACAATAGGATTCCTCCTCCCCTATGATTGTGCCTTACTGCTCTGAGAACATTATAGCTCTCTCCTATCATCTGAAGAGTGGCCTCTTGGAAGAAAAATCAGATTCATTCTTCTTGGGTCCCCCCAAGATTAAAAATGAGGAGCTATGGGAAGAAATTACAGGGATGAAAATTTAGGCCAGTGAAAAACTTCTCAAATATGAGAGTGGTCCAAAGTGAAATGGACTGCTGTTGGGACTGGAAGCTCAATTCCGTGTGGACAGTCTCGGGCAGGTAAAAGTGGGACTTCTAAATCTTAGAGTCTTACGAGGCCCTCCATGAACAGCGGGGGTTCGAGAAGGTCAGACCGAGCTAGCTCGGCTAGCTCGGGTATTTCCGCCTCTCCCCCGGAGATACCTGATGGGTGGAGTCTCCTTGCCCTCGAGGTCGTCCCGGATTGGAGCACACCTAGTTACCTAACAGCATGGTATTGAGATTCAAACTGTGTGGCTGAAGATTAAGTAGGATTGAGGAAGCCTAAAAGCTCTCTTAGCACGTGTGGAGCCAAAGAGAAAAGTAGGGCTCCGCTTCTTTTCTTTCCTCTCTCCCCTCCCCCTCTCTCCCCGCTTGTACTTCTACTTCCAATCCCTTAAGCTTAGCCTTCTTAGGAAATCTCCCCCTCTTCGTCCTAAGAAAGAAGACCCCCTGCACTTGTAACCGAAACCCTGTAATAAAGCTCAACCCCTGTTTGACTCTGGAACGTCCTTTCTCTCATACGTGCATCCGGCGTGGCCAGCTGAAGACCTGGACAGGTAAGAAAGACTTGGGTAGCCCAATACAGGCCTCTAGGCTTGGCAGACTGCTTCAGGAGGTAGTTGGTTCCCTCTCATTAGAGATCCTGAGGAGATGACCAGATGATCCCTTGTTGAATATACATAGTATTGGGAATTCCTTTTATAATATGACTCAGGCTGGTTGGCTGCTAAGGTACTTTCCAACTCAGAGATTCTATAAAGTGTATGACTACTAGCTTCATATTGATCATGCACCATTATTGTCCCCTTCATATGTAACACAATTCCCCCTTGGTAGTTAGTTTACTGAGTTATCTGGTGGTCTTTGATTAGCTTTTGGATTTTCCAGTTTCAGCCACCTAATGCCTATGTAGCAAATGGATATTTTCCAACAGTTTCTCTCTCTCTCTCTCTCTCTCTCTCTCTCTCTCTCTCTCTCTCTCTCTCTCTCTCTCTCTCCCTCCCTCTCTCTCCCTCTCTGTCTCTCTCTCTCCTTCTTTGGAAAAAAAAATGTCATTTGTAGCTTGGCAACAGCAGATACGCATGACTTTTCTTCTTGCCAAGCTGTAAATATACCCTTCCCTCAACTCAGTGTAATGATGTTAAGAGACCAACAACAGTATTAAATGTGGGTGGCAAGGTTTCAGGCCTGGTAGTCACCAACAGTGAGAGAAGGCAGGCTGCTTGTGTCAATAAAATTGGCACCCTGGGCTCTGCATGTTTTCAAGAGAAATACAATAGCTCATTGGAAGAATAACTTGCCAGTGGGAAAGGAGCTAAGTGCTGCTGACTTGCTCCTTTGGTTTCCCTTATGGGTCAGCTGTGAGGTCTTTGGAGTATGGTCACCTGAGGCCTGCTGAGCTGAGCAGGTCATAGGCATAAAGAACAGAAAGATTCCTAAAGAAGCAGGGTTCTGCCAACTCAAGCTGGGTTGAAAGCAGAGCCAGGAAGACAATGAAAGGGATGGTGGAGGGCAAAACTTCAGGAGGTGGTAGAGACTCCCCAGCTTGAGAAGTGGACTCTGGGGTGGTTCAGGAAGCAAAACTGCAGGGTTGTGAAAAGCCAGGTTTTAAGGTAGTCTCCAATGAAAGGCAAGCTTGCTCCATGGATACCCAAGATCAGAGGCATTTCTAGTGAATGACAAGCTGGGGGACCTAAGCTTTCAGAAGTTCTGTGGTGTAACTGCTACCAGGGGCTAGTAGGGTGGGTCAAAGTGGGGAGGAGATGAAAGAGGGGTGGCCAATGTTTCTGTTTAAAAAAAGAGAAAAGAAAGGAAAAGGAAGAAGAGAGGAGAGAAGAAAGGAGAGGAGAGGAAGAGGGTGAGGAGTGGGGAGGGGAGGAGAGAGGGAAATAGGGGGGAAGGAAGGTGAAAATAGGGGAGAAAGGAGAGGAGAAACATGAAGAGGGAAGAAGGGAGGAGAGAAGAAGAGAAAGGACTGAAGCTTTCATCGCTAAAATTAAATCATCTTCTGGAGCTGGCTATTGAGAAACAACATCCCCCTTACTACTTCTGTCCTGCTTTCTTCAGGTTGCTCAGGCAGTCCTTTTATGATTTCTTTCCTCCTTCATTTTAACTTAATTTCACTTGGATACAAATGTCACTGAAGCATCCTTCTTATTATAACTGATTAGTCCAGTGTTAAAGATGTAGACAGACCAGGCAGTGTGACAATGGGTAGAAAACTGATTCTGAAGTCAGGAAGACTTGGATTGGTGTCCCACCTCTGAATCCTGTTGGCTGTATGATCCTGGGCAAGTCACTTAACTTTTCAGTGCCTCAGACAAATCTCTAATACCAGAAATACTAGCGCAATGGCTGGTCTTCATTGGCAGAAAGTGTTTCCTCAGTGGCAGTTGCCTACACTAACGAAATCACAGGTTTGCTGAAAAACAAACAGGCAAACAAAAAACAAACCAAGGGAGAAGAGTGAGCTATGAAGCAAAGAAGGATGAGAATACATAGTGATTTGCCTTACCATGGTCCCTCTAAGTATGAATAAAAGTTATTCCATCCTGAAACAAATTCATTTTTCTACTTGGCATGGGGAGAAAGGAAAGAAAAGAAGAAGAGAGGAGTAGAGGGGATAGGGAGCCAGCATAATGTAAAGGAAAGAATGTCAGCCTGGGGACTTGGCTTCTATGCTCCCTGAACTTCAGCATGCCATATTTAAATAGGAGTTGCCATCCTCATCTTCTTCTTCCTCATTGTCATTATTATAATCATCATAATTATTGCCATTCTACTCTCATCTCTGCTACGGACTCTCTGTGTGACCTTGAACATGTCCTTTCTACTCTGTGGTACTCAGTTTTCCCATATGTAAAACAGGATAGAATGAGTAGATGGTTTTCCAGTTCTTTTTCTCCTAGTTCTAAAATTCTCTGGCTATATGAGTTCCCCCGTAGGAGCATCTTTTAGGAAGCATCTTCAAGGAAAATAATTTAATAATGAATAGACTATGGTCTTGCTTCAGTTACCAGCTGTGTGACTTGTGAGCCTCAGTTTCTTCATCTGTCTCATGAAGAGGGGTTGGACTTGAAAGCCTTTAGGATTCCTTCCAGCTCAGAATCTATGGTCTTATGATTGTTTTCTTGAGTCTAAAGCCCCTTCCTAATAGTATATTCTCTTGTGACAAAAGGACCTCTGTTCCCTGTGCCCTTTCCAGAGAGGAGGAGAATCTCTCTGTAAAATCTCAGTTTTTTGTCCCCTGTGACACTTCCCTGGGAGAAGCTTGGCTGAAATCACGTGGAAATCCTGGAGCGCCCTGACTCTCTCTAACCGAGAGCACCCGCTTATCATGCCATCTGGAAGGGAAGCTCGCCTGCCTGGAAAGAGATTGAACTAATCGTTTTTGCAAAAAGGTTACACAAAGTTCTAGCAGCTCAATGGGGAGCCACTGAGCAGGGATAATCTGATGTATAGCTCAGCTGTGGGCAGAAAACTTGCATGTAGGTCACGGAACGCAGCACATGCTGCCAGATGTTAAATAACTGGACTTTTCCTAGGAGGAAAAAAATAGTGGGACCACTCCCCTCCTACACACATATACCACAGGGTCCCCTTTAATCAAGCCTGGAACACTGGGGATGAATAAGGACTCTGAGACTCCATCTCCTTTACTTTCCAGGGATTCTGTCATCTCTACTTTGTTTTTGTTACTGTTACTATTGTCATAAATCCCTTTTTGGCTACACAATGTCTGGTTAGAGGGTTTTCTGTTTGAGGCATCAGCAAGCCTCAAGGGTGGATTGTTTCGTTCAGGAAGGATTAGGTCTGAGGTGCAGCTGGATGACTAAGGGTTGGGTTCTGGGGGTAAGGAGATCCCAGGAGGTAAACATCCACACAGGGCAGACAAGTGTACATCAGGAAGTCTGGCCCAGTAACTTGGCCAGCCAACAGGAAGGTGATGGCTAGGGTGACTGACACACAGCGAGTGCAGAGGAGGAGCAGTTGCTTCCACAAAGGAACTGTGAAGGCAAAGTGTTCCATCATAGGCTGATATGATTAAGATCTAGAAGGGACCAGGAGAGGCCACATAGGACAAAGTGGATAAGGCAGTGGACTTAAAGTCAAGAAGTTATTGTTAAGTCATTTCTGTTGTGTCTGACTCTTCGTAACTGCATTTGGGGTTTTCTTGGCAAGGATACTCTCATTTATAGATGAGGAAAGTGAGGCAAACAGGGTTAAGTGACTTGCCAAGGGTCATATAGTTAGTAAATGTCTGAGGCCAGATTTGAACTCAGGAAGATGAGTCCTCCTGATTCCAGACCCAGTACTCTATCTGATATGCCAGAATAACAATTGTGAAGGTTTCTATTAACTGATCAAGAATGAAATGAACAGAACCAGTAGAACAATTCACACAATGACAACAACACTTAAACAACAACACCTTTGAAAGCTAGAGAAATTCTGATCAATGACCATTCATGATTCCAAAGGACTGATGATGAGATATGTGGTTCACTTTCTTACGAAGGCGTAACATATATTTGGTGCAGAACGATTGGCACACACATATATATGTATATGCATCTCTATATTATATATATATGTGTATGTATGTATATTTTGGATACAGCCAATAAAGAAATATTTTTAATGCACATTCACTCCAAGGATTTTTTTTATTTTTCTTTTTTCTCATGGGGAAAGGAGTGGGTAGGAGGAAGAGAAAACAGATTTCTGTTAACTTAAGGAAAGTAAATAAAAAATAAAGAAAAAACAGCAAATAGATCCATTGAGTAGCAATGTAGAATGGGTAAAAAGAAAACTGGTGCCAGACTATCAATGGTTTTATATGCCAGGCTGAGGAATTTGTATTTTACCAGAGGTAGTAGGGACCTACTGAAGGTTCAGGGCAGGGTAGTGACACAGCCGATCTTGTGCTTTAGGAGCTTTATTCTGTTCTCACAGTTGTATAGAATATGGATTGGAAAAAAAAAGAAAGGAAGGAAGGAAACTGGGAGTGCAAGAAGTGAGGCTGTTGCAAAAGTTTAGGCAAGAGGTCATGAAAGTCTGAACTAGAATGTTGAACCTTTGAGTAGATGTATGTGATATGATGCATGTGAGATACAGTGTGGAGTTAGAATCCACAAAAATTCGCAAGAGATTAGACATAGGGAATTAGAGAGAGGAAAAGCATGGAATGATTCCAAGGTTGTGAACCTGGGTTACTAATAGAATGATGCTGATCCCAACTGAAGAAAAGATGCTGCCTTATCCACTTTGTCCCATGTGGCCTCTCCTGGTCCCTTCTAGATCTTAATCATACCAGCCTATGATGGAACACTTTGCCTTCACAGTTCTTTGTGGAAGCAACTGCTCCTCCTCTGCACTCACTGTTTTATTATCATTAAAGATGATAATGAGCCTCCTTTTGGACATGCAGAGTTTGTGATATGTATAGATTTTTGATGTGGAGGTAAGTAAGTGGAGTAAGCAGCTGGTGATATGAAGATGGAAGTTGGATGATCATTTGTCATGTACATTATAACTGAGATTTCTTTAGTGTCTAAGATGGACAGGATAGTCACAACAATCCTCTCCAACTCTCAAATTCTGTTAGTCTGAATTCAAATAATATTAGGACTGGATATATAGATTTGGGATTCACTTTGGGAGAAAAAAAAAGATGACCATGAAACCAATTAGAGCTAAGGAGATCACCAAGAGGGTTAATGGAGACAGAAGATGGCCCAAGACAGAGCTCTGGAATGTGACTATGGCTAGAGGTTGTGACATGGAGAGTGAAAAAGAGGTGTGATCCAGGTAGGATGATGAAGAGAGCAGCATCTGGAAATGTTGATGGTGGAAAAAGTATTCAGGAGGAGAAAAAAACTGTCAAAACTATCAAAAGTCATAGAGGCCAAGAAGGATTAGAACTGAGAAAAGCATTACCTTATTATTGAACAAGTACTGGGGACCTTTGGAAAGCAAAGCTTGGTTGAGTTGTGAGACTGGAAAACAGATTTCAAGGGTTTGAGAAATGATGGAGAGAAGATGGAGAGGAAGCAAGATGTAGATCACTTCTAACAGACTGGTCACAGAAGGGAGGAATGTTAGGAGGATGGTCCCCTTGTTAAGCCAATTATTATTGCTAGTAAGGTGTCAGACATGGGTTCAAGGGATGGTGTTCATAGGAATGACTAAATGAAAGAATAAAATATTTTGGAAGGAAATTGATTTTCTCTCCCTTCCATTGCCCCCACTCATGTCCATAGTACCCTGGCACATGCACATGTTCGATTTCTCCCCTGTTCGATCATAAGCTCCTTGAGAGCAGGGGCCACTTTTTGTCTTTCTTTGTATCATCAGCATTTTGCACGTAGCAGGCATTTGATAAATGTTTGTTTATCCAGCCCAACCAAAGCAAGGGCATAAAAAGGGCCGGAACAGCAGGAGCAGGAGACAGGTAGGAAGCACGAGCTGATCCCACCACTAACCCAAGCCAGGATGATGCATACTATAGTGATCTCACTTCTTACCTGTTCTCATTAAGGGGAGGAGGAAGGGAACCACCATTGTACCCAGTCCCTAGCAGGTACCTTCCTCCTCTTCTTGTCTTTCAGGGAGACCTGTAAGGGAAAAAAGGCTAGACCTTTCGGGGAAAGAAGGGGTGTGAGCTTATGGCAGATGCCACGTAGCTACCCAGACCTCCTCAGACTCTGTCCCTGTCTCTAGTCCTGGCTAAAGACCTCCTTTCTAATGTATAGTGAGATAGCTGCTAGGTTTGGTAGAGATAGTCAAATAAGGCAGGAAGATCACTGAGACCCTATTAGAGCCCACAATTTAGAGAAGGGGCAACTCAAATTCTGGTTCTTTCCATCTTACAAAAAACCCTCAGCTCATCCATTGGATCAGAAGCCTTTGTTCAAAACCAAATCTATTCAATCAAAACCAAACAGCTTCTGTGCTGCTCAGGAATTGCCCAAAGTGCTAGAACACAGATGGACCAAGGGCAAGAGTGATACTAATCTGACTTTTCCAGATCCACAGATAGTATTTATGAAATGAACTAGATGCCTTAGTATTACTACTTCTCCTTACTTTACACTCCCTCATATAGACTTGTGAGCACTTCTCCCCCATCACTCTACCCCCACCCCAAGCCTGCCAGACCACTTTGGTAGCCTTTAAATTTATTCTTGCCTGGAACAAAGCTCTAGTTGACTTCCCTTGGTTATAACTCTGCTGGTAGAGGTTATCTGAGATGGTATGTGGACCAGCCATGTGTAAAAAATAAAAACACAGGGGAACAATAGAACTTTTAATTTCCTTAAAGTCTAGAATTTAAGCCAGTATTTCAGCAACAGACTCAAAGCTATCCACTCTTTGGAATGGAAAGTAAGCATATGTTCCATACCTCAGATATGGAGCTGAGTGGAAAGTGAGCAGGTGAGGATATTGCAATAGGTTTAATTTCTCAAAGGAAAGAAAGTCACATCTAATGTGGTCCGTTGTGCTGCTTAGACCAGGAGATAGAAGACAGTTAATGTTAAGAAAGAGGTAATCATTCATTTATTCATTCAACACTTCTTGTGCAAGGTACTGTACTGAAAGGTATAGAACAAATGAAAGTGTGTAAGACATTCTCTGCTTTCAGGGACCTTATAGTCTAGTAGATTATAAACTCCAATAGAGGAGACAAGACAAACTAGAATGTGCTAAGTGCTTATAGAGATTTTAAAAAAGATTGCAATGAAAGATTTGAGGGGAGAGAGAGCACTTCTTGATGTATTAGGGAAACTTGATGGAGAAGTGGTCCCTTAAACTCGGTTTTGATGCAAGGAAGGCAGAGAGGGCAGGTAGGAAGGAATCCATTTCAGGTATGTAAGGAGGTTATATGCATCCAAAACTTAGAAGGTACCATCTTCGGGAATATAGAAACAACTGATTTTTGTACCTAATTAGAAAAGATGATTAGGTCAAATAATAAGGCACACATACATACATAAATACATCCATAAACACATACATGTAATATATAATACATATCCAAACATACATATGTAATACACATTATACATATACATGTGTTTATATATAGATAGATGTATAGAAAGACAGTAAGAGGTCAAATAATCAGATGAGATGAAGGAGTAACAAGTTATGTTTAGATTGTTCTCATGTGTAGGGGAGTGGGGTGAGCATTCTGAGTATGAAAGGACTTGAATGATAGTCTTAGAAGTTCTAGTTTTATTTGTCTAGAGGCCTAGGCATCCCTTTCTTACCCGAGACTCCTAGAGTAGCTATCCCAGGCCCAAGGTATTAAACATGCCAAAAAATAACTCATCAGCTTCTGTGAATGCATTCACTTTTGCTCTAGTCAACCAAAAGGTATCATTTATTCAAAGGAAAGGCACTTAGGAAATTGTGTAGTAAGATTTGCCGTAGAATATCTATATACACACCCACACCCACCTACCCAAAACCTAGAGCCCATCAGCTCACAAATATTCACACCATCACTAGGGAGAATAATCATGCATAGGGATCTCACACAAGAGACAGATGTAGGGAATATGTGGGAAGATGCGACTCCCACCTGTAAGTCACAGGAACCTAATGTCTTCTGGTTGGTGATGTTTCTCAGTAGTCAGAGAATCTCGGTGGGGCTCTCTGGCCTCTCTGCTCTGCTTAGTGTCTCTGCGGTGTCCTACTGATTTCACCAGAGTTTCTGCACGTCTCAATACCTCTTCCCAGCATCATTACTCTTACTATCTTCTGGGTTCATTTCTTCAGGGCCAGCCAACCTGCCTTAGTTTTACTCTAGTAGAGAATAGTGGCTGGAACTTCTTGGAAAGACAAGCAGACAATTCTTTAGTCACGTAGCAGCAATATTCAACTAATAAAAGCTAGGCTGGTACCCCTAGGCTAAGATTAAGACTTTTCTTTTTGACCCAGCTATCTGGGCTGAGATCAAAACCTTGGTTACAGATAACTACTGTACTGAATTTAAGGTTAGCTTGGAGTAGATACTGGGTAGCTAGGTGGCTCAGTGGATAGCATACCTGGCCTAAAGTCAGTAAGACTCATCGTCCTGAGTTCAAATCTGGCCTCAGATATTAACTAGCTAATTGACCCTGAGCAAGTCATTTAACCCTGTTTACCTGATTTTCCTCACCTTTAAAGTGAGCTGGAGAAGGAAATGTCAAATCCCTCCAGCATCTTTGCCAAGAAATCCCCAAATGTGGTCATGAAGAATCAGATACAACCTGAACAAAAACTGAGTGGATGAACCTAAGAACCTCAACTTCAAAGCAATTGACCAAAGTGGGCATGGTCCCTATTGTCCACCCACCTAACCAGCATTCTGGTCTTTACTATGCTTATCTGTCAGAAGTAAAGTTTGATTGCTGTGATAGCATCTTAATCAGTTAAAAACTTTATTCTCCAGCTTTGAAAGGGCTTAATTACCTGTAATGACAAGATCAGGGCAATGGATTCCAAAGATTAGTCTGACAGAGATGTGTAGCTTGGAGAGACCAGAGGCAGTTTGAACAGGTAGGAGATTATTAGCATCTTTCTACCTCTAAGAAGATAATGACCATGATGGAAATCAAACAAGACAATCAAGGGATCCATGAGATAAAATAAAGTGTTCATGGCATTAAAGGATGATAAGTATAAAGCTGGAAGGAGTTCCAGGGACCATTGAGTACAAACCTCTCCTCCCCCTCCACTTCTATTTGCAGATGAGAAAGATAAAGAACAGAGAAGGTAAATGACTTGCCCAGGGTCATACAACTTGTAAACATCTGAAGAAGAATTTGAACCCAGGCCTTTCTGATGCAAAGTCCTACACATGATCCACTATGTCATGCTGCCAAGGAAACTGAATTGCAGGCTTAGCCCAGAATATGAAGAATGCTTAGGATTAAGGATTTAAGGACAGGTTTAACCATAACCTGAAATAATATAAATTTGCTAAACTGACATCCACCCACTCTCTATTCTTATTATTTTTACTGAACTATGATTAAAATTCAGCACAGTATAATGGATAGCGGGTTAACTTTGGAGTCAAGAAGACATGCCTCTAGTATAAATTAGCTGTGTGACCCTGGACAAGTCATTTACCTTCCTCAATGTTTCCCAGCAACTTGAAATGTGGGAGCGGGGGGAGTTTCTTAACCTGAGTCCCTGAAACTGGTGGGGTTGGGGGTGGAATTTGGAAACTGGAGAGAGGGGAATCACACCTTTATTTTTACTAACCTCTAACTCAAATTTAACATTTCATTCAATTGTTTTCTGAGAAGGGGTCTCCAGGCTCCACCAGACTGCCCAAGGGGCCATGACACAAAAGTGGTTAAGAACCCCTGTTCTAGGGCATGTTGGGAGGGAGGCTTTACACACTGAGTATCAAACGAAATCATAGACCCTAATGAGGAAATGGAATTCTGCCCAAGTATTAATGAAATCAAAGGTCTGAGCCCCATCCTTCATTAACGAATTTAATGTAAGATCTAGTCAGTCAGTAGCAGTCTTAGCAGTATGCCTTGCTAAGACCCAGTCTTAGTATGGGACTGGTGCATAGTAGGTCCTTAAAAAATTCTAATGAACTGATTAATTGACCTTCCCACCCTCCTCCTCCCCCAAATCAATACAAACCAAAAACAACCTACTATTCCTAGTAGCCTAGTTTCAACCAAAACATGCCTACCTATTTTCTATAACTCTAGCATTGGACATAATCGTAAAGAAATGGAAACTGAGGAGATGCCCATCCATTGCAGACAATTTGTGGTTTATAATTGTGATGGGATACTGTTGTTCTATAAGAAATTATGAGTAGGATGAGTTAAAAAAACCTGGAAAGACTTGTACGAATGAACTGATACAAAGTGAAGCGTACAAAACCAAGAGAACATTGTACACAGTAACAGCAAAATTGTAACAATAATCAACTGTAAAAGACTTGGCTGCTCCGATCAAGAAATAATTCAAGACAATTCCAAAGGTCCCTGGTGACAAATGCCACTCACCTTCAGAGAATGAAATGATGAACTCTGAGCACAGATTGAAGCATACTTTTGTTTCCACTTTCTTTATTTTCCTTGCTTTTTTTTTTTTTGCAACATGGCTAATAAGGAAATATTCAACATGACTTAATGTGTGTAATTGATATTATATTACTTACTTTCTTAATAGATATGAGAGAACAGAATTTAGAATCCAATTTTTTAAAAAAATTCAATGTTAAAATTAATTTATTAAAGGGGAGAAGTAACACATAGCTCTATTCCATTTATTATGGAATATTATTATACTTATTATTATTATATAAATTATATATAATATAAATATTATATATTTATTATAAGTTCCAGTTTTGGACTATGTTTTGACACGGAGAATAGCTGCTTGAGTCAGAAGTCCTTCTCACCAAGTGATTGTCCCCTTGGGGAAGGCTCAGCTTTTCCTGTGACCCACACTCCATGACATTAGAACCCCCGCCCCTCTCTGGGAAAGATTCTGGGCACATGGACCTGCACTGTAGACCGGGAAGTCCCAGGTGGCTCCAGAATCACCAGTCTGAAGACAAAACATGCTCTTTCCTGTCTCCTAGCAACCTGTACTCTGCAGCACTCCTGCTCCGCCTTCTCCCAGCTGATACCCCTGCCTCCACTTGTACGGAAGCATTATGTTTGAGGTGCGCTGGGGATGATTCCTAATGCCCCTTAAGTGATCCACGAAGCAATTTGCTTATAAAGACTCTCTCCTCCCTTCCTCTCCCCCTTTCCCCTTTTGCCAGGTTTTAGCAGAGTGAGCCTCCTGCAACACAGGTGATAAACAAGCCCTTTGGAGGCTCAGTTAACAAAGACTCCAGATCAAAAGACTGTGACAGCGGGACAACCATTCACATGCCTGACTGGCCCATTAGAAGACTTGGAGTCAAGAGGGTAGGGGGCTGTTAGAGGTTGGTGGTGGATACATCTGGATGGCAAAAATCCAAATCAGCCTATGGATTGGAGGCGGAGACGACCAGTCTATGTTTATGTGGATGCTGGTTCATTTGGTCTCATGTTCAGGGAGGCCCTCCCCAACCTTTTTTTTCTTCCAGCAAACTGTATTTTATGTTATAATCCTTCACTCTATGTGTGTGTGTGTGTGTGTGTGTGTGTGTGTGTGTGTGTGTGTGTGTGTGTGTGTGTGTGTGTGTGTGGGCTGGGAATAATTACATTGAAAAATGTGTATAATATGTGGAAAGGTTCTTTTTGTGGGGAATGGGAATGTACCAGTGGAATATCTTCCTCATGGCAACTAATGCCTTTTTTATAAGACTTTCAAAACAAAGTTGGTAATTGGGAGCACAGCGGAAACTCTTACCCCTTAATGCACAACCTATGGAAAGTTGTCTGGAGTACAGAAAGGTCCAGGGTCTGGTGAATGCACCCCTTCTCCCTTACCCTGAATTGGGGCAAGTCTGATGGGATGGGGTGGAGGGGAGCACACCAGTGTAGAATCTGACTGCTTTCTTGGATAAAACCTTTTGGGGGTGATACCTGAATTTCTTTCCCAGTTATGCTGTTGGGAAACCAAATGTGTACTGTCCATTTCTCTATGTATGGGCACGTATGTGCAGTGGACACATCCACACACAGAAAAGCAGTTTTCCCCCTCCTGCTGTTATGGGGCTGAATATTGCAGAACAACATCCAAAATACTACCTGCGACATTTTTATTGAGAAGAAATCGACATCTGCCTTCCTTAAAAGGCCACAAAAGAACTTTCAAATCCCTAACATTCTAAATATTTATTTATTTATTTTTGGTAATGCGTTATGATTTAGGGACTGCCCTGACTGGCTTAATTTGAGCCACATGGCAAGAATACAAACTTTTCTTTGCCACATGCAGCCCACTGATTTGATATCTGTTTATATAGAAACTGTGTGGCTTCAATGGGGAAGGGGGAAGGGAGGAGGAAGAACAAAAAAAAAACAAAAACAAAAAAGAAATCCAACAACCTTATGCTAATTAACCCTCTTCCCAACCTGTGTGTCAATGAAAAGTGCATCCAGAGAAATTTATAGGGTGAATGGTAGAACCATTCAGAAAGGTCTGAGATGTGATCAATGGGGTGCTTGGTTCCCTCAGGAGGTTGATGGTTATATTAGAGGAAACTAAGTTTCTCAGTGTTTCAAAGGCTCCACTAATTATTACTATTAGAAAGAATATAATCTAGCTTCACTGCTACCTTTCGAACTGCCACTGATTGGGAAACTGAGACTCACAGAGGTAAATTGAGGGACAGAATGTCACAAAGCCAATCTTCAATATGGAAAAAACAGTGATCCATCAATTTACCAATATAACAGAGTAGAACTAAAGCTGTGAAGTATGGAGAAGAATGCTCTATAGCTGCTTCCCTCAAGAAGCTTTGAATCCATCTTGGGAGACAAAATGTGGTGGCATACATGCCAATGACAGGTAAGTCATTAATAATAACAATTAAATGCTAATACCATCTATGACAATAGCAAAGCTGTGGAAGAGAGTCTGTGCAAACAGACAAATCCAAATGGGAAACTCACCTGTGCTATCAGAGGAAGCCCAAGCAGTCCTTCTTGACTTTATTTCCTTTTAGTATGATTGCTGAGTTGGGATGAGGAAAGGGCTACCAGAGCAATATCTCTGAGACGCAGGCTCATTCCACATCTGGGATGTGAGTATGAGCCCTGAGTTTTCTAGCCTGGGGCCATTTTGTTATAACTGGTGTTACTTTGGATTCAGATGGGGACTACACCTCTCTCTAGCTCCACAGTCATTAGGGAGCAGTCAGTTTTCCCAGTCTGAGGTCATTGCTTTATAACCTTTTCTTCTTACTTGCTAAAAACACTCCTCAATCTTCACTCTCATATGTAGAGGAAGAACAGTATGACTTAGGACTCAGTTAAAGAAAAGACAGGATCTTTCTTTGGTTCCCTTTATGAAGTTATTAAATTGGTAGATGGAAGTTGTTCTATTGACGTAATGTACCTTGATATTAGTGTAGTATTTGAAAAACATATAGTTCATCTTATGGAAAAGATAATGAGGTACAATTCGATTCACTGGGACCTGGCTGCATAGCAAGATTTGGAGAGTAGTCATTAATGGTTCTAAATCAACTTGGAAGGAGGTCTCCAGTGGAGTCCCCCAGGGATCTGTGTTTGGTCTTGTGTGTGTTTTTAATCAATCAATCAAGAACCATTTATTATCATTGCTTTGAATGAAGTTTTACATGGTATTATCATTAAATCTGGAGGATAGATAGTTAATACACTAAGTTACAAAATCAGGATCTAAAAAATTTCAACAGTCTAGGGCATTGGGTTGAATGTAATAAAATAAAACTTAAGAAGAATTAATCATTTAATCAACAAGAATTTATTAAGTTCTTTCTATGTGTCAACTTAAATGCAAAGCCTTATACTTGAGCCCCCAAAAGTCAGTCTAACAACTACAAGAAAGGGTTAAAGGAGGATCGGAATGTATGAATATCTCCAAGGACCAAACATAATCAATCGACTTATGTACATATTAAAAATAGTAGGACAGAAATTTTTATTTCCAAGTAATATAATATCTGCTTGTCACTATTTGTATTTAAGGTGCATTTTGCACAGACAGGAGAAATTATAGTAAATTGTAGCAAAAGTATAAAAGATATTCTTTCTTCAATTGATTGATATACCTGGTCATTCTAGTATTAAAGATTGATTCCCCTAAGATCTGGGGATCTTAGTGGACTGCAAGTTTAATGTGAGTCAGTAGGTGATGTGACAGGCAAAGAATACTGGGTAGAAAGTTCAAAGTGAAAACTTCTGAATTTATGTAATGAAAAAAATTCTGACAATGTCCAGAAGTGAACTGGATTGCTCTAGGAAACAATGACTTTCCTTATAACTGGCGTTCTTCAGAGGAAACTAGGTGGCAGAATGGGTAGAGCACTAGACACTGAGTCAGAAAGACCTGGGTTTGAATCCAGCACTTAGAAGCTATGTGACCATGGGCAAGTCATTTAACTTCTGACCACTTCAGTTTCCTCAGGATTGTTGTGGGGATTAAATGAGATAAGATTTGTAAAGTGCCATATAAATGCTAGCTATTTTTATTAAAGGCTATCTGACTACCTTTTTTTGAGAATGGGTTGGATTAGATGGGCTACTGAGGTCTCTCTTCCAACAATAAAAGTAAATGATTTTATAATTCCTTATGGCTTTCCCTGTAGGCAACAAACATTGTCCAATCCTCATTACGATTTTGTGGTAAATGTCTGCATTTCCTAAAGAAATGGTCCCCTGATGGTTTTTAGAAATTTTGTAGGTACAAACCAAATGCTGAGGGTAACTATCAGTGAACCCTAAGAAAATACCATCCTGCCCCTATTCTCTTGTCTTTGCTAGAAAGCTCTGGGATTCAGCATCTTCTCTACCAGCTCCCTTCCACAGGGTTCTTCAGAAAACAGGGCAAAGAAAAAGTCCAGGTAGAGTGGATTGCATTGAAGAGGAGAGCTTTCTCAGAAATACAGTTTTGCTGATTTCTTTGGATTCTGGCAAGCTTTGATTATAGCCCAAATAAGTCTTTCCTTCCTAAGCCCTTTCTCCACAAACAGGTCCTCTGCTCCAGCATCCTGGGGTTATCTTCCTTTCCCTCCCTATTTCTTAGGAGAGTCTCTCATCTTGGTCACTCTGAAGATCCTAGAGTGAATGAGCTTAAGTTTGCCTTAGAATTCAGGGGGGTGGTCCAGCTGAGCCTGAACTTCCACAATGAAGCCCAGCCCCCTGTTAAAGCAAAAAGGAGAAGTTAAACCAAAATCCAGCAGAGAATGGGTTAAGTTGCTTCAACTCTGTTTCCCATCTTTGAATAGTGCACCAAACAACAAAAGCATCCCAGAGGAACAATGATGAGTAATGGGTTTTAAAGGGATTTTAGGCATCTGTGAGTAGATGAAGGAGGTATTTGGAAAGCAAGGGGGACTCTCGCTGACATCTCTGAAATCATGCCAGGTGGGGGGCCACCTCCTCTGTCTCTGGGCCAGGCCAGCCTGGTCTGAGAGTGTGGGGGATGTGCAAATAGAGCAGGATGGGAAATGGGGTGGGGGTGGGGAGAGTGGCTGCTTTAGCTGCTGTTGGGAGGGAGTAGAAAGAAAGGCAGCCAGTGTAGATGCAGGAGGCCAGGTAGAACTGCTCACCCCCCATGCCTGCTCCTGCTTTCCCCAGATGTTTTTATCACATGATCTCTGCCATTTTTCCTCTAGCTTGAAGGCCAACAATGCCAGAGGTGCTGCTGCACACACTCGGTGAGATCTGGGAGCCAAGGAAACATGAAACAGTCTGCACCTTTCAATGCACCCATCTCATTAATCTTCTGCCTCTGCAGTCCTTCTGAAGAGCACCTACTTAAAGCTGCTCATTCATTACAACTCTAATAACAGCAGCGGGCATTACAGCGCCAGGCTTTAGCAGTACCCAGCCTTTGCAGCTGCAGGGAAACCAATATCTTTTTAAATACACTTGCACAGCAATAAATAAAAGGGATCTCAGTTTACCTCTTTATTAAACTCTCTTTGCTTATTGGAGTTAAGGGCCATATTTGTGTCTTGCCATTCAAATTTATTCATCTTATTTTCCCAGGCTTGCTGCATTTATTTCATGACTTAATCAGAGTTAACTGTACGAGCCTGTGCTTGTACAAAATCTTTCACCACCAAGCAAGACTCATTAAGGGCTCTTGTCTGGGGACCCCCATGAAGTGAGTGCTCCAGCATTTGGGGTGCTGAGAGCACCAACCCCTGGCTTGGATCGGAAGTGAGAGGAGAGGTTGCCAGGCTCTAATCCCACCCGTGGCATTTATGACTGCAGTACCATGGGCAAATCAGCTAAGATCTGAGGGCCTCCATGGTTTCTTCTGTAAAGTGAAGAAGGTTGGTCTAGAAGACCTCTCTAAGCCTGTCAGATGCTATGATCTTATTCCAGTTCAAATATTGAAAGTAGAAAGGCTGAGACCAGTGAATGCTGATGGAGGCCATTTTGTCTCTGCTACCCATTCTGGTCTACCCTGGCTGAATAGACTAGGAATGTGGTATGATGGAAAGAAAAATAGGGAGCATGGTAAGAGGGAAGGGCAACTCAGAAGATCTGGGTTCCAGTTCTGTCTCTGCCACTGACTCACTGTGAGACCTTGAACAAATGTCTTTTCTTGTTCTCAGTCTCAATTTCCTCAGCTTTCAGATGAAAGATCTATTTTGGATAATCCCTGAAGTCCCTTAGTGCCCTGAGTTTGTTCAGGTTCTTTCTTATTTCCAGGTAGAGATCAGGGAGGTAAATCTAATTTCCAAAACCTGTGGTTTGGCTTCTGGTTTCCTTAGGTTCCACCAGTCTCTCTATATACTAGCCTGGCAGCTGAGGTAAACCTCGGGACCTTCCCTTAATAACACCTGAAGAGAAAATCTGGGGTGTCATTCTGACTTCAGAGACACAGTGCTTTGGTGTCCGAGTCCTTTATTTGGCCAATAGGAACAAGCTTTATTTTTGGTTTTAATTTTTTTGGTCACTGCCAGCAGGGACCCAAAGGCACTACCAGGTTATGAGTCTACCCAAAGATTCACCAGTTGGGTTGTGGAAGCAGAGTGTTATAATGGAGAGGAAGTAGGTGACTTTGGGGAGTGGTGGGAGGGGAAGGTCAAATAGGCTCATTGGAGCTAGATGGGAGCTAGCCAGCTTAGTCATCTGCAAAGCAATAAATCATCTTTGGTCTTGCAACTCAATGACAATTGACATGGAAGACAGAATGATAATTACCTTCATTATCAGCATCCCAACACTGCTTCTAGTGACAAAGTCCTTACCTCATATTACCTCATTTCGTTCCCAAAGCCATCCTTGAACCAGGTAGAATAAGAATTATTACCACCATTTAACAGATGAGGAAACAGATTCAGAAAGGTTAATATGCTCTCCTAGTAAAGTAGATGGTAGAGTAGGAGCAGGGATTCTAAACCACTTTTTTTTTTTAGGCAGTTGGGGATAAGTGACTTGCCTAGGGTCACACAACTAGGAAGTGTCAAGTGTCTAAGGCTGAATTTGAACTCATCTAACCCACTTCTTCAGATCACAGGGATAAGGGATAGGTTCAAGGACTAGACCTGCAACTACACTGGTATAAGGATCTTCCAAGTGAGGAACCCATCCCACCAGTGCAGGTCAACACCCATTCTTATAGTCAGTTACCTAGAACAACAGTATTGAACTCTATCAAAAAATGGGAGCCATTCAACCAAAAATGGATAATGAACTTGTAGGCCACATATAGACATAATTTTAATATATAATATTATCTATGCTTTATTGTATTTTTACTACTTGGTTTGGGCTATACTTGGGAGCATGGTGGGCTACATGAAGTCCAAATGATGTGTGTTTGATACCTTGGACCTACAGCATTCTCGTCCAATGACAAGAGTAGGATTTAAACTCAAGTCCTCTGACTTAGAAGCCAGTGTTTGCTCTCTGTATTTTGTTGTTGTCTAGCACCAAAGCTAGTCTTCCTTTTAGTTTATCTCTCACTCAACTCCTAAATTCTTTACCTCAAAGTGCTGGGCCTAGAGTTAGGAAGACTTGAGTTCAAATCCAGTCTCAAACACTTGATAGTTGTGTGACCCTGAGTAAGTCACTTAACCCTGTTTGCCTCAGTCTCCTCATCTGTCAAATGGGGATAGTAACAGTACCTGTCCCAGGGTTGTTGCAAGGATCAAATTAGATAGTAATTACAAAGCACAGTGCCTGCATACAGTAAGCACTATATAAATGATAATTATTATTATTTGGGTTCAGGCAAAATTTGAGTTAAGTACCATTGAGTGTGACATCATTACTTAAGCTAAAGAGTTATTTCCCTTCCCAAGAAGTCACTTCTGTATTCTATTGCTCAGTTTTTTGATCTGTATAATGGCAATTATACTGGGTTAGAGGATTTCTAAGCTACCTTCCAGCTCTAACAGTCTTTGAAAACACTTATAAAAATGCCTGATACCAATTCCAGGTAGGTTCTATTGCCTGGCCCTTCACAACCAACACCCAGTGGAAAGCTGAACAATTATGCGGTAGAAAGAAATCGACTGACAAACATTTATTTGATCCAAGATGTCAGCAAGATGAGGTGCTGTTACTCCTTTTTAAGGCTTTTAATGGTTTGAAAAGTATTTTAGGGAGATGATGCAATTTGAGGCATGTGTTATATTCAGTAGATGAAGAACTCTCAAGACTTGGATTCAAATCCCATCCATAGATACTTGGACAAATCACTTAAGTCCTCTGTCCTTCAATTCATCATCTGTAAAAAAGGGAGGGTTAGATTAGACCTGGTACAGGTCCAAGGTATGATTTAAACCCAAGCCTTCTGGATTCTAAGGCCAGTGCTCTAACCACTTAGCCATGCTGTCTACCTAGTGTGTGCGTAAGGCATGGTCCTTTCTCTATGTGAGCATGCAGGTTAATAGGCAAGTTAGGATGTCTAGACAGGTTATTAAAAGATAAACAATTTGAGGTTGGTGCAGGGACAAGTGAACAGTAGAGATGTATTATAGCCTTTATATGAGACTGGAGGGGAGACAGAAAAAGACAGAGAGAGAGAGAGACAGAGGCAGAGAGACAGAGACAGAGAGGGAGAGACAGAGAGATAAAGAGACATAATGACAGAGACAGACAGAGAGGGAGAGAGAAAGACAGAGAGGGAGAGAGAAAGAGAGAGCGAGAGAGAGAGAGAGAGAGGTAGAGAGAGGCAGATAGGCAGACACAGATACAGACAAAAAGAAATAGACAGACAGACAGAGAGGGAGAGACAGAAAGACAGAGACATAGAGAGACATAACAATGGAGACAGACAGAGAGGGTGAGACAGAGAGAGACATAATGACGAGGACAGAGAAGGAAAGAGAGACAGAGAGAGAGAGAAAGAGGGAGAGAAAACGAGAGGCAGATAGGCAGACACAGATACAGACACAAAGAAATAGAGAGACAGAGACAGGCAGAGAGGGAGACAGACAGACAGAGACAGACAGACACAGAGATAGAGAGACATAACAATGGAGACAGACGGGGGGAGAGAGAGAGACAGAGACAGAGACAGAGAGACAGAGACAGAGAGAGAGACAGAGAGACAGAGACAGAGAGAGAGACAGAGAGAGAGAGGCAGACAGATACAGACATAAAGAAACAGAGAGAGACAGAGAGGGAAAGAGAGACAGAGATAGAGAGACATTATGATGGAGACAGACAGAGAGACAGAGACAAAGAGAGACAGAGATAGAGAGCAGAGAGAGAGACACGGAGAGAGAGAGAGGCAGATAGACATAGATACAGACACAAATACAGACAGATACAGACACAAAGAGAGACAGAGATAGGCAGACAGAGGCAGACAGACACAAAGAGAGAGACAGAGAAACAGAGACAGAGAAACAGAGAGGGAGAGACAGAGAGTCAGACAGGCAGACAGAGGTACGCACACAAAGAGATAGACACAGAGACAGGCAGAAACAGAGACAGACACACAGAGATGGACAGAGAGGGAGAGAGAGAGCAATGTGGGTTGGGGTCATCAGGAAAGGCTTACTAGCTGGACCGGAAGGGGCTGCCCTCAATGTTCCCACGGCCCCTCTCCCCAAGATAACATCCAAAGCCAGTGGGGGCATTTCCCTCCTATCTGTGTTAATAAGCAATCACATATTTTTCTTTTCCATATTATTTTTCTGCAGCAGCAAATTACTGCTGACAAGTGGCAATTGATCTCTTCACATTATTTTGAAGCAATTATATTGAAATGGGAAACAATGCTTCCGGGAAAGCGTCTCGATAAGAGAACTGAGCACAATGCCCACATGAAGACAGATAGGAGCAGGCCAATTTGCACTGCTAGAAACTGACCAAATTCCCTTTCAGGGAAAATTAAGGTTAATTATTGCCTTTAAGATAGTCTGCTAAAACCTCTGCCTGAGTGGGCTGACTCTAGAAAACAGAGGCAGCTCTAGGAAAATATTAGAAAATGGTTTCAGAGCAATGGGTCCATTAGGGCAAGTGAGCTGTAGTGAGTAGGGGAGGACTCTAGACAGTCAGTCAACCAGTCAGCTAGCATTGATCCTCTTTGAAAATGGACAACCAACAGCAGCTAGCATTTGTTTAGAGCTACTGTGTCAAACACAGGGCTGGATGCTGTAAAGATATGGGGTGGGTGTAGGGAGAGAATCAAATTGGGTAAATTTTATAAGATATAAGTTAAATTACAGATGCTAGGGACCCTAGTGAATTCTTTCTCTCTCTCTCCCCTAAGAAATAATCAATCTCTAATTGATCATATTTTCATATTGTGAATTTTCAGGATCAGGGATTTTATAAACCAGGTATTTAGATCTAAGAGGGACCTTGGGGATAAACTTATAGTTCAATACCTTCATTTTTCAGATGAGAAAACTGAGGCCAGGAAAGGCGAAGTGATTTGCAACAAGGTCACACAGCTAGCTAATAAATGTCCAAGTTGAAACTCAAACCCAGCTCTTCTGATGGCAAGACTGGTATTCTTTCTAATACAGTATATTTCCAGTGGGGATTGCTTATGGGCTCATTCCAAAGAAAAATCTGCTACATTCTGCCAAGTTATAGCAACTCCAGTAATTATCACTTTCTCCCTTGTGGAATTATTTTGAATATGAGATGGTAGGAAGTGGGGGTGGTGACCACCCAGAAATCCCAAAGTGCAACGGCAGAAAGTAAGGGGCAGATAACAAGGATATTAACCTATCTCTAAAGATGCATTATGCTGGGTGATCCCTTAGGAAGTGTTATTTAGATCCGGGATTTCCTTGGCTTTCTAAGATGGGGAGTAAGTTTTTCAAAAGCTAATTCCTTCATATGTACTTGGTATCTATTTCCTTGTGGCCATATTATATACCTATGGTACAATGGGAACTTCTTAAGGGCAGGGATTTTGTCTTTGTCTTTGGATCTGCAGTACCTACCTAGCATGTGAAGACTTCCCCTGGTGGAATGAGCAGATGAGAATGATTTGGTCAAATGACCATGAAAATGGCTGAAGCAGGCACTGTGGAGGGTTGAAAGCTTGCTCAGACATTGAAGACATCAAGGCCATCCACTATACCCTGAGCCATCTCCAGCCATCCTAATTTTTGTCTTGCCCCTGGACTTCGATGACTCTGGAAGAGAGAGAGAGACTGATGACTTTGTGCAACTTTGGCTCACTTAAATCCATTTTATGTGCAAGTCAAGCCATCACACATGATGTCATTGGTTCTCTTCCACATGTTGTCACTGATCTTCTTTGAAAACAAAGGACCACCACCAACACCACCAACAACAAACCTACCCAACACAATCCGTTATACACAGTACGTATTTAACAAGTTGTTGTTGGATAGACTCAAGTCCATTTAGAGTCCCAGAGCTGGTGTTTTCTTTAAAGGGGTTAGGGTACTATAGACAAGGTAAAGCATACAGTACTCTAGTAAGTAAACTCCTTGAAGGCAAGACCTATAGAATGGTAGAGCCAAAATTGCTCAGACTCTGAAGTCAGAGGGTTTGGGTTCAAATCTTGCTTCTGATGTTTACTACCATCATGAGTGTGTGTTTCCTCTTTTGTACAAATAGAGGTTTAAACTAAATAGTTCCTGCAATCCTTTCCAGCCCTCTGTTTTTGCTCCCATGACTTCTGTATCTCCAGGGTCTGGTATCTAGTTGTGATTCAGTAAGTGTTTGTTGAATGAATAACAACATTATTATTTGATTATTAATTAATTTTAAACAAATAAATAATGATGATGAATGAAAGAGTGAATGTACTACAGGAAAAGTCAAGACCAAAATGCCAGAAAAAGGTGGATAATTTGGTTCATGGGAAAAGGTTAATAGAGGCGTGCTTTGGGAGTCAGTTCTCAGAAAAGTGGTTTGCAAACATATATTAGCAAACTAGAAAAGAAGGGTTAATATGGAGGTCAAAAATTTGCTGATGTGATGACATTAGTCAGGCCAGTAAAAGGAAGAGAATTTTATGAGGAATCCAAGAAAAGACTAAAGGAAACTAAGCAATTGAGCGACACGACAGCAGATGAATTTCAGTTTGAAGGAACAATTTAAACTGTTCTCACAAGCTGATGGGTTCTGAATTAGTTGTAACCTTTCAGGGAGAGAGAAAAAAAAGGGAAAAGATCTTGGTGTCACTAGTGGACGGCTCAATGAAGAATTCAGAACAACTGCTTACAGGCAGGCAGGGTAAAGAATTAAGATGTTAAACCTAACTGGGGAAGGGGAGGAAGAAGACTGAAATTATTCTAATGTGTCTGCAAAGTAAGGGCTTCTGAGAAAGTGGCTTGGGGTGGGGGTTAGGGCATCCTGCCAGCCCCAACCAAACCTCAATCTGGAAGAGACAAAAGTCACATCTCCAGGAGAAGAATAACAATGAGTTTATAGAGGCTTCCTGCTTTTGTGAGATTAAAGACAGGAACAGAAAAGAAAAAAAGTATAAGTGGAATCAGGATTATGAGCTCCCATTTATCTCCCATTTTGCAAGAGCCAACTGGTCACTCCGAATTAATCCAGGATAGAGAAAGGGAAATAATTTTTTTCTGGGCAAGGTCTAATTAACCCTTGGATCACATAGCTGCCAGATTTTTACAGACTCCTATCTTAGGAAGATTCAAATATAAGGATTAAATATAGGGTGTCATGTGTGGTTATCCTCAAAAGGATGTAACTTGTACAAGCCATCAATCCTTATGCTGGAGGGAGTCAATTGGGGTCAAGAAGAAATGTCTTTGCTCCATAGTATAGTCTTATATCTACAATTAGATGCATTTCAGACTGTTAGTTTGTCTCCAGGAACACTCAGCTGGGGCTTCAATTGGAGGAAGGTCCTTGGGCCCTGTGGATTTGTCTGTCAATTTTTCAGTTCCAAGTAAGCTAAGAAATTCTCCTCCTCCACTAAGAAGTATGGCTATAACCCTACATGTTTTCAGGGCTGACCAATGTTCTATTTGTCTGATGTGCCCCAGAACATGCCCCTGGAGCCCTGGGTATGAGTAACGTTGTCTTGTGTATTTAATAGGAACATATACAAAAGTAAAGGATTCCGTCTTTGTATCCCCTGTACAGTGCCTATCTTAAGTACCCAGTAAATAATTAATAAATGTTTGTGAAATTAACCTGAATTCATGGGAGCCTGTATCAGTATGCCCTCTCTACTACTGATGTCATAAATTTTGGAGGTAGCACTCGATTGTTGTCTTTGATGCTGCTTTGCATATTTCTTTTAAAATTAGGTTGTGCACGACTATTATAGAAGTCATTTGCACAACTACACAGATATGGCCCATATTGAATTGCTTGCCTTCCCAAAGGGAATGGGTGGGGAGGGAGGGATGAAGAGAAGCTGGAACTCAAAGCTTTAGGAACAACTGTAGAGTATTGTTCTTGAAACTAGGAAATAAGAAATACAGGTAATGGGGTATAGAAATTTATCTTGCCCTTCAGGACAAAAGAGAAGATGGGGATAAGGGAGGGATGTTAGAAGGGAGGACAGATTGGTGATAGGGGTAATTAGAATGCTCAGTGTTTTGGGGTGGGGGGAGGAGAGAAATGGGGAGAAAATTTGCAACCCAAAATTTTGTGGAAATGAATGTTGAGAACTTAAATAAATACATTTAAATAAAAAATAAAAAAATAAAATAAAATTAGGCTGTGTTTTTTGAAATTATTATTAGCCTATCAGAAATAATCAATATAGACAAAAAAAATCTATTAGTAAATCTCTCTAGATAAGTGCTTGTGCTGATTACATACTCAATGCTTACAGTCTTACTTTCAGGAGAGGGATCTTGTTTCTGTTTCTAGCACAAATTACTGCCTTAGTGCCACATGAAGAGAAAAAAAAACACATTCTCTACCTTGACTAGGTTGAGCGTCCTCATTATTCAAAGGGCATGCAAATGAGCCAGGTGCTCTGTTCAAATTGCCAGGAAACCGTGTAGTCCAGCTGCTGAAAAGTAAATCATGGGCACCCCTCATGTAAAGAACTTCAGTCTTTTGAATGATCATAAATTCATCAGTAGGTACTCTCCACCAGAATGCAGATCACAGCTCCACAGTTTGGTAGATGGTTTAGTGAGTGGTTGTGTCTCCTTCCCTACCCCATCAAAAAATAAGTGATCTCTTGGTAGTACACCTTCCAGTGATAAGGGTCTTTCTACCTGGTAGGTTAGTCCCTAAGGAAGAGTAAATAGTCAATGTCTGTGCTGGTACTTGAAACTCAATAGGACTTGTCCGAGGGAGCATGGCAGAAAGTTTAGTCTTAAAGTCTGTGTGTAAATCCCACCACTGCCATAAACTAGCCATGTGACCATAGGCATATGATTCAACCTCTCAGCTCTCAGTCTGGGGCAATGCTCTTAGATTACAAATTATAGACCTGGCCAATCTTCATACTTCTCCATTGTTCTAGAGTGGGGCTGGGGGGTGAGGTAGAGGGAAAAGACCTGACAGAATATAACTTTACTGGTCTAGTGTTTTTTTCTTGAAGAACCAACCCAGTGCCATCGCAATACTATGAAAAGGCATTGACGTTAGAGAACCTTTTTTGAGAAATCTTTCTTTAATTTCTAATTCCAAACTAGGGAATTAGAATAGCATAACACCTTAGATGTTTAAGGGATGGGACTTTGGAGACAAACCTTTCATTTTACATATGATGATAATGAGATGCCAAAAATGTTAAACTCAAGGTCAAACACCTAGTTAATAGTAGAATTGGGATTAGAATCCCAAACTACAGACTCATACTCTACATTATATTATACCAGCTCAGTCCCTTGCTGAGCTCATACTATTAATTCAACATACATAACCCTAAATGTCAGATTTCAGGAATTCTCAGGCTGGAAGACATATTATTTTACAAAGCAATTCCCATAGTTGAAGTGCAATATACTACAATCTATGTCTGAGAGGCACTGTAAATAATGTGGGGGGTTCAGGGTAGGGAAGGGTGATAACCTGTAGGGGAACTGATGGACTTACTGAATGAATGAATGAATGAAAAGTTTTTATTAAGTTTTTACCATGTGGGAGGCACTATGCTAAGCGCTAAGGATGTAACCTCATGAGCAAAGACAGGCTTTGTCCTTAAGGATTTTACCTTTTAATGAGGAAGAAAACACAGGAAAAATGATGTCCAGGGAGGAGTATTTCAGGTTAGGAAGTCACCAAGATGGTACCATAGGGAATTAATTGATATACCCCAACAAGGAATAATAGGTGATTTGATTTCATCTTGATTCATGGTTCCAGAAATGGAGAAAGAAGGTTAGACAGGAAAGGGCACACTGATGCTACTATAAGGTGGTTGGACAGGGGAGTGGATGGAGGACGTGGTTGGAGAGGAACAAGTGAAATGAAGCATGGTCAAGACTTTCCTGAAATAGTGTTCTTTGATGGGTAGGGAGAAAGTCCCCAGTCAAGAGATTGCAAGAATCTCCAAGCAGAATTTCTGCCAGGGCATGGCCTCTGGTTTGGACAGAGCAGTTGGCAAGGCAAGTGGAGTGAAGGTGCTCAGAAAAGAAAGAGACTGAAGTCAAGGGATCCCTAAGTTGGAGGAATTCCTTTGGTTTCTGGTTGAATATCAGGAAAGGCTAGTTTAATTATAAAGAAAATATCCTGGTCAGAAAACAATAAGGCTAAAGAGAGAGGTCAGGTTCTGAAAATGTAGTGGGTGGAGGTCACAGAGAGACAAATTAAATCATAATGTTAGGAAAAAATTCAGAAAATTAGGAAAATCGAATCCATTCTATTTTGTTATTGGTTTCATCCTGCATCACTCTTGACATTTTTGTAACTGCCTAAGTCATGGTTGATTTGTCTCAGAGTTAAGTTTGGAAATTCAACTTACCTGTAAATCATTCATCTCTGAGTTATGTTTAGAAGTTCAGTTCTCCTGCTAATCACTGTTCCATTCTTGACTAAAGAAAATCTGTTATCCTTGAAGGATGAGGTGGACTTCAGGGAGTCTTTTCTGTTATACAAGTTAGTCTGGTCCACTATTGCTAAACTTTACTTGCAGGTAGACTCAAAGAATGAACATTTCTTTTTTTATTCTTTTAAATTTTATGTGTTTTTAGTTTTCAACATTGACTTCCATAAGATTTTGAGAACTAAATTATCGCCCTCCCCAAGATAGCATGCAATCTGATATAGGCTATACATGTACAAACATATTAAACATATTTCCACATCAGTCATGTTGTAAAGAAGAATTAAAACCAAAGGGGAAAACATGAGAAAGAAGAAACAAATTTTAAAAAAGAGAGAAAAGAGTATGCTTCGATCTGCATTCAGACTCCATAGTTCTTTCTCTGGATGTGGTTGGCATTTTCTATCATGAGTCTTTTGGAATTGTCTTAGATCATTGCATTGCTGAAAAGAGTTAAGTCTATTAAAGTTGGTCTTTGCAGAATGTTGCTGTTACTGGGTACAATATTCTCCTGGTTTTGCTTACTTCAGTCAGCATCAGTTCACGTAAGTCTTTCCAGGTTTTTCTGAAGTCCACGTGCTCATCATTTCTTATGGAGCAATAGTATTACATTACATTAATATATCACAGCTTGTTCAGTCATTCTTCAATTGATGAGCATTCCGTCAATTTCCAATTCTTGGTCACAACAAAAAGAGCTAATACAAACATTTTTGTACATGTGAGTCTTTTCCCCATTTTAATGATCTTTTTGGGATACAGACCTAGAAGTGGCATTGCTGTAGTTCCAAACTGCTCTCCAGAATGGTTGGATCAGTTCACAATTCCATCAATAATGCATTCATGTTCCAATTTTCCCACATATTCTCCAACATTTGTAATTTTCCTGTTTTGACATGTTAGCCAATCTGACAGGTACGATGTGTGATACCTCAGAGTTGTTTTGATTTGCATTTCTTTAATCAATAGTCATTTAGAGCATTTTTTCATGACTATGGACAGCTTCCATTTCTTTATCTGAAAGCTGCCCATTCATATCCTTTTACCACCTATCAATTAAGAAATGACTTGTATTCTTATACTTTTTAAAGTTAATTTATTTATTTTTAGTTTTCAACATTTACTTCCATAAGTTTTAGATTTTTTTCTTCTCCCTCCCTCCACAAGATGGCATGCAATCTGATACAGGCTTTACAAATACATTCCTATTAAACATATTTTTACATTAGTCATGTTGTGTGGAAGAATTATAATGAATAGGAGAAACCATGAGAAAGAAAAGACAAAACAGAAAAGGGAATAAAAGAAAATAAATAGTCTGCTCAGTTCTGCATTCAGAATCCATAGATCTTTCTCTGGATGTGGATGGTATTTTCCATCATGATCCTTTGGAATTGTTTTAGGTCCTTGCATTGCTGAGAAGGGCTTAGACTATCAAAATCAATCATCTAAGACTGTGCCTGTTACTGTATACAACATCTTATTGGTTCTGTTCACTTCACTCAGCATCAGTTCATATAAATCTTTTCAGGTTTTCTAAGTTTGCATGTTCATCATTTCTTATAGCACGGTAGTATTCTGTTACATTCCTATACCACAACTTACTTGGCCATTCCCCAATTGATGGGCATCCCCTCAATTTCTAGTTCTTGGCCACCACAAAGAGAGCTGCTACAAATATTTTTGTACATGTAGGGCCTTTTCCCATTTTTTATGATCTCTTTCCCATATAGCCCTAGAAGTAGTTGTGTTGGGTCAAAGGGTATGCACATTTTTATAGCCCTTTGGGCATTGTTCCAAATAGCACTCCGGAATGGTTGGCTTACATCACAGCTCTGCCAGTAATGAATTAGTGTTCCAACTTTCCCATATCTTCTCCAATATTTGTCATTTTCCTTTTTTGTCATCTTAGCCAGTCTGATAGATGTGATGTGGTACCTCTGAATTGCTTTGACTTGCATCTATCTAATCAATAGTGATTTAGAGCATTTTTTCATATAACTCTAGATAGCTTTAATTTCTTCCTCTGAAAACTGCCTGTTCATGTCCTTTGACCATTTATCAATTGGGGAATGACTTGTATTCTTGTAAATTTGACTCAGTTCTCAATATATTTTAGAAATGAGGCCTTTTTCAGAGACATGCACAGTAAAAACTGTTTCCCAGCTTTCTGCTTCGCTTCTAATCTTGGTTGCATTGGCTTAGTTTGTGTAAAGCCTTTTAAATTTAATGTAATAAAAAATTATCCATTTTGCATTTCACAGTATTCTCTATCTCTTGTTTGGTCATAAATTCTTCCATTCTCTATAGATCTGACAGGTAGACTACTACTCACTCTCCTAATCTGCTCGTAGTCTATGTTTAAATTATGTATCGATTTTGACCTTATCTTGCTGTACGATATTAAATTTATTAGTCTATACTTAGTTTTTGCCTTACTCTTTTCCAGTTTTCACAACAACTTTTGTTAAATAATAAGTTCTTATCCCAGAAGCTGAAGTCTTTGGGTTTATCCAACAGTAGATTATTATAGTCACAATGAACATTTCTTATTGACAGTATGGAAAGAGGATTTTTTTTGCCAGCCCCTCATTTACAATTCCCAGCCAGTCACATTGTTCCTCATTTCTATGATGCTACAAGCTTTGTAACCAATCATACTGTTTCCACATCTATGATTCTGCCTTCTATTCTGAGAGCTCCTTCTTTTGCCCACAAAAGAGAGCTGTCCCCCTCATTTGGGGTGTTAGCTTTTATGAAGGGGCTTAGTTAGACCTTATTTATTAGCAAATTCATGCTTTGTCAATAAATTGATCATACTGGGAACTTTGTGCTTCAGTTTACCTTAATTTTGATCACAATACTTCCTAACAAGTAAAGTATTCCCCAAGAGGTATGGGCTTCCTCATCTGTTTGTGAGTTCTCTCACATTTGATATCTTTAAGCAAAGAAGGTATATAAACATTTGTTGGGTATACTGTAAAGAGGATACTTTTTCAAATACTGGTTAGACTAAGGTGTGGTTATATTTCCTTTTAATTGTGAATTTCTAAGATTATGTTGTGATATTAGTTTATTGTATCACCCAGTATGTCACAAGAGTGGATACCATCTCAACCTCTTCTTCTCTCAAACATTTTCAACTTGATCACTTAAAGCATCCTCCCTCCACTCCAGGAAATATACTTCTGATTTTCCAAAGAGGATAAACAGAAAAATAGAATTTCATTTACAAATTTCTCTTTCACAATTAATTTTCTGTGAAGGAGGGGGGATCTTTCTTTTGGTCACTTTCAGTTTGATTGACATGTTTTGTTTTTCATATTACAAAAATTTACAGATTATTCTCACTTGGCGAGAGGTCTTTGCAGCAAAGCAAACCATCCAAGTTAAACTAATAAATGCAGTGATCTCATCTCAAAGTGCATGAAACATTTTATGTCTATAGCTCACCATCTTCTATTAAAAAATTAGAAATCTATTTTCTTTCCTTTCAACCTCCACCTCATTGAAAAAAGAAAAAGACAAATTTCTTGCAACAAATTTGCAATCAAGCAATGTCTATACACACATATACAGACATATGCACACATATACACACATATATATAAGTGTATTTATATACATGTATATAAATGCATATACATACACTTATACACATATATGTATTCATGTAGGAACACATAGATATATACATACATGTATATGATAGATTTGCATGTATATGTGCACACAGAGATATGTGTGCACATATACAGACAAATATATGTTTATATACGTATATATGTACATATCTATGCATATAGCCATTGGAGAAAATTGTTTTGCTTGACAATGCAAGTTTGTTGCAAGAAATTTTTTCCATTTTTTTCAATGCAGCAGGTCTGTGAGGGAAAGAAAATAGATTTCTGTGTGTTTTTTTAATAGAGACATGGAGGAAGTGCTACAGATGTGAAATGTTTCATGCACTTTCAGATGAGGTCTCTGTATTATTAGTTTAACTAAAACATATAATATATAACCTATATATAAAATTATATATATGTATATACCTGTATTATATATAGTTGCATATACATGTGTACATGTCTGTATATATACACATATATGTGTGTATATGTATATGCATGTATGTATATATGTTTATCCATTACAGAAAAGTGGTGACTTGAGGGTGCAGAATGAGAACGTGCATACACACATATATGTATACATACTTATCCATATACACACATATTTCTCATTTTGTACCTTAATCTACCACTTCTCTGTAATGGATAGTTTACCTATTTTTTTTCAGAATTACTCTACAGATAACCCTTACTTTTAGAACCAAAATGAGGTCAAGTTAATCAAGACAGTCTCTTAAATCAATCCAATGTGATAAGAGTTTACAATTATCTCCATGTGCAAGGAACTGTGTGAGACACTGAGCAAACCAGTATTAAAAATATTTCCTGTTCTCAAGGAGTTCATATACCATAACATGCATTACATGATTTGGATAAGTATATAACTATATCAGAAGGAAGAGAAAGCAATAAATAGATCCTTTCCTGGCAAAATGAATTTGAAAAACGATGTCAATGCCATATGCCATCCCAAAGTGAGCTCTCAGTGAGCACCAGTGAACAAAGGGAGAAAGCAATATTACACATCAGACCTGGGGACTGTCTTTCAACCGAAGAACAATATTGGTGGTCTGGTGCTCCAGGAAGTGATGGAAGGGAAGACTTGGGAACCCTTCAAGAGACAGTTAGGTGCCTCTTAAAGAAAATGGCATTAAGAGAAATGAGCCTTAGTGGACTGAAGAGTCCTTTTCCCTTCTAGCAGTCCATATGTTCTCATGATGTGGCCTTTGAACATTACACCCTTCAATTAGCTCATAATTACTGTCCATGCCATATGAATTATGCATTATTTGATGTAAATTCAGGTCTCCTGACACTGAACAAATTGGTGGTTGTTAAGGATCCTGGGGTAATTACTAAAACAAGCCCAAGAGATTATCTGAGAAAATAAATGGTATCTGGTTGCACATTCTTCCATTCAAACAACACTTCTGCCTGATATAAAGTTCTCCATAATGCTATGGGCCCTTCTTTCACAACAGGACATAGAGATGAGTGCTTTGCTTAACCTGGAATGCAGGGAAGAGATAGACTGGGGCCTCCATCCTCCTCGGAATGATGGCAGCCTGCCCAATTGCTGAAGCTGAGAGAGAAAGATTGATTTTAGGTCAATAACTGCTGCAAAACATACGTTGCCATGATATTCTGCAGAGAGCACAGTCCCTGCTGCTCTTTGATATCTACATTATCACATATACTATATGTCATATAGGACAGCTAGGTGGCTCCATGGTGCATAAAGTGTTGGTCTTGGGATCAGGAAGATTAATCATCATGAGTTCAAATCTAGCCTCAGACACTAGCTGTGTGATCCTGGGCAACTCACTTAACCTTGTTTGTCTGTTTCTTCATCTGTAAAATGGGTTGGAGAAAGAAATGGCAAATCACTCCAGTATCTTTGCAAAGAAAACCCCAAAGGGAGTCAAGAAGAGTTGGACATGACTGAAACAACTCAACAACAAACAACAAAAAAGTCATGTTATGGGATGATTTTCTACCCTTACCAGTGTATTTGTGTTATTACCCTTCAGCCTCCTTAGTTGGGAACTCGGTGATTTGGAACTTGTGATTGGATTCAAATTCTTCTTGGTATATGACACCTATGAAAAAAGGTTTTCTAAGTAAATGAACAGTGTTGTTCATAATATTGTCTGGCCGAAGAGAAGAAGCTGTTGTTAAGCATCTAGGCAGCACCCATTTACAAATGTTAATTACAAACTGAGTCACATTTGGTAAACCTTTAAGGTAGTTTCCAAGAACACCTTTAATATATTGTGATTCTCAGATACGTGTGACTAGATTTGTCTCACTGGACTTTAGTGGAGAACCAGCTCCCAAAATACCGAATAATAAAATAGAAATGTAAAAAAGAAAGCAAATTTGATTTTGCTTAAGATTTATAAAGTGGTTTATTTTCCTAACAACAGTTCTGTGAGGAAGAGAATGAAAGTACTTCTACTCCGTTTTACAGATGAGAAAACTGAGGCCCAGAGATGTGACTTGCCCATGATCAAATACAGGGTAGTACCAGGAATCAAACTTAGGTCTTCTGACTACGAGACCAGTCTTCTTGTCATTACATCATATTTCCTTTCATTACTTTTATTATTGGATAAGTACATTTCTTTTCAATATATCATAATTTTAGATGTTTTGCAGACTGGTCTTTCCTACAGTAAGTCCAAATTTGCAGCACATAATGATATGTGTGCATCATGCATATAGTTTTCTTCATTCTTCTATTCAATTCTAAGACCATTATCAAATTAATACCATCATTACTTGTAGGAAAAGTGTGTCAGTTTATCCATTGGCTTCTTTTACCAACCCAGTAAGTTTCCAAAGATGGCTCTGGGGAAGAGAATGAGACTGGTGACTTTGTACAGTCCTGTCTCACTTCAACCCAATTCACTTGCAAGTCAAGTATCATCTTCCTGATATCATGGTCCTCTTCAAGAAAGAAAGACAAACAACAGAAACGACAATTTTCAAACCAAAACACCTCGATTTGTATTATTTCACCCTATTAAAATGTATATTTCTTGAGGACAGGAATAGTCTGCTTTTGCTTTTGTATCCTCAGCTCTTAACTCAGTACTTGTCATATAGTAAGAACTTAAAATCCTCTTTTATTCATTCATTCTTGTCCAGAGTTCACTGGTTAAAAAAAAAAGACATAAAGACATAAGATGGCTCTAAACACTCCTCTTCCCTTTGGCAAACCCTCTGTCAATTTAAACTCATATATTACTAACATATCATTGCCATTCCATTTCATTTACAGGATGTTTCAATAAAATTATACACGTCTTAACAACTGATATATTTGTAGTGAAAATAATGGTGTTAAATATCACTATACACAGCTCGAGGGAACAAATATTCAAAATGTTTGCCATAAGGTTTTTTGAATTTTTGAGAACAAAGGCACAGAGAGAGAAAACATGTAGAAATACGTATGTGTGTGAATCTTTGTTCCACTCACCTTCCAGGTAAATGAGTATCTGCACAACCTTGTCTTCAAGCTAAGTGCATAACCTTGAAATGGAGCTAAGACTAAGAAAGGGACCTTCCCTATACACACACACACACACACACACACACACACACACACACACACACACACACGCACCCTCAACACATATGAGCATCTGTTTGCATCTCTATGACATTTTTCATTTCTGAGCAAACACTTTAAAAACCACTTATATTGCTTAGTCAAATGTGATTCTGCCATTTTGAATTTGTAATTGCTTTTACCCATGTTTGCAATTAGTGGCACATCACCAGTGTCAACTGTCAGTCATTATCGGGCAGCATCAGTGAGCCTGATTCCATCTACATTCACAAATGTCTCATCAACATTCAGACAGATCTACTGAGTATTTCCATAAAACATCTACCAAGACTACAGCAATTCCTACAGCTCACCCTCCTTTAACCAAGGCTTTGAGATCTGGTTATGATATTATATAGGACAACTAGGCTCTAGCCAGGTCTGTTGGTCTCATGTATCCCTAGCTGTTAAGTGACTGGTTCATTTTGTTCTTCTAAGATGAAAAAGAACAAAGACAAGGCATTCTGCGTGGTGTGTAGCAGTGTTCCTGACAGACTGTTGCTCTGCTGATCCAAGAGGTAGAAAAATCATGATGGATTGTGGGGAAAAGTAGAGGAGGAGGGGAAGGAAAGAAGAAAAGAAGGAATTTGGGTATAGAATCTCTGCTTCTATTTAACTCTGGTATGTAGATGCAAACATATACATTCCCTTATAATTATGACATAATATTATAAAGATACCCATCTCCATACTCATGTTAAATACTTACTATAAGTGTTAAAGAAGTGGATACCAATCAGCGATTGTTTGTATTCAGAGATGGAAAAGTTACTGAAATGTTTTCCAGAAAGTCCCTGAAAATGTGGATGTCAAAATATATTCTCTGGAGTCACAATCAGGATAGAGACAGGCAGGATAAAGCAGGATATCTGGTATGCACAACAAGAGGCCTCTCCCTGAGTGCTGACCCTGAATAACATAGCAGTGAAATAATGCCTATTTTGGAGGAGGGGAAAAAAAATGTTTCAGCTTTCTGACCCCTCTGATTCCTGATTCATCTTTGCTGTATGATTTTGGGTTGGTTGGCCTGATGAAGAGCCCTCTGGATCTAAGAAATTATAAGTAATGGTCACTGAAGGCAAAGGCTAAAGAACACACAGAAATCATTAACTCTTTACCTATGGCCTGGTTCTAGAAGTTAGGACTAGTAGCTAACTCAGAGGACAACATAGCCTCTGAATTGGACAAGCTGTAATTTTAAAATACAGCAACTGTTAGACACTGGCAGAAATAAAGGCTGCTGTGTAATATAACCTAGTTCCCTCTTCCCCCAAGAAATAAACATTTTCTGTCGAATTTTCTCAGGGAAACTTTCAGCTCCAGTCAACATGCCCTAACAAAATTTGCTGATATAGTCAGTGGCTTCTCCTAAGAAACTGTTCTATTCAGTGTCCAGATTTCAATCTGAGCCTGAAGCAAATTTGGGGGGATTAGAGGGATGGGGAGGAAGCCAGAGAACAATAGTTAATGAAAGCTAACATTTATACAGCACTTTAAGATCTTTGAAGAGTTTTGTTATCCATATCATAGCATTTTATCTTCATAATGCTTAGAGGTAGCTGCTATTAGCATCCTCAGTTTTGTTGTTGTTCAATCACTTCTGTTGTGTCTGATTCTTCAGGACTCCATGTAGCATTTTTGTGTCATAAATACTGGAGTTGTTTGCCTTTTCCTTCTCCAATTCACTTTTCAGATGAGGAAACTGAGGCAAGCAGGGTGATGTGATTGAGGTCACTTGCCCAGGGTCACACAGCTAGCAAGTGTCTGGGGCCAGATTTGAACTCATGAAGATGAGTGTTCCTGATTCCAAGCCTAGTGCTGTATCCACATAGTCCCCTAAGGATATGGAGGCAGAGGTTTCGTGACTTACTTAGAATCATGTAGCTTTTAAGTATCTGAAACTGGGTTTGAATTTAGATCTTCCTGCCCCTGTCTATGGTTCTATCTACTTTGGAGATCCTTCCTTATCAATAAAAACCTTCCGGAAGGGTGATGTTTATGTGCCACTCAAAATGCACATACATCGCAGAATCATAATACCTTAAAGATGGAACAAATCTTAAGTTTCCTCATCTGTAAGATGAATGACTAGAATAGATGCTTCCTATGGCTCAGAGAAGACACATCACTCATGAAGGGTCATCCAGCTAATCAGTGAAAGACCTAAGACTTGGACTGAAGTCAGCTGTGTTCATTCTTCTACATACTGTCCTTGTTCATTTTCATGGAAACATAAGTTCTACCATTCTTATTCATCTGCTATTTGTTTCTGTAAATTGTGTGACCACATAAGCCTCTCTTTCTTCATTGGTGAAATAAGAATAATACTTTTTGGCACCCAGAAAACTTTGAGAACATTTTTCCTCCGTGTCAAAATACGGATGAGGATCAGCTGCCTAACAGAATGTTAAGTTCAGAAAAGAGAAGACTTAAATTTTTAATATTTTTGAAATATTTGAAAGATTGTAGAAGCATTAGATATATGAAGTCAAAATCTGATTTTTGGGCAACTTTCGCCTGTTGGTCCTGGTTCTGTCCCTTTAGAGTAAGAAAGAGCTTTCTAGTCATTTGAGATGACCAGTAAAGGAATGGTCTCTCTTTTAGGTAGTGAGTTCACTATCATTAGAGGTGTTCATGCAGAGGCTGGTCAGTCCCTTAGATTCATAGATGGTTGATATCAAAAGAGATGTGAGGGATCTAGTCCCACTGTACCTTACACAAATGTGCATCCTAACACATAGAAAAACAGAATGGCTTTTCCTAGATCTCTGGACTTGTTGGGGGTAAATGCATTGTGGAGTTTTTTGGCTCTGGGGTTCTTATTTCCATTTTGCAAATAGAGTAGATTCTGGAAATGATGAAAAACTCTGGACACTCAAACTTAGATTTCAAAAGGTTTAGATGGGTTTTGAGTTTTAATCCTGATGACATCATCCCTTTTTCTTCTATTCAATAAGCTAGAAGTAAGGGAATTTTCTCTAATGACTCTTCTTTCTGATTTACATATTATAACAGGTGCTGGGCTCTAGCAAAGAGAATAATGCAAATAGTAGATTTATATATTTTCAAAACAAATTAAAATAAAAAAGCAGATATCAGTACAAGAACACTTTTTCATCCAAAGCAAGTGTGAATAAAACTTTTATTTGGTTCTCCTACATCTGGACACATTTTAATTTAATAGATAATACCTACTATGGGCAAGATATATAATTCTTTTTATACTAAGGGCAAGGAGAATAAAAATGTTCCCTGCCCTCATGGAGCTAACACGCTATTGGGGCAGAACATAATAAGTCCACATAATCTGTTTATACACTGTAGTGTGTGTATAAGTGAATATAACAACATATACATCTATATATATGCATGTATAGATGCACAAATACATATAATATACATATATACAGCATGCATAATGTACATGTATTTTCCTGGTGTTGGTGCCTTCCCTCTGTTGATTTTACTTCCAATTTATCCTGCATACAGCTTGTTTGTACAGAGTCATCTCCTCCAGTATGCATGTTGCCTTTCCTCCTCTGTGGCAGAGACTGTCGTTTGTCTTTCTTTGCATTCCCAGTGCTTGGCACATACTAGGTGCTTAATCAATGTTTATTGATAGACTATCATTCTTTTATACGGTTATACCATTATTGATTGCCTATTATCCTAGCCCTAGTATGTGACCAGTCTCCAGGCATTGCAGATGAAGCATTTGAAAGGCTTTGATAAGAGTATTTTCATTTTTTAGCCTGACTGAGCCAAAAAATTCAGGATATCTTCCAGAGAAGTTTTGTAACAAAAGCAGAGTGGGAAGACTAAAAGGAGAAACCAATACTCAGTCCCCCAGTGGCTGGCTGGAAGCTCCACGTAGTCAGTATAGGGTTGTTGTAAAGCGTATCACCTAACAATCCTGGCTCGCCCACTGAATGTCCCAGGTTTCTCTCCTCCTTCCCCTCCGCAGTCCCCATTGGTAGGAAGAGGTAGCACTGTCAGGGAGTGGGGGTGGGAAAGGCAGTTGGATGTAGCAGAAAATATTCTGAGTTACCGATTGGCAGCTCTGGAGGAGCATAAGTTAGGTCTGATTTTTAGCCTTTCTTAATTGCCCTCAGCTTCTCTCTGGTGCCACTCTGGTGACCCATTGTCCTCTCCTTGGCACTGATCTGTCTTCCCTCACTTGGGGGTGTCATTGTACATGACCTGTCTGTCTCATTGGCTCCCTCTTTATTTGTTCTTATATGAAAGGTAGCAAATCATTTCACTTTTATGGGGCTGTGGTTTGCTCATCTGTACATCCAAGGGGTTGGACTCAGTGACCTGCAAGGGTCCTTTTGAAGGAGTGCTTGCGTGCATGTGCTTGTGCCCCAATTCTAAAATCACATTTCTCTTCAAAAGTCACATTTCTCCCTAGCCTCAAAACACTATCCCAGGCAGTTTCTCCCCAGCCCAAGGACACAGCCTGTCCTTGCCCCAGCAACAACTATTATCTCCCTTCCTGATACAGCAGCCAGTTGCACCTGTAGAACTTATTAGTCCGAACCAGCTGTGTACTGTGGCTGTGCACTGGGTGATAATGACATTTACTACTCACTGACCAATCATATGTATCCCAGACTTAGACATACGTATACTCCCTTACATTTATCTTGTCTAACAAGAAATTGATGGGAGCAAACTGCTATTCCTGAGTCAATCCTGACCACTAGTTGACTTTGTGATGTTTCAGGCCTAAAACCACACCTCCAGGTAGACCTCCCTTGGGATATTTCCCAATGAACTCTGGGTAAAATGTGCAGAAGATTCCAAAAGTGCATGTTCCTTTAAGAACTGACCACACCTTAACCACTTTCTAATCCCACCCCAAAACACCTAGTTAGTATATTTGGCACATGTTTCTTATAGAATATCCTATATAAACTTTACCTGTACCTCTCTAAGGTTGCAGGTTCCCTAAGAACTCTTACCTACTGAAAAGTATAATAAATCTTTACCTTGACCTCAACAATGCTTAAGTCTGTGAATTCCTTCTGGGCGACCTACCCCTGGGACCCCAGTCTTTGTGGGGGTTTCACCCCCCTTTCCAGCCCTCATCACTTTTGGGTCCAACATTCTGTGATTCTCTGTTTGCTCAAATAATAGTCATAGATTTTTGAAGCTTGGAAAGGATGCAGGGAGAACGGGAAGACATTTATGTTATGAAAATGACAATTGCAGCTCTAAGGTCCAAGGACAACCATTACATTTCACATACAGGATCATCCAATGTTAGAAGTAGAGAGGAGCTTTGAGTTCATTTAGCCCAACAATTACACTTTACAGATCAATAAAATAAGGTCCCCAATGACAGTGACTTGCCCAAAGTCATGAAGCTGATAAATGAGAGTCAGAATTGGAAATGAAATCTCTTGACTTCCAGTCTAGAGTGCTGGCATGTGGTTGTTCCTGTTGGTGGAGGGTTTTTGATGATAATGATGGTGATCTGGAGAAGTAGGAGAAGAAGAAGGGGTGAAAGAAGAAAAAGAGAGGGAGAAGGAAGAGGAAGAAGGAGACTAGCAAGTGGATTCTTTTATTTTGCTCATGAGGTCTTCTCTAGACAAGTCTCTTCTATACATCCCTACTGGGATACACCAAGAAAACCAGCCAGAAATGTGCCATCTATGTGTGGAACCACTGGTCACAATAAATGGAGAAATTTTGAATTCTGTGGATAAGTTCACTTACCTCTCCAGGGCTGTCCATGTAGATGATGAGGCTGATACACACATTGCTGGAGCTAGTGCAGCATTTGGGAGGCTCTAAAACCTGCCTACCAAACTGAAAGTCTACAGAGCCATCATGCTGACTACACTATTGTATGCCTGAAACTTAGATAGTTTACCAGTGCCACGCCAAAAAATTGAACTGCATTTACTTGAATTGTCTCAGGAAAAACCTGAAGATCACCTGGCAAGATAAGGTATGGGACATAAATCCTTTCTGGAGCTGAACTGTCAAGCATTCGAACTCTACTGCAGAGAGTGCAACTCAGTTGGGCTGACCAAAGTTTGAATGCCAGATGCATATTTACCCAAAAGACTTTTTACTGAGATTTTGCATAAGGAAAGCACTCACATAGTGGTCAGAAGAAGCTGTATAAGGACACTCTCAAGGTCTCTCTGAAAAACTTTAGTATTGACTGTGAGATATAGGAAATACTGGCAAGGGACCACAGCATGACGTGCCCTCATCAGAGAAGGGGTTCATACTTCATGAGCAAAGAAGAATTGTAGAAAGATAAAGGAAATGTGAGTTGTGCAAATACAAAGCCACTTCCTCTCTAAGTGTTCTAATGAACCGCTTGTGTGCTATGTGTGGTAGTGCCTTCTGAACACATACTGGTCTGATCAGCCACAGTCAAACACATGGTACCCTGACTCCAACATTATGATGCCATTGGTCTGAAGCGAAAATGAAGGATGAATAATATCACAGCCCTCCTCTGGACAGTTAGGTAAGATGCTCTCCTACCTTGATTGACCACTCTGAAGACTTTGCCTACCCTATTCCATCTACTAGTCAAGAGGGAACCTTCATCAGAGGCCATTCTTTGATAACCATCCAGAGATTGGTCAGTATGGGGAGCTGACCCAGCAGGAAGGGGGTAGGGTGGGAGGTCTGACCTTCCCTTGGCTGTGGAAAGAGATTGTCTTGGTAATAATGAGCTGCAAAACTGCTCAGCAAGCCTGGAGCTGGGGAGCTCTGGTCCTTGGGGCTTTCACCCCAATCCAATTTTGAACAAGCAAAATAATGTACCATGGGAAAATGATCTTGGTCCATTTCAGGGATGTTTTTCCTAAAACTTGCAAGTGTTTTGTAATTGTATCTGTCAGGAATATTAATGAACAATTACATCTGTGTAAATATTTCCCCTGAAGTTTTGCTGGGTTTCAATTTTTTTTGAGGGGAGGGGGTAAAAAGGGAGAGCACTCTCCCCACCTTTATACTCTATCCTAGCTGGGTAATGAAATGACAGAGCACAACCCCTTCTTTATAAAAGGCAGCCAACACTCCAGTCTTAGGGTCTTTATTTTTTTTTGTGTGTGTGGCTTGCTTTCTTTCTCTCTTTCTTTTTCTTTCTTTCTTTCCAGCCACCAACACAAGGATGACCTCTTCTATCCACATAATGCAGCAGTCACTCATGCATTAACAGCCATAAAGCCCCAAAGGTCGTTTCTATAGCAACCACAGGGGTCCTTAATGACCCCAGCAGTCCAATGATTCTGTTTTGTTTGAGAGTGAAAGAATAATAAGTCAGTCTTTCTCCCTCTCCTTCTCCCTCTCCCTCTTCCTCTTCTCCCTCTCCCTCTCTTTCTCTCTCTCCCTCTCTCTTTCTCTCTCTGGGCTGCTGCTCATTATCTGATTCCAGGATCAACCCCAGAGACAGAGCAGCAGCCAGCTCTGAAAGACAAGGGCTTCTCTGCAGACAAAGAAACAACCGACAGTTGAAAAGGACCTGAGCATGTCTCACATGCTGCATCCCAGGCAGTTGCTTTAATTCCATGACTTGCCCAATGAGTTGAAGCAAGTGGTCCTGTGTATCACCAGAACTGGGAGTAATAATACAAGGAAAACTCCAATCTGGAGCGGGCAGGCATTTAGAAAGTCATCGTGCAGACAAGCTTGAAGGAGGGCTTTCTATTGATGATATAAACCAGACACAATCAGACACCACAACTTCTTGGCAAGGAGACCTGTAATTTTAATGATGTGTTGAATAAGGGGATGAAGGCCCCTCACTGGAGCATGTGTGGAATTGAACTAAGACCAGTAAGATCTCTGGGACAAGAAAGTTTTGTAATAAATCCTACACCAGAAAGAGCCTAGCACATGGCTCTCTCATGAGGGTGCCTGGACCATCTTGCCACTACATTCTGGCCTTACCCTTCAGAATTTTCCGGGAAAGTCTTTTCTCCGGCCTCCCCCACCCCCCAATCAGATCATAGAGACAAATCTGAACTGGAGTTTGTCACCTTCTTTTTAAAACTTGACATTAAGTAGCTAGAGATTTTGCTAACAGTCACTTAGTGTACCTGGCATTATTTCAGGGAACAATAATCACACATGCAAGAAGAAAAAAAAATGTCATCCTCATTACAATTATTATCCTCTGAAAAACCAGCATTCAATTTATTGATTATCTACTGGCCCAAAAGGTTCTCCCAGCCTCCCTACGTCTTAAATACTCCCCTAGGGAAAATAGAAAAGTGGGGAGCTGTCCTAAATATATTTGCTGTAGTAGAAGAGGACATATATATGCTCATATGTTTAGTCTATGAATGCTGGCTGGTACTTCAAGTTTATACTCCGTGACTTGAGATAGCTGGGTGACACAATGGATAGAGTGATGCACCTGGAGTCATTTAATCTCTGCCTCAGTTTCCTCAACTATAAAAAAAGGGTACTAATAGAACCTACCTCACAGGGTTGTTGTGAGACTCAAGTGAGATAATTATAGAGAGTTTAGCATAGTTCCTGAAAAATAGTGTTTAATAAATGATTATTCCCTTCCTTGCTCCTTCTCTGGAGTTGTCAACAAGATAGGCTGTGTGATATAATAGAAAGAGGATTTGACTGGGAATCAGGAAACCTGGACATCCTGTCTCTGTCACTAACCACCTGGGTGACCTTGGGTAAGTGATTCACCCTCTCTGGGACTTAACTATAAAAAGAGGTATTTGGATTAGATGATCTCTAAAAAACCTCCAATTTAAAAACACTGTGGTTTCTTTTATTATAAAGCCCAAAGAAATTCTGTTGGCCCTCATATTTTCCATCAGAAAGGCCTTGGAATGTTAGGAAAGACCAACTCCAGTCATGCTTAACTCTTTGAATTCCACCTCCTTAGAACAACAATAACAGGGAGCAGAGCCAAGATGGCAGGCTAGAAAGATGAACCTGTAGAAGCTCCCCTTCCCTCTCCCCGCTATAGCCCATAAAATACCTGTAAAAAGTTACTCTAAACAAATTCTAAAGTGGTAGAAGCCACAAAATGACAGAGTGAAAGAGATTTCCAGCTCAAGACAGCCTGGGAGGAGTGGAGAAGAGTATAGCCCAGCATGGGTTGCTCCAGGAACAGGACCAGGAATAGGCTTCAGGGCACCACCTGCAGCAGCAGCAGTTCCCAGATTGTTTAACCCACAAATGCCAAAATAGCTTCAAAGGTCAGTGAGAAAGCTCTTTCATCTGGGTGAGAAAGGAACTCAGTCTGGACCCACCAGCAGCAGCCTCTGCAGCAGTAGCATCCATTTTTGGAGTCCTCCACCTGAAGACCTTGAGGGAATTGAGCTGCTGATCTGCATCTCAGCCCTGAGTGGCTCTTCTGAGTTGAGGAAGAGTACTGGCAGTGGAGCTGGTGGAGGGAACCCTGCAGGCAGATCCTGGGTAGAACAGAGTGACTGTGGGTGCTCCCAGACCAGAGTGCAAACCAGGAGAGGAGTGAACTCTACCATTTTGAAGGAACTGAGAACCTACAGGCTCCCAGAGTATACCCTCCCCTTGAAAAATGACTCAAAAGTCAAGTAACTGACTGGGAAAATGCCCACAAAAATGGGGGAAAATAAGACTATATAGAAGGTTACTTTCTTGGTGAACAGATATTTTCTTCCATCCTTTCAAATAAGGAGGAACAATGCATACCATCAGAGTAAGACTCAAAAGTCAAGGCTTCTGCATCCAAAACCTCCAAAATAAATATGCAATGGTCTCAGATCATGGAAGAGCTTAAAAAGGATTTTGAAAATCAAGTAAGAGAGGTGGAGGAAAAATTGGGAAGAGAAATGAGAACGATGCAAGAAAATCATGAAAAGCGAGTCAACAGCTTGCTAAAGGAGACCCAAAAAAATGCTGAAGAAAATAACACCTTGAAAAATAGGCTAACTCAATTGGCAAAAGAGGTCCAAAAAGCCAATGAGGAGAAGAATGCTTTAAAAAGCAGAATTAGTCAAATGGAAAAGGAGGTTCAAAAACTCACTGAAGAAAATAGTTCTTTAAAAATTAGACTGGAGCAGATGGAAGCTAATGACTTTATGAGAAACCAAGAAATTACAAAACAAAACTAAAAGAATGAAAAAATGGAAGATAATGTGAAATATCTCATTGGAAAAACAACTGACCTGGAAAATAGATCCAGGAGAGACAATTTAAAAATTATGGGACTACCTGAAAGCCATGATCAAAAAAAGGGCCTAGATATCATCTTTCATGAAATTATCAAGGAAAACTGCCCTAATATTTTAGAACCAGAGGTCAAAATAACTATTGAAAGAATCCACCCATCACCACCTGAAAGAGATCCAAAAAGAGAAACTTCTAGGAACATTGTGGCCAAATTCCAGAGTTCCCAGGTCAAGGAGAAAATATTGCAAGCAGCTAGAAAGAAACAGAGTATTGTGGAAATACAATCATGATAGCACAAGTTCTAGCAGCTTCTACATTAAGGGATCAAAAGACTTGGAATATGATACTCCAGATATCAAAGGAACTAGGATTACATTCCTACATGGAAAGATAATATTTGTAACTCTTGAGGCTTTTCTCAGTATTTGGGTAGTTGGAGGGATTATACACACACACACACACACACACACACACACACACACAGAAAGCACAGTGTGAACTGAATAAGAAGGGATGATATCTAAAAAAATAAAATTAAGGGGTGAGAGAGGACTATATTGGGAGGAGAAAGGGAGAAAAGGAATAGGGCAAATTATCTCTCATAAAAGAGGCAAGAAAAGCTTTTTCAATGAAGGAGAAAAGGGGGAGGTGAAAGGGAAAAAATGAAGCTTACTCTCATCACATTTGGCTTAAGGAGGCAATGACATGCTCACTTAATTTGGTATAAAAATCTATCATACACTACTGGAAAGTAGGGGAGAAGGGGATAAGTGGGGTGGGGGGATGATAGAAGGGAAGGCAGATGGGAAGAGTGGGCAATTAGAAGTAAACACTTTGGGGGAGGGACAAGGTCAAAAGAAAGAATGGAATAAATGGAGGTCAGGATAGGATAGAGGGAAATATAGTTAGTCTTTCACAACATGACTTTTATGGAAGTCATTTGCATAACTACACATGTATAACCTATCAAATTGCTTGCTTTCTCATTGAGGATGGGTGGGGAGGGAGGAAGGGAGAGAAGTTGGAACTGAAAGTTTTAGGAACGAATGTTGAGAATTGTTTTTACATACAACTGGGGAATAAGAAATACAGGTAATGGGGTTTAGAAATCTATCTTGCCCTACAAAATAAGAGAGAAGATGGGAATAAAGGAAGTGAGGAGTGTGATAGAAGGGAGGGCAGATTGGGAGAAGGGGTAATTAGAATGCAAGGTGTTATGGGGTGGGGGAGGGGAGAGAGGGGGAGAAAATTTGGAACTCAAAATTTTGTGGAAATGAATGCTGAAAGCTAAAAATAAATAAATAAACATAAAAAAAGAGTAACAATAACAACTTGCCTCTCTCTCAATTTCCTCATAGGCAAATCAGGGAAATAAGAGCGCTTACATCACAGAGTCATGACGACAACATGAGATAATATTTGTAAAGTACTGCGTAAAAACTTACCATTAACTTTACTCCTACGAATATCTAGCCCCTGCAGAACAGATGGTAGCTTGTTTTTTGCTTTCCTGGGAGGGGGGACTTCAAAAATTTTCTTTTATTGCTGTTATAAGAAACTGCATGTATTTGAATATTACATACTTTCATGGATTCTCTCAGGCCTTTTCCTTCTTAGCCGCCCTGTAGTGTGTGATGCTGTTGACTTCCCCCTGCTCCATCAGGTATTGAAAATTTGCTTTGACAAGCCTGCCACCTCTGTTTTCTCTCTCTTATTGTCTAGAAACAGTCATTCTCTAAGATTATCCTTGATCCTCTGTTCCTCTTTCTCTATTTTGCTTTTTGTTGACTTCATGATCATATCCATCTCCATTGATTCAACTATGAAGTCTAATTCAATGCCTCCCAAATCTTCATCTCCACCCTCAGCCTCAGGGACATTCCCAGTTGCTTAATGGGCTTGTAATTGTAGTATTCTAAGACTTTAGGAAAGAGTGGCTAGACTTGGAGTTAGGAAGACGCCTATTCAAATCTTGTCTCCCATACTGACACAGGACCCTGGACAAGTCACTGAACATCTACTACCCTTAATTAGCTGGGAATTTTCCACTAAGTCAGAAATGATTTCAAGTCTATAATGGCTCCAGAGGGAGAGTATCTCATGATGAGAAAAAAACAGATCCTCCCTACATGCCCATTTGAGTCATTCATCTCAGCATATTTCCACTCTACTTGGGTCTGTTACTATGTCTTTTATGGAGAGTCATCTACACTTGACAACTAAGAGTAGAATAGCAGAAAGAGCATAGAATTTGGACCTAGCATCAGGACCTAGTTTCAGATCCTGCTCTTTCTATAGGACTCAGTTTCCTTATCTGTCAGATCAGGAGATTTGATTCAATGGCCTCTGAGTTCCCTTTTGGCTCTTAAGAGATGTCATTGATTTAGATCCAAAGGACCTTTGAGGCCACTGAGTCCAATCCCATCTTTTTACAAATGCAGAAACTGAAGGCCACAGAGGTTACCTAACTTGCCCAAGGTCACGTGGCTATTAATTGTCTGAATTAGGACATGAACTCAGACGCTTCTGATTCTAGGTCCAGAATTCTGGACTATAATAACATATTAGTGCATAATAATATGTAGTTATTATATATAATATATTATTATATTATATATCATTATATATTAATATGATATGATAACATAATGTAATGTAATAAATATAACATAATACAATGTGATAAGATACAATATAATACAATAATAGTTAACATTTATATAACTCTTACCATGTGCCAGGCACTGTGTTAAGCATGTGTAATATTAATGTAAGGTTAATGGTGGATGGGAGAAGGAGTTAAAGATCTTCCTTGTGCATCAATAGTCCTCAATACCTTTTGTTAACTTCTGTTGATGCGCTGGGCATGAGGGCTGTGCCCTCAGACTCTGAAAAGTGTATAAAGACTCTGAGGAGAGGTTTTACTTTGGGGATTACTCATTGGAAGTGTTTATTTGGCCAGACGGGACTCTGGACAGCCACCAAGCGGCCCCCTGGCTTTAAAGACCCAGTAACTAAGCATGTACCGTCAGACAGTTGGATCTGCCTGTTGATCTGTGATGTATGCATTGCTTATAGTCCAACAGTTTAGAAGTTCTGTCTCCTGGTTTTTATTTCTCTGTTTGTATTTTCTCTGTTGGTGAATGTGATTAAAAAAGATTGTTGACCCCTCAAAAGTTGCTTTCCTTTTAGAAAAGCAGATCTAAGAACCTGTGTCCTTTCTGTTACAACCAACACTTTACAGAGATCATCTCATTTGATCCTCACCACAACCCTGGGAGGTGGAAGCTATTATTATTCCCATTTTACAGATGAGGAAACTGAAGCAGACAGAGGAGAAGTGACTTGCCCAGGGTCACACAGTTAGTAACTGAAGCTAGATTTGAACTCAGGTCTTTCTGACTCCAGGTCCAGCGCTAACTGCTTAAATTTTATGACACTTCCTTTTCCTCGTCCCTGTGTCCACCCTCCACTCCCTATCAAATATACTGAAGAGCAAACTCATTAAAAGACAGCCATACTGTGCAAAGAAAAATAGATGGGGGGGCAGGGGGGTTAGGTAGCACAATGGATAGAGCACTGAGCCTGACATATGCAAGCCCTGAATTGGAATACAGACTCAGACACTTACTATTTTTGTGACCCTGGGCAAAACACTTGACCTCTGTTTGTCTCAGTTTCCTCATCTATAATATGGAGATAATAACAGCACCCACCTCCCAGGGTGGTTGGGAGGATGAAGTAAGATAATTATAAAGCTGTTAGCACAATGGTTGGCACATAGTAGGTGCTATATAAATGTTGGCTATTGTTATTAGATAGATATCTATAGATATAAATATAGGTCTATATGTATGCATACATAGAGGTCAGTTTACATATATATATATGTATAGGTCTATAAATATGCATATATAGATATATATGTGTGTGTTTGTGTGTGTATGAAAAGAGAGAGATACAGATAGTTGTCTATACACATGTGTGTATAATTATAAATTCTTGCTTCAGACCTTTGGCAAATAAATCTGAAGATGGAGACAAAGCGTGTCCTACTCCGCATAGCCTTGAAAGTCCACACCAGTCCTCAGGAGACAATTTCACTCATTACAAGATTCCAGGGTGTTTTTTTAAGTGTTTAAAAGTTAACATCTTTAGAATTTAAAAATAGCACAACAGTATTTACAAAGACTTAGGATGTACATGTCTTTTCCTACCAAGGGGGAAAAGCAATCCACAAACTAAGTGACCAATTGGAGTGGGATGTGTTCCTCTATGAACAATAGTGCATCATTTCTATTCCTCCTCTGGTTTTCCCTCTTTCCTTTTCTGTGCTTTTAATCATCTTTGCGCCTCTTCCTGACTTTCTTTCCGCCCTTTGCACGTCTGCTATCCTGGAGAATCTTTATCCTCAACATCATCCAAGGTCTTTGTTCTTCCTCCTTCCCCTTGCCTTTGAAGAAGGCCCTGTAAATTCTTCCCTTTGTATCCTGAGTTTTCTTTCCCATAATCTTTGCCAACTTGCTCCAGAAGTCTTTTGCCAAGGCTGCTTCCAGAGCCCAGGTGGTGTTGTGTCTCCTCCCCACACCCTTCTCTAGGGTGCGGGCTGTTGTTCCTCTCCTTTATAATAATGATATAAAGCTTATATTAACTTTAACTCAGAGTTTGTTATGTAAAATGTTACACATGACAGCTCAGCTTTGCCCTAATTCTTCTATTTCCTGGAGCCTCTGAAAGATTTTTTTAATGTCCTTGTTCGCTAATCCATTAATTTCTATTTTATGACTAGAGACCTCCTTTGATATTCTTTTCAGTTAGCTAACTTTTCCTGTTTTCTTTGAAAGCCCCAGGTCCTTTGTCTTCCATCAGACACTCAACTCTCGCTTTTGTATATTTCAAGTGTGTATTTTATCCCCTAATGGTCAAAAAGTACTTCCTCATGTATGACCCAAAGCTTTCCTGTTTTAGGTCATCTGTTTCATAGGTCTGAGTTCAGAATGTGCTGGCTACGCCCAGTACACCCTAATGTCTCCAACACAAAAAAGGAAGCAGCTTTGTATTTTAATTTAATAGTTGGACATGCTCTTTTAATTTTAAAGTATGGACTGTTACGGTAAGCAACGAATCAAAACGCATTAGGTAGGTGTTGTGGAAAGGTAGAGGAAGCCTGTGTTTGTCAGAAGCAGGTGTTCCCCACCATTGTGATACTTTCTAACCATTGGTTTTCTCCTTCTTCTCCCTTTCTATGGCCAATGTAGGTTAGCTCATTATCTGGCTCATTATAAAGCTCATGAAAAATTACCATAACAAGAATTTGGTACTTTGCGTCTCATGTTAACAGTAAAGTTTAGATGTCAGTTATAAAAAATGTTTAATAAAGAGAGGCAGCATCGTACAACGGATAAAAGTCCAGCCTTGGAGCCAGGATGATCTTTCAAGTATATGGTATTTGTCATGTAGTATATGTGGAAGGTTATCCTTGAATGTACCTCTCATGCATAGTAGGAAGCAGTTGGAAGAGAGAGTAGCTACTGGATACTAGGAAGGAGCCTGGCATAGAGTGATTTGATGAGATATGAAAAGCAGACTATTGTATTTACTGTATCAATAGACTCTTTGGTGAGAATCAATAAAAGGCATGCAAAAGTGGGAATAGCTGAGACCCAATGTGACCATGGCACCAGTGAGTTTGGTCCTTGGCCATCTCTCTTTGTCTTATCATTATGTCAAAGCAGTATATCTTGAATATCTTTCTCAAGGGCAACTAGGTGGCACAGTGGATGGAGTGTCAGGCCTGGAGTCAGAAAGACTCATCTTCCTGAGTTCAAATCTGGCCTCAGATACCTGTTAGCTATGCTAATCACTTAACCCTGTTTGTCTCAGTTTCCTCATCTGTAAAATGAGCTGGCGAAGGAAATGGCAAAACGCTCCGTTATCTTTTCTGAGAAAAACCCTAAGTGGGGTCACAAAGAGTGAGACACATCTGAAATGACTGAACAACAGAAATTTTTGTCACGCTAGGTTAATGCCCCCTTATGTTCCAAAAATGGAAACAGATAATAATGAGAGTTATCATCTGACAGCGAGACTCTTTATCAGCTGTGATTACTTTATATTTCCCCTTCCTAGAGAACAGAGCCCCCAATGGTGTCATTGCTAGGCACAGTTAATCATGTAATGATTGAAGTTGGGTCTTTCCTAAGACATCTCTTCTCTGGTTTAACTTCCCTCATCACCTAGTCCTTTGGCTGATTTTGTTAATTTCCTATTGTATCTTCATTTCCTTTTGTAGTACCTGCGGTTCTCCTCATTGATAAGTAATTTTGAATTCTATACCAGTTGTGAGGCACTTCATGGACGAAGGTCAGCATCCAATTAAAATCACAGTTCACAAGTCCCCATTGGTTTAATTTTTTAACCAACGAGAGATCATGTTAACTTAAAAAATTCAATTTTATTTATTGAAATAGCATAGAAGGGGCAAAACAAAACAAAATACATTTCTACTTTATGATAATTAATAGGTGGAGTTCAGAAGGGGTACAGGCAGAACTTTCAGTTCTAACAATTTAGTTCTTTGAGTGACAAGTGATTTGTCCAAGTTCATACAATGAATCAGGAGACCAATAACTGATTCTATCACCAATTCCCAGGCTGGTTTTATTTTCATTTTACCACACTGCCCCACTAAATTGTTGTGGGCTGTAGTAGCCATGGAAGTCTTCATTAAGGAAGTGAGTAGCAAAGTGAGCCTTGGTGTATGGGTAGCATTCGACTAGGCAGCACATAGGGTAAAGGCATTTCAGAGAGGCATATGAGCAAAGAGAACAGACATAGCGGGAGTCAAGTATACAGACAGTGGTTTACTCCTTTTTGTTTCTCCTACTCCACTATCACCTAGTACAAGGTTTAGCTTTTATGACAAGCATTTAATAAGTATGTGCTAAATTGAATTGAAAGACTTAGAAAATCATTGAGTGACCTTACAGCAGATACATATTGAAAGTGGTGTTTTAGGAAACTGTGAGCAGCTGTATTTAGAATAGACCACTATTAGCATCAGATTGGACTGAGAAAAAGATGGGAGTAGAGAGTCTTTTTATAAGTCAGAAGGTCCTTTCTTGGGATTCAAAGGTTATGCTCTATGAATGCAGAGGTCTCTCTGGTTCTATTTCCTCCATGACCTCCTCCATCTCCCCTCTGCCCCTGAATCAGTGGTCTGTGCCCTCCCTTTTCTACTAGAGCTAAAAGTAGTACAGAAATTGCAGAGCCTTAGACAAAGGAGATCTGGGAGGGCATTTTCTTTTTTCCCAATACCTGGATCACTAAAATTTCAACCTTGGCAGCTAGCCCAGACTTCACTGAGCTGTGTTAGAAGTAGTTGCTGTGGTTCCAGGCTTAACTCTTTGTGCAGACTCCAACTCAGCTTGAGATTAAGGTACATGTGGATGAGTAGACAGATCTATAACCTTGTTTTCTCTCTTCCATTTCTGCTCCCCATCCTTACTCAGCCTATTTCAGTTCATCATCTTCTTCAGCTCTCTGTACTGATATTATGCTCAAATATTCCAATTGGTCCTGTGATTTCGTCATTGTAGGTGATCCATCCAGTGGTGCCAATAGTAATCCATTCATATCCATCCATCTCAGATGATTCTTGTTCGTGTCTTTCTCTAAGTCCATCATAGATAATCCACCCAAAGTACTGAGAGTTTTCCTGGTATTTTTCGTTAATGCATGGGGTCTAATGAAGCATGAATGTTGTCCTTTCCTCACTCTTGAAGCTTGACCATATTTCCTGCTCCTTACAGATAGATAGACTTTTCAGTTCCTTCTAGGTCCTGTCTCTCCCCACTAGAATGTAAGCACATGAATAACCAGTGGACAAAATTTTAAATCATAGTAGCCCTTTAAAGATTGTTATTGTTAGAGTTGAATTTATTATGATCTTGAGGTTGAAGAGTTGAGAGTTATATTCCAAATTTCATTGCTTATGAAATATATGTGAGTATATTATTTACTCAAAATTTATATTATTTACTCATACCTCTAATCTACCAATATATTTAAATGGGGGATATTATTTACTTAACTACCTCACAGGCATGTTGAGGTTTATTAAGTTACATTATACAAAAATTGTTATTGGTCATTAAAAGGCCAGAAATTTACAAAAAAAGAATGTAAACTCCTGTCTTCTTTTTGCCTGTATTTATATTCTCGGTATTTATTACAGCGTCTAGCACATAGCAAGTGTTTAATGAATGATTGTTCAATAAATCTCTGTTGACCTTACCAGTTCAACTGTTTTTTTTTTCCTTCTGGTCATACATGTTTATCTCATTGAGGACATTTCTTATGTCACAGATGTTACCAGCTTAAAGTAACAATGATTCCTCCCCATCTTCAGATGGAAGAGGAATCCCTTTGCTTAGATTCCAACTGATCAAATGAAAAAAAAAAGTGTGTGTGTGTGTGTGTGTGTGTGTGTGCATGTATATGTGTGTGTGTTGGGGGCGTGGGAGCAGGAAACAGATGGATCCAATGCTAAGTCCAGCAAACAGGTTCTTGATCCATATGCTACCCCTCAAATATTGTCATTTTGATCTTTAACAAAAAAAGTAGCATGATATAGTGTAACAAATACACAAACATATATAATAGACCTGATGTACACAGAATAGTTATTGGCATTACTAAATATATGTATTCTCTTTTTTAAATGTTTGGAAATATTCTGATGAATGAAAACAAAGTGAAATAGAAAAACATTATTGAATTCACTCTTGTTATTTGCCATTGTGCACGGAATCAACATGTACTAAGAGCAGAAGTATTATTAGATCCATGATTATTATTACTTTTTTAATATTTGAAAGATGTTCTCATACTCTAAAAGTCTGGGGTTCACCTAAATCCTTCCATGACATTCTCGTTTTTTTCTCCATTTGTCATATTATGGATGGTTGGGAGAGCTGTTCACATTGCCTCCCCAGTCTCTGCCTCACGTGGCCAATCTGATCATCCATGCTTTCCAAGTCTCTGGGATTTGTGAACACTCGATGAGTTACAGAAATACCCCACTGCTAGGAAACTGAGAAGCAACAATGACACAGAGATGGTCTTGGAGTTAGAAAGACTGAGTTCAAGTTCTGATATCTATTAGTTGTGTGATCCTGTGTAAACTGCGTTGTCTCTCATGGTGAAAATAAGTATGTTAACTGAGCAAGAGCAGATCCATTTTGTTTTAAATTCCATTTTGTGATTTTTTTGCTGTGTTCAGTCCTGCGGTTTTGCAAAGATACTGGAGTAATTTGCCATTTCCTTCTCCAGCTCATTTTATAGATGAAGAAATTGAGGCAAACAGGATTAAGTGACTTGCCCAGGGTCACACAACTAGCAAGTGTCTGAGAGCAGATTTGAACTCAGGTCCTGCTGACTCTAGACCTGGTACTCTATCTACCATATCATATAGCTGCTATTTACACAGTTGTTATATATGCAATTCTCTTATAAGAACAACTAAACTTTCATGGAGTGTGGTAATGATTATGTCTGCCCCCAAGGCTGGTACACAACTGATAAAACACCTGCTAATAACATTAAGAAACTAAAGCTTTGACTTGCAGCTTCTTTTGATCATAAGCTTACATAATTAATCAGAATTAGAGGTAACTTGTAAGTGGCCTTAGTCAGTGCCATAGAAACCTAACCCCTGGACTCAGAGATTGAAGCAGCTCACATTCCCCAGAGAGCAGTGCTGATCAGCAGAGACTTACTAGAACTACCAGGACTTTAATGAGAAAGGTTGGAGGTTTGTTCTAAGAGGAGTTGGTGTCTGTATGTGAAATAGTCAAGGTGGAGTGCGTGCATTGATAAGTATGTCTTATTAGTGTGCCTTCAGCCTTAATAAGCCATATGTCATGATAAATCTGTTTTATGTGTATATAGGGCATTACACATTGGTGAACCAGGAAATTCTCTAATCCTATTAAGTTATAGATGAGTTGCTGAATCGCATTCTTAGAGGGAATTTCCAACTAGGAGTTCCCTAATGGATGAAGTCACAGGTCTGGATGTCCCTCAAAAGAAAAAGAAAAATCAGATTATATTTCCAAATACTCAAATTAGGGGCAGGTGGAGTGAATAAGCATTTATTTAGCACCGACTGCATGTCAGGCATTGTGCTAAGCACTTTACAAATAATATCTCATTTAATTCTCACAGCCACCCTGTGAAGGTAAGGCAGGTGCTACCACTATCCCCATTTTACAGTTGAGGAAATTGAGACAGTCAGAGATTAAGTGACTTGCCCAGGGTCTCACAGCTAGTAAGTGCCTGAGGGTGGATTTGAATTAGAGTTTTCCTGTCTCCAGACCCAGAGCTCTGTGAACTCTGGCACCCCCTAGCTGCTGCTGAGCTGCTCAAAACTTAGCCACAGACTAGAAATCACTGCTTTATCAAGCCCAATTCTAGTGGCCATTTTATTGGTTACAAAGCTCAGGGTCTATATTCTTTGGGTGAAAAGTCACATTCTCAAGCTCCTCTCCAGATGACAAAGAACAAAATAAGACAGCACATTAGATGCATGGAGAATAAAATCTCAGTGACAGCTGCCAGCCTAAGAGACAGAGAGCATGGATGTATACATGTAAATATGCACGCACATATACATGTGTCTATACATGTGTTAATATACATGTGTGCAATATAACATACTGTATGTATTAAAAACACACATATACATACAAACATACAAGTTTGGAAACTATGAATGTACATGTCTATGAATCCATTGAGGTTATCGTTTATTACATACAAGGGGAAGAGGAAGGGATGTTCATAATGATGATCTTGGATCATCAAGGGAAAGATAAATAAACTAAGTATTCTCTACTTGGGAAATCAAAGAAGGATATGATGCATTTTATAATGATTTGGAGTCAAAATGATTAATTTTTAAGGTTTTGGTGCTAATACAAAGCAAGCTTCGTACATCTAGAAAATTCATTTAAATAGGACACTTTCCCTGATAGATGCCAAATAAATGAGGTATGCATGTACATACGTGAAGAGTTCTTTGCACTTAAAAGAGAGCAAAAATGACCAGGTAAGAGAGAATGTTACTTTCTAGAACATGAATGGATAAACCTTCCTGAGTGATTTAAGGTAACCACCTTACACTAACCTCATTTTTCAGATCATTTTAATTTCTTTCTTTTCTTTTCCTCTGTGTTGAATTGTTTGTGAACTGGTTGGAAGGATTAAGAAGTTAAATGAGCTCTTTCTTCTTTGTCTTATCAAATTCAGCTTAATCATAGGATATGTTAGCAGCTCACTTCAGGAAAGAAAGAGGAGTGGATGAATAAGGAAAATAGTCACAAGTTTCCTAGAAATATTAAACTATCTGACTTCCTGTACATATGGTAATTGTATGCTATTTTCATCCAGTGCTAAAATTCTAAGGGCACAGGAGAGCTTTCAAACGAACCTGAACTTTTTTCTCTCTGTGTTTAAATTAATGAAATCAACTCTTTAGTCTAAGTTCCTTATGAATTAATTAATACAAGAAGTTTGGATCTGCATAGCTCCAGAACATCTTGATGTGAAAATTCAGTGAGTGCATACATGTAATGTGGCTGTCTAAATGCTTGCTTCTCAGGAAAGCAAGAATAGACATCTTTATCATCTCCACCCCAGTCCTTTGAGGGAGACTTAGATTCTTAAGAGGAGGGGAAGAACAAGGCTGGGGCTATAGACCTCCCTGGTTTTCTCAGAGAGATAAGGTACTTGGCTAGAATTATATCTTTCTGCTCCCTTAAATAGTATTAATTTAGGTGATATATTTTTTAAGTTCAAACTCCTGACTGCTATTTCTTCCTAGGGATAGAATACCCCAAAGCTCTATATCCAAGACTTGACCCCCTTCCAATCAAATAGAATTTCCACAATGACCATACATGGAAAAGAGCAAAGAATCCCCTTTGTCCCAGAAATGGTAAAGCAGAATTCAGAGAAAGTATATAAAATACATACTAGATAATACATAGAATAAATGAACTCTCCTTCTGGGAGTGAGAGATGGCGGGGTGGGGGGGGGGGAGACCCAGATCTCACTCAAAGGGTAAACTTCTGAGGGTCTAGTGCATGTAGCAAGTTGTGAATAGGGACATGGTAGAGACTGCCAGCTCATCTCATACTGGCTTCTTCCCAACATAAAGGAGAGAGTCTTTCTCTCCCTTCAATGATCTGAAGGGAGGTTGTCATTGAAGACTTCATCTCTTGAAGTGGGAAGCCAGTAGAACCCCAAAAGACTGGATCTGTCTTCTCTTCTGCTCTCACCATCTCCACTTTATCCCTCATGTGGGCAGCGGACATTGATCTCCACAAATAAGAGAAATTTTTACACCAATGGACTTTGGGACCCAGATTACACTCAGAAAGAAAATTCTAATAACTACTCAAAATATTCATAACAGCACTCTTTTTGCCTTTCTATTTGTCACCAGACCTTAACACAGTGCCTGGAATACTGTAAGTACTATAAAAAATGCCTATTGATTTGACTGGACTTGTGGTAAGAAATAACTGGAAACAAAATGAATGCCTATCAATTGGAGAATGTTTGAACAAATCGAATATTAATGGATATTACTATACATTAAAGATGGACAAATACGAGGAGTTCAGACAAACATGGAAGGTTGGATGGGAAGTGATAGAAGATAAAATAAATCAATGAAAAGAACAACATTCAAAACAACTGCAACAAGGTAAATTAAAAGCACATTAAAAGAAAGATAAACTCTAAACAGTTGTCATAAACATCTTGGGTCTCAGAGAAAAGACAATGAAAAATTCAGAAGAAAGTCAGGAGATGACTTTAAGGACAGAAGAAAATTGAAAGGGGCAACTTTATGACTGTTCTGCTAAATTTAATATATGCCTCACAAAGACAAACTGTATAACAAAATTTCATGAATTCATGGGGAACACTCTTCTTCGTTTATGTACTCTGTGTTTTTTGAATAATGGTTCAATTACAACAAAAAAGGATTTTATTTTTTGTTTTTTAAAGGAAAGTGGAAGGGACAGAATGTTGTTAACACTGTCGAGAGAGGGACATTTTCGTGGTTGTTTTCACTTAATTTTTTTTTCTCTTTTACAAAGGAAGGTTTAGGTCCTTAGAGAACAAGTGGAGTGGGGGGTGAGGAGTGAGTTATATCCAGAAATAACTTTCATGGAAGAACAAAAAACAATGGCAAAACTTTTTTTTTTTTTAATCGTTGAATGTGGAAGAGACATGCATCCAGTCAGATGCCCCACTGAAGCGTGTGCATGTGTAATGGATGTGCAGGCCAATATACCCCAGCTCTGCCATTTTTACCGTCATGCGTGGTAACCACATCTTTTAGTTCCCTTATCCCTAGGAGTTCATGGACCCTTGCTCTCACCAACCATCACCACGCAGGTACCCTGTAAATGAGGCTTTGCTACACTTGCAGACCAAATGGGCTATGCCCAATGATCATGCAGGCCTCAAGGCACCCTGAGTGTGTAAACATTTACAGTACCGCAGCTCTGGCCAAGTGGCCACGTAATTGATTACAAACCCATGAATGTCACAGAATGTTATTTATAACCCTACCCCTCTCTTCCCACTCCCGTTTTTCCAACCATCAGATATGACTTTAGTTTATGCCTGGCTAATATTGGCAGCTTCGAAGTGCTGAGTGCTCTTGGGCAGGTTCAGGAGCAGAGAGAGTCCTTGGAGCAAATTAAAGAGAACAAATAGTAGTGGGTCTCAGCCCTGGTACCATTTCTTCTGAATGCCCAGCTCGCACATAATTATGCAAATATGTAACCAGGCTACTCAGTCTCCGCCCTGGCCTTTTCTGCTCCAAAGGTGTCTCTCCCCTGGAAGAAGTGCCAGGAAAACACAGTAGAAAAGAGAAACAGACAGAGAGACAGAGACAGAGACAGAGATGGACAGAGTCAGAGACGGATAGAGTCAGAGACAGAGCGATAGAATCTTTCCAAAGCATAAAAATAATATTAGAAAAAATATTGAGAAAAATATGAATAATATTGGAGGGTTTGAAGGAGGAGAGAAAGGGTAGAATTAAAGGTCAGCATGGTACACATTAACTTTATTGCCACATTCTGTTAATTCCACCTCCACTGTATCTTTTGCATCAGTCTTTACACCACTACTATGGCCACCACCTGTACATTTCTAGCCAAGACTCTAGTCTCTTGACTTCTTGTTTCTCACCTCTCCAATCTGCCCATTCGCTCAGATACTCAAATAGATGTGTGACCCCATGGATCACATGGGGACAGTCCCTCCAAAGACAGATTGCAGCCTATATCTATTCCTTCTAACTCCTAGTGACTCTTGTCTGAATTCTCCTCTAAGTTCATCACAAGAGGTACATTCAATGTGTCAGGCATTTTGATAACTTTATTTTGAAATTGCAAAGATGCCACTGGAACAAGAAGTCTATCCTCTCTGTCTCTGTCTCTTTTTGTCTCCTCCTCCTCTTCGTCCTCCTTCTCCTCTTTCTCTCTTTTTCTCTGTCTTTGTCTGTCTCTGTATGTCTCAGTCTCTCTATCTGTCTCTGTCTGTCTCTGTCAGTCTGTCTCTGTCTCTATCTCTCTGTCTCTCTCTCTGTCTGTCTCTCTTTCTCTCTCTCCAAATGACCAGCACATTTCTTTTTCTTCACTGATGAATTTCTTTGATAATCTCTTTTTTTCTGAACTAGCATTCATCATTAGGATGCTAAAGCTTGAGGATGCCAAACACAGCACATCTAGTCCAAATGTTTTCAATGTTAGCGCCTATTCATGTCCACATATACCATGTCCACTCCATTGGCATTGGCATGATCCTCAACCTAAATTCCTTGGATATCATCATGTTCCATAACTTACAACAAAACAATATCACTGAAAGAATATTAGAATTAATTAAACAGATGGCCTTTGTATGGGGAGAAGCTTGAGGTCATTGGAAGAATTTTTCAGTTGCCTAATGGTAATGCCGCTCAGTCAACCACTCTCCTTTTCCTGTTCAATTCAGTGCCCACCCTTATAGTATCTGTCTAAGTTAATATTATATGATGGACAAATTTTAGGTAGTATATTCTATGATTTATCATTTAAGGAAATGAACAATTAATTTTTTTTTCTGTTTTCCTACTACCTATCAGTGGAAAAGTATTTGATAAATAGTGCTTGAATTTAAATGAATTAAATTAAATGTTGTAGTCTGGGAATATGGATCTATCCTTTATTCAGATGACAAAGTAATCTTTCTAATAAATAGCTGTGAACATGCCTTTCTTCTACTCAGAACATTTCAGCAGCTGTCCATCACTTCTAGGATAAAATATCAAATCTTTGGTCTATTTCTGAGGTTCTCTGTGGTCTCACTCCAAATTTCCTTACCAATCTTATTTCACACTACTCTTTTTCATGTGCTCTACATACTATCTGGTCCCTAATTTCCTCCTGAACTCTCATATCTTTGTGTATGCACACAAACTACATGGCATTTCTTTCTTCCTCATCTCTACCTATCAAACTCCTACCTCCTCTATAAATCTTCACTGATTTCCTCAGCTAAAAATAATTTCTCCTCAAATTGTCTTATACCACTTTGTCTGGATGTAACAAATCAACAAATATGTATTAAGGACTTATGGTATTATGCCCACAGCTGAAAAGTTCATTGACCAAACCCAAGTTTCCCATGAAAGTAAAAGCCCATGTTTTGAATATTAACTTTTCACCTGTGTTGCAGAAGGAAGAGAGACATTGCACACCCCTGCCTCTAAGGAACGGAATATGACTGTCACCCAAATACAGAGGGCAATGGAGAGGTTCATGCTGGGTACGATTAGGCTACAACACTTAGCTAATGAAGAACTCTGAAAAATGGGAATAAAGGACATCATGGAGGAATTGTGTGATAGAAAAAAATATGGGTTAGTCACATGGCAAGAGAAAGAGATGCCAGGTGGGCAACCAGAACACTTGATTAGTCCCCTTGTCATATTGAGAGAAAGGGAGGAAGGCCTCCAGCATGTTGAAGGAACCCCTTGTGTACTCCCCAAAGCAAGCATGGATAGAAGTTACGTAATATAAGCATTGCATGAATGGATTGTGATGAGCATCACTGGAGGCAAGTCACAGAGGTCATAGATTTGAGTATTATGCACAACGTTCTGTGATAGGGACTGGAGATACAAAATCAAACCAGTCCCTGCCATTAAGTAGATTATAATTAACCCTGTGGCAAGGGACAGGGCAGATATAGCTTGCATACAAATAAAAAGTCTGTATAAAATAATACAAAATACTTCTGTTAATTTTTTTTAATAGAGAGGTAGAGTGGGATGATACACTTATAAAGTGATGTGTGAACTTTTGGATGAGTCACTCTTCTGTGCTGTAATAAAAACAGGTATAGAGCATAAAATCAAAACACCAACAATTTCTAGAGGGAAATAACAGCAGCAAAAGTAGAGGGGGGTGGGGTGGGATCGAGAGAGATCTTGTGTAGCAAATATCACATGAGTTGTGCTTTCCATGAGGCTCTGGATCTCAAGGGAGCAGAAAGGAGAACTCAGTCAGAGGCTGAGGATCTGAGTCCCTTCTTTACTGTGGGTACACTCTATTTCCTATTAGTCCCTTTTCAGTATGCTATGTGTGTGTTATATAGACACATACACATGTTGTCCTTGTGATTGGAATGCTAGGTCTTTGTCAGTAAGAATTGTCTCATGCTTTGTCCTTGTATCCCCAGCACCTTTAGCAGTGATGATGATGATGAAGATGAAGATGACAATAAAGCATTTATATAGTATCTGTGTGCCAGGCACTGTGTTAAGTGCTTTACAAATATCTCAACTAAATGGTCTACCCATCCAATCAACTATATGCCATTATCTGGCAAATAAGCATTTATTTCATCTACTTTGTTTCTCCCAATGTGGATGTACGCTTGTACAATATATTTTTAGAGCAAAGTGTGGATGGTGATTTGAATTAAAGAAGTAATAGAAGAAAGGATATGAAGAACACATGATCGAAAAGCAAGGTTCATCAGTCAAATTGTGAGAGGTGCCAGATGGGCAGTATGTACGGGATACCTATGAAATATTCAAAGAACTGGAGGAAGGTTGACAGTAGATTGGATAGATGCTCTAGGGAGGACTGATAGAAGTATACGAACAACAAATGCCTGGGACAAGAAGGTGTGGAAGGGTGGTGGAAGGAGGATCCCATAATGATGAGATCCCACATGCATCAAAGTATGACTGAGCCTCTCTGGACTTCGGATACCTCAATTGCAAGATGAGATACATTGGCTAATGGCTTCTAAGGTCCCTTTCAGCTCTAAAATTATGGTCCTATGGTTTGCAACTTTCTTTGACTAATGCTTTGCACATCACTTGGCACATAACACTCTCTTAATAAATGCTTTTTAATTGATAGATTGTTGATAATAATACTAATAATAGCTGGGATTTATATATTACTTGAATGACTTCCAAATATTATCTCATCTTATCCTCATAACAACCTTGGGAGTTGTCTCCATTTTCCAGATGAGGAAATTGAGGCAAACTTATGCAGTGACGTCTCATGACTAGTAAGCACATGAGGCTGTATTTGAACTCAAGACAATCTGAATTCAAGTCCAGTAGTCTGTTTACTGAGCTACCTAGCTAGCTCTATTAACTCATGGTCATCAATATGAACAGAAAAAAGCAGAGGTTTAAAGTCTGAATGACAAAATTTTCTAACTTAGCCCTTAAGCTCTCCTCTAGGAGTTCTCTTTTGCTTCCAGTCTCTATCACCCCTTCCTATGCCAGAGTCTTAAGTACAGCATGTCCTGAAGCATTTTCCAAGGTCTTCCCAGTCAAAAGCAGTTCTGATATACTTAGCCTAAGTAAGATAAGACTGATAAGGATGAATATTAGCCCTCCCAGGAGATTTGTGATTTGAGATTTAGCAAAGCCTGAACCTCTCTCTGGCTGTAGAATTACAGACATTAACCAGTGGGTGGAGGAGATTTTTTGAGAATAGAGAGACCATCCCAACACCTCTCACACCCTCCGGGGTTGGTAGGCAACCCCCTACTCTGCCTATTTAAAAGGAAGGCTAGCCATGCCCTCTTGGGTATAGGACTGAGAGCTAGTCATGTCTTTATATATATATGTGTGTGTGTGTGTGTGTGTATATATATGTATGCACATACGTGTGTATATATGTGTGTATATACGTATATATATATGTGTGTATATATATATATTTTTTTTTTTTGTCTATACAATCAGTTTGTTTGCTTCACACTAAGACCTGAGCCAAAATAATGAGTGTGACAAGCTCCAAGCCAGAATTCCCAGTGCTACAGGAAGAGAAGGGAGATCCCGTCACTGAGGAGTGGGCATGTGCTCTGAGTGTAGAATACAATACAGAAGACAGACCTCAAAGCTCTGGTTGAAAGGTGAAAGCATATTTTTTTATTTCTTTATATCTTTTTCAAAATATTTCTGCAGTCATGCTTTTTCTTCATCTTTGGGGGGAAGGGAGAGTAGTCTCCAGGGTAGACTTTGCTGGAGAATCCTCTTCCAGGAGTAGATTGTGAGAAGGAATCAGGGGACTTGGTCTCAGTCTCCCAGGAACTGAGTGTGACCTAGAGAGTGACCCTCTGAGGGAAATGAAAAAGTGGCAGAGGTTAGGTACAATATAACAATGTGGAGTGTGAGAGGGCTTCATTGTCCAAAATGAGAGTAAAGGAAGCAAGATACTGAGGTTCAGTTGAGTAGGTAGTCTGCTCAGCATATCCTAAGGAAGCAGAGAATCTCAGAGTTGAAAAGAACCTTAGAGGTCCCCTAGTGTATCCTCACACCAAAGCAGATATTTCCTCCTCTACATTCAAAAGTCCTTTCATTTGCAGGAAGAGTTTCCTAACCCTTCCTAATTCTAGTGTCATCCTTCTGTTAATTATTTTCTATTTAGCCTATATAATATTTGTTTACATGTTGTTTCCCCCATCAGAATGTAGATTTATGGAAGGTAGGAATTCTCTTTTGCCTCTTTTTCTTTTCATCTCAAGGGCTTAGTAGGATGCCTGGCACATATAGATGCTTAATAAATATTTATTTATTCTTGATTCCTGAAAACTGGTCATCCAGCAGTTGGACATTTCCCATCAAGGCAGTCTAGTACAACAAAATAAACAAACGAATGAATAACTAAATGAAGAAATAGATAAAAAGTGAACAAGAAAGCAAAAAAAAATGAATGAATAAATGAAGCAAGCAAGCTCTGGCTCTAGACTTAGAGGATCTGGTTTCAAATGCTACCTCTGATGCTTACAACCTTTATAACCTTAGATATGTCACTCAATCTTCATAAACTTCTATTTACTCGTCTACAAAATGAGAGCTTTGTACTAGATGGTTTTTGAGGTCTCTTCTGGTTCTTTGTTTATCTATGATCCTCTGAATCCACCCAATCCCCCAGCCTCATGAGACATCCCCTTTTCATTTTGGGATGTTTCTAATTGTCAAGAAATTCATTCTTAGCTTCAATAAAATTTTGTCTCCAATACTTCCACAGATTGGCCCCAGTTTTGTCCTCTGAAGTTATGAAGAAAAAAGAGAGCTAATCTCTCTTCCACAAAACAATACTTTGAATATCATGACCTTCTAACTCATCTCTTCTCCAGGCTAAATATTTCTATTAAAAAAAAACAAAACTTTTGACACCTAGTCTGCCTTCCTCTCACTTAAAATAACTTCAGAGTCTCTAAGGATCTCCTTGTTGTCAAATTAGAATGGTTACTTTTTTTCTGTCCTTATGCTCCTTAGCTCTCTGTGACATTAAATGCTGAACCATTGTTTCCACTTTACCTCTATTCCTCATATTTCTAGAACACTCTTCTCCCATGTTTCTCCTCTTATCACTCTGATCTCTACTTCTTTTCCTTCTAAGTGGGTATTGATAGGGTCTTTTCTTTTCCTTATACATTGTCACTCTTTTGCAATCTAATTCACTGTCAGAACTCAATTGGCACTGATATGAAGGGAATTTCTTTTCACGTTTTTTATGTTTCCAGTCAAACCAGATATCTCTACATCCCCCATCCTTGCTCAGCCTTCTTTTTCCACATGTGTCCCCCACATCCCCTCCTAGATCCCACTATCATTTCATTCTTTCATTCAAATGCCACATCATACACTTCAAGGTCTAACTGAGATGTCAATGCTTGTCTGAAACCTCCCTTTATCTTCCCCTTCCTGTTTGCCCTTCCAGGGCAAAGCAATTTCTCTCTCCCAAAATTTCTCCTAGCGCTATGTGTGGCTCCTTCCTTTGCATTTATTACACTGTCCATTCTGTCTTAGTTACAGCACTCCTTGCCCTATTCCCTATTAGGCTGTAATCTCTTTGTTGGCATATCCTATACTGTATGCATGGAGGCCAGTGACTAGCATTGTGGTTTATGGTATACTAGCCACTTAACACCCGTTTGTTGAATCCAATGGTCTCCAGATTCATCAAGTATCCTGGTAACCTTTCTAGTAGTGTGATGTAATTTATCAATGTTCAAAGTACAGCGTCCAAAGAACTTAATGCCATTTTCCAGATAAGTCAATCCATTAAGTATTTATTATGTACTTGCAATATGCCAGGAGCTGTTCTAGGTACTGGGAAAATGAAGGGAAAATCCAACAACCTCTTCCTTCAAGTTTACATTCTATTGTAAGAGATGGCATTTACATATGTTGGTATAAATACAATAGATACAAAGTAATGTTGTGGGGAAAGCACTAGCAATGGGACAGGGTGAGGAGAGATCAGAAAAAGCCTCCTTGAGCATTTAACATTTGAACTGTACTTTGACTGAAACAGTTATAAGAGGTGGTGATTTGAATAACACAAACTGCAGAGGAGATAATTTCTTCTTTCATTTGGATGCTGGATTTTTAGTAACATAGTTTAAAATTACATTATCTTTTTAGTAGTCATGTCATAATGTTAGCTCTTGGAACTTGTGATCAGGGTCATATTCATAAGAACTTCTGTCAAGTCTTTTTACAAACAAGGTGTATATGGGGTGTTCAGGGAGGACTAGCACCTCTGGTGGGAGGGCCTTGTTGAGCCCTTTCCAGGGCTTCTCATCTACCTTTGGTGTCCACCTGTACCTCAGCTCTCACTTACAGCTCCAAGAAGCTGTATCATGCACAGCAGCTACACCCTAGTAAAACCATCTCAGCAGACAGGCTCACACCTGCCAGTGAATTAGGGGGATGCCTACTCCAAGTATATGAAGGCTTCCTCTGGTGGAATGAGCAAATAAGAACATTTTGTTACAATTGCCATGAAGGTGGCTGAGGCAGATGTCATGCAACACTTAACACTTGGTCAGACATCGAAGATGCCAACATCACCCACGGCATCCCAAACCATCATCAGCCATCTTGACTTTTGTCTTGACTTCAATGACTCTGGAAGACAGAGTGCAACTGATGGCTTTGTGCCATTCTGTCTCACTTAAATCCAATTCACATACAAGTCAAGACATCCATGAAGTCCTTGATCTTCTTTGAAAATGAAGGATGAACAACAAAAGACAAGGAAACTGAGACCCAGAGAGAAAGAGTTAGTTGTCCAAGATTCAAAGTCCTAAAAGGAAGAGAATATATCTTCTGGTTTTGTAATTTCCCTCTCCAGTATCTCCAGTTTATTGCCTAGTTACACAGACCTGCACATAATAGGTCTACCACTCTGTGAATGAATTCTACTGATTCTGTCACAGGCATAGGAAGGGATGGCTAGGTCATGGCAAAGCTAAGATTAAGTATCTTGATTTCCAATCCAGTGATATTTTCATGTCTTTAATTCATCAAACATTCAACATGAGAGAAAGTTTGCCAGCATCACCAAAGAAAGGAGACAAGCAATGCAACAGTGAATGAATGGTTATTTCCTTACACATAGACCTTTGAGGATCTATAGCTGGTTAGGGAAAGTATTCCCCTATCAACACTGATTTGAATCCTTCTATAACTTCAAGGATGTCCTTTGCCTAAAGGACTAAATGACTGAAAATTCCATAGCCGTATCATCTACTTAAGGATGAACATTTTCAATCATAATGAGACTGATCTCCATACAACAGTCATGCAGATGACCTCTGTCTCCTTCTAGCTTGGCAGGAGCATAGCATGGTAGGTAGTGAAGCAAGGAAGACCTGGTTCAAATCCCATCTTGTACACTTACTAATCATGTGATCCTGAGTAAATCACTTAATTTCTCATCTGTAAAATGAATAGGTTAGATGTGATTGCCTCTAAGGTCCCCACTGGAATTTAGGATCCTTTGAACCCAAGCTGTCAGAAATTGTGCTCCATTGGTATAGCCCTCAAGAACCCAGGGATTACTTCTATGACCCCAATGAGGTACTAGAGGAAGACTTTAGTGGAGATTTTACATCTCCATCTCTCTTTGAAAATAGGTGGGGGAAGGGAAATAACTCGGAAGAAATTCTTTTCTTCTGCAAAATAACTGGGTCATAGAACCATAAGAATGTATGGTTTAGAGCTAGATATCATTCAGTCCTGTTCATAGGACCACAGATTTAGAGTTGGAAGGAACCTTGAAGATCATCTATTCTGAGCCCCTCACTTTATAGATAAAGAAACTGAGGCTCAGAGAAAGGCTTTTTCTTGGGCAAGGAAATTAAAAAAATAGGAGGACCATAAGTAGGAGGACCATCTCACCTTTGGGAGAGTCTCTTAATTTACAAATGGTTTCTAAGGTCCCTTTCTAGGCCTAATACTCTCTGTGGCTGCCTCCACTAGCAGGAGTGTTTAGGGCCAAAGAACTACATATCTTGTTGACAGTGATGGTTTACAATGACACGTCTATTCCCGAACTTTCTCTGTGATCCCTAGCCTATAGGCATTTTGGATTAGCGGAATAAACAGTGGACTGGGAGTCTAAAGAGCAGGGTCTAGAACTTGCGTGCAATTTTTAGTGTGGACAAATCTCTGTCTCCTTGGGCTTCAGTTCCCACGTGTTTAAAAGTAATGGATTATGCTCAGTGATTTTTAATGGTCTGAGAAGCAACTCCATATTAGAAAATGTACCCATTAGGTGCTCAGTCAATGTTGTTCATTGACTGGCAGGTTCTGCTCTGACAGCAAGCCTTCAGGCTTAATAAGTAGGCTGATTGTTTCCAAATGATCATTCTTTCTCTTTAACACTTTGTTGCCATGTGTGTTTCATAAATGCCAAGTCCTCTCCCCCACCCCCCAATTTCAGAGTGTCTTCATGCTAAAGAGTGAATTTTTAAAAAATATTTTGAAGTAATAGTGTAAACAACATGAATGCATTTCCCTTGGGTTTCCCTCAAGACATATGGAGTGCAGGCTGTGTGAATTGCTAACTTGAAGTCCCAGAATGGTGGAAGACATATTCCTCAGAGAATGTTGTTGGGATGTTCCTGATGGCTTAGTGCTTGTTTCATGACTTTTCTATAAGAAGAGATGTTTCAAGCATGGGGAGAGAGAGAGAGAGAGAGAGAGAGAGAGAGAGAGAGAGAGAGAGAGAGAGAGAGAGAGAGAGAGAGAGAGAGAGAGAAGGGGAAGGGAAAGAAAGAGGGGGAAGGGAGAGGGAGAGAGACAGAGACAGAGAAAAAAAGAGAGAAATAGTAGTATATAATGAATGGAATATCATCTGAGGACCCAGGAAATCCAGTGTTCAAGTCTTGCTTTTCACACACATGCTAGCCTTGCGACTGTGGGCATATCATTTAGCCTCTCAAAGCAACTTTGTAAGGCTTTCATATATTCTTTCAAGTTTAAAGACTTATAGACAAGCTACTCATTTATATTAATGAAGAATATTTCACACCAGGAGTTTCTTACCAATAAAATCACAGGCGCAGATCAAAATGGAAATTTAAATATGAATGCATATCTAAATTAATATGCAAAAATTGAACATCAGATGATTTTTTTTTCTTAATGCAGCAACTCACAGAGATAGTGTACCAAGACAAAGAGATATGATGACTTGTGCTAGCAGGGGGCTGTCCATAGCATGACTACCAGAAATTTTCTAAAGATTGAAATACAATGTAGATTAGCACTATACCACAAACAAAACCTGACCTGAGTACTGTAGGTATTCAGAAAGGCAGGGAGATAAATCACTGAGGGCAGGAGTGGTCAAGGAAGATGTTATAAATAAAGTGGGGCTTGATCTAGGTTTTGAGGAACAGACCTAAGGAGAAGAGAGGGCTTTCCAGCTTGGGGACAAGATAGAAAAGTAAGAATTTGGGAATGAATAAACTTCATGTGGTCAACAGGGACTACACTGAGAGTCCTTAACCTTTTGTCATGGCCTCCTTTGTCAGCTTGATGACATCTGTGTAATGTTTTTAAACACATAAAATAAAACACCTAGAGTGATCAAGGAAATAAATTATATTGAAATACATTTATCAAAATACTAATTATTTTTCAATACAAGCTCATGAATCATAGGTTAATAATCCCTTGTATAGATTGTTTTAGCTAGAATAGAGTACATGTCAAAAAGCAGCTGGAAGTGAGACTGGATTAAAAGAGGTAGACTAGAACCAAATTATGAAAGTAAATAAAAATCAGGCTGAGGAGTTGGGATTTAAATGATCAGTAAAAAGGAACTGCTAAAGGTTGAGTTGGGATAAACATGATGGAAGCATGTTTTAGGGAAACAAGATTTAAGCTCTTCCAGAGATGGCTATTAAAACTTATCCAGCACCAAGTAAATCAGTTCCTTAAGACAATCTTCAATAATACTCTCTTATGAATATCTGTGGTCCCAACTTCTTGAGACTGACCTTTTCAAAATATCTAAGTGGCATGTTAATCCATTCCTCATTCTCTCCTCTTTCCCAAATCTAATCATTGCCAAGACTTATACTGGTCCTGCTTCCATGATAGTTCTAGTACCTGTCCTCTTTCCTTTCCAATGACTACAAACACAGTTCACAACTTTCTCACCTTTCATCTGAACCAGAATCATGAGCACAGGGATGGACAAAAAAAAAAAAATATGTTGGAAAACATGGATCAGGAGTAAAAAGTAAGAGAGATTAAAGGTATATCAATTATATAAAAGGTTTATGCATGGAGGATCAGGACTTTTTGAATACCAAATAACATACAAAATATGAAATTGACTATATCTTAATGGGCAGGGTCTAACTAATTACTGATAAGGAGTCCAATTCAGATTCAGCTGTCTTTGTAAAGCTGGATCGTTGACGTAGGGCAAACATCAAAATCAATACCAAGTTAGACTAAGAAGAGAAAATGAGAAAATAGGATGCATATTCCAAGTAACTCTAATTAGATATATTTTAGTGAGCTATTCTTGCCAAAAAAAAAAGGAAATGGGCAAAAGAATAGATATTGAGACAGACTAGAATCATTTCCTATAGAAGTCAAACCAATGAAAATCAATTGCTACAACCAGGAGAATAAAAAGAATCTATATAACCAGATATAGTAAATATTTATCACCTTTACAAGTAGAGAGATATTTCTGTCATATGCAAAAGTTAGAATATAAACTAAATTATACAATGTTATAGAGAAAGATGATAGAAAATTATGAGCAGCAATATCTCATAAATAGTGAGGGACAGTGGAGGGAAAAACAATTTATGCTGAGACCAACTTAAATGAACAGAAGAACATTTAAAGAGGAAATTTTAAGGTGAATAACAAGCAGAAGAAAATGGAAAAGAACTATCATTTCTCCATCAATGACAATGGTGCCTCCATTTTGGGACACTCATAACTGGTTTCTTAGAATGCTACATGAAAAAAAATGAAATGCTAATTGAAAAAAAGATGGGCAAATATTTGGGCTACACATAGGAGGTCTGCACTAAAAGTGACCCAATTTTGAGAGTATTGAGGGATCAATTATCATGATATATGGAAGAAGGGAGAATATAAAATAATTGGGTAAACAGATATTATTACAAAAGATGGTTGAAGAAATATAAATACTAATCCATATTACTTCTTTCCTGTTTCTATAAAATGTTTATGAGAATAATCTATATGTATATTAATAATATTTAATAGCACATATAATATTATAATATTATATATTATGTTAATAATATTAATGATACATATATAGAATAATCTATACATATATTAATCTATACATATATAATTTTTTATAACATGATTATACATATATAATAATCTATACATATATTAATAAATGAGAAAGAACAGGTTAACTTCTGCAAACAATACTCTACAGCAGATGACATCTTGACAATCAGTGTGTAAACTGACTAAAAGGTAGAGAGAGTATGAGATACCACCATGTTTACTGTATATAATCCAACAAAATATCTCTTGAACATATGCCCATATCATATAAGACTCCTTGAAAGATACAAAAGATAGCTATTTGATAAATATCTGATAATCAGTAAAGAGGTATAAAATAGTATACTCATCAAAGGTATTAGCCACTGTCAAGGACCTATCCTGTATAGAGTCCAAAGCAAAGAAGGATTACAGAAATAGGTAGATAGATAGATAGATAGATAGATAGATAGATAGATAGATAGAATCTTTATTATGCGTTTTGTATATGTCAGGTACTGTATTAAGTGCTAGAGATATACAGGGAAACAAGACAGTCTTTGACTTCAAAGAGCTTACATACTAATAGGTCAATCAGTTAACATTTATTAAGCTCCTACTATGTGCTAGGCACAGTACTAAACATTAGGATACAAAATGAAGGAAAAGTAGTTCCTAGTCTGCTGGAGCTCATAGTTTAATGGGGAAGACAACAAGCAAACATATATGTACAAGCAACCTATATACAAGGTAAATAAGGAATAAATAAGACAGGGACGACACTGGAATTAAGAAGAGTTGGGAGAGGCTTTAAAGGGAGCCTAGAAAGACAATAAGCATAGATAAGGAAGGAGAACATTCCAGGCTTGGGGAACAGTCAGAGAAAATATCTGAAACTGAGAGATGAAGTTTCTGGTTTGTGGAATAGCCAGGAGGCTAGTTTTACTGGATCAAAGAACACAGGATTAGATACAAGGTTGAAGAAGACTGAAAAGCTTGTGGGGAGGAGCATAGATTATCAAGGTCTTTGTGTTTGATCCTGGAGGTGATAGGGAGCCAATGGAATTTATTGAATGGTTGGGGAGTGGGGCAGGAGAAAAGTAATAGTAATATAGTCTGATCATGGAAAATGGAGGATGGATTGGAATGGGGAGAGCTTCGAGGCAGGTAGACCCACCACAGGCTATTGTAATGGTCCAGGCATGAGGTGATGAGGGCCTGAATTATAATAGCAGTAGTGGCAGAGGACAGAAGTGGATGTGTACTCAAGAAATGCTGCAAAAGTGAAATCAGCAGTTCTAGGAAACAGATTGGACAAGGGCAGGGACACAGGGTGAGATAGAGATAATGAGGAATCCAGGGTGACTCCTAGGTTGAGAACCTGAGGAATTTGAGTGTGGTGTTCCCCTTGACAGTAATGGGGAAGTTGGGAAGGGAGGAAAGCTAAGAGGGAAAATAATGAGTTCCATTTTGGATATGTGGAGTTTAAGATGTCTTCTGGACATTCAGTTTGAGGTATCTGAAAAGAGTGGTCTGATGAGTAAGAAGAGAGTCAGGAGAAGGTAGTGTTCCAAAAACCTAGAGTGAGGAGAGTGTCAAGGAGAAAAGGTAAAATGGAGCTGGAAATGGGGTATGCCTATATGGAAACACTGCACTGAGATGGCTGGGAAGTGGAGGCCTGATTCTGTAGGAGAAAGTAAACATTTACCTTTCAGTGTTAGGAACTCCTGGATGGAATCCAGCCTTGCAGTGGGGAGGCATGAGGAGGATTTCAGAATGTAGGCAGCATGGTGAGGAGATGGCTAGAAAGATACTCCTTTTAAATGCTAATTGTATTGTGCTGATTACATCAATTCCTGAAATACTGAAGAGCCTCCTAAATGAGAGATCTATAATCACTCAAATGTGTTTGACTTCACTCAAAAGTGTTTGACTTAATTATCTGCCCCAGAAAAACCAAGTGGATAAAGAATACTTAGTGTCTAGACTTTGATATGCAAATAGATAGAACTGGTCCATCAGTTCTCTATCTGTTTCTCTAGGGTCTTTCCAAGTCAAGGTATATATATCCTGGACAGGAGAGGGAGAAGGAGGGAGGCAGAGAGAGAGAGAGAGAGAGAGAGAGAGAGAGAGAGAGAGAGAGAGAAAGAGAGAGAGAGAGAGATGGGAGAGAGAGAGATGGGAGAGAGGGAGACGGAGAGGGAGACTTAGGCCTAGAAATCTAGAAATGATTAGGAGGAAGAAAGTCTACAGGATGACAAGATTGCCTTGGGAAAATTGTATAGTACTTTTAATAATGCCATTTTCTCCTTAAATAAATGGTTCATCTTTTTAACCTCAATATTCTTACGTGATTTTGATGTACCTGCAAGTTATAGGATATCACAGTCTCTGTTCTTGAGAATTACGATAACAAGTCAAACCCAGAGACAATGGAGAGGTTCATGATGGGCACAAGCAGGTTGTAACATATTACCAGTGAAGAATTATGCATTGATGGCATGATGTCATCATAGAAATGTATGAGAAAAGAGCTTGTGGAAGCAATAAGTGATAAATGATCATTAGCACGTGTGCTCCACTGGTATCAATGGGCCCACAAGTGAACTAGAGGAAAATCCATAGAATACTGGGTCAACCTGTTGTAGAAGATTTAAAGGAGCACATGGATGACCACTGCACAGGATGGGAAAATATGAATGAATGAGTTGTGATCTATGTCATCAAAGAGGGCATCCACATGAATTAGATCACAGATTCATTCAATCAGTAAACATTGATTAAGCACTTACTATATACCAACAACTATGCATATAGTTCTGGGTATGTAAGGGAAAACAAAACCAAGAGGCTTGCATTCTGTTGGGGGGGACAATCAACATATGAGATAAATATGGATTAGAGTAGATGGAAAGTAACTTTAGAAGGGATGACATTAGTAGCTGGGGGTAGGAGGAGGACCAGGAGGAGATGACACCTGCCCAGAGTCTAAAGAAAGCCAGATAATCTAAGAGATAGAAGTTCAGAAGGGAATTGTCCCAGGAATGGAAACAATTGACTCAAGTGAGGAGATGCTGACGGTAGGAACACCATTGTACTAAGCCAGATCTGAGATGAGGAGAAACTGAACTAGGGTGGTAGTTGTGTGAGTGGAAAGAAAAAGACAGAAAAAAGGATGTTGTTGGGAAATAAATCACAAGATTTGGTAACTGATCTGATATATGGAGTTAGCAAGAGAGAGTAATTGAGAATAACTCACAAGTTGTGAGCTGAGATATCCAAAAGTAGTTGGTCATGGGGCACTGGAGCTCAGGAGAGAGACTAGGGCTGGATGAATCTATCTGGGGGTCATCTGCACTAGGTTGTATTTGAGCTTATGGGAACTGATGAGATCACCAAGTGAGAGGGTACAGAGATGAAAGAGAAGAGAACCAGGAGGGATGTCCGCAGTTAGTGGGCATGGCATTAGTGAAGATCTAGCAAAAGAGAGTGAAAAGGAACAAATAGACAGGTAGGAGCAATACCAAGAGAGGACTCAGTCACATAAAGGGAAGGGGAAGGGAATGAGAGTTTAATAAGTGCCTACTATGTGCCAGACACAGTTCTAAGTGCTTTATAAATATTGTCTCCTTTGATAGGCACAACAACCCTGGGAGATAGGTGCTATTATGAGCTCCATTTTACAGTTAAGAAAACAAGCCAGACAGAAGGTAAATGATTTGCTGAGGGCACACAAATAGTGAATGACTGAGGTTGGATATGAATTCGGATCCTCCTGACTTTAGGACCAGCACTCTATGTACCATATGACAAAGTTACCTAAAATCCAGGGAGGAAGGAGTATTCATGAAAATTCTTCAGTTGTTTGGTGGTTTTTCAGTCTCTTCATGACCACAATTGAGATTTTCTTGATGGAGATTCTAGAGTGATTTGCCATTTCCTTCTCCATCTCATTTTACAGTTGAGGCAAATGACTTGCCCAAGATCACATAGCTAGTTAAGTGTCTCAGGTCAGATTTGAATTCATGAAGATGAATCTTCCTTCTTCCAGGCCCAGCACTCTACTACGCTGCCTGACTGCCCTCTTCACGGAAAAATGAAAAAAAAGTCAAGAGGAAATGAGAAGTTTTTAAATTTAGCAAGAGTTGATAACTTGACAACTTTGAGGAAAATAGTTTCAGTTGAATGCTGAAATCAGAAGCTAGATTATGGATGGTTGACGATGAGAGGAAGTAGAAAAACTAGTCATATAAGTCTTATAGACATTAAGGAATTTATCTAGGAAAGGGAGGATAGGTATGGCATACACATACACATATACATATATACACATGCATGTGTGTGTTCCGTGTATGTGTGTGTGCTCTCATTTCAGCTTTATGACCATCTTGAGAAGATAGGCAAGGCAGGTCTTCTTGTCACAAAGCAGGAAACAGAGGTTCAAAAATGGCAAAAAGCCTTGTCTAAGGTCACGTGGCCAGTAAATGAAAGAAATGATAATAAAACCCAGAATTTCTGACTCTTCCTGGCCAGAACTGTCTTCACCACAATTTGCTGAATCTCTCCAGCCTCACAACCCAAGGGAGGATTGAACTGTGTTTATTTAGGTCATATGCCTAGAGTTGTAATAAGTAGCTAAAGTCACCTCTGGCTTTGATTAGAGAAACAATACCATTGAAAGAGGAGGGCTATAGAAAACTGATGGAAATAACCTTGCCAGCAAAATCATTGGCATTATCTTAGAATTGACCTTAAAAAGGAATTACCACCTCAGATCTCTTATGGAGAGGCACCATTAACTTTCCTTTCTTCTTCTATCAGGACAATAATTTAAATAAATGAATAACCTTTATTTTAAAAAATCTTCCTATGTATATAATATTAGTCTAACTCTTGCAGAGATACAAATGGGGATTGACTCCTACCTTCCTGGTCTTCTGTGGAGCTCAAGAAGAAAGAACTTATCAGAAACTTCAGCTGGATAAAGCCTTATAGATCATCTAGTCTAAGCCATTTATTTTTCAGATGAAACTGAGTCCCTGAAAGGCAAAATGATGTTCCAGAAGTCACACATTTGAGAGCAGATCTGGGATCCAAACCCAGGTCTATTGATGTCCATTTCTGATTTCTTCTCATACAATCTATTACCTTTCTGAGTTCCTATATTTTTAAGACTCTGGACTCAACTATTTTCACTGGCTGTGCCCCCTGCCTAGAATTCTTTCCCTCCACATCACCACCTATTGGTTTCTTTGGAGTCTTTCCACTCTCAGCTCAAATCCTGTCTTTTGCAAGATGTTTTTCCCAATCTCCCTTAATGCTAGTGCCTTCCCTCTGTGTGTACACACACACACAGACACACGCACACACACACATATACACATAGACAGACACACATACACATATGCATACACACATACACACACATGTGCACATATATTTATCCTATAGGTAGCTTCTTTGTTCATAGGTTGTTGCAAGCTGTTCCCCTGATTAAATTGTGAGCTTCTACAAGGACTGACCTTTGCCTCTCTTTACATTCTCAGTTCTTAGCAAAGTGCCTGGTCCAAAGTGCCATTGATAGATGCTTTGATTGACTCACTTTAGAGGCTTAACTAACCTGGTTTCCTTCTTTATCTTTTCTTTAACTTTTAACTGCAGTTTTGACTTTGCTGAGGAATATCTTTCCGTGTTGACGTGGAAGCAGGAATTAATATTTACTGTTATTAATAGCAAAAAGAATAAATTTTCCATGTGCATGGAATTTTATTTCCCCCCTCAAAAGATTTTACATACATTATTTCAATGCAGGTCCAATGAGATCTACTATTTTCTCCAGAGTTCTTATTCTCAGGAGCAATGGATGGGGTCAATTTAATATAAACATTTGGATGAAATGCTTGTGCATGTAAATAATTATTCCCCAAACTTATTCCTGTTGATGCATGCTAACCACCAGAGGCATGGATGGAGAAACCTGCCTGTGCATTCTTGGTGATATATAATGCCTCAAGTGAAAATCTAGTCCAAAATGAATGGCCTACACAAGGAATAATGCTCCTCAAGGACTCATTGGTGAATATATTAACAGTATCACTTATACAAACTAAATCGCCCCTTGAGTCATTCCAATACATAGCTGTTTTTCTTCCCATTTAATACAGTACAATTGGTAACAAGGATTTGTATCGACAGCTATGGTTACTGAGCTCTCACTATGTGTAGGGCACAGTACTAGGCTCTCAGAGGAAGTACCAAGTTAAGATAATACGTAATCCCTGGCCTCTGGGAGCTTATAACCCATCAGGAAGATGGTACAATATTACATCATAAGGACATCAGAGAGGTCTAAAACAAAAGTTATGTGAGATAGCAGCTTTCCCACATGCTACAAGAAAATTTGGTGAGAGAAATTCATGCCTCAAATGGAGTCATTGATTCCTACTTGCTCTATTCTAAATGAATTGTTCTCCATGTCCTTGACTTGCATGGCCCTCTCCCATCTCCACACCTTTGCTCACACTTTCCCCCATGCCTGGAATGTACTCCCCTCATTTCTTTCTGCTGGAGTCTTTTCCTTACTTCCAGCCCCAGTTCAGATACCATTAATTCCAGGAAGCCTTCCCTATTTATTCTGTCCTCCACACTCATCCTCTTCCCTCAAATGAAAGTGATCTGTTCCTTCTCATTTTTCACTTCAGTTTTCATGATCTTTTCCTTTGCATTGATCTCACTCATGTTTATATCATAATTATTAGTGTAATTCTTTGCCCCCTTACTCATTCAGTTTTAATCTCTTGGAATCTCTCTGTCACTTTGGATATGGACACGCAATTTCGTCAAAATAAGCAGCTAGGTGGTGCAGTGGGTGGAGTACTTAGTCTGCAGTCAGGAAGCTTCCTTTTCCTGAGCTCAAATCTGACCTCAGACACTTTCTAGCTATGTGACCCTGGGAAAGTCACTTACCACTGTTTGCCTCTGTTTCCTGATTTGTAAAATTACCTGGAGAAGGAAATGGCAAACCACTCCAGTATCTTTGCTAAGAAAACCGCAAAAGAGGTCATGAAGAGCTGGATGCAACCAAAAATGACTGAACAACAAAAGAGAACTGTTTTGTTGGCGAAATTCCTTCCACTAATGGTGATCAGAAGCTGTCTTTAATTTGTCATTCTACAATAGGCTACTTGACCTTTTGTGTGTGTGTCATAGAGCCCTTTGGCATCCTGGAGAAGTCTATGTAGCCCTTCACTGAATAATGTTTTTAAATGTAGAAAATCAAACACATAGGATTACAAAGGAAACCAATTATATTAAAATAAAGATGAACTTTTTTTTCTCTCCAAGTTCATAGATCACTTGAAATCTATCCCTAGGGACCCCAGATTAAGAACACCCTTCTTAAAGAGTTGCTTGAGATGTCTAAGAGATTAAAGGACTTGCTCACACTCATTGAAGCAATATGTGTCAAAAGCAAACTCAAGCCCAGGTCTTCCTCACTCCAAGGCCAGCTATCTCCAAAATCAGTCCACCACAGCTTTCCCTTTCTGTTTCCAGTGTCTAGCACAGTGCCTTGCTGTAGAGGTAGGCACATAAAATCATACTTTGGGGGACTGATTTGAAGTGAAGAGGAAGGGAGGTGAGGTGTAAAAACTAAAACTAAAGAACGGGACTTAATTCCTCCTTTCTGGATTGTGGGTTAACAGTTTTTCAGATGTGGAGCTGAACTCTTGGCATAGAGTTAGCTGTGGGAGGACATGACCTCTCCAGCAGTGCCTGGGAAGGGTTTGCCCAGAATCTGCAGAATGAAATCTTTCCCTGGGCAGCCAGGGCCCTGGGAAGATGTAGCCAATGAAGAGGGGGCTATGAATGAGGTTGGGTTTTCAATCACCATCATAATAGGAAAGAGGGGACAAGGATGGAAAAAGCAAAATGTGTTTTTCTTCCTGTGGGCTTGCTAATTGGGGAAAGTATTTTCATTTTAACACCAAGTTAAATTCCTTTGAGTGACTATCACCATGGCGGAATCTCATTCACTGGCTTGGCTGGCTCTGCTATGGAATAACCAAGGTCCTTCTGAGATGGTGGGTAAGGGACGTAGGGGGAACTCTGGGAGATGGTTGGTCCTACTCTCTGAAACCACCAGAGAATTTATGGATCTCTATTTTCCATCTTTGATTCTGCCCTAATGGAATTAAATCTGTTCTTTGTTCTGCCTCTCTTTTAAAGTCTGTAAAACAGGAACAAAGGGCAGTATGGCCTAGTGGATAGAGATCCAGTCTTGGAATTATACTAGTTGTGTGACCCTGGTCAATTCATTTAACATTTCAGTGCCCCAATCAGTTATGAATTAAGAGCTAGTTTGCAAAGTGCCTTCCATATGTTATCTCATCTGATTCCCAAAACAACCCTGTCTAGAGAGGTAGACTCATCATCCCCATTTTACAGAGGTGAAAACTGACACTCAGAGAGATTAAATTACTTGGCCAGGACCACATAGCAAGTTTGGGAAGCAGAATTTGAACTCAAGTCTTTCTTATTCCAAGTAAGGTATAATATCCACTACACCAGGGGTAGGGAATCTGTAGCCTCAAGGTCACATATGACCTTCTAGGTCCTTGGGTGAGGCCCTTTGACTGAGTCCAAGTTTTACAAACAAATCCTTTTATTAAAGGGGTTTGTTCTATGAAGTTTGGATTCAGTCAAAGGGCCACACTTAAGGACCTAGAGGGTCATGTGTGGCTGAAGTTTCCCCACCCCTGCACTATACCATTGAACTCCCTATAGTGTAGATTAATAAGGTCAGAGCTAGAAACAACTTTCCAGGTCATCCAATCCAAACTCTTTTATTTTATATATGATGAAACTGAGGGTTTCACAAGACGTGATCAAAGCCCTGGGTTAAAAATTGTCTGATGTAGGATTTGGATTCAAGTCTTCTTGACTCCTATCTATCAGTCTATCCCTTATTCCACATTGCGTCCATAAATTGGAGTGACTTATCTCAGCTGCTCACCTGCATAGTTGGAGGGAGTTTGAGAACTGGGAACTCTATATGTTACCAAAATCCTAGATCATGGTGTCATTCTACCAGTGAAATAAACAGATAGATGTTAGATAGCTAGATAGATGGATAGCTAGATAGATGATAGATAGATGGATGGATGGATGGATAGATGATGGATGGATGATAGATGAGTAGATAGATAAATGATAGGTAGATGGATAGATGACAGGTGGACAATGAATAGGTGAATCAATTCCAAAAATGTATAAATAGATTAAATAATAAGTGAGTGGATGATATGACTTGGGACATCAAAGTAGAATTTTCAATTTTTCCAAGCACTTTTTTTTTATCTATAATCCTAGTTAGTCCTCACAACACTTTGATTGTGTTTTGCTTTTCTTTGTATCTGCAGTCCTTAGCACAGGGTCTGGCACATATTAGGTACTTTATGAATCTAACTTAACTGAGTATTGATGTACGTGGGTGTGACTAGGGCTTGCCTCATATATTGGCAGAATAGGCAATTTTTCTCCTTGACTGAAAAGATTCCTTTGTCCCTACAATTACGATTGCCTGAAATTTCACCATTAAAGCTTTCTTTCTTTAGTTTAAGGCTCTCATCTCTATTAAAATGCAAATTCCCCTGAAAAGGATAAAAAAAAAATCAACTGAGACGAACAAAGGATTGATAAGCACTTCCAATTGTCTGATGAACAGCTCTATTTGGATGTCACAGAGCTTTCTCAAACTCAACCAGTCCCCAACTGAACTCATTTTCTTTTCCCCTAAGTCACCCCTTCTAATATCCCCATTTCTGTCAAATGCACCACCATTCTTCCAAGTCATCCAGGGTCACAATTTAAGCGTTATCCTTCCTCTTCCCTCGCAGTCAGCCCCCGTATCCAATCAGTTGTCAAGTCCTGTCTATTCCCTTTCTCACAACAACTCTCCCATTTGTCCCTTTCTTTCCATTCAGTTCAGTCTTCCTTGGCCTACTGAAACAGTCCTTTAAGTGATCTCTTTGCATCCACCCTCCCCTCTCTCTAATTCATCCGCCACACAATTGCCAGCTGATATTCCTAAAATGCTTACCAGCTCACTCCCTTGCTCATGAAGATTCAGTGGCATCCTGCTGCCCCTAGGATAAAATACAACTTCTCAGTCTGGTACTTAATGCCATTTACAATCTGCCTCCAAGCTAGCTTTCAGGCTGATTACATGTCACTCTTTCCTCACACATTCTTCCTTCCAAACAAACTGATTTTAGTCTTTTGCTGTATATAACATTCCATCTCCTGTCTTCAAGCCCTTGTGCTGGCTTTCCTCCATGTCTATAGTGCACTCTCTCCTCATTTCCATCTCTTGGAATCTCTAGCTCCCTGCAAAGCTCAATTTAGATTCTGACCCTTATAGAGAGTCTTTCTCCATTCCTCTGGTTTGTGTTCCCCCAGTATCAGAACGGCTCTGGATTTATTTTGCACAAATTTTGTTTGTATCTATTTGTGTAGTCCCTCCCCGCATTTTCCAGTCTTCATGCATCTCATATCCTCCCTCCCTCCCAAGCATGCTTTGACACTAGTCTCTTCACCTCTCCTTTCCTTTTCTCTGGCTCCTCATGCCTGGGATGCTTTCTCTCTTCACCTCTGCCTCCTGACTTCTCTGGCTTTCTTCAAGTTCCAGCTAATTCCCAGCTTCTGTAGGAAGTCTTTTTCAGCCTCTCTAAATTCTAGGAGTTTGGTTTATAACCAAATATCAACCACCCAGAAAAACTGAGCATAATTCTTCAGGAGAAAAGATGGACATTCAATGAAACAGGGATTTTCAATTATTCCTGATGAAAAGACCAGAATTGAAAAAGAAAATCTGATCTTCAAATACAAGACTCAAGAGGAGCACAAAAAGGTAAAAAGAAAAAAAAAAACCAATTATGTTGTGCAATAAGGTTAAACTTTTTTACCCCTCCCAGGAAGATGATACTTGTAACGCTTGAGAACTGTCTTTATTAGGGCAATTAGAAGGGGTATACATAGGAGGTGTGAGTATAAGTTGACTTTGATGTGACAATATAAATATACAATATAATTAAAAGGTAAAAAAAAAGATTTTATTCAAAGAAGAGGAAAGGGGGAGACAGAATAGGATAACTTACATCACATGAAGAGACACAAAAGACCTCTTACAGTAGAGGGAAAGAATGGAGAGGGTGAGTATTGTTTAAACCTAACTCACTGGACTTGGCTCAAAGAGGGAACAACATACACGTTCAGTTGAGTATAGAAATCTATCTTACTCTATAGGAAAGTAGGAGGAGAAAGGGAAAGAAAAGTAGGGTAATAATGCTTTTTTGAATAAAAAGTAGGGTGAAAGGGGGGAAAGAAGTAGTAGGGGATAGAGGAAAGAAAAGGGAGGTAGAAGTAATAGATAGAAGGGAGGGCAGATTGAGGGAAGGTGTGGTCAGAACCAGTCTCTTAATTCTACTGCCTTCCCTCTGCTAATTATCTCCAACTTGTTCTGTCTATAGATCATTTGGTTATAGTTGTTTACATGCTGTCTACCTTATTAGATTGTGAGGTCCTTGAGGGCAGGGACTATTTTTTTTTGGCTTTCTTTCTATGTATAGAATTTAGCACAGTATCTAACATATAGCAGATATTTAAGTAATGCTTATTGACTAGACTAGTCATGTTATTTCTCCTCAGTAGAATATAAGTTCCTTAAGAATGGCTTGTTTTTGTCTTTGTATCTCCCATGTTTAGTCTCATGCCTGGCATACTGTTGGCACTTAATAAATGTTTGTTGAATTGAATTATTGACACACCCCACCCCGGCACTTAATAAATGTTTGTTGAATTGAATTATTGACACACCCCACCCCACCCTCCAGCCTTCCCTATTATTATAAAAGGCAGCCCATCTTCTCAGTCTGTCAGGATCACTGCTAAGAAATCATCCTGGATTCCTCACTACCTTTCACCCCTCCCTATCCAAACTATTGCCAAAGCCTTCTGATTTCACCTTTCAAACATCTCTCAGATATGCCTTCTTCTCTCCTCTGAAACTACTACAATTCTGTTACAGCCCCTCTTCACCCCTTGACTGGACAATTGGGTCAGTCTGCCTCAAGCCTTTCCGCACTCCAATCTATTCTTCATTCAGCCACTAAAGTGATTTTCTGAAAACACAGGTCAGATCAAATCATCCTCTTTACTTAATAAACTACAGTGGCTCCCTATTGCCTCCAGGAACAAATACAAAATGCTCTATTTGGCATTCAAAGCCCTTCCTAACCTAGTTACATCTTATCTTTCCAGTCTTCTTACACCTTATTCCTCAAAGGGTACTCTGATCTAGTGACACTGGCCTCCTGATTGTTCCATGAACAAGGCACTTCATCTCTCCACTCCTGAAATTTTCTCTGACTGTTCCCCAGATCTAGAATGCCTTTCCTCCTTCACTCTGACTACTGATCTCTCTAGCTTCCTTTAAGTTTCAACTAAAATCCTACTTTCTACAAGAAGTCTTCCCTACCTGTTCTTAATTCCAGTGCTTTCACTCTTTTAATTATTTCCTATTTTTCTTGTGTATAAGCTTATTCCTATATTTTCTCTCCCTTTAGATTATAAGCTCCATGAGGGCAGGCCTTTTGCCTTTTTTTTAAATATCCCTAATGCCTAATATAGTTCCTAGCACAAAGTAAGTGTTTAATAAATATTTATTTATTGATTGAGTGTAGATATATCAAAATCCCACTGTATTCTGCCCCCTAATGACCTCACCTGGAGTGTTCTGTTCATTGTTGAGTGCCACAGTTGATAACCAGGACAATGTCTCCAGTGGATGTCAGATGCAGATAAACTGAAAGAAGTGGGCATGTTTAGTTTAGACAAGAGTGGAAGCAAGAGAGCGCCCTTCAAATATCTGAAAGTCATGTGGAAGAAGGCTTAGACTTGTTCTATTTGGTCCCAGAGGGCAGAGCCAGGTGCAAGTTACAAAGAACCAAGTTGCAAAGAAGCAAATTTAAATTTGACTTTAGGGGAAAACATTTCAAACAGTTAGATCTATCTTACAATAGAATGAACTTCCTTGAGAGACAGTGGGCTTTCACTCCTTGGAAGTCTTCAAGCAGAGTCTAGATACTTATCAAGTATGTTATGGGGCAGATTGCTTTCATGCATGCGTTGGACCAAATGGCCATTGAGGTCCCTTTCAGTCAGCTAGTCAACAATTATTAAGTCCTTCCAATATGTTAAGCACTGTGCTAGCATTGGGGATTCAAAGACAGACAAAAATAGTTCTCACCCTCAAGGTGCTCATGTTCTAATGGTGGAAGCAAATATGAAAATAACTAGGCATATGCAAGATACATGCAGAATAAATGAAAGGTAATTTTATTGGCAACTGAGGGTGGGGACAGACCAGGAAAGACTTTTCTAGCAAATGTGATTCCATGTGGGTCATAAAGGAAGCCAGGAAAACCAAGAGGTGGAAGTGGTAGGTAGATCATCCCAGGCACATTGGACATCCAATGCAAAAGAAGGTGTGGAATGGGAGATGGAGTGATCTACATAAAGAACAGCAAGTAATATAGTCTGATTATGTCATAGAATTTGTGGAGGAAAGTCAAGTGTATGAAGGTTTAAAAGGTAGTAGGGGGTCAGATTGTGAAGAGCTTTAAATGCCATACAGAGGACTTCATATTTGATCCTGTAAGTAATAGGGTAGCAATGGAGTTTATGGAGCAGAAGGGTGATGTGGTCACTTAAACTTTAGGAAAATAACTTCATCAGCTCAATGGAAGAGTAATATAGGACATGGGAAGGTTGAAATGAAAAAAAAATTGAGTATGTGGAGTGAGAGACAGGGATTAAAGATCACACTGAGGTTACAGGTGTGGATAATTGAGTAGATGCTGGCATTTTCAACAGTAATAGCAAGTCTAGAAGAGGAGAAGGTTGAGAGTAAAAATAACAAGTTGTCTTTGGGACATATCGAGCTTAAGAGGCATATGGGACATCCAGTTCAAATTGTCTAAAAGATAAGTGATGATATGGGATTGGTGCTCAGGAGAGATGAGTATTAGATATCTAGGCAGGAAATGGGAATCATTACATAGATATATAGAGCATTTATTAAGCACTTACTCTATGCCAGACGCTGTGCTAAGTTCCGGGAATAAAAATACAAGCAAAAAAAAAGACATAATAATAACCAGCATTTGGACAGCACCTATGAGGTGCCAGGTACTGTGCTAAACACTTTACGAATATTACTTCATTTGATCTTCACAAGAACTCTGGGAAGTAAGTGCTATTTGTTATTCCCATTTTCTAGTTGAGGAAACTGAGGCAGACAGAGATTAAGCAAGTAACCTAGAATCACACAGCCAATATTTAAGGCCAAATTTGAACTCAGGTCTTGACTCCAAGACTAGTGCTCTAGTTACCTAGCTGCCATTAAGTAACAATCTCTACCCTTAAGTCACTTACATTTGAATGGGAGAAGACAACACAGAAAGTGACATGGGAGGGGGCCTGGTGAGGGAGAAGAGGTGATGAGTACCACATCAGAGGAAGTGGAAAAGTCCAGAAAGTCTAGAGGGGAGCTGGGAGAGTAGGAAGGATGAATGACTTTGACTCTTCATAAATAGCAGTCTTCTCTGAAGACCTACCACAAAAGTACTATTATGAATATTTTGGTATATATATATGGAGTTTTTCTTCTTAGCAATCATCTCCTTATCTAGGTCACTTAATTTTTTTTCTGTTTTTTTAAAATTCTGAACTAAATATAAAATATAATCAGAGCCATATAAGAAGTAGAGCATAGAAGAGGATTGTATATGAAATGATGATTATCTATTTTATATATAGCTTGATATTATATACATGTATACAGCACACTACACATACATACACATATATAGATGATAAACTTACCATATTACTTTCAAGGCTGTCCTACTTATCTGTGCTTGCATCTGAACTTTCTCTTTTACTTGTTTGTATACTAAAACCAATGTTCCAATGAGCCTACTTTTCCTTTTTTGACATCATTATTGCTAATCTGCCTTTCCCTACCCTTAACCTTTCACACTCAAATTAAAAAGAAAAAGAAATTTATAACAAAAAAGCGTAGTCAAGCAAAATAAGTCATTCATGGTTCTGCACCTTGAACCCATCACCACTCTGTCAGGAGATGAGAATACACTTTATCATAGGTCTTCTGAAGTTATGGAAGATCATTTGCCAGGCCTAGAGGCCTGTGGGCTACCCGAGTCTTTCTTACCTCACCTCCCGAGGTCTTCGGCTGGCCACGCCGGGTGCACATATGAGAGAAAGGACGTTCCAGAGTCGAACAGGGGTTGAGCTTTATTTCAGGGTCTCGGTTACAAGTGCAGGGGATTCTTCCTTAGGAGGGATAGAAGAATCTCCCAAGGAGGCAAAGATCTTACAATAAGAGATTGGAAGTAGAAGTATAAGTGGGGAGAGAGGGGGAGGGGAGAGAAGGAGAAGAGGAAAAGCGGAGCCTTGTGTCCTCTTTGGCTCCTCACGTGTTAAGAGAGCTTTCAGGCTTCCCTGATCCTACTTAACTCTCCAGTCGCATAGTTTGCATCTAAATACCGTGCTGTTAGATAACAATAGTGTGCCCAGATCAGGGACAATCTCGAGGGTGGGGAGATCTCTCTCCCATCACGTTTCTCACGGGAAGAGGCGGAAATACACGAGATAGCTCGGTTCACCTCGATTCCCAGCCGTTTCCTGGGGGGGGTCTCGTGAGAGCTCTAAGATTTAGAAGTTCCCACCTTTACCCGCCCGAGACTGTCCACACAGAATTGAGCTTCCAACCCCAACAATCATTACTATGACCATAGTTCTTACATCTTTCAAAGTTCTTTTTTCTTTACAATGTTTCTGAAATTGTATAAATTGTTCTGCTGGTTCTGCTCACTTTATTCTATTTCAGTTCATATAAATCTTTCTGGGATTCTCTAAAAAAATCTTTCATTAATTCTTATGGTTCATTAATAGTCTATTACAGTCATGTACTATAATTTTTCAGCCATTCCCCAGTTAACGGACCTCCTTAGTTTCCAGTTCTTTTCTATTTTGTTTCCTTTTAACTCCCTTTTTCTTTTGTGCAGTAGTGTGTTCTCTTTATCTCCCTTTCTCTTTACTTTCTTAATACAATAGGTACATAACCAATCTACCACCAGGTACTCTGTTTTATTTAACTTCATCAATATCTTTTCAAAATACTAAGATTTTGAAGGGATACATGTTTTTTCTTCTGCCAAAACATTAGCACTTCATCATTATGGACTCCCAATCATTTAAGTAAATTGTCATTTTTCTTGACTCATGTTTGCATTTCAATTTCTATTTAACAGTGATGTTTTCATAATGAATCTGTGAAAGCCCTCCATTCTACTAAAGTTCCATTTTCCCATATACAATTAAACTTAGCTTTGCAGAGCAAATTATTCTTGGTTTTGAATTCATACCTTTTTGCCTTTTGGAATACTGTATTCCAAGATCCCCTCTTATTTTTAATAGAAGCTACTGTGTCTTGTATGATCCTAACTATGGTCTCTTGGTATTTATACATATACATTTTCTTTCTGGATGCTTGCAGAATTTTTTAAAATTTAATCTGCATTCTTTGCATTTTTTTCTATAATGTATCTGTGACTTTTCCTTTGGGAGTTTCTTTTAAGGGATGATTGATGAATTCTTTCTAATTTCACTTTGCTGTCTAGTTCTAATAGATCTGGGCAATTTTCATTTATGATTTCTTAAAATATAGCATCTATGCTTTTTCAGGAGCCTGATGATTCCTAAATTAACTCTCCTTGATCTATTTTTGGTCATAGTTTTTGATAGCAAGTGTCTTAAATTTTCTTCTATTTTTTTCAGTCTTTTGATTTTGTTCTCATTTTTTTTATAATATCATTGAGTCATAGACTGCTGTTTGAGCTATTCTAATTTTCAGGTAGTTCATTAGTTGGATAAGCTTTGCCACTTTACATTCTAAGCAATTTATTTTCCTTTCAATTTTTCCTCCAAAAGTTAAATTAATTTTTAATCTCTAGTTTCATTTCTCCCAGTAAGCATGTAGTTATTGTAGAAAATCTAATTTTTCCATTGAGTCTCTGCTCATAGTTGTTGTGAAGTTATTCTTCCTCAAGATTAGATTTTTGGGTATCTCTGGGTCTACAATAATTCTTTTTAGTGATTGGTGTGTGTTTTTTTTATTTACTGTATCTTCAGCCATAGTTCCTGATTTGGAGCTTTGTGTCAGGACCAGACTCTGTGCTCTGTTAGATGCAAAACTGGGCCTACTTTGTTCCTTCACTGACTTCAACCTTGTAAGTTTGTTTTTATAGAAGATTGCAAGGGCTCTTAGATCTTTTAGTTGAGGAACACTTAATGTTTAGGGCCCTATATAGGGCATCTCAGGACAGAGTGTTATGATACCCAGAGCCCCTGGACCTAGGATATTCAAGCTTTTGTACTACCACACATGGACTGGTCACTGTCACTCCTGGTCACATCAAAGGTTGAAAACCTGGAGTAGGTTTCAACCACCCTGGGACTTTCTTGTGGGAGCGCTCCATTATTTCTACCCCTGGATATAGAGCCTTACAAGCTACAGGTGTATCTCTAATCTGGCCTCTGGATATGCTGAATGGCTTCTTTATTAATTGTCCAGCTGGTGCTGACTTTTTTTGGAGAGACCCCTTTCCTGTTGCCTAGGGTTTCTTGGTGATTTATAATGCATCTGTGGGGCAGATCAAGTTACTGACTTCAGTTTCTTACTAGATTTCTTTTTTTTTTTTTCTGATTAGATTTCTTGTTCGCTATTTGGTCTGAGATCTCTTTTAGGTTTTTGTTGGTATAGATGTATGGGAACCAGACTGCCTACCTCCATGCAGCTAACCCTCTTAGTCAGATATCCCTATCACTTATTTAATATTCTTTTCTTTAGCTGTGCCTTGAGTGGTCCCCAGAGCCCCTTATTTTTCTTTTTTCTTCTGTCCTTTATCCCTTATATTATTTTTCTTTCTCACTTCTCTGCTGACATATCCTTCTCTTCACCAGCTATATCAATAAATAAATCTATTAACCAATCAGACTTTGTTACTTCCATACCCCCAAAGCTCCAAATTTCCTCAAACTGTGTCCTAGACCTTTGCTGTCTATTGGAGCTTTACCTCAAATCCAACTATCACCAAAAATCACAAAGTCTACCAGCTCCTCATTAAATGGACAATGAGAAGAATTTTATGCTAGCAAGATCAACCACCCTGAGAGAAAAGGGAAACTGAGATATGGAAATATTAGCTAGTCAGCAGCAAAATGTAGAACAGGATTTCTAACATGTTCTTTGCCACCATCTGGACCACCAAGGACCCTCCCACTTGGGGATGCTATTTTAAGAAAGCTTCATATAAAAACCTCTCACACATTTCTCTCTATGACTTGTTGCCAGGGATCCTCCACACCCTTCATCTCTTCAGCTAACCTACTGGATGTCTCCTCTAAGTTCAGCTCTGTTCTAGGCACTCTAGGGGCTCCAGAGAAATATAAAATACAGCCAGTATCCTGAAAGACATCCAGTCTTGTCGATGAGATAAAATATATACACAACTCAAAAAATACAAGATATTTGGCAAATACCATTTAACTGTATCCAATATAGTAAGTATTTATTTTTGTTGTTTAGTCATTTTCCATCATGTCCAACTCTTTGTGACTCCTTTTGGAGTATTCTTGGCAAAGTTACTGGAGTGTTTTCCCATCAAAGTGATTTGTTCTGAGTCACAGAGCTAGTAAAGTGTCTGAGGCCACATTTGAACTTGTCTTCCTGACTCCAGGCCCAGCACTCTATCCACTTTGCCACCCAGCTTCCCTTAAGGATTTACTAAATTCTCACTATTTTCAAGGGATAGAGGTAATATGTTATAGTGTATAAAGTGTTGGTCTTAGAATCAGGAAGGTTTAAGTGTTTGGTGTTTAGGTCTTGCTTTTGACAATAATCTCTGTGGCCCTGGATAAGTTACTGAATCTCTCAGTGCCCCTAATCAACTTTCTTTTTTAAAAAATTAATTAATTAGTTTATCGTTTTCAACACTCACTTCCACAAGATTTTGAGTTCCAAAATTTTCCTCATCTTTCCCCTACCCCCCAAGACAGGGTAATAATAATTCTGATATATATTCTGATTATTCCTTCCCCCAATTTGTCCTCCCTTTTATCACACACACACATCCCTTCTGTTATCCCTTTCCCCTTTATTTTCTTGTAGGGCAAGATAGATTTCTATACCCCATTGCCTATATAACTTATTTCCCAGCTGCATGCAAAAAAAAATTTTAGCATTTATTTTTAAAAACTTTGAGTCCCAAACTTTCTCTCTTCCTTCCTCTCCATCCACCCTCCTTGAGATGGCAAGCAATTTGATATAGGTTATACATGTGTAGTCATGCAAAACTCTTCCATAACAGTCATGTTGTGAAAGGCTAACTAAATTTCCCTCCATTCTATTCTATCCTTCATTTATTCTATTCTCTCTTTTGACCCTGTCCCTCCTCAAAAGTGTTTACTTCTGATTACCCCTTCCTTCCATTTGCCCTTCTTTTTATCATCCCCCCTCTATTCCCTTCCCCCATATTTTCCCACAAGGTAAGAGATTTTAATACCCAATTGTATGTACATGTTATTCCCTCCTTAAGCCAAATTCAATGAGAGTAAAGTTCATCATTCCCTCTCACCTCCCTCCTCTACCCCTTCATTATAAAAGCATTTTCTTGCCTCTTTTATGTGAGATAAATTACCTCATTGTATTTCTCTCTTTCTCCTTCTCCCAATATATTCCTCTCTCAGCCTTTAATTTTGTTTTTAGATATCATTCTTTCATATTCTACTCACCCTGTGCTATATATAATATATGTAAGTATGTATGTATGTATGTGTGTGTGTGTGTGTGTGTGTGTGTGTGTATTCCCTCCAACTACCCTAATATTCCTAATGAACTTTCTAAGATCATAAGTTAAGGAGTTATTGATCTGCATTGGTGGAGGGATTTTCCACATAGCAAGTTCCTCATATTGAAGAAATCACAGTTCCAGGAACTCCCTTCCCCCTGCTCCCCAAAATACACTATGCTTAAGGCATTATGTTAGACATCAAGGATACAAAGACAAATTTGTTGAAAATAGATAAAAATATCCTTTGTCCTCAAGGCGTTTGCTTCTAATTGTTATAGACAATAAATACTGTAGAATTTTGGAGTAATGTAGATCATTTCCTTAGTCTAGTGTCTCCCTAACCTTTTTTTTAGAAGAATGAGGTGAGAGATGCTAGGGGAAAGGGATAAGATTGGGAACAAATTTTTTGTTGTTTTTTTTTTTTTTCCAGAGGGACCTTTCTTTTTCATTTGGGCCTCAACTGGAACAGAAACCATAAACACACTGGCCTGAAAGAATTTCCAGAGCTTTTAAAGAAAGAGAGAGGAAGGTTTCCTCAGCTTTAGAAAAAAGGATTCTTAAGCTGCAGTCTGCAAATGGGGGTAAGGAGAAAAAAATTGCATCTCTATTTTCACTAACCTCTGACTGCAATTCCACTTTTCTACAGTAATTTAAAAATATAATTTGGAAAGAGGGTCCTTGTGGTTCATCAGACTGTCTGAGGGGTCCATGACACAAGATGAAGAACCCCAAGGTTAGAGCCAGACAGGACCTTGGCATTCATCTAGTCAATCCATCCATCACTATCTAATCAGTGAGCATTTATTAAACACCTATTGCATGCCAGGCACTTTGCTAGCTACTACAGATACTTAAAAAGAAAATAAAAGAAACACTCCTTATTCTCAAGAGGCTTGTATGCTATTAGACATTGAACACCCTCTGTTTACAGATCAGGACATGGTGTGGTAACTTGCCCACAGGTCATACTAGAATGCAGGAACAAATCTGCGTTTTGAACTAACTTCCTTTGGCTCAAAGGGAGGTTTCAGAAAGGGCTGAGTAGGAGGAAAACACCGAGAGGAAAGACAAAGAGAGGACAAGACAGCGAAGGGAAGCAGGGAGTCTGCTGGAGAGAGACTAGGAGATTGTCACAGATCCCTCTTTAGAGAACAGCTCCGGCAGGCTGGCAGGCTGGCGGGCAAGCTGCCACACCGAGCCTTCCCAGGTCTAATGCATCTCACTATTCAGTCAGATGTCAAGGAGAAGGGCTGTGTGGGGAAAGCGAAAGAAACCACCCCCAAGCCAGCAGGGGCACAACAAAAGCCAGCGGCCTGTGACTATCAGGCAGTTTGTATTCGGAGCATCAAGGCTGAGCTGGAATCTGGCAGACAGACTAGGCAAAGGCCCCGAATGGAATCCTTTTATCAAGTGTCTGAGCAGTTACTTGATCTAAGAGGTTTGTATACCTGCAGCAGGCTGTGTAAACGCCAGAGACAAATTACAAGGCAGGACAAGTGTTACAGTGAAGGATGAAAGTGCAGGCGGGAAGGCAAACAAGCAGAGCATTACAACAGCCACTTAATGGCAAACACATTTATTAACATCAAGCGCCATGTCTGTAGGTTCTCCCTGCTGCAGCCAGCTGTGGGTGCCAGCTACTTAGAGAGATGAGGCTGTGCAGGGAATAAAACCTAGGCTGGTGGGTTGGGGTGGGGGGGGCGGATGGGTTTCTTTCCCCCTCCTCTTCCCAGTGTGCTCCACCTGTGTTCTTGGCAACCCAGCCACCCATCGGCCTGTCTTCCTGGGAACAAAGGGCTGCGGCTGGCGCGCAGCTAACAACTTGATTTTGTCTGGGCCCCCAGGAGCTGCATACAGAGGCTGGTCTCTCCACTTGGGGAAGTTGGCTGCCTAGAATGAAAGGAGGAGGAGGAGGAGGGCAGGGAGGAAGCCACAGGAGGGGGCTCAAAACCTCTTGGGCAAAGCTGTGACACACACAATTCAGCAATCCAGCCCTAAGGCACTGAATAACAGGCGCCCTCCAGATGCGCCAACAGCCTCGCCTCCTCCACATAGCACTGTGTGATTGCTTGCTGGGTAATGGGATTTCCTCAGGCTTTTATTACAGTTTGACAGACCCAGAGACTGGAGGCATTTTTAACATGTGAAAAACAGGGGGGAGTGAGAGAGAGAGAGAGAGAGAGAGAGAGAGAGAGAGAGAGAGAGAGAGGGAGGGAGGGAAACAAACAGACAGAGACAGAGAGATAAAGACAGATAGGGACACAGACAGTCAGAGACAGAGACAGACAGACAGAGAGACAGAATCAGAGAGACAGAGAGAGAGATAAGAGAGAAGAGGGTGAAGGAGAGAGAGACAGAGACAGAGACAGAGACAGAGAGACAGAGAGACAGAGAGAGACAGAGACAGAGAGAGGGAGAGGGAGAGACAAAGAGAGAAGAGAGGGAGGGGAGGAAGGTGAGAAAAGGAGAAGAGAGAAGGAGAGCTTGTGTGTGTGTGTGTGTGTGCATGTGTGTGTGTGTGTGTGTGTGTGTGTGTGTGTGTGTATGGGGGGGGGGGTAAGGGAGAGAGAGGAGATTCTTGTTCTAGTTTCAGGAGATCTGGTCCTTGTCTTAACTCTGCCACCACTGTATAACTTTGGACAGGTCACTTCCTCTCTGGGCTTTAGTTTCTCCATCTGTGAAGGGAAGGGTTTGCCATGCCTTCTTCCAGTTTTTATAGTCTGTGATTCTAAGACCCAGAGCTCTGAATGTGTCAGCTATAACAAGAATTAATCATCTGAAATGAGTCCTCTTTCTCATCTATGTTTCCTTCCATGAAGGGAAGACATACCTGACACTGTGAACCAGAGAGGCAGAGCTTCTCAAGGGTTCATCCTTTGTGCTTGGAAGGCTCTCCCCCCTCAACTCCTCACCTCCCCTAATCCTTGAAGGCTTAACTTCAGCCCTATCCCCTCTGTAGAGCTTTCCCTTATAAAGAGATTATCTAGGATCATATATTGAGAGTAGAAAGGGACCTTAGAGATCATCTAATCCAACTCCCTCATTTTACAGATGAAGAGGCTGACTTTGGAGCAAGGATAAGCAGTTTATGCAAGGTCCCCCAGGGAGTCAGTCAGTGGCAGGTGAGGATTGGAATCCAGGGCTGACCATAATGCCTCCCCCAGTCTACTCTGGTCCTCAAGACAAAACTTTGTTGAAACCCCTCAATCACCTTTTCTTAGTTCTCCATCCACCTTATCTGTTTCAGTCCTCTATCTCCAACTACACAATAAGGATCAGAGGTGAGGGACCTCAATCTTTATACTCCTGCATATTGCCCATAGTACTAAGTACAATAATAACTTGGTCTAAACAGCTGTTAGCACCTCTAATTTAATAAATAACTCATAGGGAGCTGCCTGGCATACATACAGCTTAAGCGATTGTCCAGGATCACATGACTTGCATGTATCAAAGACATAACTTGAACCCAGGTCTTCCTGATTGAAGACCTGTAATCTCTCCTGATTTAAATCTTATAATCTTTTCTCTCCATATAAAGCTCATAGTGATTATAATAAAGATCCTCATTTGTTTAACACTCTACTGGAAAAAAAAACAAAAAGCACTTTTTCCTAACAATTCTGTAGAGATAAAAATAAAAATGATAGGTCTGACCATCATTCCCCAGTTCATGAAGTTTCAGTGACTCCCTATTGTCTCGAGGATGAAAGCAAATTCCTTCCTTTGACAGTCAAACTTTCACCATTTGGCTCCAATCTTATGTTGAAGTCAAACTATTGTAACTGCTGTTTCCGATACATAACGTTCCATCCCTTTGTGTGCCTTGAACGATATCCTTGATTCCACTTCCTCAATGAGACCTATTGTGTATGCTGTGTGTATGTTGTGTATGTTTTCTTACACCAAAAATTGCTTTGCATTTATTTTATCTATTTTTATACTTCTTTGACTCCATGTTGTTTCCTTTTGGTAGAAATAGAAATCCTTAAGGGCAAGAACCCAGCACTTAGAACAGGACCTGTCAACGCTCCTTGAATTGAATTGAGTGGAATTCTCTGTCTGGTTTTCAGACGAAAAGAATCTCTAGCCCCATGCTCCCAGTCAAAGGTCCTGCCATGGTAGGGATGGGAGGGAAACAAGCCATTGCTCCTTGGGAGCCTTGTGGTGGTATGGGATAGATGGTACAATGCTGGGCAGCATTTAGTGCAGTGGAAAGGAAGAGTATGAGTTTTGACATTACAGCACCCAGCTTCAAAACACATTGTGTTATTCACCATCTGTGCAACTTTGAGCAAATTATCTTCCCGAGTATTCATTCCTTCACCTGGCAAATGAACAGGATGTACTAGATTGTCTCTAAAGTTACTTCCAGTTATAAATCCATGTGGTGAGGGCTCTCATTTACAGATAGAAAGGAATTTATGGGCCATTTAATCTAATCTGCCCATTTCCCAAGTGAGGATTGAGGCCCAGGGAGGGGAAGCAACTTGTCAAAGGTCAGCAATTCACATTCAAAACCTTTCTGTTTAGTTTTGCAAACTGTCACACTATCCTCCACACTTATAAATTTAAAGTAGCATCCTCTAGGAAGCATGGTGGATAGAGCACTGGACCTTGAGTTAAGAAGATCCAAGTTCAAATCTTGCCTCAGACACTAACTAACTGAATGATTCTGGGCAAGTCACTTAAACTTTGTATGCCTCATTTCCACCTTCTGTAAAATGGGGGTTATAATAATGGCACATACCTCCCAGGGTTGTTGCATTAATATTTGTAAAGTACTTTGTGAATCTTACAGTCCTATATACATGCTATATGCTAGGATGATGTTATTGATGATGATGACGATTAGTAATTCAGGTATTCTGGTTATCCAGAACCCCCATAACATCACCTTAGATATCTACCCACTCTTTGTCAAGTATTTGAGTTATTTTTATAGACCAGATCACAGGGGACATTCATTTCAGGAAACCAGAGACTTAAAAGAATCATAGAATGAATGACCTCAGGCAAGTACTTTTTCTTTCTGGGTCTCTTTTTCCTAATTGATAAAAGACATAGATTGACTTATGTGACCTCTAAGGTATTTTCCAGCTCTGGAGGAAGGAAGGAAGGAGAAAGGGAGGGAGCAAGGAAGGAAAGAAGATATTTAGGTAGGATGGAAGGAAGGAAAGAAAGAGGGAAATAAATATTTATGCCTACTACGTGTCAAGCACTGTGTTAAGCATTTTACAAATATTACCTCATTTGATCCTCATAACAACCCTGTAAGATAGATTCTCTCATCCTTTCATTTTTAAAATTTATTTATTTATTTTTAGGTTACACAAGATTTTGAGTTACAAATTTTCTCCCTATCTCTCCCCTCCCCCCTAGACCCTGTGCATTCTGATTACCTCTTCCCCCAATCTGCCCTCCCTCCTGTTACATCTCTCCCTTCCTTTATCCTCATCTCCTCTATTTTCTTGTAGGGTGAGATAGATTTCTATTCCCCATTACCTGTATTTCTTATTTCCCAGTTGCATGCAAAAACAATTCTCAACATTTGCTCCTAACACTTTGAGTTCCAACTTCTCTCCCTTCTTCCCTCCCCCCACTTCTCCACTGAGAAGACAAGCAATTCAATATAGACTACACATGTGTAGTTATGCAAAAGACTTCCATAAAATTCATGTTGTGAAAGACTAACTATATTTTCCTCCATCCTACCTTGTCCCCCATTTATTCTATTCTCTCTTTTGACCTTATCCCTCCCCAAAAGTGTTTACTTCTGGTTACACCCTTCCTCCCATTTGCCCTCCCTTCTATCATCCCACCACACCCTACTTATCCTCTTCTCCCCTGCTTTCCTGTAGTGTGAGATAGATTTTCATACCAAATAGAGTGTGCATGTTATTCCCTCCTTAGGCCAAATGTGATGAGAGTAAGCTTCACTTTTTCTTTCTTATCTCCCCCCTTTTCTACTCCATTGAAAAAGCTTAGTCTTGCCTCTTTGATGAGAGAAAATTTGCCCCATTCCATTTCTCCATTTCTCCTCCCAATATATTCATCTCTCACCCCTTAATTTTATTTTTTTTAGATATCATTCCTTGCTATTCAACTCATCCTGTGCCCTCTGCCTATATGTATAATCCCTCCAATTGCCCAAATACTGAAAAAAGCCTCAAGAATTACAAATATCTTTTCATGTAGAAGTGTAAACAGTTCAACTTTAGTAAGTACCTTATGATTTCTCTTTCCTGTTAACCTTTTCATGTTCTCTTGATTCTTGTGTTTGAAAGTCAAATTTTCTCTTCAGTTCTGATCCTTTCACCAAGAATGTCTGAAAGTCCTCTATTTCATGGAGTGACCATTTTTTCCCCTGAAATATTATACTCAATTTTTCTGGGTAGGTGATTCTTGGTTTTAATCCTAGTTCCTTTGACATCTGGAATATCATATTTCAAGTCCTTTGATCCCTTAATGCAGAAGCTGCTGGATCTTGTGTTATCCTGATTATATTTCCAAAATACTCAAATTGTTTGCTTCTGGCTTCTTGCAATACTTTCTCCTTGACTTGGGAACTCTGGAATTTGGATACAATATTCCTAGGAGTTGCTTTTGTTTTTTTCAGATCTCTTTCAGGAGATGATTGATAGATTCTTTCAATATTTATTTTACCCTCTGGTTCTAGAGTATCAGGGCAGTTTTCCTTGATGATTTCATGACAGATGATATCTAGGTTCTTTTTTTTGATCATGGCTTTTAGGTAGCCCCATAATTTTCAAATTGTCTCTCCTGAATCTATTTTTCAGGTCAGTTTTTTTTCCAATGAGATATTTCACATTGTCTGCTGTTTTTTCATCCCTTTGATTTTGTTTTACAATTTCTTAATTTTTCATAAAGTCATCAGCTTCCATCTACTCCATTCTAATCTTTAAGGAATTATTTTCTTCAGTGAACTTTTGGATTTCCTTTTCCATCTATCCAATTCTGCTTTTCAGGGCACTCTTTTCCTCCTTGGTTTTTGATCTCTTTTGCCATTTGTGTTCATCTATTTTTTTAAAGAATTATTTTCTTCAGCATTTTTGGGGTCTCCTTTAGCAAGCAGTTGACTCTTTTTTCATGATTTTCTTGCATCACTCTCATTTCTCTTACCAATTTTTGCTCTACTTCTCTTACTCAATTTTCAAAATCCTTTTTGAGTTCTTCCATGGCCTGAGACCAATTCATATTTTTCTTGGAGGCTTTGGATGGAGGAGTTTTGACTTTGTTTTCTTCTGTTTGCATGCTTTGGTCTTCCTTGTCACCAAAGTAAGATTCTACAGTCTGATTCTTTTTTCCAGTTTTTGCCATTTACTTGGTTTTTGAGCTCTTTGTCAAGGTAGTTCTCTGCTTCCAGTGGGGGTTGGGGGGTGTACTGTCAGCTGTTCAATCCCCGCCCACAATCTGTGGGCCTAGAGTTCCAGAAATAGTGGCTACAGCTGCCCCTGATGCTGCTGTGATTGCCATGGGTTCCTTTGTCCTCCCCTCTGCCAACCTGGGGCTAGGGCCAGACCACTCACTCTCCTGCACTGGTCTCATAGGCTTTTTCCACTGACCTTCTACTTTGTCCTTGGCGTTTTGGGGTCCTGATGCTTGGAAACTGCCATAGGTGTGAGAGATTCAGTCTCCCCAAGGCCTGTTCAGCTTCTGTCTGTGCCAATGTGGCCCACACTGGACTATGCTCTGCTCCCAGAGTGGTGCAATAGACACTTCCTGGGCACCCTACAGGCTGTCTTGGGCTAGAGATTTTCTTCACTCAGTCATTTTATGGGTTCTGCCTCTCCAGAATTTGTTTAGAGCCATTTTTTACAAGCATTTGGTTGGACTTAGGGGCAGTGCTTTAGAAAGTGCCTCCTGTTACTCTACCATCTTGGCTCTGCCCCTCTCATCCCTTTTTTAAAGTTGAGGAAACTGAGGCAGATAGAGGTTAAGTGACTTTCCTATGGTCACAGAGTTAGGATGAGTGTGAGACCAAATTTGAACTCTTCCTAATTCTAGTCCTAGCACTCTATCCACTATGACATCTAGCTGCCTAAATACGTCCGTGAGTAAGCCCAGTTCCACTTGTTTTTCAGAAGACAATAGCATAAATACCCTCACACCCATGCTGATGCTCCAGCTCAGATTCATTTTTGCCCTACCCCTGAACCCCAGTGAATCCTGGGTTGGCCCTCCTCCTATGAGAAAACTACTGTGGACTCAGAACTTTGGCTTTAAGATCACTCATCTATACAGATGTGGCCATCACTGACAGTCAACACTAGGACTCAGCATGCAACCAAGCTCACTGGATGAACACCAAGACTACAGGTGACTAACCCGAAAGGTGACCTCCTTCTTCATCACCTCTTTGGATCCACAAGTCAAGGCTTACCCTACAGACAAATCTGTGTTTCACATCAATAATCACCAGCATTTAAATAGCAATTTAAAGTTTGATACATGTGTTATCTCAGTTGGTCAAGAAGTGACATAAAACAAGAACATTCCCTGGAATCCCACAGAGCCAGGCTGCTCTCTGACCATTTTTTCTCGAGATGTTTCCTTCTAATCCTGGTATTTCATTATTGTTTTCCACCCTTATTCAACTGCTCTCCATATCACCACCAACTCCCCTGGGGTTCTGATATCCATGCCTATTCCACTGATTGCCAGTGTTGGGGGTAGAGTGTCCTGATATTCTTATATTGCCCAGGGGGTAATTAATGATGGTGGACAGCTGCATAAACATGGTATTTCCTCCCTCCCCACAACCTTTCCCCTGGGGTTCTCACCCCTAATGGTGTCTATCCTTTCCTAGGAAAGTACAGCATTTTATACCATTCTCTCTCAAAATAGGGAGAAAAACTGAACCCAGCCAACAGTCCGTCTCTTTTCTGGCTTTATGGTAATTGGGTGTTCAAAGTAGAAATGAGGACCTTCAAAGTCCTGGAACAGTCATTTCATCTCTTTGTTGGCACATCACTCTGGGTTCATGGGCTAAGTAGCTTATACTCTGAGGAACTGAGTAATCCGCTCATTGCTCACTGGTCAGCCTTGCTCTACTTTAGGGGTTTTCCTTGTTCATCTGCCATTCAGTTGTTCTGCACGATGATCCTGATCCTCCTTTTTGAACTTGTTTCCTTGGATCTTCATAAACTCCATGTTACCACAGCTGCTCAGTCACTTAAGATTTGGGATTTTTCTTTGCTTAGAAAGCACCTCATGCGGGACTGCTCTTGTTAAGATGGCCTCATTCTCTTTCAGATTTAAATTGATTAATCATCACTTTATTCCAGCTATCAGCTACACTGCAATTGGTGTATTTATTTCTAATCAGCTCCTAAAAATGGCATCATTCAAAGGTGCTTAACCACATTACTTAATTTTCAACCTGTATTGCTATTGATTTCTAATATTCTCTTCAAGATATGGGACATCATTCAATGCAGCAGTCTGTTTATATAATAATCTTATCTGGTTACTAAAATCTGCGAAGTCTCTTGAATTGCCTCTAATGCAAGATTGGAGACTGGTTGCTAAATGAGTCAATTTTACTCTAATTTGGTTTATTTACAGTACATGTTTTAAGGCTCAGCATTCTGAGAATTTCAGAGCAATGCTGAAAATAAGAGTAAATATATGCTAAGGCAGCGTACTGCTCCATTCTCAGGCTTTGATAAGCTTCCTTACACCTCCCCTCCATCGGGCTGTTTTCCTGCTTGGGAATTTTTGACTCACTCCTGATCACTCATGTCATCAAGTCTAAACCTTATTGACTTGACTTTCAAGGCCTCTCATCATCTGGTTTCTTTCTACCCATTCAACCCTGTTTCCACTATTCTCAAGTACTCAGAGTTCTCTCCAATCTTGTCAGCACAGTATGTCTTCAGAACTTCAAAGATACAACTCTCTTTGCTTCAGTTCATATTGCTCCTTCAGCCCAAAGATCTCTCCCCATTCTTTTTTTAACTCCTTAATGCTTATTTGTTCAGCTTAAGATCCATCTCTGCCATGAAACCTCCTACTACTCTAAGCCACACTAACTAACCTCTCCCATTGCTGAAGTCCTGGGGCATTGATAATCAATCAATACCTCATTCCTGTAGCTATAGATATTGCGTGGCCAACTAGATTGTGAAATTAAGAATGAAGACTGTCTTCTACCTTCCTTTATATTCCCAACACAGTGCCTGGCACTCAGTAGGCACTTAATAAATGTTTATTTACTGACTTATTTAGCAACTAAATGTGGTACAATGGAAAGATCAAATTCAGAGGTTCTGGTCTCAACCTTAATTCTATTACTAATCATCTATGTGATCTTAGGCAAATCATCTAAGGTCTCTATCTCCTCATCTGTAAAATGAAAAAGTTGGAATTTGGAGAGGAAAGGAGAGGAGACAGGAAGAGAAGAGAGAAAAGGAGAGGAGAGGAGAGGAGAGGAGAGGAGAGGAGAGGAGAGGAGAGGAGAGGAGAGGAGAGGAGAGGAGAAGGAGAGAAGGGGAGGAGAGGGGAGGGGAGGGGAGAGGAGGGGAGGGGAGAGAAGAAGGAGAGGAGGAGAGGGGAGAGGAGGGGAGGGGAGGAGAGGGGAGGGATGGGGAAAAGGACCTACTATGTGCCAGGGACTGTACTAAGCACTTTTTTTAGAACAAATATTACTTCATTTGATCCTCACAACAACCCTGGGAGTTAGGCACCATGATTATCTTTATTTCTCAGTGGATGAACCTGAGGAAGATAGAAGTTGAATAACCTGCCTAGGCCATATAGGTGGCCAGATAGCTGTCAGAAGCTAGGTTTGGACTCAGGTCTTTCTGACAGCAGGTCCAGGGTTCTATGTCCATTATTGCCTAGCTGCATCTCCTAAGCTTCCTCTGCACCTAGCACAGGGCATCTCATGCTTAGACACTCATATGTAAATGGCGTCTCCCATGGTGGTTGGTTTGGTGCTCATCATGTAGGAGATGCTCAATATGTGGTGACTGAAGGATTAACATCTGCTTAATAGGAGGATCTAGAACTGAATTTTAAATACACTAGATATATCTTGATTTTTAAAATCCTTGTAATCTTGAAACATTTTAGGGTGGCAAAACCTGTAGAATGGCAATATTATGTGAGCTTTAGGAATGTTGGGTTAGCTGGTTTAGTTAGTTTATGCCATTTTGTAAGTCTCTGTTGTATCCTACTCTGTATTCATAATATAATAATAGTCACAATAATAACTAGCCTGTATAAGGCACTTTGAGGTTTAACAAGAGCTGTTAGAGCTATACATTATCTTATTTGATCTTCTTGGCAATCCTATTAGTGTTATTATTACCCCTATTTTACAGATAAATAAACTGAGGCAGACAGAAGTGAAGTGACTTGCCCAGGATCACACAGCTGGTAAGTGTCTGAGGCAGGATTTAGACTTACATATTCTTTGTTCTGAGTCTAGTATTCTTCCCCATTCACCACCTAGCTACCTCGTGTAGTTATTATGACTGCAGTATTAAAGTGTTACCTTAACAAATCTGCATATCTTCATCATATAGCCACTCTTCTTCCTAACTTACCAGTTTCTGTCAAGGACACCATTCTACTTTTAGACACTCAGGTTCAAAACCTCAGTGATCTTCCATTCTCCTTGCTCCCTCATCCCCCACATCCAATCAGTTGCCAAGTCTTATGGACTCCAATTTCATAATAACTCTCACATATGTCTTCTTCTTGAAGAAGAAGCCCCCACCCTAGATCAGACCCTCACCACTTCTTGCCTGGACCATTGCAATAACCCCTTATTAGTCTCCCTGCCTCTACTCTTTCCCTTTTTTAATTTTTCCCTGACACAACTGCCACTTATATCTCTAAAGTGCAGATATGACCATGGCACTAGAATCTTTAGCAGTTCCCTATTCTCTCTAGGATAAAACACACACACACACACACACACACACACACACACACACACATTCCTTTTTCTGACATTTAAAGCTCCTCATAAGAACACTCTATCCTATCTTTGCTGACTTATTAAATACCGTATTAGATACAGACAAATTGAATTGTTTGTTATTCATATATGAAATTCTACCACCTATCTTTATGAAGTTGCGCAGGTGATATGCCCTCCATGGCTAGACTGTTCTTCTTCCCCATCTCTTCTTTGTAGAATTTCTAACTTTTTTCAAATCTTTGCTCAGAAATCACCTTCTGTGGTTTCTGATTCCTGATTCCTCCAACAATTCCAATTTCTACCTGAAATTTCTTTGTATTTATTCTCTCTATATTGTTATCCACTCATTTATGTATATGTTATTTGCTCCTACTAGGATATAAGCTCTTTGAGAAAGGAGATGCTTTGTATCCTCAGCTTCTAGTGAACTTCCTGGTACATTGTGGATACCCATCAAATGCTTTTTGAATTCAAACCAATTGAATAATTTTAGCCATCTTTTATGTTATGAGTTGCTCATTATACCATAAAGCTACAACTGAGCTGTATCCTGAATTATAATTGATCTGATTTTAAATTTAAATGGATTTAAAACTTAAGGCATATTGAAGGAACACTTGGGGCTCTCTTCCATTTGGATTTGAGATCCAGGCTCAAATTCAGGTTAACATTCTCCTGTGTTCTATCTAAGACACAAATCAGAAACCAGGGGATAGAATCAATGGAATGCCCTTAAGAATTTCAAAATGCCTGAAGGTTTTCTTTTTTCATTCTTACACCCTAGAATCTGAAATTTCTTTTGCCTTTTGAGAATATGAGAATAAGGACAAGTCCTCAGATGTTTATTTTAACTAATATTAATTTTTCTACCTTTCATTATTTGACCAGCGTTTCCTAGGAAGATGAGTGATCCAAAGATGTTACCCCCATTCGGCAAAGATTGAACTCATCTGCAATGAAATATAAAATGTTTACAGGGCATTAATACCAGATGCAAACTTGAATTTCTAAAGAAAATCTTTAAAAATCTATCTCTTTTCATAGTCCCATTATAAATTGCGACCTGAACAGTAATTCTGAATCAATTAGTTGTCCAAAAAAAATACTATTCAAAGCAGTTAATTGAGTTATCTGCGGTGAATAGTCAGACCACCATCTGAACATTGCTCCCAAACTCCTGAGTGTCACTATTTAGGTCAATAATATTGACAATCTCTTCAGAATTAGCTATGGGAGAATGTCTAAAGGAGGAAAGACCAGTTTTATCTCAAACTAGTACAGACCAAGAAGTGATAAAAAGTCCCAATATTCTCTTGCCCAGGGAAGCATCACAAGAAAATTGCTTGCCTTCAGAAATCCTCCAAATATCAAGCAGTGATGTAAAGAAACACAGCTAAGCAGGTTACTTGGGAAGAAATAGCTACTTGGATAAGATGATAGGATGTCTGAATTGTAAGGTCTTCTTTTTGTTTTCAGTAGTAGGTCATGTTGGTTAGTGTTGGAACTGGTATCTGATGGTAGAGATGTGGATGAGAAGTCTAGGGCTTTTTTTCAGCTATATTACTCTATTAGCCATAACATGAGGTACTACAGTTACAGAGAAAAATTTGCCCATATATGATCAGAGAATCACAGATTCCAAGCAGGAAGAGATCTCAGAAATCATCTAGTCCAACCATCCACTTTTGAAAGATGAGGAAACTGAGACTCAGGGAGATTAGGAAACTTGTCTATAGTCACACAGGTACTAAGAGTGACCAGATTTGATCCCATGTGTTCTGACATGTTGGCAATTGATTTCTCTTTCAACTGAGATTCAGCCAGCTGGTCTGAAGCTGGACCATAGGATCATAGGTCATAGATTTTAGAACTAGAATCAGGGGTGTGTGGGAGCTGACTCAAACCTATTCTGGCTGATTGCTTAATGTTGAGTGTGAGCATTTACAATGTAGAAACCAGCAAACTCAACAATTCAGAGCTTGTTTTATCGTTTTGTTGATTGCTTAGACTTAAGAAAGTGATAAAGAAAATGTTACTAATGCAGATTAAGTGGTCTTCACAGAACTGGTTGTTAAACATTTACTAGCACACTCCACCAGCTAGACGGGACCTTCAAGATCATTGAATCTAACCCCTTCATTCTGTTGATGAGGAAATTGAAACCCAGAGAGGTTAAGTTATTTGTCCAGGGTCACACAGCTTGTAAATATTTCAGGAGGGATATAAACTCAGTTCTTCCTGGCTACAAGCCCAGCCTTCTAACTAATGTGTCTCCAGACGAGATCATTCTTGGCTAAAAGAGAAGGGAAAACAGGGCTATGGATGGGAATGGGTAAGAGGCCAAATTAAGATGTTCCTATTGCACTGATGGATCAATACTTATTGGATGCTCACTTTAAGCTTCATATGCTTAAACTCAGGCAGATGGTAAATAGGAGTCTGTGACCTAATGTCTGACAAATTTTCCTCAGTGATTGGAAACATGGTACATCACAACATTGAATGCTCTTGGTACCCTGCAGGCTATATATACTGAATCAGAAAATCACAGATTAACACTATCTATGTTGTATTGTATTTTTCTTTATTTTGTTAAGCATTTCCTGGTTGCATTTAAGGCTGGTTCTGCATTACTCAGAGTTTTGTGGACTACATGTTTGACATCACTGAGAGAGGGTTTTCTTCTTCCTCCACCTTCCCCAACACAGTATTTAGTCCTTCCATTATACCTATGCTTTTACTCTCCCAGCAATCAAAAAACCAACAACAAAGACATCAATAACCAACTCACATTTCTATATGCTTGAAGATTGCAAAGGGTTTTCCCTATGACAACCTGGATTATGGGTATTGCAAGTATTATCATTTCCTTTGTTTCAAATTATTTCCACACTAGAAGACAAGCTCCTTAAGTGAAGGTCTATTTCCTGTGTGTCTCTACATCTCCAGTATCTAGTATTCAGTACAGTGGTGGCTCCAGATGTTAAACAGGTGATTAATGAATGCTTGTTGATCAGTTGATGGATTAATCTACTTCCTATGCACAAGGCACTATACATAGGAACAGGAATAGGATAGGGATAGGAAGATAAAACCAAAACTGTCCCTGCTGGCAAGGAGTTTGTGTTTTTACCAAGTGCATCATGTAAGAACTCACTAAGGATCGCTCACAGGGGCACATCCAACTCTTCCTAGATCAATCACAGTGAGAAGGATCTTTCTATCTACACAAGGTGAATGTTCTGTTGTTAGAGAGCCTTTAAAAGCTTAATTTTCATCCAGGGTAGAGTCAAAATGGTGGAGTAGAAGGATGGAACTGCTCTAGCTCTCTCCCCACCATAGCCCATAAAATATATATAAAAAATGACTCTAAACAAATTCTAAAGCAGCAGAAACCACAAAAAGACAGAGTAAAAGAGATTTGCAGCCCAAGACAGCATGGAAGACCTACAGGAAATGTCTATCGCACTGGGCTCAGAGCAGAGCATGGCCCAGCCTTAGCTGCAGGCACCAGCAGGGACAGGACAGGAGCAGGCTTCAGTGCATGGAATTACAGGTAGGAGGTGCAGTTCTCAGATTTCTCAACCCCAAATGCCAAAGACAGCTTCAGAGGTCAGTGAGAAAGCACTTTCACCTAGGTGAGAAGGGAATGTGGTCCGACCCTGGCCCCAGGTCAGTGATGGCTTCTGTACCAGTGTCCATTTTTGGAGCCCTTGGCCTAAAGACTCTGGGGGAATCAAGAGCCTGATCTGGGTCTCAGTCCTTAGTGGTAGTACTGGGGTGAGGAGGAGCACTGACTGGTGGAGCTGGTGGAGCCTCTGGAGAGGAAATTCTACTCACAGAACCTGGGCAGAAAATTTTGTGGTTGCTCCCAGACCAGAGCACAGGCCAGGGGAGGAGTAAACTAATCTCCCTTGATTGTGCCACCTTGGAGGAATGGAGAGCTTTCAGGTTCCTAGAGTATACCTTCCACTTGAGGACTCAAAAGTCAAGTAACTGGCTGGGAAAATGCCCAAAAAAGGGAAAAAATAAGACTATAGAAGGTTACTTTCTTGTGAACAGTTATTTTCTGCCATCATTCAGATGAGGAAGAAAATGCGTACCATCAGAGGAAGTCATAAAAGTCAAGACTTCTGAATCCAAAACCTCCAAAAGAAATATGTGATGGTCTCAGACCATGGAAGAGCTGAAAAGGGATTTTGAAAATCAGTTAAGAGAGGTGGAGGAAAAATTGGGAAGGGAAATGAGAGCAATGCAAAAAAATCACAAAAAGCAAGTCAACAGCTTGCTAAAAGAGACCCAAAAAATGCTGAAGAAAATAACACCATTAAAAATAGACTAACTCAAATGGCAAAAGAGGTGCAAAAGGCCAATGAGGAGGAGAATGCTTAAAAAAGTAGTATTTGCCAAATGGAAAAGGAGGTTCAAAAGCTCACCAAAGAAAATAGTTCTTTAAAAATTAGACTGGAGCAGATGGAAGCTAATGACTTTATGAGAAACCAAGAAATTACAAAACAAGACCAAAAGAATGAAAAAATAGAAGACAATGTGAAATATCTCACTGGAAAAACAACTGACCTGAAAAATAGATCCAGGAGAGACAATTTAAAAATTATGGGAATACCTGAAAGCCATGATCATAAAAAGAGCCTGGACATGATCTTTCACGAAATTATCAAGGAAAACTGCCCTGACATTCTAGACCCAGAGGGTAAAATAAATATTGAAAGAATTCACTGATCATCTCCTGAAAGAGATCTGAAAAGGAAGACTCCTAGGAATATTGCAGTCAAATTCCAGAGTTCCCAGATCAAGGAGAAAATATTAAAAGCAGCCAGAAAGAAACAATTAGAGTATTGTGGAAATACAATCAGGATAACACAAGATCTAGCAGCTTCTACATTAAGGGACTGAAGGGCTTGGAAAATTATATTCCAGAAATCAAGGGAACTAGGATTAAAACCAAAAATCACCTACCCAGCAAAACTGAGTATAACACTTCAGGGGAAAATGGTCATTCCATGAAATAGAGGACTTTCAAACATTCTTGATGAAAAGACTAGAACTGAAAAGAAAATTTGACTTTCAAACACAAGAATCAAGAGAAACTTGAAAAGGTTAACAGAAAAGAGAAATTGTAAGGGACTTATGAAAGTTGAACTGTTTACATTCCTACATGGAAAGATAACATTTGTAACTTTTGAAACTTTTCTCAGTATTTGGGTAGTTGGAGGAATTATATACATATGTAGAGAGGGCACTGGGTGAGTGAATAGGAAGGGAAGATATCTAAAACAATAAAATTAAGGGGTGAGAGAGGAATATATTGGGAGGAAAAAGGGAGAAATGGAATGGGGCAAATTATCTCTCATAAAAGAGGCAAGAAAAACTTTTTCAATGGAAGGGAAAAGGGGGAGGTGAGAGGGAAAAAGTGATGCTTACTCTCATCACATTTGGCTTAAGGAGGGAATAACATGCACACTCTATTTGGTATGAAAATCTATCTTAGAAAGTAGAGGAGAAGGAGATAAGTGGGTTGGGGGGATGATAGAAGGGAAAGTAAATGGGAGGAGGGGGTAATTAGAAGTCAACACTTTGGGGGAGGGGCAAAGTCAAAAGAGAGAATAGAATAAATGGAAGGCAGGATAGGATGGAAGGAAATAGAGTTAGTCTTTCACAACATGACTTTTATGGAAGTCTTTTGCATAACTACACATATATAACATATATCAAATTGCATGCCTTCCCATTGGGGATGGGTGGGGAGGGAGAAAGGGAGAGAAGTTGGAACTCAAAGTTTTAGGAACGAATGTTGAGAATTGTCTTTGCATGCAACTGGGAAATAAGAAATACAGGTAATGGGGAATAGAAATGTATCTTGCCCTACAAGAAAAGAGAGAAGATGGGGATAAGGGAAGGGAGGGGTGTGATAGAAGAGAGCGCAGATTGGGGGAAAGGGTAATCAGAATGCAGAATGTCTTCAGGTGGTAGAGGGGAGAGATGGGGAGAAAATTTGTAACTCAAAATCTTGTGGAAATGAATGTTTAAAACTGAAAATAAATAAATTTTTTAAAAGCTTCATTTTTCTATTAAAACTTCATAGGAGAAGAGAAAAGACGTCTAGTATTTGGGGAGCTACCATGATGATAACAATAATACTAACTTACCATTTTTATGTAGGACTTTAAAATTTGAAAAGCATTTTATGCTATCTCATTTGACCTTCATTACAGCCTTGGGAGGTAGATGCTATTATCACTTGTATTTTCTCTCCTCTGCTCTCCTCTCCTCTCCTCCCCTCTCCTTGTCCTGTCTTCTGTCCTCTCCCAAAACCTTAAACCTACTACTACTCTCTGATACTGGGACTCCATGGGGCCTCTGCCAAGGGCTCCTGGACTCTCCTAGCTTTAGAGTGATTATCAATAGTAATTGTTGCTGTTTTCCACCCAACCTGATGTATTTGTTTTTCTTGACCTCTTTAAAGGAGCCATACCCTGGCTACTCCTTAAACAGGCCTATTCAGTGAATGGGCATTGCCTCACCCTAAGTGATACCTGCAAAGACCTTAGCCTAAAGCGCCCAAGGTCTCCCAGTGCATCCTGGGCCATCTCCAGTCATCCTGAGGAATATCAGGTTACTGTATTCAAATGGCTCTGGAGGAAAAATGAGGCTGGTGACCTGCACAGCCCCCCTCCACTCAAAACAAAGTCAAGTGCAAGTCATGTCATCATTTCTCTGATGGCATGGTCTTCTTCAGCAACGAAGGAATAACACTATCTACCTACCTACCTTTTATCTATCTATTATCTTTCTACATGTCTCTCTCTCCCTATCTCTAAAAAGAAGAAAGACATATTTCTCCAAGTTCCATCCTAGAAGGACAGAGCACCTCTTGCTTTGTTACCTCGATTGTGGCCTAGCTCATTCTAAGGTTCTCATTATAAAACTCATGATTTTCAAAGAGCCTGCCTGGACCACCTCACTCCACACTAATGTTTCCCTCCTCCCTATTCCTCTCATGCTCATTGTCTGGATCAAATAATTAGCACTTTATTTTCTAATTAGTTTTAAACCTGAATGATTTCCTATGTGGGAGTCTTAAAGTTTTAGTTGGATGATAAGCTCTTGGAGGTCAAGAGAAATTTTCAGCAATTTGAAGAGCTGTTGTGTCAGAGAGATTAGACTTAGGGATCGTAAGATCCCTAAAGCTAGAGTGTAAAAGCACCTTAGAAATGATCTATTCCAATGGTATGACCTGAGTCGCAAACTTTTGTTGTGTGGCCCCCTAAGCTAAAGACCTTTGGCCCACCAGCTAAGAATTTCTTTTTCAATATAAAAACCTTTCTTAGATCAATGGGCCAGATTTGGCCCAAAGGCCATAGACTGTAGACCCTTGATCTAGTCTCATTTTGCAGATGAGAGAACTGAGGCCTCGAGAAAGAGAGAGACCTTCCCAAAGTTGGATTTAATCACCACTTGCCGTGTAGTAAGAGGCAAAACCAAGGGTTGACCCCTGACTCCAACTCCATTACTCTTCCTACGAAACTGCATTGAACCAGCAGAAATAGTTAAAAGTTACTTAGAGACAGATTTGGGATGAATATATACCGAATCCTAGACTATTTCAATGAGATTTTTGCAATTCTCAATGGATACCATCATGGTGAAACAAAGCATTACCAAAGATGGGTGGGGATCTTGTGCCACTTAACAGTTTGAATAAGCAATGATGATTAGACATTAATCATACATACAAAGGAAACAATATTTCAGGTTATCAGTGCTGTATCAAATCTGCAAAAGATAAAAAAAGAGCTATTTAATGCATTGGGTAAAGGATTGAAGCATCAACCTCATCAACATTTTAGAAAACAGAAAACAATTGCTTTGAACTGGTTGAGGTCTTATAGACCTCACAATATTTTAATTAATAAGGGGCTGAGTGACCCCTTGTCAGGGCTATCATAGGGAGAATTTCTGCTCAAATGTGAATTGAGTCAGATAAATCCTAAAGTCACCCAGCTGTCCATTCTTTCCAACTCTAATATTCTGTAAGCACACTTTCATATATTTACAGAATACAGAAGTGTATAAGACCTCTAAGGATCATTAAGTCCAGTTCTCTCAATTTACTGAGGCTCCCCAAAATGTGACTGAGGTCATATGAGATAAATGCCAAGATACAACTTGAAGCCAGGTCCTCTGATCTCAAATCCTGTGTTTTTTCTTCAACATTCCTTCCAATTCCTAGCATAGAGCAGTATGCAGAGTAGGAGATAAGTAAATACATGTTAATTGACAGAATAATGAAAACTAGAGATGAGAGAGATTTATTTATCATTTTAATGTTCTGGCATCATTCTCAGAGCTTTTCTCCTACCTCTCTGAAAAGAGAGAATGGAAAACACAACTAGCTTCCCTTACTTATGAAAGCAAACTCATGTGAATTTGTAGAATCCAAATAAGAGGCTTAAAGACATAGAAGTGACTTGTGTGAACCTGAGTGAGGTATTAAAACTATCTGTGCCTCAGTTTCCTCATCTGTAAAATGCAGGAATTGGACTAGATTATTGCTAAGTTTTTTTCTAACTCTAATCTCTGATCCTGCAAGCCTGTGGAATACTCCAAACTTTAAGAGACATGGGAATTCAAAGGCTCAGAAGTAAATCAGGGGAGGATATGAGACTGACATTATGTGAGTCGTCACTGGAAATCGTAAAGTGCAATAGATATGTCTTCTACTATTATCGTTGCTTTGCTGTTGCTGCTGCTGCTACCAGCACCAGGACTTCCACCAAATGGCTGCAACGTATTACCAGCCAAGAGTAGTACAGGGGAAACTGTATAAAGCATGTCACAGATAGAGGTACAACTAAGAAAGAAGTACTGATGGAAATGTGTTCCGCTGGAATCCACAGAATGCCCAAGAGATCTGGAGAAAGTCTCCCGGAAAGTTAGGTCAAGCTACCAAGGGGAATTTTGCAGAAGATGTAGATGAGAGTCACATAGGATCTGAGTCTGTGAATGGGTTGTTTTATTATCAATCAAAGTACCCTTATCAATGAAATCACAGATCCATTTAAATAGCAAAGACTGATGATGCGTTAATAATGATAAATTTAAGAAACTACAGGACAAAAAAAAGAGTTACTTTTTTCCATGAAGGATAAAATGGCAAGGGGTTACCATTCACATTATATCCTTTGGGTCTGGCAATAACCTTAATGATAAGGTGCACCTTATCATCTTCATTTTACAGATGGGGCAACTGAGGCACAGACAGGTTTAGTGACTTAGCTAGTAGATGGCAGAGCAAGGACTAGAATCCTACTCACCAAAATCTGCCTATTACTCTTCTACCAAATGAGGTTGCTTCTTATTTAGAGCATTCTTCCAAATGGATCTGTCATCATCACCATTGCAATGAAAGAGGCCAGCCAGAACTCAGTTTTGGGGCTGTCATTGCCACCCAGGCTGAAGATAACAACTCCCTAATAGCAAGCCATTTCCAATTTACCCTGCAATGTGGCAGCCTCCTTTTTGGTCAGGTGTAAAGTTGCCATTTCACGCTCATTTTCCCCAATTAACAACAGCTGGTCTCCCATAAAACCAACTGGTGAGATGGTTTGTTATTGGAAGACAATGCAACATCATTAGACATTAATGACTTCTAATCTAGTTTATTTGGTCTGAGATCATGATGTTAATGGAAGAAAGTGTTTGGTTTCATCCCCAAGTATTTATGGCTTCTCTCTCATTTTCAGCACATTGCTTTCAGTTTCATTTTCTGACGCTCAAATTGGCATTAAATACTAGGGGAAAAGAAGTCAAATTTCCTCAGAGGGAAAAATATGAGAGAGGAGGGGTAGTCTGTTTTGAATAAAAAGATCAGATATCAAAATGTTTCAATTTAACAGAAATGATGCAACCACTAAACTTTTTATTTACTAAAATTTAATGTATTCCAATCAGAACTGGATAAAATTTATTGTTGTTATTAATAGCTATTATTATTAATAATAATTGTTATTATTACTATTTTATATTTTTCCAAGAGTAGACAGAATGCAATAGCTCCTCTTAAGACTCCCTGTGCTCTTGGCTTAAAAATTTAAGAGGAGGGAAATTTACCAGTAATTTGAGAGCTTAATTGGAAGATTTTATCCACAACCAAAATATCATATCATGTTGTCTAGATATCATATGAAACAGACAGAACTATGGAGCTTCCTGGATAGTCTAGTGATATGCAGTATCCTACCTCATCCTGAAACCTTTAGCCTCTCTGAGTTTGAGGCATAGGATGATAGATTTAAAACCTGAAGGGAACTTTCAGGTCATCAAATGCAAGATCCTTACTTTATAGATGAGGAAACCAAGGCCCAGGAAGTTGGCAAGGAAGCTGCCTTATGGTAATGGATCCTGTGTTCCATTAATATTGAAGTTCTTTTTACTGTATTTTTCAAATCTCCTATGGTTCATTTTATAGAGAGCCATTCTTTTTTTTAAACACAAATATTCTCTTTATATGAGATTGTATGATTGTAAATATTGAAATGTTATATTGCCAAAGGAATCAAAGCTATGGGTAGGTAACCCAAAGGGCAAAGAAGAGGTACATGACATGGTGTGTGTGAGTAGATTGCAGCATTTTTCCACGGATTACCCAGGAAAAATAAAAGTGCCCTAGGGATATCACCCATGAAATGTATGATTAGGAAATGAAGTGAGGCAGCAACATGGTAAGAATGAGGAATAACAGATGGAGATCCACCAGCATCCACTGGCACTCACCAAATGCAAAAAAAAAAAACAACAACAACTCAGGAGAAGACTTCTGGTACTTTGGGTTTCTGGAGAGGATCTGTGGATGCACATGGGTAAGAGTCAGATAGCATGGAAAGGTGTGACTGAATTAAAATCTATAAATATCCACCTTGGTGAAAATCACTTTTCAGGTGAATTAAGTATAGCTACGTTGATGAAACACGCTTATGACTGTCATTCATGACAACTAATGATGAAAGATAAGTATTCCTATTTAACCATTATTGTGCTCAGTCCTCCTCTCCCCAGTTGGCTCCACTCTATTGGCCATGGTATTTTTCATATCGATTATTTCCTCCAGTGAATCACAATGTCAGAGACGGAGAAACCTCAGTAAGTATGGAGTCCAACCCATACCCCAAAGGAATCTTCCCTTATAACATGCTACCAAGGGATTATCTGGTCCCTTCTTGAAGTTCTGTATTGAAAGAAATCCACTACCCCTCAAGTCACTTCATTCCACTTTTTGGATGGCTCTGATGATTAGGAAGTATTTTTGTTTGCTTGCTTTGTTTTGTTTTCCTGACATTCTAAATTTGCCTTTTGCACCAATTGCCTTATTTCTGTGAAACAGATAAAAGTCTTACATAGAACATCTTTTCAAATAATAGAAGAATAGTCATGTCTCCTTTAAGTCTTCTTTTCCCCAGTTCCATCAATCATACTTTACATGGCATGGACTCAAGACCCGTCTCCACTCTGGTTATCCTCCTCTGAACATTCTCCATGTTATCAATAACATTCTTAAGCAGCAGTGTCCAGAGCAGAAAGTAATCATCCAGATGTGCTCTGACTAGGTCAGAGTACTAAGGGGCTGTCACCACCTTCTTTCTGAAAGTTGTACTTCTTTTACTGTTCTCTAAGATAGCTATTTTTTGGGACTGCTACATCACACAGTTGACTCATATTCAGCCAGAAGCCCTGTAGAACCCCTAGACCTTTTTCAGACAAACTGCTATCTAAATGTTCCCCCCTCCTGTCCTTGTGAAGCTGATTTTTTGAACCTTCATGCAGGATTTTACATTTATCCCTGCTGGATTTCATCCCAAATGAACTTTAAATGAGTGTTGTATGGGCCACTTATCAGTGAGATTTTTTGAAATTCCTTTGTGAAATAGGGCATTTCTTTGGATACAGATTTCCTGCAAACCAGCTGACCTGTATTTACAGTAGACACATTGTTTGGAAAAAATCCAATTTTCCACTTAACTGGGCTGGTAGCCAGCCAGCAGGTCAGTGTTCTTTTACTATAGCGTTTGTAAACAAGAGATTAATGGTACACCTTATTTTGAAACCTCTGATTAAATTATTCACCTGCGGATGTCTGGGAGCCTCTTCTGTGATGTTAACAACTGCAAATTAGTGCTTGCTGTGGGCCTGCTAGCTCAGTTACTTTGTAAAGGTCATAGGATGGTTAATCCCCCTTGATACATCACATAAATCCAGGTACCCCTATACTCCTTGAAGATTTCAGTCTCCTGTTTTTTAATGGCTTTTAGCTTTTAAGAAACTTACAAGGTGTCCAAATGAAAGAGCTGATTCAATTTAATACTGCACACCCTTTTTCAACTCTGGGTTGGACTCTGGACCATGGGGTCTCTTTCCACACTGAAATTATGTTGCAATATCAATGTTAATAATAATTATGCTAATAATTATTATCGTATAAATAATATAATTAATATACTATTTATTAATATTATTATATAATAATTATAATTATTAGTTCACTCAATACAAGTAGAATGCTAAGGCCCATCAATGCAGACATGGAATATTCATAGTTCCTGACTTCTAGGAGTTTATAATCTAGTCCAGAGAAAGGAAAAGAAGGGACAATGGAGACACAGTTACACAAATAATTATAATAGAAGTTATAACATGATAGGAAAGTTAAAGTAGTGTGAAAGGTTCAAGGAGAGACAATTCATTTCTAACTAGGAAGGAGCCATAGCAGTGAAAGCATCATGGAAAAGGGGATACTTAAACTGGATAAGGAAGGAAGGAAGGAAGGAAAGAAGGAAGGAAGGAAGGAAGGAAGGAAGGAAGGAAGGAAGGAAGAAAAGAAGAACTTCAATAGATGAAGACCTAGGGAGAGTTTGTTCTAGGCATGGTAGTGTTGTCTACAAATGCACCAGGGTAAGAAAGAATAAGACAAGATAAGGATGATACAAATAATACAGTGTGACTGAAGGCGAGTATAAACCACTAAAAAGGGAATTTCACGAAATAAGATGGAAATAAGTTTGTAGACTGCCTTACATGCCAAGCTAAAGAGTTTGTGTGTTATTATATAGGCAAGAGGGAGTCACTACAAGTTTTTGAGGGGCAGAGGAGTCCATGAGGAGCATCAATCACTTTGGCAATCATGTGAAGAATCAGTTATGGAAGAAAGAAAGTAGAAGGAGTGGATGAGGAAGACTAAATAAGAAGGGTGCCCAGGAAGGAGACCATAAGATCTTAGATTTAGAATTAGAAGGGCCCACAGAGACCATCTAGTCTAAGCCTCTCATTTTAGAGATGAGGAGCTAGGGACCAGAGGGTTTGAGTGCCTTGTCCAATTTCCCATTGGTAATAAGAAGTTGAGCTGGGATTCGAACCAAATCCAGTACATTTCCAAATGTTTGGCCCCAGAGAACAGAATTAGGAAGAATGGAGTGATAGACAAGGTCTGCCCCCTTCCTCCGTGTGAGTCAGGTCAGTTCTTGTACTAAAAGCCAACATGAGGGAGGAGAGATGATATGATTTGGTGACTGATTGAATATGTGGGATGAGGAGTGCAGAATCAAAGAGGTACTGAGATTATAAACCTAGGTGACTGCAAGAATGGTGGTGCCCTTGGAAATAGTAGAAAACATGGAAGAGATGAGTTATGAAACTTATAGTTGTGGTGGTTCAGAGAGAGTGCCTTTTGTCCCACTCACAGCTGAAAAAGGGGAAGAACATGCCCTGAAGCCAGATCCCTTCCTCTGAAGGGTACTTGCTGCAACCCAAGAGGGAACAGTCTGAGGAGAGGGCTAGTTATGCTGGAGAAACTGATAGATTCTCTAATGGTACCTGCAAAGCTGCTGCTCTGGCTGCTCAATAGGGGTTGGGTTATGAATTCTTTGAGGGAACAATTTGGGGAGGGGAGAGGAGTCTCAGAAGCTTCCATAGTAGAGGAAGGGGAAAGAGTAGTGGAGTTTTAGGGGATAAGAGTTTATGTGGCTGTGCTGAAAAGAAACCCCAAGATTAATTATTGTGGGAAGAAGTGTAGGAGGTTGAACCCTCTTCACATTCTCCAAATGGGTGTTGATCATCTAGTCCTTGGGGTTCCTCTTGGGATGAAATCATCACACTCCTCCAAAGGCCCATGGCCCAACTTTGGAACCATAGTCTTAGGGTATTAGAGATGAAAGGAATCATAAGAGGCCATACAATACCATTTGCTCAATTTATAGAAAAAGAAACTGAGATGGAGATGGAGAAATGACTAGCTTATGGTCACACAGGTCACTAGAAGAATACAGATCTGGAAGTCAGGAGAACAGGGTTTTGGTGCCAGTCAGTCATAATTACAGAACCTGCTTTTAAGCTTTTTAGAGTCAGCCTTTCAGTAGATGGCTGGGATTTTCTTGGTGCTGTTTCTTCCTCATTTTATTACCACTCTCTCTTTTTTTTTTTTTTTTGAGATAAATGAGCATTTTTATTTCTTTGTTTCACAAATAAACTGGCTGAAATAGTTGTTTCCTGTGGGCTAATCAAACAGACCAAATCCCATATTTTCATCAGACTCCTCCGACTCTTCCTTGGCTTCCACCTTGGCCAGAGCGGCAGCAGCAGGTGCAGCAGCAACTGGAGCAGCTGCCTCAGGGGCAGTCACTAGAAACGCTGAAGGGTTGGCCAGGAAAGCCTTCACCTTTTCAGTAAGTGGGAAGGTGTTCTCTGTCTCCACAGCTACAGCCAAGACTTGCTTGTACCTCTTGATGATTGAGTGGGGTACTGATGCAACAATTGGGTAGCCAATCTGCAGACAGACACTAGCAACGTTACGGACCCCTTCTAAGAACCGAAGGTACAAAGTCTCCTCCATGATGTCCAGCACTTCAGGGTTGTAGATGCTGCCATTGTCAAACACCTGCTGAATGATCAGCCCAAAAGAGAATGGGGAAACGTTCAGCATGTTCGACAAAGTGGCCTCACTGGCACCCACTTTGTCTCCAGTCTTAATCAGCTGAACGTCATTCAAGATTTCAATGGTGCCCCTGGAAATCTTGGTGGTGATACCCAGAGCCTGGAAGAAGGAAGTCTTCTCGAGACCCAGATCAGTGTTATGGGTGGGCACAGGGACGTCACATGGGGCAATGGCACAAGCACGGGCAGCAGCTGGCACCTTATTGGCCAGAAGCATATCCCTAATCTCAGTCAGATCCTCCTTGGTGGACATAATGCCCACATTCCCCCGAATATGAGGCAGCAGTTTCTCCAGGGTTGTTCTCCAGATGACCACGAATGGCTTTGCACATCATGGTGTTCTTTTCCATCAGTACAACAACCTTACCACAGAGGGCCATCCTGATCTGCTGCATCTGCTTGGAGCCCACATTGTCTGCTCCCGCAATGAAACATTTTGGATAATCATCCAAAAGTTGAATAATCTTGAGGAAGTAATTGGTTTTCCAGGTAGCCCTGTTTTCCCTGGGCATCTCGGCAGTGCTTCAGGAGTTGCCAAGTGGGGTTTAAAGATGATGTCTCTTGCATGAAGATGCCTGGGGAGAGCTGCCACTCTCTTTCCAGAATCTTCTCCATTCAGAATGCTGTATAATTGTGCATTCATTGAGGCAGGGGGGATTGTGCAGAAAGGTTGCCACATTTAGAGATTCCTTTAATGCCTAGTTCATTCTTTTCTCCAAGGCAGGTGGAAGCACAGTCACAGAAGCACCTCCCAGACTACCCGACTGATCACTAGATGTCCCTGCCAAGCTAACTCAGGGCTCCATCCATCCCACTCTTGTTCAGACCTTACGACTGGCTCAGTACTAAGTGGTCTGGATGAAACACCCCATGCTGGCTGGCATGCCCATTCATTGCCAACAATAAAAATATATCTATATTTAAATATCCTTAGATAATTCTTAAGTTTTATTGGTACTTAAATATTTTGACATGTTTATTTCTCTAGGAATGATTATGGTGGTTCCACTGTTTTGCTTGCAAAAAAGAAACTAAATCTCATCTTACAATAAACTCTTTGACAGATAGAATATGGTATTATGCTCTGTGCTTGTCCCATTACTGAATATTCATATATTCAGGTGCAAAAGGAGACAAGATCAGCAAACTTTCTCCAAACAGATAAATTACTGTCCATAAAGTCGATTTTCCCTCCTCTCTCCTCCCTCTTGTATGTGCTGATTAACCTTGATCAAAGCAATGTTCATTAGCTAAGAAAGATACAGAACTTAAACGTCCAGAAGAATTCTTAAAGGCAATTGGTCCAACGCTCTCATTTAACAGAAGAGAAAATCAAGGCCCAGAAAGGGAGAGTAACCTGTTCTAGGCCACACAGCTAGTCAGATAAAATACTGAAATTAGAACCAATTTCTCTTGACTTCCCAATTTAAGCCTCAAAAAATAACTAAATAAAAAGTAATCAAGGAAAGACCAAACTCTATGGAATCATTCCAATGTTATGCCTATTTTACAGACAAGGAAAACAGAATCTCTAGATTACTTGACTTATCTAATATTGCATAGCTAGTGAATGGTGAAGCCAGGGCTGGCACTGAGGATGATCTCCATTATATCACGCTATGGTTGAATCTCTTCCAGGTCAGTGGATCTGAAACTAAGTAAAAAGACAACCAAACTCACAATCTCCAAATATGAGTAAGGATGGGTCTTTGGAAAGGTCTCCATCTGAGGAGTTGGAGGAGGAAAAGCATAGGGACAATCATGGAGGCAAGGCCTTCATTTCCTTCCAGGGCTCTCTCCTCTACCAATGAATAATTCTGATTATCATGAAGTTTAAATTTAACATTTGGGAGATATTGAGGCTGTCAGTGAGACTTGATTGACTGACTGATAAAAAGAGTAGTGCTCCAAAGAGATGGGGTTCTTTTTATAACTTTACCTTGGGGCCCAAACCAGGATATGTCAGTTAATTTCCCAGGCCTCAGATTAATTTGTCTATATTAATCTTGACTAGCCCCACTGGGCTGTCAGATGTGCTGTAAAGCAGTGCTGACATGTCCCTTGAGAAAAGATAAATGCAATGAGAGAAGATGGGCATGGAACTAAAATAAACAAACAAACACTGAATTGGGCATCAGAAGATGTAGGTTCTAGTCTAAAGTCACTATTGTTTGACAAGTCATAACAAACATTTAGGGATGGAAGAGACCAACCCCAGATACCATGTAATCCAAATGCTCCTATTTTTCAGATGACAAAGCTGAGGCCCAAAGAACTGAATTCCAAGGAAACATCAATTCTTTCCACAACTAAGGCTAGTCTTTGTTCTGTGGTATAGAATTTCAGTTGATCCTTGGAAGGCAGTGTGGGGAGGGAAGGGACACATCTACTGTCTTATTTGTTTTAAACACAAAGCAAAGATAAAAGTGATACATGAAAACATTCGCTAATCTCTCTTGTATGTGTGCATATTCGTCCTTCATTGCTGAAGAAGACCATGCCATCAGAGAGATGATGACATGACTTGAACTTGACTTTGTTTTCAGTGAGAGAGGGCTGTGCAGGTCACCAGCCTCACTTCTCCTCCAGAGCCATCTGAATCCAGTGACCAGATATTCATCAGGATGACTGGAGAAGACCCAGGATGAGGCAATTGGGGTTAAGTGACTTGCCCAAGGTCACACGGCTAGTGAGTGCCCCACTAAACATAGAAAAAAAACCAGTTTAAAAAACTGATGAAACCAACATGACTCACAGCGTACATGGCATTACATACCTGTAATTCTCTAGCCATTTAGCAATAGGAGAGATGCATGCTTCACTGTTTCCTCCCTAGAGCCAAAAAAGTTCATGCAATCCATCACATTAATTGCATTGTTTTCATTTACATTGTTGAGGTCACGGTGCAAACTCTTCTTTTCATTTGTATTTTCTTCGTTCTGCATTCCTTCATATGCCTTCCTTCACATCTTAGAATTTTGGTTTTTTTACTCCACGGTAACATCTCATTGTAGTCATATAGGGTCAGCTAGGTGACACGGATTAGTAGGTCTAGGGTCAGGAAGACCTGAGTTCAAATCCCACCTTAGATTTCTGATTGACTCTGGGCAAGTTACTCATCCTCTTTATTGACTCAGCTTCCTCAATTATAAAATATTGATACTAATATCACCTAACATCCAGAATTGTTGAGAAGACCTGGAACATAGCAGGTAATGTTTGTATTTTTTTCTTTTCTTCCTTTCTTCTAAGACTACAATTAATTCAGCCACTCCCTAATTGATAAGCATATATTTCTAGTCATTGTCACCGAAATGAGTGCTACTATGACTATTTTGTAATTCCTTAGCATATGTTTACAGTAGTGGAATTACTGAAGCAAAGGGTATGAGCAAATTAGTGATTTTTATTGAATAATTCCAAACCGTATTCCAGAATGGTTGGACTAACTTATAACTACCTTAAATATGTCCAATATACTATTATTCCTATAACCCTTTCAATATTGCAACATGAACTTTTCCCCATGCTTTATCATTTATGCAAATTTGATGGCAAGGAGATAATATCTTAAAGGTGTTATAACTTAACATTTATTATTAGTGATTTGAAGGATTTCTTCATGGTCATTTACATTTTTTCATCTGAACATTTTCCATACTCTTTAGTGACTCATCTATTGGGAATATGGCTGGGAAGATCTTTTGTCAAGTTCCTGGGAATCTTGGCTCCCAGAATTTATCAAAGATATTTGATGCTGACTTTTTTCCCAATTGATAGCTTCTCTTTTTATTCTAGATGCATTGATTTTGTTCATGCAATAATAAAATACTCAAAAGATCTATCATCTCATTTATTTGGATATTCTCTTCAGTAATACAGATTGTAGCCTATCTACAACTACTCACCCTGAGTGTCTCCTACCCTTGTTCTCCCAAAACTTCACCTCTTGGGGATGAGGGAGTCCCTTAGTAAATACTAGGCATTGTTTCCTTTCTCCTGAAATCACAAGGATTCCAGAGGAGCATTCAGGCTGCCCTCCTATGAGCTCTTGGGCTTGCCATGTGACCATCCCATCTAAACTTTCTAATTATTCCTAATCTAAATTTCTAATCTAAATAGTGACATATTTCCCTGATGACATATTTTGTTCCTGTTCTTTGAAGTTCCCCCTTGTCTATGACATGCAGCTTGCTCACACCCACCATGTACCTCTTTATGGCTCTTTCTGAGATATTCCCTTTCAATTATCTGGAAACTGTTGATTTCTATGTTCCAAAGCTATAACATAAGTAAGATATTAGCACTGAAAAAATGGGTTTTTGCTTCCAGGAGAGAAGCTTGAGGTCAGTAAAAGGGCTTTATAGGCATTTTCTCTTTCCTGCTATTCATGTGGAAGCTTTAAAAAAATGTAATCAAATTGTCTACTTTATCTTTAATTGTCACTTCTGCCTTTCATTGGTTAAGAAATCTTCCTCCAAACTTAGGACTTAAAGGTATCTCTTTCCATTCTCTTCTAATATTCCAATGATTTGATTGTTTATATTTAGGCCATGTATGCATTATTCTGTATGGTATAAGATACTAGTCTAAACCTAATTTCTGTCGAACAACTTTCCATCTCTCCCACAAGCAGTTCTTATTAAATAGGGATTCCTTATCCCAGGGGATTTTGTTTTTTTCATCTATCACACAATGGGATAATGCTTGATTGCTTCTAGATCTTGCTTTTCCCATATATTACAATAACCTGCTTTACTATTTTTAAACTAGTAAGAAAATAGTTTACATCAAATAGAAGCCTGGTCCCTAATCCATACATAAGGATCCCTGTGCATGTTGACTTAGTTTTAAAAGGTAATGCTATCTACATTTTATTGTATTTTCATTTATTTTGTAAAATATTTCACAATTATATTTTAATCTGTCTCAGGCTACATTCAGGTCATTTGGGCTGCATGTTCCACACCTCTTGTTCACATGATTACTGCTTTATAATATAGTTAGCAATCTGGCAATTTTTGGTCCCTTTGTTACTATTTTTCACTTCTTTTCTTCAAATTCTAGTTCTTTTATTTCCACAAATGAATTTTATTATTTGTTCTAGTTCCATTAAATATCCCTTCACTAGTTTGATTAACGTTGTTGTTTTTCAAATGTTTCAGTTGTGTCTGACTCTTCATGACCCATTTGGCTTTTCTTGGTAAAGACACTGGAATAGTTTGCCATGTCCTTCTCCAACTCATTTGACAGATGAGGAAACTGAGGCAAGTATGTTTAAGCAACTTGTCCAGGGTCAAATAGTTAGTAAGTGTCTAGGGCCAGATTTGAACTCAGGTTTTCCTGACTTCAAGTCAGGCACTCCATCTACTGTGCCCACTAGCTTCCCTATTTAATTGACATAGTGCTACATTAGTAAATTAATTTAGACACCATCATTTTATTATAATTTCTATCCTATTATTACATTATACTATATTTTACATCAGCCATAAGCAATGAATATCTCTATAATTGTTTAGAGCTTCCTTTATTTCAGGAAAGTATGTCTTATATAGTTGTATTTGTCTAAGTTCTGTATTTATCTCAGTAGGATAGCATTCAAATATTTTATTTTTGATAATTATTGTATAGTTGTTTTGAAAAGTTTCTCTTTCTATTTCCTTTCTTGGGTTTTGTTAGTAATATAGACAGGGGCTTATGATTTCTATAAGAGTGACACATTTTATAAGTGACAAAGTCTAGTTTTCAGGGGTGAATCTAAACCTCTAAGTAGAAAAACCAGGGAAGTTATGGAGCCAGCATATCAGGTTTGGAATCTTGGCTCTGGGTGCCCTTGAGTGAGTGACTTTAAAGTTGTAAGTTCCCAATTTCCTCTGTGAGGTTGTTTCTTCCTCTGTTAAATGCATTGTGAAGGGGGAGAGGGCTTTGTAGGGGAACTCCTAAATGACCTTTAAAGTGTGGGGCTAGCACGGTACAATAATACAACCTAGAGATGAGCAGGAGGAAAGAATGAGTTATATTTATTATTTTACAATGACTCTTGGTTCCTTCCAAGTTGTGAAATTCCTCTTCCCATTTGAACTTGAAAGCAGATGGCCAAAATGTGGAGTTGTTCATTATTACAACTCCAGGTGCATGGAAAATACTTGCCTCCTGCCCTTTTGGTGAGAGACAGAGAGAGACAGAGAGAGAGAGACAGAGAGACAGAGAAAAACAGAGAGGGGGGAGGGGGAGGAAGAGAGAGAGAGAGAGAGAGAGAGAGAGAGAGAGAGAGAGAGAGAGAGAGAGAGAGAGAGAGAGAGAGAGAGAGAGAGAGAGAGAGAGAGAGAGAGACAGCAAATAGAGTAAAAAGGCCAGCGGATTTGAAGAGGTTAAGTTGTTTCTTAGAAAGGTTTACTGCTATCAACTGTGCATGATGTCAATTTCCTCTGTCAGACATTGGGAGCAGACCTCAATCATTACTTTAATTTCTTTTGTGAAGAGATCTGTCATCTTGGGCATTAAAAGTATTATCTAGGGGGGCAGGTAGGGGGGCAGAGGTCCTAACGAAATCACGGAAGAAAGCCCAGGAAATACAACTTCTCTGGACCAGAGCCACTGGGGAGGAGTACAAGTTAATCTGACCAGGAAAATCTGACAGCAAATGTATCCTTCATTTACAAAGTCAGAATGCCAGCCTCACAATGACTGCTATCTCTGGCTCCCAAGTCTGTAGCCACCACTGCTGGCTTCTGGGGGAAGACTAGGTCTGCCATGGTGAAAACTCCTTTGGGATCAGTGATTTTAGAGTAGAGTTGAGTTAAGGAAGAAAAAAGTCTTTGTAAGTAATCAGATTAAAACTGAGAATATCAGAGGTAGATGAGCCCCAAGAGAGATAGTGTCATGTTGTTTGGAGGCAAAGTCCCAACTAAAAGCCCATCTTCTACAGGAAGCCTTTTCCAATCCCTCTTAAGTTCCATGCCTTCCCTCTGTTAATTATTTCCTATTTATGCTATATATAGCTCAATTTCTAGATATTTGTTTGCATGCTGTCTCTCCCATTAGATTGTAAGCTCCTTGGGGGCAAGGACTGTCTTTTGCCTCTTTTAGTAACCAGCGCTTGGCATATAGTAGTATTTGGCACACAGTAGGCATTCAATAAGTATTTATTGAATGAATGAATAACTTCTTTAGATTTTAGTTTCCTCATGTCTTTCAGTTCTAATTCTATGATCCTTGAGAGTCAATGGTTTCCTAACATCCTTTGTTATTCTTGATCCTTAAAACAGCCCTCTGAAGTAGGCAAACCATGTATTAGACTAGAACTAGGAACCCGACTAGTGATTTTATTGATATGGAGAGCTCCCAAAGGAGGGGAAAAAACCCTCCACCGATGCAGTTCAGCACCTTTCCTATAATTTGTAGTTTTAAAGAGTTGCCTAAAGAGCTGAAAAGTTTAGTCATTTGCCCAGAGGCTTTCCTGATTTTGAGGTCAGCTTTTCATCCACTGTGCCAAGCTGAATTTAGGGCATTCACATTTTCCTTATTTTTACAGATGAGGAAACTGAGGTCCACAAGAGTCAAATAACTTGCTGAAGGTCACAAAGCAAGTAAGTGGAAAAGGCAAAAACCAGAGCTTTATTTTTTTAATTGATCATTTTATTTATGTCAGGCTAAGTCTCCCTGACTCAAAATGAAGACAGTGTTGTAATGCTGAGGGAGCAGCAAACAGTTACCTTTTTTTTAAAATCTATCGACATTCAATAATTCATTTCCTAGAGAATAGTTCTCGTTCTCCCCCTGTGTGTCAGCTCAATAGTTAGTAAAGTAGGGCCATACATAGAACAGGCAACTCAATACATTTTTTTTAAAGGAACATAAACTTTCAGGGCTGAGAAAGCATCTAATGCAACCCCATCATTGTATGCCTCTGCCGAACAGAGGCCCAGAGAGGTCAGACAAGTTACCTAGACTTACAAATCAAGATGGTGGGAGATGACATAGTGGAAAGAACCTCCGAGGATTGAGAAGAGCTAAGTGTGAAGCAATACTTGTCTGCCAATTATCCATGTGGTCTTGAGTAGATTATTTACTTCATCTCCTGTTTCCTTATTAGTAAACTGGGGATGATAATTCCCAACCCTACTTATTATATCTTAGAGCTATTGTGGAGATCAAGGGAGATAATACTGGTGTTGAAGTGTAGAAGGAGGCAGCTAGGACGTAGTGGATAGAGCCTGGAGGCAGGAAGACCTGATTACAAATCCAGCCTCAGACACTTACTTGCCGTGCAACCCTGGGCAAATCACTTAACCAGATTGCCTCAGTTTCCTCATCTGTAAAATGAGCTGAAGAAGGAAATAGCAAACCACTCCAGGATCTTTGCCAAGAAAACCCCAGATGGGGACATGAAGAGTTGGACATGACTGAACCACAATAACAGCAAAATGTATAAGACCTACTTTCTTATATCTGGGAACCTGGCTGCAACCTGGATTCCTCGGATTGTTATCCATGATGTCCCTCCCCACACAACCATTCAGCCATTTTACTGTTGCTTATACATGACATTCTAAATATCATTTCCCCTACCTGACAGGCACTACTAACTTCAACCTCTCAAGATCCCTAATTTCCTTCACAGTTCAGCTCAGGCACCATTTTATGCTAATTAGAAGCCTTTTCCAATACCCCAAGTTGATGGTGTCTTCCTCATCAAATTGCTTTATGTTGATTTTGTATAAATTCACATTTGTACATATTATCTCCTATAATAAAATGTAAGCTCCCTGAAGGCAGGGATTATTTCTTTTTTGTTTGTTTGTTTTCTCCCCAGCACATAAACACAGTGCCTGGCACATAGTAGGCATGCTTAATCAATATTTATTAGTAGCTAATAAGTGCTTTGCAATAGTAATGTGTTTTTCAATTGTAACTTGATTATTAATCAAAAGAATTCATATTTATTTCATATTTGTGTGATGATTTATGGTTTACAAAGCACCTTTTGTCACATTCTCATTTTATTCCCACAGTAACTTTTATCAGATGGCAGTGAAAGTAGGCACATTTAAGGACGGATGCTGAGAAGATGGAGATCATTCAGGGAAGGGAGACAAAGATGGTGAATTGCCTTGAGTTGATGCCATATGAAGACTGGTTTAAGGAACTCAAAATGTTCAGAGAAGACTCAGGAGAATATGATAACTGTCTTCAAATATTTAAAGAGCTGTTGAGATGGAGAGGGATTTTATTTGTTTTTCTTGCCTCTGGATGGCAGAATGAAGAGCAATAAGTACAAGTTGCAAAAAGACAAATCTTGTCATAACGTGAGGGAAAACTTTCCAATACTTAGAGAAAACTAATAGTAGAATAAGGGCACATAAGGGGCACAATAGATAGATCTTGGTATCAGCAAGACCTGAGTTCCAATCTGGCCTCAGATATTTATTAGCTATGTGACCCTGAAGATGTCACTTAACTCTGTTTGCCTCAGTTTCCTTATCTGTCAAAAGAGCTAGAGAAAGAAATAGCAAACCATTTTAGTATCTTTGCTAAGAAAACCCAAATGGGATCATGAAGAGTTGGATATGACTGAAAAATGACAACACCAAGAAGAGTAGAATGGCCTACCTCCGGAATTAGTGGACTCCTTTCATTGGAGGTCTTAAAGACAAGACTGGATGGTAGATAATTGAGTATGGTGTAGAGCAGATTCTTTGTTGGGTATGGATTAGACTATGTGACTGCTGAGAAACCTCCTATCTCTGTATTCTATGATAGTGTGAGGTATCTTTATCATCATGTTACACAGTAATAATTCAACAAACATTGATTTGGCACATACTGTATGCTAAGCTCTTTGACAAATGCTGATCCAAATAAAGGCCAAAACAGGCCTCAAGGAACTTACAATCTGAAGAGGTGAGACAACATGCAAACAACTATGTCCAAACAAGATACATACAGGATAAATTGGAGGCAATCCCAAGGAAGGTACTAACATTCAGGGTGATCAGGAAACACTTCTTGTAGAAGGTGGGATTTTAACTGAGACTTGAAAAAAACAATGGGGAAACAGAAGGTGGGAATGAGGGAGAACTTTCCAGGTATAGGGTACAAAGTGTCTTTTGAGAGGAAGAGCAAAGAAGCCAGGGCCACTGGACCACAGGGTATATGAAGGTGAGTAAACCATAAGAAAATGGAAGCTATAGGAAGGGATCAGATCATGAAGGGTTTTAAAAGCCAGCAAAGGATATTAGATTTGATCCTGCAAGCAATAGGGAAACATTGAAGTTTATTGAATAGGAGGGAGGGTTACGTGCTCAGATGGTGTTTTAGGAGGATCATTTTGACACTGAGTGGAAGATGGATTGGGAAGGTAAGGAAAACTAGAAAGCTTTCAGACATGAAGTAGAGTTTGTACCAAAGTGGTGGTAGTGTCAGAGGAGAGAAGGGTGTATGTGTGTGTGTGCGTGTGTGTGTGCCAGATTCAAACCCATTTCCTTTTTCCAAGCCCAGAACTCTATACACAATTCCAGGATGACCCAAAGATAAAAATGAAGGGAAATGAATGATACAGGAGGGAAAGAAGATCAGAGATGACTAGCTCATTTTGAAGGCCAAAAAAATAATGTCAAGAAACAGCTTATTAAACAATGAATTTTGGAGCACATTTGGAACTCCCTCTGCAGCTTTATTTTTGCTTGTGCTTCTTGTGTTAAACATTAAACAAACAATGGTGATGCAAAAAGTCTAGAAAATCATGTTAAGGGGCAAGTGTCTACAGGAGGCTGAGAGGAGATGGGGTATTTCTGTGGAATGTTGGGGGACTAAGCCTGGCAAGAAAGAGATCCAGGTAGGAAGATGTTAGCAGCACAAGACAATAGGAGAGTCAGTCCTGGAAACCTGTAGGGGAGAAATAAAGGGGCTTGAAAGGGAAAAATTTTCCAGGGGGTGTACACCAACAGGAGGCACCATGTCCCCACAAACAAAGTCTGTTTTTAAGTGACACCTCTACAAGTGTGGAAGTTGACTGTCTGGCTTCACAGTCTCTGTGGAAGGGGTGAAAGTGATGACAAGACAGAGGAAGCGGGCTTCTCACTCTATGTCTCCAAGCACGTTTTCCCTGGAAACTGATTCTGGGAGTTAACTCATGCCTAGTCACACTTTCATCTTGAAATTCAAGTGAATACCTCCCACACAATTGTCCTGAACTCACTTTAAATGATCATAAACTTAAAGCGAAGGAAATGTAGGAAGCAGGTGGCAACCCAAGAGAATTCAGGCCAGTTTTCATGGCCATCAATGCAACATTTTTGGAAGATGCTCATTAGGTACAAAGCATGGTGAGAGACACAAGGAATGAAAAAGCAAAACAAAGAAGTAAAAAGAAGCAGCCCCTGTCCTCAAGAAGCTTACTTTTCTCTGAAAAGATATAAAAGGTTCACAGATGAGTGAATACAAGCTACCAGGATGGGAATGATTTGTCTTTTAGGAATGCAATGGAATTTATAGCATTCCCTAAAGAAATGAGAATATGATGGATTCAGAGAAATATGGAAAGATTTGCATGAACTGATGCTGAATGAAGGAAGCAGAACCACGAGAGCAATTTCCATGAGGACCGTGATGATCATCTGAAGAGAAACATCTTTGAAAGACATCACAACGTTGACCAGTGCCACAACCAGTCGTGACTTCAAAAGACTGATCAGGAAACCTATTTTGTACTTCTTGATAAAGAGTTGATGTGCTAGAGGGCCAAACCCCATATGTGTTCTCAGATGCTATCTATGTGTTGATTTGCTTTGCTTGAGAATATCTGTTTCTTATAATGGAGGGCTTCTACTCACAGTTAGAGGAGGAGGTAGCTTGGTGGGTGATGTGATTCATGAGAAAAAAGAACATCAATAAATAATTTGTTCATCCTCGAGTTCAAATCAGGCCTCAGCTACTTATTAACTGTGTGACCTTGGACAAGTTACTTGACCCTGCTTGCCTTAGTTCCTCATCTGTAAAGTGAGCTGGAGAAAGAAATGGTAAACTATTCTAGTATTTTTGTCAAGAAAACCCCAAAAGGGATCATAGAGTTGGACTTGACTGAAATGACTCAACAACAAAGCATGTAGTAAAAAAATAATTAGCATTTATCCCAACAGGGTGGAATAGAGAGTGGTTCTTTAACTCTGATGGGGTTGTTCATGACTCACAACCTGTCAGAAAATTTCCTAATTTTTGCAAAACCTTAGTTATTGTAGCCCTGGCCCTAACCCTAACTTTTAATTCATTACTGCTTCTATGTCTTTCCTTCATTTTCTACTTCTGTGAGCCTCTAGTGAAGGAGGAAAAAGAAAATCTCTAATAACTTGGTCACCTAAAATCCTAGGCCCCTGTCTGGCTTTCTTCTATATTCTCTCTGCACTAGTACTCACCTGTTCAGGAGGCACTTCTGTTAGATGGAACCCAGCACCTGCTAGCATCTGCCCTCCTTCTTCCCACCCATGGGAGATCCTCCTACTCTTCACAGGGACTCCAGTTGGTTGGAGCCAACTAATAAAAAAAATTATGTATCTATGTATATATATATATATATATATATATATATATATATATATATATATATATATATATATATATATATATATATATATATATATATATATATATATATACATATATATGTACCCATACATACATACATACATTTCCTTCTGAATGCTATCCTCACTTTTAATTTTTCTGATTCAGCCAAGGGTTGTCCTAGGACTGATTGGTAAAAGAAGGAAAAAATTAAAAATTTAAGTTTTCAAAGGATGTACCTCTAGTCATTAATCCTCAAGCTCCAGTTTGGTGCAAAGTGCGATAAAATGAGGTATGCCTGTACAAACAAGATAAATAAGAAATAATAGAGGGAAGGCACTAGAATTAGGAGGGATTGGGAAGGTCTTCCTGGAAAAGATGGGATTTTAGTTTTTAAAAGAAGTCAGAGAGGTCAGAAAGCAGAATTGAAGAGGAAGAACTTTGCACGCATTAGGCACAACCAAAGAAAATGCCCAGAGCAGAGAGATGTATTGTCTTGTTCATGGAACAGGCCAATGTCACTGAATCAAAGAGCATGTGGTATATAGTAAGGTATCAAAAGACTAGGGAACCAAGAGGAAGCCAGGTTATGAATGGCATTGAATGTCATACAGAATATTTTGTGTTTGTTCCTGGAGGGGACAGGGAGTCACTGGAGTTTACTGAGTAGGGGGATGACATGGTGGGACCTGTACTTTAGGCAAATTATTTTAATGGCTGAATGGAGGATGGATTGATATGGGAAGAGACTTGAGGCAGGCTGACCACCAGCAGGTTATTACAATAATCAAGGTGTGAGGGGATGAGGGATTGCCCTGGAGTCATGGCGCTATTGGAAGAGAGAAAGACAGGTATTCAGGACATGTTGTAAAGATGAAATTGAGAGGTCTTAGCAAAAGATTGGAAAAAGGGGGATGGGGTGAGAGAGAGTGAGGAATCCAGGATGACTTCTAGGCATATGGCACATACTATATTTAAAAATATACACAGTAGAAGTTCATAATTTTTTGTATATTCCTCTTCCCTCTACTTCCTAATAACTTAAGATATTTATTATTTTCGAAGTCACAATAAAGAAAAATAAAAAATAATAACACAAATAATTTCAAGAGAAGACATTAATACCTGGGGTGATCCAAAAAGGTGAGCTAGCTATGGATTCTATAAGTTGGAGGTAAGGAGGGAGTGAACTCCAGATGTGAGGGAACATCTGTGCAAAAGTACAGACAGCAGATACAATGTCATGTTCAGAGATATCAGCAGAGACCATTACCACTGTGAGGTTCTGGATTGTGCCTAATTTTAACTAATTAGTGGCTCTGCAGACAATGGACCTTTTTTACTTTAAAGAGCTGGCATATGTACATTAGAAGACATTGTTGTGACTTATAAATTTAATTGTTTTAAAACTTAATAAAACTTTAGAAAGAACCTGTTTTTACCTAGTCACAGATAACTGAATCAAAGCTTAAAGTTCATTCTGGTCTAACCTCTTTGTTTCATGGAGGAAAGAACTGAATTATAGGGAGGCAAAATGATTTGGCTAAGATCAAGTAACCATTTTCTGGTAGAACTAAAATTTCTTTTTGATCCTTGGTCTAGTGTTCTTTTCACTACACATTATTATCAATATAGCCATGTTTTAAAAGCAGGCTTCTGAGATTGGGACCACTTTCTCCCCTTTAGAAGATACTATTGCTGTGAGATTTTTTTCTTTCTTTCTGCAATCACTCATAAATACTGTCCACAGAGGGCATGGGATTCCCTTCAGTAGAACAGAGAACCCACAGTGAGAAAATATTGGCTCATTAGAGTATTGAGTAAAGACACTGATACAGTATGATCAGATCCAGCTTTCTGGAGGGAGGAAACCTGCCGACATCACTCAGCAAATGTGACTGGTAGATTTTTGTGGAGTCACATAGCACTCAAGATAATAAGCCAATCTATGTGCAAGTAGATTGTCTGATTTCATAGTCTCTGCAAAAGGGGTGCATGTAATTAGCATGTTTGTCCAAATTAAGGAATTTCCATATCTCACACTGTCTCTTAGTAGGGGCCACCTGTCTTTGTCTACCTCAATTTTCTTGGGCCACTTGAACCTAGCCTGGAGCTCTGGCCTAGGCTGCTCTCTCCTGAACAAATGATCTTATCCATTCTGGGACCAAAAGTGAGTAAATGGGACCCTCAGATACACAGGGCACATATATATGCTGAATCCTTTTGTCTACTAAACTGATTTGCAAATTGTTGCTAAATTATGACATTTCAGTGTTAAGTCTAAGGACTCTGTCTTTGTTTCCTGAAATCTCAGATCCAGCTGGAGACTCAAAATTATACAGCATCAGTTTATGGACCAAATCTTATTAAATTATCTTTAAACTTAAAAAAACTCATTTATTTGAAAATTTTTGGTCAACCATCATTTTGTTCTAAAATGTTAGATTCATATCTTAAGTTCACTTTCTCTTCATTATGGAATTCATAGTCCTAAGGGTCCTTTGAGATCACTCAATACACAACTTGGGGTGTGTTGGAGTCAGTTCCTACAAGGAAGCAAAATCCAATTATTATGTTTTCAGAGTGAGCATTGACACCTGAAAAAATGAGAAATGTGACAAAACCAAGATATAGTTAACTATTTTGTTGATTGTATGGACTTAAGAAAGTGATGGAGAAAATACTGATAATGTAGATAAAACTATAAATATGTCACATTTCCCCTCTTCCCCGGAGATTTGATTGTTAAATGTTTACTAGCATACTATTAAATACAACTCACTTACTTTATAGATGAGAAAATAGACACCCAGGGATGCTACGACTTGACTAAGATCATATAGCCAGTTATATATCTAAACATTCAACTTCACGCTGTTTTCTACTTTATAATTCTTTGCCCTCTTATCCTATTACTACAAACCTTCACCATGACTTACCTCTACTACCATCAGCCTCCTTCAAAAATTGTGGAGCAGATTCTAAACCTGGGATCCAAAGGCCTCATTTTTGGAACTCAGATTTGTTTGGAGGAGTGCAGAATCCAAATTGAGACAAGACCAGTTTCCAGTGTCTGATAAGAGATTAAGGAGACAGTACCGTGCAGTGAGACATGCAGCCAAATGGTGCAGTGGATAGAGTGCCTGACTTGGAGTCAGAAAGACTCATCTTCTTGAGTTAAAATCTGGCCTTAGACACTTACTAGCTGTATGACACTGGGTGAGTGATTTAACCCTGTTTACACCAGTTTCCTCATCTTTCAAATGAGCTGGAGAAAAAACGGCAAGCCACTCCAATATCTTTGCCAAGAAAACCCCAAAGGGACCATGAGAGTCAAATACAATTGAACAACACCACACAGTAGAAATAATAATGAATTTGGAGTCAAACGTCCTGGGTTCAAATTAAGAGCTGATTATTGTGTGACCTTGGACAATCACTGTCTTTCTGGCCTCAGTTTCTTCACGTTTCAGATGAGGGGTTTTGAACTAAATGACCTCTAAATTCTCCTCCAGCTCCACCTCTCTGCTTTTATGGCCCTAATTAAAATCCAAGAAGAAATGTGGGAGTTTTACCTAGACCAGAGGAGAGCAAGCTTCAAAGGTAACAGACTTGGTCTGATTGTGCAAATAGTTAGAATTATTCATGAGGGGCTTCTACAAGCTGTGTTGATTTTTTAAATATTTCTCTAATTGATGAGTAAGGCTTTGATAAATTGCTGTTGAACTAGGAGCATCTGATAAGGAGGAATTCTGTCTTGTTCCCACTTGACAGATGTTTATTTGACTTAACGGGGTAAAGGTTCCAAAGGGAAGGCTGCTTCTTTCTCACCGAACTCTCTGTACACTAAGTAGGGAGGATGGGAAAAAAAATACTTGCTAAGTTTGTGGGGTTCGTGTTGCTGCTTTTTAACTGTGACAATAAGATTTCCCCAAAAGTTTATTCCAATAGTCATTTACAGACCTTTTCAACCATAACGTCATGGTTGGGTGCGATCATACTTAATGCTCGATAAAGATGTGTTGATTTCAGACAAGATTTCAAACCTGGGGGAAACCTAAAGGATCATTCTAGCTCAATCTCCTCATTTTACAGATGGGGAAACTGAGAAATGAATTGACATCCTGGGCCACAGAGCTGTTTGGGGTCAAAGCCTAACCTGGCAGTGTTGGGGAGAGGAAATAGCACTGAATTTTAGAAGTCAGAAGAAGACTAGGGTTTGAATTCTGCCTACACCACTTACTCTTAGTGTGACCTTGGGAAGTGAACTGCCCTCTCTGGGTCTTATTTCCTCCTTTATAAAATGAGGAAATTAAACTAGACAATTTCTAAGTTGCTTTCAACTTTAAATCTAAGATCTTATTAACCCAAGTTTTCTGACTTCCACAGAGGGATATACCAGAGCTAGCTCCTGCTGGCTTCTAAGATCTGATTGTGAAATTTTCAGTGTGAACATTTGCACTTTAGAAATTGGCAAATCAGGGCTGAATTCATTATTTTATTGATTGACTAGACTTAAGAAAGTGATGAAGAAAATGACAGTAATGAATACTAAACATAAAAGTGTGTTGTTCATTCATTTCTCTCTTAGAAAAGCCTATTGTTAAACATTTTCCAACACATCTCTTATTTCACAGCTTTTTTCCTGTCTATTCTGGCACAGCTTCTCTGAATTTGCAGTGATTTAAAAAAAGGAATGAGTTGCAGCTTGGCAGCGTGGTGTAGGGATAGAGTGCTGATGTAGAAGGCAGGAAGAAATGGGTTCAGATCTTAAGGAAACATCATGGCTGTATCAATACCTTGCGAAAATCATTTAATTTCCCAGGGTTCCAGACAATTCTCTAGGACTGAAAGTTTTGAGAAAGTACTAACCTTCTTTTGATGCAGGAAATATCCTCACCTAGGAATTCTCTATGCCAGTCAAATCCCAGATCTAGTCTCTTGTCCTTAAATGAAGAAAGATCAAGTGCTCCCACAATAAACACTGAACAAATTACCTTGGGTAGTCTCTAATCATTGAAGGCAAAGTGATAAGTAAGCCAGTGACCCTCCTACATTGTGAGGCAGCTAGGTGGCCAAGTGGATGGAGGGCTGGCCCTGTAGTCAGAAGGACCTGAGTCTGAACCAGGTCTTAGGCACTTACCAATTCTGTGATCCTGAGGAACTGACTTCACTGCTGTCTGCCTCTGTTTTCTTTTCTGTAAAATGGAGGTAATCATGGGACCTACCTCTCAGAGTTGTTGTAAAGATGAAATGAGATAATGTGAGTAAAGAATGTTGTTAAACTGTGAGCATTCTATAAAAGTTATCATCATCAGTATTTTAATATTATTATTATTAGTAGTAGTAGCAGCAGCTAACATGTCAATAGTACTCACTATGTGCCAGGGACTGTGCTAAGTGCTTTATAATTATTATATTATTTGATCCTCACAACAACCCTGGGAAGTAGGCACTATTGCTATATTCTCATTTTACAGATGAGGAAAATAAGGCAAATAGAGGTCATCATCATCATCATCTTCATCACTGCCATCATGAATTATCTTTCAATAATATCTAGACAAGAACCATGTCAAGGAGGCTGTGTCCAAAGAATGAGGATTTCTCCAGAGATCTCCAGACTCCCAAGTTATTAGTATGGCACAAAGTATTAAAAAAAATAAAGCATACATGTGCCTCCGGGTTAGGGCATCCAAAGATGCCCCTTCTCTACCCCATATTCCAAAGTCCTGTGCAGCCCCCCTCTATTTCTACAGCAATAGTGGCAGAGAGGGAGCTAAGAATAACACCATTTTTAAACTGACGATAAACCTTAACTGGGCTATTAAATGTGAGAGCCTCTTCCACTGATCTATGAAGGTGCATACTACTGGAAAAGCTGAACCATGTCCATCTTGGCATTCTCAGAATCAACAAAAGCAGGAGAGGAAATGTGCAGGTAAATGGAAGGATGGCTCATAGGTGCTCCTTGGAGAGGGCAAAGAAAGGAGCTGGTTTTATCACCTGCCAAAAGGCAACAAGAAACATTTAATGAGCCATTTAAGTCTTTTATACTTCAGTGCTCCTGAGAAATATCTGAAAAAGGCCACCATGAAAATGAAATAATTCCAGGTTAGTTGCCAACATCAGCTGCTGGGGATGACGGAGCTAGGTGGTGGGCACTGCGCACACTTGAGCCTGGGACTGAGAGTGGCAGAATGATGGTGGTATTGGAATTCCAAGGGCAAAGGGAGTTCTCAGGACCATGTAGGCCTTCCCTCAGTCTCTGGGTGAGGAGATCTCTTTAGCCATCTGAGATTTTCAAGGCTACTGGCAGGGGTGGGAATGAAGCCTGGGCAGCCAGACTTGCCCCTCATAAGCTGTAAGATCGCCTTACTAGTCACTAAGAAGCCCTTTCTCCTCTAACTGCTCACTTTTGACCTCCACACAAACGTTTTTGTCCAGGTCACCCTTTGCTTTTGCCAGGGGCTGACATAGCTCTGGTCCCCACCCACCCCAGCTCTGCAATAAACACAGAATATGAGAGCACTGCAGTTAGTCTTTGGGGAGACAGTAATGCTTTCAACGTCTGCGCCAGCTGTCTGATGGGCAGCAGACTACGAGACACAGCAAAGTCAGTAGCAATAAGTTCTTCCATGACATGCCCTTCTGAGGGGGCTGACAGCAGCTTGGCCAGGAGGAAGAAACTGGGAACCACCTGTGTTTACAGAAGGGCATCTTCATCCAAGAGCTCTCCCCTGGCTATACTCTTCTTTCTTCCCATGACATTCCAGGCAGTGTTTGGGAGGGGAAGGAGAGAGGAGGAGGTGATTGAGGGCAGGGGGGCTGGAAATATGATGGCAGGGGTCAGCTTTACCAAAAGTCATAGAGTTTAAGAGGCAGAATTGGGACAGGGAGTCAGGAAGGACTTGGATCTCAGCTGCCTGTTCCAGTGATTAAACCAATTTGCCTCTACTGGGGTTTTTTAAACCTCCTTTCCATTCAGAGTGTAAATAGAAGTGGGAGAGAGACAAGGACATGAGACTACCTGGGGAATGGGAAGGAAGAGAATTTAATGAGCTTCTGAAGGCTCGGGTAAGGAGACCAGAGAAAGCCTAGGGATGGTAGGGGCAATAGTATCACTAGGCATATATGAGGGAGGGAGGGGACACAATGGGGGGAATGGATTGAGGATGAGGATGGACTTGTTCTCAAAGAGATAACAACAAAGGGGAAAGAGGTGTTTTGCTCTGTTTGGTCTGATCTCATCTCTGTATTAAAAATATCTCCCTCAGCATATAGGGCTATGGACTCTACTGTTCCAGATGCTGCAGGGCTGAATTAAGGCTTTCTACAGTATAATCCACTACTTAGGGTAATCATGTGGCAAGGGTATAGAAGGCAGGGCCTGGAGTCAAGATGTCTCCTCTTCTTGAGTTCAAATATGGCCCCAGACACTTGCCAGCGGTGTGACCCTGGACAAATCACTTCAACCTGTTTGCCTCAGTTTCCTCATCTGTAAAATGACCTGGAGAAGGACATGGCAAATCAATCCAGTATCTTTACCAAGAAAACCCCAAATGGGGTCCTGAAGAGTTGGATATAACTGCAAGATGACCATAATCCACACCTTTGCTGCTGTACTACTTCATTAGAGGCACTAGGTGGTGCAGTGGATAGAATCTTGGACTCAAGAGTCAAGAAGAGCCCAGTTCAAATTCTGCTTCAAGTATTTGCTAGTTTGGAAAGTCACTTATCTTCTCCTGGCTTCAATTTCCTCTTCTGTAAGTGGGGTTACAAAATGAGAGCTGAGCACTCACTTCACAGGATTGAGGTGAGGATCATGTACAGAAAGTACTTACTTTATAAAGATATATGGTGGTGGTGATGTTGGTGGTAGTAGTGATCAGAGCTGAGCCACAGTCAGGGTTGTTAACTATGAGATTAACCAAACTCTTCTATTTGGGAAATGGAAGAAAAATTGATTGGAATAATGGGAAGAGTCCTGGATTCAAGGAGAATCATCACATCATAGATTTAGAACTTGGAGGTCATCAAGTCAGCCTCTACACCCATCATTTTACAAATGAGGAAACAGCATTAAAGAGGTTTGGATAGCTATCCATAGTCACACAGTTAGTGAGTGGTAAAGGGAAGCTTTGAATCTAGGGTTTCCATGTCCAATGCTAAGATCATTTTTTTGAGTTCCATTACTTACTAAGTGCATGACCTTGGGCAAGTTGCCTATAGAATTATAGAAAAGCGTAAGGAGCTTAGAGTCTCTCTCCTTCTGTGTCATTTATAGATGAGGTCACGTGGTCCCAGAAATGTTATTACTTGTTCAATATCATGCAGCTATTGAGAGGAAGAGCTGAGATCAGATCTCCTGACTTCTATGTTGCATATCTTTCTAGCATCTTTCATGGTTTCCTGAGCCTTTGTTTTCTTCATTGTAAAGCAGGGATAAGAGAACCTACCTACCTCTTGCACAAGGCCATTGGAACGATCAAAGGAGTGATGCTTTTGAAATCATTTTGTAAACTGTAATGAGATATTGTGAGGGAGGATTATTAGGGTCATTTTTTTCCTCTGTAGACTTGTGTTAGATAATTAAATAGGTGAAAAAGTCTACACATTTTCTTGGACTCTAAGTTCAGTATAAATCAATGGTAATCCCTGCCCCCAAAGGTGATGAGATCCGATCCTATATTAAGGGGAGTATAGCTTCTAGGACTGGATGGTGATAAACCTTCTGTACTCTGTTCTGGTTAGAATGTGTTTGTAGTGTTGTGTTCAGCTCTACATGTCAGATTTTTGAAATGACACTGACAAACTGGAGAATGTCCAAATAATGACAATGGTAATGGCTAAAGCCTTGAGTTTATTTTTTATGAGATTCTACTGAAGGAACTAGAGATGTGAATTGTTTAGCCTGGAAAAGAGAAGGCTCATGGGAAACATAAAAGATGCCTTCAACTCTATGCAGGACAGTCATGGAAGAAGAATTGAACTGGCTGTGCTTGTCCCAGTGAGAACAGAATTAGAGCAGCAAATGAGAGGTACAAAGATATGTTTTGGGGCTTGATGTCAGGCAAATTAATTTTTTTAGGAATCGATTAAGACATAAACATATTGAAGATAGAGGAGAGGCCTAGTGGATAGAGGGCCAGACATGAAGTCAGGAAGACTCATCTTCCTGAGTTCAAATCTGGCCTCAGGCACTTACTAGCTGTGTAACCCTAGGTAAGTCACCTAACCCTGTTTACCTCAGTTTCCTCATCTGTAAAAAATGAGCTGGAGAAAGAAATGGCAAACCATTCCAGTATCTTTTCCAAGAAAACCCCAAATAAGGTCATGAAGAATCAGACATGAATGAAAACACTCAATAACAAAAATATAGATATAGCCTATCTAATCCAATGTACTTTTATTTGGCAACTACTATGTGCCAGTCTCTGTGTAAAGCACTGGGAATATAATTAATAAGTAGTTCCTGCCCTTGAGGAGCTTACAATTTAAAGGAGGAGGCAGACAGTACACAAAGTGGCACCTCCTTTCAGGGCAGAGACACTAGGAATCTTGTTGTTCCATGGAAATGAAACCAAGAAGTGTAGCAGACACAAAATGGAGAGAGCTGAGAGGCCAGTTTCTGTCCTCTGTAAAGGAAGGTATTGGGAGGAGTTTAGTACTCTGCTCTGCAGTCCTCTGTTCCAAAGAGAGAAGAGGCTGAGGAAGGGAGCACCAATCGTGGTTAAAGTTAGCAGCATGGTGATGAGATTAGAGGTGCTGGAGTTATCCTAGGAGGGATACCTTGTTCCCCATTTGAAACCAGGAAGAACAGTAAATGCAAAATGGAATGATCCCTATCTAGACACAGACATAGACATAAATAGAGATATAATTATTTGTTATGCTCTAATTTCTTTACGTACATTAATTTTATCTGGTTAGCTAGTTTTTAAGGACACGGGGGGACCTAACCAAATATATGTCTACACACGCACACATACATACATACATACATATATGTATACATATATTAATTACTCATAATAAATTATAATTTCAAGCTCTAAGAGGTGAGTGGCAGGGTAGGGCACGGAGTAGGGAGACAGTGTTCTACCAGGCTGAAAGAACTTCATGTATAAGACCAGTGATGGATAAGTTCAGCATACCCAAATTTATGGAGACTTACCAACAAGCTGGCTTCTAGATAATTATCTTTTTTTTTTTTTTTGTCCAAAGCTTCACCTATAGCACCACTCAAAGTCATGGAAGGGCCATAGTCAATGAACTGTCTTTTAAGTGTTTTTTTCCTCCCCAATTTTGCAATCAGGAGCTAATCAACTTTGTTATTGTTCCTGGATGGAACAGGCCAATCTATTCTTTACTATATCATTCACCATCAAAAGTAACTTTCTGGACCAAAGTGCCACTTCCCTGGTCGTTATTTCCCTTTGTGTGTTGTCTCTCATGTTAAAATATAAACTCCTTGAGGACAGGAATCCTCAGCTTTTAGCACAATGCTTGGCACATAATAACTGTTTAATAAATTTTTTTCATTCATTCACTCATTCATTTCTGACCCCATTCATTTCTGATCAATACTGATTTCATTTCTCTTGAATCCCTCATCACTATCCCAAGAAAGAGTACCTTGAGGACATTGAGATGTCTGAGGTACCTTCACTTTTACCAGATGTGAAGGCAGATCTGACATAATGAGTCAAGTCCCTAGATCCTACCTTCATTGTCCAGTAAGAACTTACATTTATGTAACGCTGTAATCATTGCAAAACACTTTACCTGCATTATTTCCTTTGATCCTCACAGCAATCCTGTGAGATATCTGCTACCCCCATTTTAAAGGTGGGAAATGACTGATAAAAGTCGTTTGACTTGCCAGTAAGTATCTGAAGCAGGATTTGTACTCAGGTCATCCTGACTCAGATTCCAATGCTCTATCCACCATATCTCCAATTCCAGACCCCAGAGAATAAAGAACATGACAGAGGAGCCAAGTGTAGGAATATAACGAATTAGAACAAAAAATGATTTTACAGGCCTCCCTTTTCATCTCCTGTAAGTTGTTTTCTGTCTTCCTCCTTGCGTGACTTTTTTCAAATTTTATCAAAATGGTTCCCAGGAATATTGCTCAGTGAATACGGCCACTTCGCTGCAGCCCAGCTCTCATCTCTGTCAGTGAAACCATGCTCTGGCTTAATGAAATCCTTGAGGCCCAGGGCTGGAATGCCGTATAAGATTTCCTTGAGCACACATCACAAAAAGCCCCTCAGCTACAAAGCTTCCTTCAAACACAACTTGGCTGAGACCCCAGACTGGCAATGAGGTTATTTTCTTCAAGGGGCTGGCCAAATTAATATTGGACTTTGTGTGTGTGTGTGCGTGTGTGTGTGTGTGTGTGTGTGTGTGTGTGTTTGTGTTGTGGCTGTTTTTCTTCTCCCCTAACCCCATTCCTCTAGAGCACCTTCACCACAGCGGCTTCTGGTGATTTTTCACAGAATTCCTGGGAGAATGGGCTCTCAGAGCTCCTGGGTAAGGACTAAACAATGAAGCAGGTCGCGGTGTCCTAAGAAATCAGGTCATTCTGCCTTTTTCTTGTGATCATTCTGACAACAGGGGGAGTAGGCACAGACGTGATTATCAACAGCATTTCAGAAATAGAAGGCCTTGTGCCGCAGGGCACCAAACATGCACCATTTAATACTCAGAAAACTTAGCCTTTCTCTTAACACAGGCAGAGTGCTCCCCCAACATACTTGATTTCGAACCTTTTTCTTTTGTTTTGCCACACATACAGGTGCAGGCTGCAAGTGGCTCCTCCAGTGCACATATTTAATGAGTTAATGAATCATTAAGCAGAAAGGGACCCTCAAGATCATTCTGGATCAATTGTCTGCTTAGGGAAATAGAGGCTCCAAGAGGAGATAGGATTTGTCCAACGTTAAATAGAATCTGGGCGGCATGATCTTCAACTACAAGGCTTCTGTGATCCTGACATGCCCAAGAAGCTAGGGGAAGGTCCAGAAGGTACCATTAAGAATATTATATATATACATATATATAGCCATTGATGGATACTAGGATTATTAATACCCAGGACTTGGTACATTCTCAAGTACTATTCAATCTAATGTATGAGATTTTCCTTCAGGACGGACACAATCCAGGGCAAATCCACTAAAGTAGCATACAAATTCCCCAGAGTTGTACTTCTCCAACACAAAGAGTCCTTCCTCAGCTTTCTTCCTCTTCTCTTCATATATTCAGCTCTAAGGTCACTGTTTTTGTTGTTCAGTCATCTCAGTCATGTCCAATTCATCATGACCCCACTTGAGATTTTGGAGTGATTTGCCATTTTTTCCTCCACCTGATTTTACAGATGAGGAAAGTGAGGCAAACAGGGTTAAATAATTTGCCCAGGGTCACATAGCTAGTAAGTTTCTGAGGCTGAATTGGAACTCAGGTCTTCCTGATCCCAAACCCAGCACTCTATTCCCCAAGCCTCCTAGCTGCCCCTGAGGTCAGAGTAGCATGGACATTTTATGAAACGCCAGCCCAGAGTGCTGAGCTGTCTAAGATACCCACCAACATCCTCAGATCTGGGAAGAGGCTGATATCCTCTCTGATGTCATTGCCAAAAGTTGCTGCCTTTAAAACTCTCCCTTCCAACTGCCTCGCTTCCTTGGTTATGTAGTTAATAGAAGAGTCAGCAATAATAGGTCCCAGTTCTCCTGACTCCCAAGACCCCTGGTCCCCTTCTTGTTTACAATTGAAGCAAAGGTGGGCATTGGAAATCTTTTTCAGAGAATTGTCAGATATCAGAGCTGCAAATTTTCTTAGAGTTCATCTCATCCAACCAGCTCCATTTGCAGAGGAATAAACTGAGTCCCACAGAAGGGATGGAGGGTGTTGAAGGTCACAGTGACTTGGGAGGCATCGTTTTTAGGTCTGGCTACAGCACCAGGTCCCAGTCCAATGTTCTCTCTGTTTCACCACTGCTGTCTTCCATGATAAATGCTGTATGCCTGTCTCCCTGCCAGGTTACTGCAGGTGGGTAAACAAACCAGTGTATAACCAGGGGGCTTAGGGACTGGTGAGAGGAAATTGTCTAATTGAATCCCTTTACTTCACTGTGAGGTCTGAGTGTTGAAATTGTTCTCATTTCTACAACAAGAATAAGGGATATTCAAAAACGAAGTCATATTTGGTCAGCGAGTCAAAACAGCATTTACAGAGCCTTTCTCCAAAACATCTGAGGGTTTAATTAAAATCAGGCCCTTTTTTCTGTTTTATTTCTTCCCTTCCCCCTCCTCCCTCCAATTTTATTTGGAAAACTCCAGACCTAGGTTCATGCCAACAAACAGAATTACATCCAATCCCTGCTTGGTGGATTGGAAAACTCTTATCATAATGGCTGTAAGGAAGCGACAAGTTTCTTGAATTTTTACTTCTCCCCCAGAATAAGACAATTCTACAGTAAAGGTCATGGCAACTGCTAGTTTAGAGAAGAAATAATGGAGGGAATGGTCTGAGGCAATTTTAGCAACTCCTGATTACTTTGATCAACCAAGTCCTCAGAGCAAGGCTTTAGGGGTGGCTCTGAGAGGTTTGGGGGGCAGCGAGGTGGCACAGTGGATAGGGCATGGGCCTGGAGTCAGGAAGACTCATCTTCTGGAGTTAAAATTTGGCCTCAGACACTTATTAGCTGGGTGACCCTGGATAAGTCCTCTAACCCTGTTTGCCTCCGTTACCTTATCTGTAAAACGAGTAGGTGGCAAACCCTTTCAGCTTTTTGCCATGAAAACCCCAAACGGGGTCATGAAGAGTCAAACACGACTGAAAAAATGACTGAACAACGACTGAGGAGTTAGAGCTGAACTTCTAATGTAAAGGATCAGGAGCCCCTCCCAATGTGCTTCCCCAATATGATTATTAATTGATAATCAGTCAGGCAACAATTAGGTTTTAGAAAGCACTATTTTACTATGGCAACATGGTTGGTGTGGTTCGTACAAACATTTTCCCCAAGGTCTGTGATGCAACCTCCTCCATGTACATATGGAATCCAAGGGAAAGTGAGCTCCAGCTTAGAGATCCCACATGGCAAAGGAGTAACTCGCAGCTCCTGGTTATTGGAAATCCTTTTCTTCTCTCCATGGAGTAGTCATGGGACTCAAAGATACTCTTCTTGGAGAATCGTTTATCATTTCTTCTGGGTTCTTTGTGGAGCAGCGGAGGTGTGCACAGCCTGTGCTTGTACAGACATTGCTATCTGCTGATCAAGGAGCACTAAGCAGACCTCGATGGAAGGATAAGAAACTCTCCAAACCTCCTCCTTAGTACATGAGACCCTCCTCTGGTGGGAAGAAAGGGAGGAGACTGAAAAGTAGACCAAAGTCCAGGCTCTGCTCCTCCCCACTAATAAATTCCTTCTCAGGAGAGTAGCTAGGAGAGTTTCTTCTTTAAGCTTGCTCGAATCTCTTGGGCCTGAACTGACTCAGTATTTTATAGATGCTCCATGGGGAGTGACTAAGTTTCCTCAGGCAATTCAAGCACACTTTCTGTCAACCTTACTTCAGTTCATCCAAGGACTTTATGAAATTAGTCTAAAGCAGGGGTTGGTAAACAATGGCCTAAGGACCAAATCTGGTCAGTTGTTCGTTTTTGTACAGATGGAAAGCTAAGAACGATTCTTTTTTTACATTTTAAAATAATATTTTACTGTACTTTGGATTTAGCCTTTAGGTATAGTTTCCTGGTCTAATGTCTTTGATGGATTGATCAATGGAGGTATTTAGGTCATGTCCACACTTTTGCCTTGAATTAATTCTATCAAGACTGTTCTCACCTGAAGTATTTATCAAGGCTAAATGGACTGAGATGATTTTTTAAAAAAAATATTGTCACTGAATCTTGTAATTAGAATGGACTTTGGATGATATAGCAAGGCCCACCTTGTTCCTAATTCAGGAAACTGCTCTGTAGAATAGGATGGATCAAAAAAAAAAATATGAGAATACGCCAAAGTCTTCCCTGCTTGCCCCCTGTTGGGGTTCCTCTCTCCCTCCCAAAATGTTTCTGTTTCCTTAGATTTGCTCCTTTCATACGTGGTACATTTCCCCAGTGGGATGTGAACTCCAGAAGGGTCGTGGGGGTTGTTTCACTTTTGTCCTGTGCAGTGCCTCACACATAGTCTGTGTGCTTAATTAAGGTTTGTTTAATTCAACTCATAAAAGTCACTTCAATCCAGCATGTTTATTAACTGTCTCCTAGGTATAAGGCACAGACACAGGCAATCGATCAAGAAACATTAAGTGCCAGGCATCATGCTAAATCCCCAGGAATACAAAAACAGAGGAGAAAGAGCCCCTGCCCCCAGGAAGCTTCCATTCTAACAAGAGAGATCACATATAGGCATGTATATACATACACTCACGCATACATATATGCATATAACCATGCACATTGTATATGTGTCTATATGCACATGTGTGTATACATATTCATCACATGCATGTACATTGTGGTATATGTGCACTGTGCACATGTGCGGTGTGAACTGTGTGTAGTATGAACACATAGGTATGCATGCACACATGTGTGTATATGTATGTGGGTGTAATGTGCTTGTGTGTAATTATATATGTGTGTATATGTAGGTATGCATTTATATGTAGTATGCTTATGTGTAAGTTTTTGTTACTTAATAGTATTTTTCCAGGTACACTTAAAGGTAGTTTTCAACATTCATCTTTGTAAGATTTTGAGCCCCTAGTTTTTCTCCTTCACTCACCCCTCCCCAAAACAGCAAGGAATCTGATATGTCTTTTACATGTAGGATCATGTTAAACACATTTCCACATTAGTCATGTTGTGAAAGAAGAACGAAGGGGGAAGATTTATGTGTAAGTTTATTGTGTGTATACGTGTATTGTATGTATATACAAACTTTATAGATTCCATATGTAGGCATGTGTGCATGTGTATGTGTACATGCATGTATAGATGCACAATGTGTGTATATATATGGTGTATGTGTGCATGTGCATGCTTGTATGTGTATATATGTGAAGTAAAAGTTTGCAATGTGTATGCACTGTATTTTCATACATGCATACATACATGTATACATTTGTTACACTGTGCATGTATGTGCTTATATGTGTATTGAATTATATGCATGCAATATATGTATATACATGTGCATATATGCACAGGTATGTGCGTTGTATAATGTATTGTATGCATATGTGAATGGCATGTATGTAATGTGTAGGCATGTGTGTATGTATATGTATTTGTGTGTATATGTTAGGTGGGTATGTATATGCAGATGTATGGATAGGTATGTATATATTGGACTGTGAGGATGTTATTGTACACACATGTGGACCATATATAAGTGATGTGTTTGCATGTGGTTATGCACATGCATATGTGTATTGCATTGTGTGTGTATATTTATGTGTGTATATGTGTTGCCTCAAATCTCCACATGCAAGATTCACATACATGCAACTAGAGAATTTTCTGGGAAGAGGATAAGGGCTGGAGACAGAGGAAAATCAGCTTCCAAGGGCCAGGCCAGGGAAGGAGCTGCTCCCCTCTTTAGATGAGATTGAATTTGAACCTTAAAGAGGACAATATTCTAGGCAGGAGGAGGAGGATGGGAAGCAGCATGAACTTGAGTTTCTTCAGTTGGTTTACGGATTTTTAAAAGATGGCATGGGGCAGTGACTAGAACCACCTCTGAGTCAGAGAAGCATGAGCTCCAGACACAATAGCTAGGGGACCCTGGGCAATGCCCTATGACTCCAAGTTGCAAAACAGTGGCCAATCAGAGTTGGTACAGGGAGTCTCTTAACTGGATCCAGTCCAAAATTTTTCCCCCCTTTTTTAATCAATACCTTTTTTTAAACATTACAGCTCCTTCCCAATATATTTAATTCAATAAATATTTGTTACGTACCTATTATGTGTCAGGCTCTGTTCTAAGCACTGGGGATGCAAATTTAAAAAAAAAAGAGCCCCTGCCCTCAAGGAGCTTACAATCTATGGGGGAAAAGAATGTGCAAAAGGAAGATGGAAAGCTTTCCCCCAACCCAACTGAACCTTCTTTTTTAACAAAGAAAAATATTATACAAAACTAGCCAAAGAGCACCCAAGTCCAACAGTGCATACTACATTCCACTCTTATAGTTGCCCACCCCCCCCAAGAAGAAGTGTAAATGTTGCATCTGTTCTTCTCTGAGACAAAGAATATTCATTGAAGTTCATCTGAGTTCATCTCCTTCTTGGTTATGGCTTTATTCACTTTGGGAAAGCTATTGAATAGGCCACTCTTTTGAGTTTGTTTCTTTTTTTTCCATCTCTGTCTTTATGTATATGTATTTCCCAATTCCTTGCATTCGTATTCCATCATTATTTGGCTACAGTCTTTTCAGGCATTCCTAATTAATGGGTACCCACTTTATTTCCAATGTTTTTGCTGAAATTATTTTGGTTCATATTGTTATTCTCTGTCAGTGATGTCCTTGGGGTATATGTCCTGTAGTGAGATCACTGGACTGAAAGGTATGAACAGTTTTTTCTTTTGTAGTTCCAGTTTGTTTCCCAGTAGAGTTGGAACAATTCAGTTCCATCAAGAGTATTTCAATCGCTAGCTTTCCACAAGTCCTCCAATGTTGACTACTAGCTTGATGAGACTGTCATTGTTTTAATCATGCTTAGCAAAATGGTAGATATGAAGGAAAACTTTGGAATTGTTTTGATTTGCATTACTGTTATAATTAGTGATTTAGAGTGATTTGCGAGTTTATTTACATTTTAAAAATTATTGATATCTTTTGTTTTCACATCAATTTAATTTCTAAATATGTACCTTTCTCTCCCATTGTGGGCTAGCTAACCCTTGCAAAAAAGAATTAAAAAGGAAGAGGAGAAGAAGCTTAGCAAAAACAACCAATACTTTTACCAAATCTGGCAGAATATATGATTTCCCACATCCATAGGGAAGAGAGGTGGATTTTGTGAGTTTTGTTTTTAGTGCTTATTACCACTACATTTAAATGACAACTAGATACCATGCCACAGTAGAAAAAACAAAACAAAACATGGAATCTTGATGATATGGGTTCAAATTCTAGCTCTTCCATTTTACCATCTATGTGGTCTTGGGGTAGTCATTTACCCTCTTCTCCTCCATTTCCTCATTTTTAAAAGGATTATATTTTAAGGGAATTCTCCTCCTCCTCCTCATATAAAGTTGTTTCCACTGGTTTCATAGGAGCTAATTTACAGATTGCATTCATCTTGAGGATTTCTATACCTTGGAAATAACTCCTCAGGCCTCTCCTCCTGGCTCCTTTGTAAATCTATGTTGTATGCCCATGAACAGCTGAGCAAGTGATTCATACCAGGCAGGGCTGAGGCTTGTTCTATGCACAAGTGGAATTAGGAAGCCACACATGGAGCCATTTTAACAAAACTCCATTTCTCATGTTTTCCCAAGTGTTTAAGAGAATTATAGCTGATCTAGAAAGCTATAATGGCCTATTTCACTGGCTGGAGCCTGGAAAACCTAACACTCCCCCCTGCCCCATTCCTTCTCTGCGTTACTACTTTCATAGGACTATATACGTGTGTATGTGTATATATTACACACATGTATGTGTACATATATGCATGTGTACATGCATGTCTGTGTGTATATATGTATAGTATGTCTACATCTACATACATATGTGGATTATGGGTTTATAGGTATGTATATTATATATGTATAGGTATGTTTATGTGTGTATTGTATGTGTATATGCATATATGTGTGCATATAGAATATCACAATATATATGTGTGTATGTATAAATATGTGCACACACATATATAGATATACATTGTGCACGTTATGTATATATGTGTGTGTATATGTATATACACACACTTATTTTTTAAAAACAGACTAGAAAGACCATATGTAGAGCTACATCAGAAAATCTTCTTAATATCACAAGCACTCTGTTCAGGCCATTTGGAAGATACATTATCTAGGATAAGTATTAACAGAAGGGCCTATCAGAGAAATGTTACCCAAACTACCACCTTTTATTAAGCCCTGGGGACACCTTAAAACCATCACATTACTCTGATGGCTGAGACCCATACGCCTGTTTTTCCCAGCTGAAACATGCTTGAATGTAACATGAAAGAGACCTGGCTTAACCCTGGCATTAAAATACGAGGAGGACGCCCTTAATGACAGAGCCAGATTGAAAGAAACATTCTAACCTCGGCAGACTCCCAGATTCCTAAGTAAGGCCCTTCGTATCAGTGTCAGCCTGGCTAGGAGCTGCCAGATGGCAGGGAGAGGAAGAGGGGGGAGGAATGTCAGTGGAGGGAGTCAGTGCTCCCTGCCATTCCCTTGCAGAAGGCAGATACACCCCTGCCAGGCCCTGCCTCAATTGGAGAAGCCATGTGATCTGGCTCCATGACTATCAGACTATCTGGCTTCCACGGCCCACTCTGTCACTACCTAGGTGTGTGACCTTGGACACATTGCCATCTCCGTTGCCTTCTTCTGAAAAATAAGATTATTTGCATTGGGATCATAGGTTTCCAAGATGGAAAGTACCATAGAGATCATCTAGTACTGCCCAATTGTTATATAGGTTAGGAAACAGAAGCCCTGAGAGATAATGTGACTTACTGATTGTTGGTACAGTACACAATTCAAACTCTGGTCTTTGGAGTCCAGCTTTGATGCCTTTTCAAGACCTCTAAGGTCTCTTCCAAGTCTAAGTCAAGTTAACTTTGAGATTTCAAGGCTTATTTTTCAGATACTTTTTACACATTTTACATTTCCCAAAGTAGAAAATGCCAGTCCAAAAATTTATCAAGAAATATTTATACTTTCCATGCATGTATCACCTAGTTAGGCTCTGTGAGGGTATAAGATATGATTACTGCTCAAAAGAAAGTTATAGTCTTGAAGATGAGATGGAGCACGCAAGGAAAAGCCTACTATACAATACAGGGAAGGGCTTACTTCTTAACATTGGGCAGTAGAAATAATACTTTGAGTTCAGAGGCAGGAAATCTCACTGTGGCCAGAGGTGGCTATGGAAGGATTAGGAAGTATGACAAAGTTTAATAAAGAGTTGGGATTGGTAGTCTTATTTTGTAGGGTCCCTTCCCAAGAGTGTGCTGGCGGCTCCCAGAATTGTTCAGTTTTCAGTGTGAGCATATATACCTGGGAAATCACAAACACAAATCAGAAACTGATGGATTGCTTTGTGGATTTTCTAGACTTAAGAAAATGATGGAGAAAATGTCAATGCAGATTGAATCTAAAAGAGGGTTATTCAGACATTTGGTTGGGGGAGAAGGAGACAGAGGCAGAGAGCTGGTTGTTAAATATTTACCAGTAGTTCCTTGCACAGGGCTCTGTTCTTCTGTGATTTTATAAATCCTTCAAAAATGAGATGCACCTAAATGCTAAGAAGGTCAGGGATTGAAGAGTAGAAAGAGAGAACACAGAGGGACACTGATGATCAAGATAGACTATAGACATCACATGCACTCCATCTCTACTGGCAGGATTGTTGTTTTCTTTTGTGGCCCAAGTACCACCACTAACACAAGGTCTTTCCAATGGCATACCTCTGTCATCACTTTGTAGTGAATTGTTTATACGTGTTGTTTCAACTTATATGAACATAGATTTCAAACCAGAAGTTAGACCTTAGTCTAACCCCTCATTTTACAGATCAAGAAACTGAGGCTCAGGGATGGAACCAAGATGGCAGAGTAGACCTGTACACCTGTAGAAGTTCTCTGCCCACAACCCATAAAATACTGATAAAAAATGACTCTAAACAAGTTCTAGAGCAGCAGAAGCCATAAAACAACAGAGTGAAAGAAATTTCCAGCTCAAGACAGCTTGGAAGACCAAAAAGAAAGGTCTATCACACCTGGCTCAGAGTGGAGCACAGCCCAGCATGGGCCACATGGCATGGCAGGGACAGAACAAGAGCAGGCTTCAGGACACAGAATCCCAGGCAGCAGCTGCGGTTCCCAGATCTCTCACCCCACAAATGCCAAAGACAGCTTCAAAGGTCAATGAGAAAGCTCTTTCACCTGGGTGAGAAGGCAGCAGGGTCCCAACCTAGCCACAGCCCCAGATGGTCCCAGGTGGCAGCAGCGTCCATTTTTGGAGCCCTCAGTCTAAAGACCCTGGGGAAACTGAGTAGCTGATCTGGATCTCAGCCCTGAGTGACTGAGTGGGGTGAGGAGGAGAGCTGGCCTGGTAGAGCTGGTAGAGGCTCTGGAGAGGGAATTCTGCTCACAGATCCCAGGCAGAAAAGCTTCTGGTTGCTTTCCAAACCAGAGCTCAGGTCAGGAAAGGAAAAAACAAAAACTTGATTGTACCACCTTGGAGGAAGTGAGAACTTGCAGGTCCCTAGAATATACCCTCCTCTTGACAAAGGACTCAAAAGTCAAGTAACTGGCTGGGGAAATACTCAAAAAGGGAAAAAAAATAAGACTATATAAAGTTACTTTCCTGGTGAACAGGCATTTTTTTTTGGATGAGGAAGAACAATGTATACCATCAGAGAAAGACATAAAAGTCAAGGCTTCTGCATATAAAACCTCCAAAAGAAATATGCAATGATCTCAAGCCATGGAAGAGCTCAAAATGGATTTTGAAAATCAAGTAAGAGAGGTGGAGGAAAAATTGGGAAGAGAAATGAGAATGATGCAAGAAAATCATGAAAAGCTAGTCAACACCTTGCTAAAGGAAGTCCAAAAAAATGCTGAAGAAATTAGCAGCTTTAAAAATTGAGCAATTCAAGTGGTAAAAGAGGCTCAAAAAGCCAATGAGGACAAGAAGGCTTTAAAAAGCAGAATTAGTCAAATGGTAAAGGAGGTTCAAAAACTTACTGAAGAAAATAGCTCTTTAAAAATTAGAATGGAGTAGATGGAAGCTAATGACTTTATGAGAAACCAAGAAATTAAAAAACAAAACCAAAAGAATGAATAAATAGAAGACAATGTGAAATATCTCACTGAAAAAACAACTGACCTGGAAAATAGATCCAGGAGAGACAATTCAAAAATTATGGGAATACCTGAAAGCCATGATCAAAAAAAGAGCTTAGACATCATCTTTCATGAAATTATCATGGAAAACTGCCCTGATATTTTAGAACCAGAGGGTAAAATAAATATCAAAAGAATTCACCAATCACCTCCTGAAAGAGATCTGAAAAGATAAACTCCTAGGAATATTGTAGCCAAATTTCCAAACTCCCAAGTCAAGGAGAAAGTATTACAAGCAGCCAGAAAGAAACAATTAGAGTATTGTGGAAATGTAATTAGGATAACACAAAATCTAGCAGCTTCTACATTAGGGGATCAAAGGGCTTAGAATATGATATTCCAGATGTCAAAGGAAGTAGGATTAAAACCAAGAATCACCTACCCAGCAAAACTGAGTATAATACTTCAGGGGAAAAAAATGGTCATTCAATGAAATAGAGGACTTTCAAAGATTCTGGTTAGAAAGACCAGAACTGAATAGAAAACATGATTTTCAAACATAAGAATCAAGAGAAGTATGAAAAGGTAAACAGGAAAGAAAAATCATGAGGGATTTACTAAAGTTGAACTGCTTACATTACTACATGGAAAGACAATATTTGTAACTTTTGAAACTTTTCTCAGTATTTGGGGAGTTGGAGGGATTACACACACACACACACACACACACACACACACACATATATATATATATATATAGAGAGAGAGAGACAGGCTGGGCTGAATAGGAGGGGATGATATCTAAAAAAAATAAAATTAAGGGGTGAGAGAGGAATATATTGGGAGGAGAAAGGGAGAAATGGAATGGGGCAGATTATCTCTCATAAAAGTGACAAGAAAAAGGGTTTTCAATGGAGGGGAAAATGGGGTAGGTGAGAGACAAAAAGTGAAGCTTACTCTCATCACATTTGGCTTAAGGAGGGAATAACATGCACAGTCAATTTGGTATGGAAACCTATCTTACACTACAGGAAAGTAGGGGAGAAGCAGATAAGTGGAGTGAGGGGGATGATAGAAGGGAGGGCAAATGGGAGGAGGGAATAATTAGAAGTAAACACTTTAGGGGAGGGACAAGGTCAAAAGAGAGAATAGAATAAATAGGGGGCAGGATAGGATGGAGGGAAATAAAGTTAGTCTTTGATAACATGGCTATTATGGAACTCTTTCACAAAACTACACATATATAGCCTATACCAAATTCCTTGCCTTCTCAGTGGGGATAGATGGGTAGGGGGGAAGGGAGAGAAGTTGGAACTCACAGTTTTAGGAACAAATGTTGAGAATTGTTTTACATGCAGCTGGGAAATAAGAAATATAGGTAATGGGGTACAGAAATCTATCTTGCCCTACAAGAAAAGAGAGAAGATGGGGATAAGGGAAGGGAGGGGTGTGATAGGAGGAAGATTTGGGGAAAGGGTAATCAGAATGCATGGTGTATTGGGGTGAGGGAGGGAAAAGAGGGGAGAAAATTTAGAACTCAAAATCTTGTGAAAATGAATGTTGAAAATTAAAAATAAATAAATAAATTTTAAAAAATTAAGAGTTCCTTACAGACTTTGAAAAAAAAATAAACTGAGGCTCAGGGAGTTCAAATGCTTTGTCCAGCGTCCCAAAGGCTGATTTTGAATCCTAATCTTTGTGACTCCATGCTCATCAACGTATAATGACCCCTTGTGGAATTTTCTTGGTACAAATATCAGAGTGGTTGACCATTTTCTTCTCCAGCTCATTTTTCAGATGAAGAAACTGAGGCAAACAGGGTTAAGTGACTTGTCCAAGGTCACATCACTAGTAAGTATCTGAGGCCAGATTTGCACTCAGATGAGTCTTTCTGACTCCAGACCTGATGCTCTATCCATTGTGCTTTCTTTCATGTATTTATGGATAGAGTAAAAGAGCTTGAAGGTGAAAAACACAGACTAAATGGCTTCCTTTAAACAAGATGAGTTTTGCATACCAGCTTTGATCTAGCCCCCTAAGAATAAGAACTAGACACTAGTTGGCCAACACAAGCAAGCTACTTTCCACATGCCCAGAGAGTTGATCTCCTTTGATGTCATTCCTCCCTGAATTTCATTTTCATTTCAGCATGTAAGATTGGTCATCTTTTGAACTTCCATGGTAATAATAGTGATGATAATCACAAATAGTTAACATTAATGTATCTAACATATAATAATCCTATATACTAATCATATACTAATAAAATTACATATGTTATAATATAATAATGTACAAATTGCTAACATTAACATAGCATTACATATATTATCTCATTAATCCTCCCAATTGCTTTCAGAGGTAGGTGCTATTGTCATCCCCGTTTTATAGATTAGGAAACTGAGGAACAGAGAAACAAAATAATTTGTTAAGGGTCACATATCTAGTAAGTGCCTAGGTTACTAGGATTCAGATTCAGGTCTTTCTGACCCTAGACCCAGAGCTTTATGCTCTGTGATGACCTGATACTTCTAGGACCCTTCCAAAGCCCCTGATTGGAAGGGTCCAAGCCTTGCTCTTCATTTTTACCAACCCAGACACATGTGGAAAGTGAAAACAACAGGAGAAGGGTTGAAGAGCTATGTAGGACAGGCCACTAGACAGTGTGTTATAAAGTACTAAATCAGTGTTTGCTCTAGATAATAAGTGCTACAAGGACTGAAATGATTTGGTCCAATTCAATACACACAAAGAACCATGTTCAAGCTATGGAGAGAGACGCAAAGACAAATAAGAATTCGCCTTTGCCCTTGAGGAGTTTTTGGTCTCCTAGAATAGATAAGAAAGCTAGAGTAAGACAGAGTGTACTGATCAGGAAAGAAACACTATGAACACTCTATGAACTGAGAAACCACTGGTAGCTGAACTGGGAGGATGGGAGGAGCATCATGGAGGAGGCAGTATCAGAGTTGGGTCTCAGTGGATGAGGAGAATACTGATGTGCAGCATTATTGAGATGACTTCCAAATTCATTTGTGTCTTCCAAATTCCAGGTGCACTTAGAACAATAATAATAAACAGCTCCTTAGGAATGACAAAGAACTTTATATATGTTTGAAGAAGGAAATGAAAAACCATTCCAGCATCTTTGCCAAGGTACCCTACATGATATCACAAAGAGTCAAACACAACTGAAAATGACTGAACAACAAAATGACATGTTATCTCATTTTCCTCTCACAAGTCAGGTTGGTAGGCATTGTTATTTTCCCCATTTTCACAGATGAGGAAATTGAGGCAGACAGAGTCATATAGCTATTAAGTATCTCCGGCCATATTTGAACTCAATGTCGTCCTGACTTTAAAGTCAGCATTCCATCCACTGCCTTAAGAGCACAGAGAATGGCATGAGCAAAGACTGGGAAGTGAGAGAGGAAAGAAAGAATTTCAGGAAATAGTGAGTAGCACAGTTTGCCAGACATGGAAGATCCTAGGATCAGGTATTCATGCTGGAAGGGGTCTTAGAGTGTATCTAGATGAGGAAACTGAGGAAACAGAAGTGAAGTCACTTGCCTGAGGCTGCTCAGATACTCAGTACTGCCAGTTAGGATTCAAACTCAGGGCCAGATGACCTTGAAGGTCCCCTCCATCTGTAAATCAAAAATGTCAGATACAGCCCTCTTTTGCATTGTACCACGTTGTAGAATGAGTTTAGATTTGTGAGAGATTAATCTGTAAAGGGAGGTTAGAACCAGATCAATATTCGAGGCCCTTTGTGATTTCATTTATGGAGTTTAGACTTCATTTGGCAGAAAAGGGAGAAATACTGAAGATTCAAGATCAGGACATGGTTGCACAGAGTAAAACTTTAGAAAGATTACTTAGCATTGTCTATAGATGGGGAGTTCTTTGAAAGGAGGAACTGTCTTTTACCTTCCTTTGTATCCCCAAAGCTTAGCCCAGGGTCTGGCACATAATGAATGGGTGCTTAATAGATGCTTATTGACCGACTGTCTAGAAAGAGCACTAGCTCTGGAGTCAGAGGGTCTGGGTTCAAATCCTGCTTCGGAGGCTTGCTACCTGAATTACTTAATCTCCCTTGGCAAGTCATTTAAACTTCCTCATCTGTAAAGTGGAGGATTTATAATACCTGAATTCAGCTTAAGTACAATGACCTTATTGGGGGGAGGCAGCAATGCATATGATACACTGGAAAGGAGAAAGCTGAGAGAGACAGAGAGAAGGAGAGAGAGAGGGAGAGACAAAGACAGAGACAGAGACAGAGACACACAGAAACAGAGAGATGAGACAGAGAGACGGATAGCAACAAAATTTGAGAAACTGAGACAGACAGAGAGACAAAGTGAATGAGGATAGAGACAGAGAGATAGACAGAAAAAGAGACTGAGAGACTGAGAGATTAAGAAAAATTAAGAGATAACTGCAAAAGTCCAAGCAAGATATGCAAAGGATAATAGGGAGGGAAGAAAAGGGGCAGATGTGTGAGATACTTACAGAACCTACAGGAACTGGTAAGTAAATCTGTGGGAGCACCTTTACCAACCTTTAGTTTAAATCTAGAGATTGGAAAGCAATAGGACCCGCAGTGACCAAACTAAGCAAATACAAGGGTTTGGTGTGGGGGTCGGGGAAGTCTGCCCTATTCTGTGCACTTCTTTCCTTCTGCGTCCTCTCTTCTCCCAGGCAACCTGCCCACCCCACCCCCCAATCCCCAGCCTCCTATTCTTACTCTCAGTAGGCAGGCAACTAATCCTGGCTGAGGCACTGGTTGATAACTAAGGTTTTAGCTGATAATGGCTCAAGACCTGGTGACCCCTCATAGGGGCATTAGCATTTTAAAAGGAGCCTCTGGAAGGCTAAAAAGCCTTTTGAGACCCCATTAGAGATCTTGGTGGAATAGCAGGCAGTGAGAGTGATATTTAGGGAAGGAGGTATCTCCTTTGTCAATTTGTAAGGCCAACTTTGAATATGCTAGTTAGAGTTGTATGCTGGCTGTGTGAATGGAGGTGAGGGGTATGACCTAGATCCACTGCTTCTTCCCTTCCTCCTTAGCCCACTCTTTGTTACATCCACTGCCAGGAGATAGGGTCTGGAATATATCACCTCTACTCAGACCCGCAGCAAGGCATTCTTCTGCCTAGGGCTAATTCAGTTTGGAGAGAGGAGAAGATAGCCTGACTGGGGATGCAGTCTTGATGAGATAAGAAACAGTCGATACAATAGAGTCTTGTCTGTACTCCTATGAGGACTGGAACAGAGACTCTGAGACTATGGGGGGGAGGGGGGGACGTTAGCTCAGAGCTGTGTGGACTAATATAAGACTAGGAATTTAGAGGTTATATCAGAAAGACATTACTACCATCATTCCCACCTCCCAAGAAAGAATCTTTCTCCCATGATGTGCATTCCAACACCTCCTCTCTATCACCCTGGGGCAAAGCTAGTATCATTTTCCAAAGTCTTATGACTTTGAGAATCAGGAAAGGTAACCTGTAAACAACAGCCCTCCCATCCCCTGTTCTAGGATAATGAATCAGTTAATCTGTAAACATGGGGTAAACTTATTTTCTGTGATAAACACTGAGTATAAAGAGGCAAAAGGGAATAATAAATTCTACCCTCAAGGAGCATCCACTTCAGTGGGGGAGGATAATGGAACATCACCTTTGAAAGACTTCAAAACAAAAGTATGAGAAGGGAAAAAGAAAATCAAAAGGAGAAACCAGATGGATAAGGAGCATGGAATGGTAGATTGGGCTCTGGTTCTCAATATGCCTTTAACTTAATCGGTCACCTTGAGCAAATCTCTCCCCTTCCTTATACCTCAGTTTCTTGTCAAATGAGAGAAGTGGACTAGGTGATATCAAAGTTTGCCCCTAGCCAGGACACTGCACTCTGTGATTCAAAGTCAGACTGAAATGGGATGACACCCATGACCTTGCAGAGTTTGGGGATCAGTTAATGATTGTGACCCTCCCGCCCATGCCAATGTTTCAGCGGCCTGGTAATTAGATCAGACCTGACCTTAAATAAATAATATTGGTCAGTCCACTACGTTATGAAGAAAAGTCAACTGAGCTTCCTCACTTGTGTCTTCCACATATAATTGGTTGAGAAGAGACCCCTAAAAACTGCCTAACTTCAGAATTTAAGGCTAGGAGGAGTGTTGACCTGGATCCCCACTGCGCCTTATCTAAATGGATAACCAAGGGATGAGGGGTATAGCCTTTATTCTTACCCCAGACCTTTTCTCCTCTGCATCCCTGAGAGTCCATTCTAGTGTGTGCTTGTAAAGAAAAGGGATAAACCCTCTGATCATGGCTGAAAATTCAGGGTGTCTTAGTATTTAGAGTTGTAACTTTTTGAGTGATCCAAGAGTGGATTAGACTACCTGGGAGACTGTCGGTTCCCTCTCCCTGGAAGGCTTAGAGCAAGGGCTGAATGACCCTTTGTCAGGGACATTGTAATGAGGACTCTTGTTCGCAAATAGGTTGGGTAAATGCTCTCTGAAGTCTCTTCCAACTCTGAAGTTCTGTGATTCCGAATCTACAAGCCAGCTCCTTAATAGACCTTAGATTTTTTAAGTGGCAAGTAATTAAAGTTCATTTCTTCATCGAGAAGGGGCTGTCCCTGAGATATTGGACAGTAGAATTGTTACTTTGTGTGTAGTGCGACCCGTGAAGCAACACCTCTCAGCTCTGAATGGCCCACAACGGGGCTGGAGGGTTAATTTGAATCATTTTCGACTTTTTGTCTCGCATACTTCCTATCTATTTGACATCTCATCATTAGCAACACCCACTGAGTTGTACAATACTGCAGGCAGCAAACCCACCTCCTGCCTTTGAAGGTCTCCTTCTTATTACTGCACTCAGCTGGCCATATAGCCTGTAACACATTCTCAAAGGACCGCCTTATTCCTTATCCTCCTTTCACATCCCTTTGGAATAGCCATTTCAAGAAAACCTAACAGTCTTCTTTCTTCATCTCTATCAAGATCTGAGACCTCACAGCTCCCGGCACGTTTGATATCTTCTCCCTCTTTCCCTCTCTCCCTCTCTCTCACCCCCCTCCTCTTCTGACTAGCAGAGAAATTGGAATCAGGCTCAAACACATAACGAGATTAATGTGGTAAAGACAAGCATGTACAACAGAGTGGAATCGATGCTTCTGCCCTTTGATAATCTATTCAACTCATTTGGTTACATCATTAATAGACAGCTGTGTATTCTGTGAAGATTAGAATATACATTAATCAAAGACGTGGTATGGTGAGAGTTGAAAATTTATGCTTTGCCTTTTGTGTAGCAGTAGGAAAGGTCTCTTGGTTCGATTTCAGAGAGCGAGGTATTTTGACATAAAGAAAACAGGCCACGGTCAAGTTCCAAGTCTGAGAACATTAAAACAAAATAGTAGCCATTACTGTGTGTCTGTGTGGGAGGAGATTTCAGAGCACAGGGGGGAAAGCAAGGAATTACAAGCTCAGAATATCTGGCCACCAGAAGCCAGGCCACCTCCCAAGGGTATTCGTATATGGAAATGGAATTCTTAATGTCTGAAAATGCTCCTAAAGCACACCAGAGGGAAGCTAAAATGGCAAAATGGTGGGTTGTGAAGCTGACCGTGCCATTGTGAAAAGAGTACTGGCCATGGGGGTCCAAAGACCTTTCTTCAGGATTGCCTCTTCTTATTAACTGTGTAACTGAGCACATCATTTGACCTTCTTTCGTCTTAGTTTGTTTTTCTATAAAATGATGGCATAGACCTTGTGCAAGTCATTGCACCTAAATCTTAATTTTCTTAACTATAAAATGAGAGGGAGGGTCCAGGTGACTCCTAGGGTCCCTCCTAACTCTAACTTTATTGCTAGATAAATACAAAGCACCTTCCAGCTATGATATTCCATTTGAGGGGAGAGGGAACTTTTACTCTATTTGTTGGTCCATGGGGATAATAGCTAGGGTTAGAGGGGGGAGTGTACAGTTATGTAAAAATGAAGTAGAATGAGCCTCTTAGTTTGCCCAAGGCTTGGGAGAATACTACATCAGGGGATCTACATGTTGTTTCCAAAAGGTTCTTGGTTCTTGTCCTAACTCAAAATCATATGAACTAAAGAAAAATAAGTAATAATTTTATGAAAAGCAGTGTTTTCTTTAAAAAGTAGAGTAGAATGAGGCTTTTTTTTTTTTTGGATACTGAATTAGTTTAGGGGACTACACTTGAGGCACTACTCTATCACTATCTTTGTGACTTTGGGTACTTCTGAAATAAAATAAAAGGGTTAGATGAGATGTTTTCTAAGGTTTGTATTTATCCAACAATATGATTTAGAGTTAAAAGATACAACTGGGATTTCATAAGAATTTATAAGAATCCCATTTATAAGAATAAATTAGGAGTCAGCTCATCATCATGATGACAGTAATCACATGGGAGGAACCATGTCATAAGAAGCCTGCTCTATTTCTGATGCCTATAACTTGGGCAAACCTTCACTCTTCACCCATGTGGAGCCTCAGTTTCCTCATCTGCAAAGGGAGGACTAAACAAGAGCATAACTCCTTCCATCTCTAACTCTGCAACCCCATCGTAGGCCAATGATGGAGAAAAATGAATTAACTTGTACAATTTTTGACAAGGTCTGGAGGCTTCAGGATTGTATGAACTCTTCATGCTCAAATAGTTTTCTGCCCTTCTCCCTGCCCAAGGGCTTTGTCAAAGTCATATTGTGCTATGGGTCTGATGAAAAAAAGCTCCCCCTGTGATACCATTAAATAGGTATCAGGTAAGGAAAAGGAATTACCTCAATATAAGGAAAAGATAGAGGGGAAGATCAGATCTCTGGGGAAAAATGAGAGGGGGAGGAGAGGTAGAGTGTCTGTCAGGCAACATTTTCAAGGTGAAATCACAAATAGCAAAGCTTTGTGAATTCTGATGGAGAAAGGGTAGAAACTCAGGATAATTCTTATTTTCAAGGAAAGTTTACTTTAGGATCAGTCCCAGAGTTCAAATCCTGGCTCTGATACTTTATCTTCATGACAGTTTTTGTTAGTTAGTCATTGTTCCATCATGTCTGATTCTTCATAACCCCTTTTGGGTTTTCTAGGCAAAGATGCAGGAGCATGTTGCCATTTCTTTCTCCATATCATTTTACAGATGAGAAAACTGAGGCAAACAGGGTTAAGTGGCTTGCCCAGGGTCACACTGCTAGTGAGTGTTTGAGACCAAATTTGAACTCAGGTCTACCTGATTCCAAACCCAGCACTCTGTCCACTTATCTGCCTGCAAGGCAAACAAGGGTTAAGTGACTTGCCCAGGGTCACACAGCTAGTAAGTGTCGGAGGTCTGGTTTGAACTCAGGTCTACCTGACTCTAGGTCCAGCATTCTATCCATTGAGCCCTTTCATTAGTCTAGGAAACTCTCAAAAGGAAATTTTCTCTATCCCTGCAACTCAGTGCTTTCTTTGTAATTTATAGACTTAGAGAATTACCTGGTGCATTGAGACATCAAGTGACTTGCCCAGAGTCACATAGTCAGTATATATCAGAGGCAGGGCTCAAATACAGGCCCATGTGACTTTGAGGTCAGCTTCCTGGTGCCATCCACACTAGATTTAGCTGTCATGATATAAAAATGGGGTTAGGAGGTGGTGAGAGTCTAGTTTGAAGACTTGCTTTGGGATGTGTTGTTGTTTTGATAGGAGATAAGATAAGGTTATAGGTTTTGTTCCCTGTTTCTAAATTTCTACTTTGAGACCTTTGGGAGCTTTTTAATCAGTAATATGTTAACCAATAAGCCTTTTTTTTAAGTCTCTGCTATATGCAAAGCACAGTACCAAGTAAGCAATGGAGAGACAAAGACCAAAAAATGAGTTTCTATTCTGAAGGAGATCCCATTCTAGCACAGAAGAGAACATGAATGTATCTACAAAACAAACATAGAGCCATTGTGGGGAGTAGACAACTGATAGGGGGAGGTGTCAGGAAAGGACTGACGTAGGAAGTGGTGCTTGAATAAAACCTGGAAGTAAGTTAGGGCTTACAAGAAACAGAAACGAGGAAGAAATACAGTGGGACAAGCAATGCATGGGTACAGAGGCAGGAGATAAGATTGCGATAAATAAATGAGCCTTTATTAAGCACTTACCATATGTGTACATCTAGTTGGTCTGGATATAGTAGACCATGAGAACAACTCTCCAGTCAAGGTAGCACAAGGCCCAGGATGGGAGTTCTACAGCCAAAAAGGCTAAGTCCTCTAGGATGTGTCTATGGTCCAAAGATGGGGACATAGAATTATGAGGAAGTGAAAGAAGGCCAGTTTAGTTGGACTGTAGATTGTGGGAAGGGGAATAATCAAAGATTGGACTATGGGATATTTCTTTGGAGTATAGCCTCGGCACAATTTTTTCTCTTTTATAAGATTGAGTCTGTTCAAGAATTTCAGGAATATTGCTAAACAAGCAAAGTAGCTTGACAAAAGAGCTTCAACCTAGGAGATACATTTATATATACCCCAAATAAACCTAAATACGGAATATATAGACATAAAATAAAAATAAGTACAAAGATATTCCTTTCAACTGGGGAGGGGGCTAAGATTCCTTTTTAAGGTTTAATATGATAGCAATATTTCCTTGAATTGCAAGGTAGTATGGTATATTGATACAGTAAATAGATAGTACAGCATCTATAGTATAGTGTGTATATATGTATGTGGTATGTGTGTGTGTGTAGAGCTTTGGGCCTGGAATCAGAAAGACCCAAGTTCAAATGCAACGTCAGACACTTTCTAGTTACGTGACCCTTAACCTTATTTGCCTCAATTTCCTCATCTATAAAATGAGCTGGAGAAGGAAATGACAAACCACTTCAATATCTTTGCCAAGAAAATCCCAAATAGGTTCATGACAATCAGAAATGACTAAACAGCTAAACACATGTATATAGTATAGAACAGATAGATATATAATATAGAGAGAGAATGTGTATATATACACATATGTGTATATATACATATATATGGAGAGAGAAAGAGAGAGAGGGAGAGATGGTAAAAGCAATCTAGATATATCTATCTCTAGGCAATTGTTTATGGGTATCCTAAAGCAGGAGGTGATCAGAGTGTTCACCTGGAGTTACTGTGGAGTGATTCAGACCTTCTATTTTGTAGAACAAGCAGGTGGAAGGGTGGAAGGTGCTTCCTTGGGATGGAGTGGCTTTACTTTTAATGGCGGTCTTCAGGAAGAGATCATTAGTGGTTGACCACTAGTCTAGTACATTACAGAGCGGAATCTTCTTCAGGGATGAGTTGTACTTTGATGCTTTCTAAGGTCTCTTCTAACTCCCAGAGACCATGATTCCATGGGATATCTTTCCTTGGGTTAATCATCCATCCCAATATATAACAGACAAATGCACCTTGACTTTTGTTAGGGGATGACTCAATCAGCACCAACACCATGATAATGTCAGTTCAATGTTGAAACAAAATAAGTCTCTCAAAAGTGAATTTTGAATGGTTAATCAAAGTTCATTTTGCCCTAAGAGCAAATATATGTAGCAAGTTAACTAAACTCATCTAGATGTAGCTCCTCTCTGGTCAACATGGCAGGATAGGATGACTCCAACAGTCTCCAGGCAGTTACTAAATCAAAGGGTCACTAAGTCCCCTAGGATGAAACTTTTTAATGCCCCCTAGGAATGCCATAGGAAGCCGTGTTGAGGTAGGCAGAAGTCATTCAGGTCATAGGTGCACCTTTGTTGTCTTTAGGGAAAACTAATTGCTGTTACAGAATCTCAGGGGGAAATGTGGTCTTATCACATTCTGCTAGATTATAAGGAAGTCATAATGACTTACTAATGTTGAATCCTACTCAAGAGGATCTTCCAAAGCAGGAATCGTAGAGTTTCAACCTTGGTGCATTTCAGTGCATTATCATCTGTCCAGGAGGTAGATTTAGTGACAGCCTCTTTAACACCCTCCCTCCCTAAAATTCATTATAAACAGTGTTATGGCAGTGAATTGCAAATGAGTTTGTAATGATCAATCACTTACGCTAAAGGTGTTACCATTTGCTGCTGTAGTGTGACAATGTTATAAAATTAAACCACCAAGAAACTGCATCCCCATCTGACTTAAGATGCCCCAAAGCAGAAATAGGCCAAGGCCAAGGTTTTCAGGAATATCCTCTGTCTATACAGGAAAACCATAAAACCGAATTAAATACATTTTGGGAATGGGAAGGGGGGAGAAAGGGGGATGCAGAGGAAGAAGGGTGGTAAAACTTTGGTTCCACTAAATTAAATTGTGGTTCTTTCATTCAGGAGGCCACAGCTCAACAGTAAAAAAAAAAAAAAAAAATCTGTGCTAGGGGCTCAGGTTTGACAGAAGGCTGCTGTGTTTAATTTTTGTTTTAATGAAGTTTTATTTGGCCCCATTTCATGTAGGAGAATGGAACATGATACCAGAGGGGTGAGAGTTTGGAGGGTAAGGGGTTTTCCTGCTGGTTCAAAAGTGTTTTTTTAAAAAAACAAAGTTTTTCCATATGTAACCTACCTGGTTCTCAGTTTCCTTATCTGTAAAATGAGGGGACTGAACTTAGGACTGATTCCTAAGGTCTCCCTCAGGTTTAATGGTCCTATTATGGTTCTAAAATTGTTTTCATTGTATCATAAATATAGAGCTAGAAGGTAACTCTGAAACTATTTTTTTCTAACTCTCATTTTTTAGATGAGAAAATCAAAGCCTAGGAAAATGGCACTAGACCAAAGTCACACAGGCACTAATCAGAGACAGGATTTGAACCCAGGTTCTCTTTGTTTCAATTAACAAAAAATTATTTAGGCAGGCAGTAGAAGAAAGAATTCTAAAGGGATGAATGAACAACTTAAAGGAGGAATGTGTGTCTAGAGATACAGTAATCGCTCTATGTCTGCAAGTCAGCCAGTTACAATCCTACCCTATTTATCTTGGTAAGGTAGAGGTACGGGCTGAAGGGCTGGTTGTCTTTTTTAGTACCGGCTGGCTGGATACTTCCTTCTTCTCCTTTGTCTCCCTTGGAAAAGAAAGACAAGAGAGAAAAGGAGGGGAAGAAGAGCAGAGGAAGGAGGAGGGAAAGGGAAGGAGGAAGAGGAAAAGGAGGAAGGAAAGGAGGAGGGGAGGAGTTGGCATTTACAATGCTTGCCATTTTCCAAAATGCTTTTCCTCCAATGACACTATGAAGCTGGTAGTGAAATACCAACCCCATTTTACAGATGAGGAAATGGAAGCCTATTTATGGATCATAGAATTTTAGAATAGGAAATAGGCCTGTAGAGAGTGGTATGCTCCAGACACCTGACAGGGACTAGTATCCAGCCAAGGAGGTCAAGCATCTTCTCCAAGGTCATACACCAAGTTAGTGGCAGAGCCAGGATGAAAGGCCAGGAGCTCTATTCCCAGGCAAGTGATCTTTCATTTTAGCCAAATATCAGTCACAATGAAGAGGCTAGAGATTGAATCCAGGATCTCATACAAAGCTGCTTGGCCCATTCACTGGTTTGACCCTATGTGGAATTTCTCTATTCTCTTTTTTCTCTCTCAGTCAGTATTTTTTGTTTTCTTCCCCCCCCCCTTAACCCCTTCCCTATTCACCTTTACTCACCCTGAATATGGTTGGCATCTTGAATATTCTGAGGGCCACATTGCCTTGCAATTCACCCAATCTAATTTAGAATCTGATGTTTAGTCCAAAATGATTGTTGGAACAGATATTGGACTAGACATCCAGGTGTCAGAATGGGAAGGTACTGGGCCTGGAGTCAGGAAGATCTGAGTTCAAGTCTCATTTTGAACATTTATTAGATGTGTGGTCTTGGACAAATCATTTGACCTCTATCTGCCTCACTTTCCTTATCTGCAAAATGGGGTTAATAATAATATCTGCCTCACATAGCTGTTGAGAGGATGAAGTGAGATAAATCTGTAAAGCACTTTGCATTCTTAAAACACAATGTAAACAGAAACTCCTACTATTGGCTGGTAGTACGCATAGCCCTCATCTGACCCTCCCACAACAATACAATGACCAGTGTTCATACCCACTTTACAGATGGAAATGGTATTGCTTGGACAGGTGACTTGGCCAAGGTCACCTAGTGGTGCTGACCAAGCTGAGAGTCCTTTATATGCCCCCCAGCATTTATTTGGTAACCCTGTTGAGAGAAGGGAGGGGAGGGCTTGGATTTTCCCTGTCTTGAGATACATAATGCAATTTTAGAATAAATCTCTGCTACAGAGCAAATCCAGTTACTCATATCCAATCCCTCTGTTCTGCCTTCCTACTAGGTCAGTTCTTGAACAAGGTCAACCAAAAGACTAATAGAGACCTTTCAGATTCCGAAGTTGCTACCCCCTTCCCTGAAACATAGTAAATTTCCCCCAAGATCCATTAATGACATGCTGTAGACCTACCCTGGCTATGTGTTTTTGGTGGGTTTTCTTTGTGAGGTAGTGTCATGGGTAATCATGCCATTTTTTGAGTCAGGGAGTCCTGAGTTCAGTTCCTGTCTTAGACTTTGGGTCGGGGTCCCTAAACCTCTGTGACCCTCACTTTCCACAACAGTAAAGTGGGGGATAATCATTGTGCCTGTTTTACAGGCTTGTTGTGAATTTCAAGTGAGATAATGTATGAAGTGTTACATAAAGTGCTATATTGATGTTAACAAATAATACTATTAATGTTTACTATATGTACTCATGGGAAATGCCTGTAATCAAAATTCTGCTTGCTCCATGGAGATTTCTCTTATCTACAGACTAACTGATGGTTCCCTCTGCCTTGGCTTATAACTGTAGACAAAATAATTCATTTCTTACTGACACATCCTAATAGTACTCAACGTGATTAAAAAGCACTTTATGAGTATCATCTCATTAAATTTTCTGAGAGGTAGGCATTATTATTATCATTCCCATTTTAGACATGAGGAAACTGAGGCAGACAGAGGTTAAGTGTCATGCCAGGGTCACACAGTTATCTATCTTGTCTCCAGGTCCAGGGTTCTAACCACTGAAGCACTTGGATGCCCTAAACTGTAATCAATGGGTAGGGACAGAACAAAGACTTCTAGCTCACAATACTCCTATCTAATACAATCCAAATGCATTTACCAAGTGCCTGGTCTATTCAAAGCACCAGGCTAGATGCAAGAGAAACAAAAAAGAAATAAAAATATTACCAGCCCTCAAGACCATGGCATTCTACCAACCCATACTCCAGGCCTGGGAATCATCTCCCAGCATTGCTATTCATTTCCTGTGTCAAGCTATCTCCCTCCCCTTTAGCCTCAGTTTTCTCATCCAGGAAATGGGTAGACTTACATCACTGCTTTGCTAAGTGGATCAAATGCAAAAAGGCCCATTAATTCTTTGAAAGATATAAAATGCTATATCCATATGAGGTATCATTGTTCTAATGGAAAACCCGTTGCCAAATTAACCAAGGAAACCAGACTTTTTTCTGTAATCAATTTCAGGCCTCTTTGAAGAATACCTTTCTTCTTTCTATTTTCTCTTATTCTGAACCTGACAAGCTTATGCAAACATGAATATTTCCACATATATAATAGAAGTATAATAAAGAAAGGAGACTGTATATGAAACCATAAATCTCATTAAGTTTGTTTATATTTTGTTTTGCTTTGTTTTTTAATATAGCACCCCTTCTGGGGCAATAGATAGCTGGTCAGGTCCCCAGAGAATGATTGACTAATATTCTTAAGAGTTCTAGAAAAAATATGGAGGGGGAGGGGTGTCTGGATTTCTGGTACTTTCACCCGCAAGACCCCACCAGTGTGCTTCCTACTAAAAATCTGCCACGTTTTGTTAGCTTTTTAGCAAAGGTATTTCCCAAGATGATACAGCAAGAACAGTGGTTACAAAAACATCCTCCCCTCCCCCAATCAAAAAACATAAATCTGGGATATACTCTCCCAGCAGTACACACAAGGTCAGTGAAGACAGTGAGTACAAAATTTAAAAAAGCAATGTTGCCGAGGTCCAAGCGCATGACACACATGTAGCAACAGGCTATCCTCACAATTGTGGTTAAAATCCTTTCTTGAGTACAGAGTGGGTATTTATCGTTGTTTCAAGCGGTTACACTGCTTGAAGTCATTTTCTCCCTCAAAGGCTTCCCTTTCTGTATTCATATGTGTTCACATTTGTCCAAGTTTATCCATATTTGTCCTCAGTGTGTCCTTTGGATGCTTCATTACCTGTTGGTCCAGACTGTCTAAGAGGATGGTAATTGGGGGTGAAAGATGTAATACTGCCTCCAGGGTGACTCCACACTCCTTGCTGCCCTCTGGTACCCTGCCTTCTCAACATGCTCCCGAGTCTAGAATCTGGAGTCTTCCACTGCTGAACTAACAGTCCTTTTTATACATAGGCCCAGAAACGTGTTTAATTCTTTTAACCATGGTAAGATGGCACCATCTTGCAGCACCATCATGATGCCATCATCCTTTATCCAATAATCAAAACATTATTTAATCCTGAAATCCATCTGAAATCCATTCAGGATTCATTTATTCCTAGTTCAAACTTTCTATTGATTGACTGTTTCGTTCATTCAAGGTGTCTAGGCTCTCCGTGATTAATTGGGGGTGGAAGTAGAACCCCACCCTTGCATGAATATATACTTTATTCAGCATATTAGTTCCAAAGCTGTCTTATTTATTCTCTGCTTCCTTTTAAACCTCCTTCTAATCTCTTCTGTGCATTTTCTTCCATACACTTTTTGTTTTTGGTTTAGTTTTTTTTTTTTGGTATGAGTATAATTAGTCTCCCTTCATCTTCTGGAAAAAAAAAAAACCACCACGTGTAAACCACAATATTTTTCCTTTATAAAAAGTTTAAATGAGAAAAACCAAAGCCACAATTGACCATGTCCATGTTTCATTATGAATCTTGAGTTGCCAGCCTCTCTGTCAAGAGTTTAGAAGAATGCTTAATCAGTTCTCTGGAGTCATGGTTGGTTATTGCTATGATCAGAGTTCTTTGGTTTTTGCAAGTTGTTTACTTTACAATGTTGTAAGTTATCAGATAATTGTTTTCCTAGTTCTCTTTACTTCTTTCTGCATCAGTTCATATAAATCTTCCTAGGTTTCTTTGAATTATTTTTTTTATCATTTTTTATTACACAATGACATTCTATTATTCTTATATACAGTAATCTGTGGAATTCATTTCAATATTCACTTGTGAGAACTATTGGCTATTGGTAATATCAGCTTTGTCTTTTTTTTATCACCAGTAATTAACAAAGTGCCTAGTATACAGTAAACAATGAATAAATACTTGTTGACTTGTAGCCCAATCCTCCATGGAAAAACATGGTCCAGACAAAATTGGTTGTAAATGACCTCCTAAGTTACCCAGGTGTAGCTATGCCCACAAATCAGTGCCACACCAGCCAGAAATGATGAGGTCATTCTATGCAGCTGAGCCTATGCAGGGGCCATCTATAGGTCACCAGTCTTCTTGGTGTGTGAGTCATGTTTTTTTCCCCCTCTGGGTCAGAACCTTAGGCACTGGTCCAGTAGAGAGACAGGGCTGCACTTCTGTGTCTTTGAGAAATCATTCATTGTGGGTGGTGGCTCTCTAATGATCCTTACGTGTCTGTGGGTGGCAAGAGGGAGCTGGGGGGCCTTTACTGACCTTGTCTATCAGGTCACTGAAGGCATTCTCTGCTTATGAGAACTAGAAGTAACCTTAGATTAAACATGGTACAGTAGAAAGCATACTCTTTGGAATCTGAGGACTTGGCTCTAAATCTCCAGTTTGTCACCACCTTGGGCAAGTCACTTAAAACTTTCTGAGATTCAGTTGCCTTATCTATGAAATGATCAGGGGCTGAACTTAAATAGATGCTTAGTAAGTATTAAGCAGATGCTTAATAAATTCTTGTTGGTTTATTAAGGGAGTTGGACTAGGTTTATAGATTTAGAGCTACAAGAGACCTCAGAAAACTTCTTAAACCCCTCATTTTACAGATACAGAAACTGAGGACCAGACAGGGGTAGCCAGGCAGTATGGTGGATAAAGCACTTAGCACAGGAGTCAGGAAGACCTGAGTTAAAATTTGACCTCAGACAATTATTAACTGTGTGACCCTCAAATAATGGAACCTATTAGGTAGTATTTGTAGCCCAGTGTCTAGAGCATAAGAGACACTTAATAAATGAGTGTTTCCTTTCTTCCTCTGAGTCTATAGAACATGTGAATTTTAAGTGGAAAAGCTAGGATTCTATCTCTATCCCTGTCACTCCTCTCACTGCACCATGTTGACCAGGTGACCACTAAGATCTCTTGCTTTTCAATGTCTCTTAACCTCTACCTGAGGTAGGCAATTCTGAGGTCCTACCTGTTACTAATACTGAGAGCTACTGGGTAAGAGATAGCACTCTGGGAAATGGGAGAGGTTACAGTAGCCCCCAAAGTACCAGAAATCCTTCTGCCTGGGAAGATTAAATTCAGACATCAGTGAGATCAGATAGCAGGCCTGTCAGGCCGTCACACTCAGAGAACTGTCAGCCCCGTCACTGCGCATCCTTGGCCGCAGGTGATGAAGCTTCCTCGCCAAAGCTCTGCATCCTGAGATTATACTTCAGCACAACAGAATCCTTGAACTTGAGCTGAACCCTGTTCAGGAGCCATGCACAGAGAGAAGAAACTGCATTGGCATCGATTCTCCTAACAGTCATTCCATTCTCTTTAGAGCAATAGATTGTGTATTCTTGACACCAGGGCTAGGGAGCGGAGCGGGCTCTCTCTTCCCTTCTCCTCTATGTAAATAAAGCATCCTGCTAGGATATTTATTGGACTGCAGAAAAGATGCAGGGAAATTTAGCTTTCAAGAAGAGTGATAAAAAAACAAGACCGGAAAACAGATCCATTCTCCAGCTTATTCACTACAAATCTCTTATTTATTGTCTCATAATGCTCTGTTGGCTTGTCCTCCCCCCAGACTCCTCCCCCCATCCACATACACATCATTTTTTTTGTCCTCCTCTGATTAGTACAGAAAGTGCTGAACTGATAAATAGCTGTCTACATTTCCTTTCTGCCTCTTGTTTCAACAGTCGGTGAACAGACCAATGGATTTTTCTCAAGATGGCGCTGATGGTGATGAAGTCTGCAAGATTAATTCCTTCACACTAAACTTATTCGGATTAATACTTCCTTGTAGATAGCATACAGAAGCTGGTATATCTTTTAGAATAAAGGCAGATGTTCCTTCAGCCCAGAGGGGCCTGAGACCATCTTGGAAGATGAAATAATTTGCCAGTGGTCAACAAGCAGCCTGAGTAGTGGGTCACAGGATCATGAGGTCACAGACTGAAAGTGAGAGGGGATCTTCCAGATGAGGACTTTGAACAGAGGAAGAAACTGAGGCATCCAGAGGTCTTGTGAAGATTGAATGAGATAATATATGGGATGTGCTTTTCAAACCTTAAAGTGCTACATAAATAACAGATATCGTTATTACAGAGTATGTAAAATATAACAATAACAATAACGTCATACACTGGAGGTAACACAGGTACGATTAGTAGTAGAAAAGGCAGGATCAAAACCTAGATCCTTTGGGACAACTCCAGTCTGCTTTCCCTTGCACCACATTAAGGTGGGGGGGGGGGGGCAGAGAAGAGGATGATCTTGTTAGACAAGCAGCCCGGCTCTTTCAAGGGCCTTCTAATATATGAGGCAGATAGTATTGAACTTGGAGTCAGGAAGACCTGAGTTTGAATCCTGCCTCAGACACTTACTATGTCACCCTGTGTAAGTCATTCAACCTCAGCCTCAACTTCCCCATCTCTAAAATAGGATTAATAATAGAACCTGAGATAATTTGAGTAAAATGCTTTGCAATCCCTGAAGTGTTGTATAAATGTGAGCTACTATACAAGCTTTAGATCATTTTTAGTGTCAGCTTTAATTGCTACTTTCTCTTCATGTGACTGTCTCTCCACATCACTATCTGGTCCCTGCTAGTAGGCAAGCCTGGGGTCCTTAAGCATGGGACTCAGGGTGATCACCCCAGCAGTACACCAGGGCAGAACTCAGTTCTAGCCCTTCCCACACCTCCAGCATTACAGAAAATATGCAGCTAACATCAGGAATAAATGGAACCCACCCAAAATAATGGAGAAATCCAGGCAGACTGTATATGTATTCACATCTTGTTAAAATTCTTTGCCCAGAGCTTGGTTTCTTTCAGCCTCTGCCATTTGGCTTTCAGGGCCTAGACCTCTGGGTTGGCATTGCCTTCATGTTGGGATTAATACTAGGAAATCAAGATTCCATTCATAGAAGATAATTCTAGAAATAAAGTGGTAACTATAACAATAACCTCACCCTAGGTACAGAGAGAGCTTTATGCTTTCTAAAGTACGTGGTGTGTGAATGTATTGTTGTTACTGTCGGTCCTTTGTTCTTGGGGAGGACCATGACGTCAGGGAGGTGACACCACGAAATGCAAGTGAATTGGATTTAAGTGAGAGGGGGTGGGATTGTACAAAGTCACCAGTCTCATCTTCTCCTCCAGAGCCATTTGGGTCCAGTGGCCAGACAACTGGAGATGGCCCAGGATGCAGTGCAGGACCTTGGCCTTGTCAAGTTAAGGTCTTTAACAGTCTCAGATTGACTGAGTCAGGGCCCATTCAATGATTAAGGTTTAATAAGAACACAAGCACACATGTACAAACTCATGTCACTATATAGACATATATGTGTATGTATGTTCTCTCTATGTATATATATGTATGTGTATGTGTGGTATGTGTGTATGTGTGTAAATGTATGTGTATATATGTATACATATATATGTGTGTGTGTGTATTTTCTCTGTCTCTCTGAGGGTATGCAATTCTGAGGCCACACACATAGCTATAACTATATATATATGTGTGTGTGTGTGTATATATGTAGTTTCACATATACATATATATGTACAAAATGTATATACGTTTTCTCTCTCATTCTCTCTCTCTCAGGGTATGCAATTCTGAGGTCCTACACATACACACACACACACGTTTCAATCGACCCTCTAAGTCTGCAATGTTCTTTTTAGATAGAGAAATAGACAGATATCTATACATAAAGCTACAGATGTCTGGTGTCACTTATGAACATTTCACCTTTGGAGCAAAGCCTGAAATACAAAGGAATGACTATGTGAGATGGTTTGGATAGCAGGGCTGATGTCTCTTTATGTCTTGTAGAGTGGTTAAGTGGTGACTCAGAGGAGGTGAGCTCACTTGTGACAGATCCAAATCCATGTAATAATGAAAGACAAAACTCCAAGAAGGAAAGGCCTTCCAAATGTGGTCAGGCCAGTGCAGGGTACAGACAGGACATCCCAGTTGTCTGGGATGTTCATTGCTTCATTGTGGCCTAGGATCCCATGATCATCTTGGGTTTGATTCTTTCACCAGCCAATCACCACTTCTGTTGTTCTTCTGCCAGGTACTAATAATTAAGATGTCTCTAGAAGATTCATTTTATCCAGATCACGCCTATAGCTCAAACTCTGAGAGCGGGAGGGCCGTCTGAGGCCACCCAGTCCAATCAGAAGCTAGACAAGACTCCCGTCTACAACATCCAGAACATTTGTTTGAAGACCTCCACTGAAGGGAAGTTCACTAGCACCCATTCCACTTTGGGATGACTCTCACTGGTATGAAAATTCTTTTTTTTTAACCTTCATCTCCCCACTGCTCCTCTTCTCTATTACCAAGCAGATCTCGTCTAGTGTCTGCTCCCCTTGAGAGGCCTTTGAGGACCAGAAGGCAATCATTATGTCTCTCCCTACATCTTCTCTGGCCCCAGACTGAATAGCATTGGTTCTTTCAATAGGTTTATGTAGATCTCAAGACCCTTTGCCACCCGGATTGATCCGAGGGCTAGCAATGTCCTTTTTTTTTTTTGAAACTAAATTTTCTTTCTGAATAAAAATCCACCTTCTTTCCCTCTTCTCCCCCAATTGGGAAAGCAAGAAAAACAAAAGCCTGTTATAAACATGTGGAGTCAAACAAAACAAATCCCCCCCTCATTGATCATGTCATATATAAATACACATACACAGATCTATGTATATATGAATGTATATACACAAATATATAATGGCAGATTGAAAATTATATATATTCATGTTTATTTATACACATGATATTTATCTATAGATGTCTTTTTATGTATTATTTCATATACATATACACATGCACAGACACCTATATAAATCTATATACCTATATGATGTCAGATTGAAACACATACGTATTTATGTTTAATACATATGTTTTATGTGTATATATGCATACATTTATATAACATTAGAGTTTACATACACATGTACATATACATACATGTATGTGTGTAGATGTGTGTATGTGTATGTATATGCATAACATATGCCCTTCTGAGTCCACTGAGTCCTCCTAAAAAGATAGTACCTAGTACTAAACAGCTAGGCAACTAGATGTCACAGTAGAGTGAGTACAGACATGGAATCAAGAAGACCAGAGTTCAAATGCAGCCTAAGACACTAGCAGTGTGACTCAAGGGAAGTCACCTTTGTCTGCCTCAGTTTCCTCAACTGTCAAACAGAGATCATAACAGCACCCACATCCCAGGGGGGGTGTAAGAGTCGAATATTGGTCAAGAGCTTAGTACAGTTCCTAGCCCAGAGGAGGCCCTTAATAAATGCTTGTTTCTTAATTTCCTAAACATAATATTCTAGATGTGACTAGGGCAGAGTACAGTGCAACTATCATCTCCTTCATTTTGTTGTTCAGTCATTTCAGTTGTGTTCAACTCTTTATTGGGGTTGTCTTGGCAAAGATACCAAACTGGTTCACCATTTCCTTCTCCAGCTCATTTTGCAGATGAAGAAACTGAGACAAACACTTCAGTGACTTGTCCAGGGTCACACAGCTAGTGAATGTATCTGAGGCTGTATCTGAACTTAAGTCCTCCTGATTCTAGGGCCAGTGCCCTATCCACTGTGCCATCTTGCTGGCTACTGTACCTTTCAATGTAACCTAATAGGGTAATTGCTTTTTTTTAGGCTACTATATCAAAATGATAACTTACAGTGAATTTGACATCCATTAAAACCCCCAGATGTTTTCAAAATGAACCATTGTCTCCTATTCTTTCATCATTCGAAGTTATAATTTTTTAAAACTCACTCTTTGGTCTTAAAGATTTGGCCCAATCCCACCGAGTATGTTTTATCCTAGGATGTCTCTGATTCTTAGACAGCCACAGCTTTTCCTTTAGGAACACTTTCTTGGCTCCAGAGATCTCCCAAGAAAGAAATATGCCACTACTCCCAGTTAGTGGGAAATGAAACCTCCCCTGTCTTCTAATTTAGCCTTCCCAGTCTGGCCCTCCACAGAGAACATAAAGATAATCTTTTAGCCCTAAAGCTGGAGAAAGTACCAACATCAGGAGAAGCCAACTGGGATAACTGCAAATAGCTTCCCCTGGACCTCTGGGTTTGATCTTCCCAGAACTGCTCATTTTCTCCAATTGAGCCCCATTGAGTGGTCGGTATACATAGGCAGATGAGATCGCTTCCTGTATAGTATGATTTGAAGGACTCCTTCCAAACAGTAATAATAGAAATTATTCTATTAGAAACTCGGGTCTTTGAGCTGAGTCTTGTTAGCTCCTTAAGGTACTCTTTCAAAATGTAAGTCTCCCTGGGGAGGTGACACATTAAGTCCCTAACACAGCATGAAGGAATTTATTAACTCCTTTTCCTTCCTGACAAGAAGGCCCAGAGCCGCTGAAGGCACTGGGTACCTCTGGGCCAAGGGGGCATTGAAAGGTAATTCACAATATCTCAAAAACAAATTTTGCTGACTTCACCATTTTGCTGACATCCCCTAGCTTTGAGAGAACTACTTGAGCCATATCTAGAAAGTCTCTCCTCCTGATAACAGAAGGAAATTAGAGGCTTCTCAGAAATTTCTACCATCCCTGGTGTCACCACAAGAACTACCATAGAGGGAGTCAGAATATGAGGGAATCTACCAAAGAAAGGGGAAATCAAGATTTTTAAAAGCAGCACATTCCTTTTTTCTAGTACTTAAGAATGCAGGCAGATCAAAACTCCTCCTGCTCTCCCTTCCTCTCTCCCATTCTTCCTCTCCCTTTTCCTTCACCACTCTGCACCTGGATGGTATATTGCAAAGAGTGTTAGACCTCGAGTCAGCATTTAATGGATGGCTTCATGAGTTGCTGGGACTGGAAAAAATTAATAACCTGGTGGCCAGCCGACTGGCAATAGATCTTTATGAACTTAGGCTGGTCCTCAGAGGACAGACAGGCATATAGTCTACTGCCAAGCCTGAACTCAGAACCTTACCAGCTTTCCAGAGCATATGCCCTCCCCACAGACTCCAAGAAGCTAGTGTTGCCTCTATGGCACAATGAGAGATTGGAGGGGCTTTTTCCTTCAGTTTATTCGCTGAATGTTAGATTGGAAAGGGGCCCCAGGAAGAAAGGCTCTAAAAGGCTCTGCTTCTTACAAGTTACCTAAAAAATTGACTCAGCAGGTAAATTATTGTGTGAAGCAATACCACGCTCCCCCAAAAAGCTGGGGTTCTGCAAAGTTTCAGCATTTCAGTTCATTGAGTCACTTAAACCTGGCAGAACAAACAGAATACTGTAGCTGGCAGGAAGAGGACCTAGGCTGGAATGTTGACTTTCAGACTTGTTAGTTTTGTGGCCCTCCAAAAGTCTTCTGACTTCCTAAGGGCCCAATTCCCTTATTCCCAAAACAAAGGCTGGACTTAGGCGGCTTCTGAAATCCTTTCCATCTCTTGATCTATGACCAGATGTATTTCTGTTTTCTCCTGAAGCCCTGAATCGATTACTCATCATCATCAATACATAAAACTCAATTCCTTGTGCCTGCATAAACTGATGGTACCTTTCCCCCTTGACTATCCAGGGGCAGGGACAGCACATTGTAATGGTGTATGGCGTGTTCAGGAGGACTAGCACCTCAGGTTTGAGGAGTTGGTGAGAACTTTTCAGGGCTGCTCTTCCACATTTGGTGTCTGCCTGTCCCCCATCTCTCACCTGGGGCTCCAAGAAGCTGTACCCTGGTACATACCCTGGTAAATTATCTTGGCAGATAAGCTAAACCAGATTGAGGGTAATCAATATGCCTCAAATTCATTGGTAAGTTAGGGGGATGTCTACTCCAAGAAGGTGAAGATCCCTTAGCAGAATGAGCAGATGAGAGAACACTTTGTTCCGGTGGCCATGAAGAAGGCTGAAGCAAGTGCTACGGAATGCTTAAAGGTTGGTCAGACATCAAAGATGCCAAAGTCATCCACTGTATCCTGGGTCATTGCCAGTTGTCATGACATTTGTGCTGTCTCTGGACTTCATGAGTCTGCAAGGGCAAGGCTGATAACTTTGTGCAACTTCTTTACTTAAATTCAATTCATGTGCAAGCCAAGATGTCACCCCATCAGGTCATTGGTCTTCTTTGAAAAGGAAGGATGACAGTACATTATTATGGAAAGAACTCTTAATTAGGAGCCCTAAATCCCAGCTCCACTTTCAATTCTCTGTATGACCTTGGGGAAATCACTTCCCCTATGTAGTCTGTTTTCTCATTCATCCAAAGAAAGGAGGCCCCATGGTCAAAGCTTAGAAAACCAAGTGGAGAGAAGGTCACAGACTTTAGAAGTAGAGTGGACCAGAGGCCATCTGGTCCAACTCATTCATTTTACAGATGAGACAAGGGGGAGGGCCAGGGAGGTTCTAAGCTGCCCAAGGTCATACAAGTAGGGAATCTTAAAGCCAAGGATTGAATTTAGGTCCCTTAACTTCAAATCCAATGTTCTTTCCAGTTCACCAGTTGAATTTGCTCAGATATCCTAAGACTGCTTGTTTTATCTTATTCAATCCAACAAGCATTTATTAAGTACCTGCTGTGTGTGAGGCATTTTGCTAAGTACTGTGGATACCTATAAGCCCTCAGAAAGCTTATAATCTACTGCAAGGGGCAGGGGTGGGGGATGGAGCTAGCATGTGCACAGAAAAGCATAAGGTCAGATAAAGTATATTAGAGTGAAAGAGAGGATATTCTTTAAAATGGAAAAAAAAAAACATGGAAAAAGAATCCTAGAGCAGTATTCAAATTAAATAATTCATCTCTGCATCTGTTTTACAGTCAAGTTACCAGTGAACAGAATCAGGTTAAATGGAATACATATAAATAAAAGGAATTTTAAAGCTGTAAAAGATTTTAAAATTCATCTAATCCAACCCTCTCATTTTACAGATAAAGAAAGATGGGCAGCTTGGTGGTACAGTGGGTAGAGTGCTAGAGTAGGAACCAGGAAGACCTAAGTTCAAATCTGGCCTCAGATAACTCAGACATTTACTAGCTGTGTGACCCTGGGCAAATTACTTAACTCTGTTTGCCTCAGTTTCCTCATCTGTAAAACAAGCTAGAGAAGGAAATGGCAAATCACTCCAGTATCTTTGCTAAGAAAACCCCAAATGAGGTCTCCAAGAGTCAGACACAACTGAAAAGCAACTCAAAGATGAGGAAGCAGGCCCAGAAAAGGCAATGTCTTGCTGGTGGTGCTGACTCCCAGCAGTACCAATTCTCAGAAACTTTTGGGAGCAAAGAGACAGAGAAACCATGTGAAAAGTGAATCTGCAACACTATTGTATTGTCTGTGGTGGAGTCCCTGAGAAAATGTGTGTAAGTTGTTGAATCATAGAAAGCCAAAAGGTGACAAGAGCTTCACTCACTCACCTTCCAAGGATGCATTTTATACATTTCTGTGGCACCAATTCATTACCAGGATTTTTAACCTAGTGCCCCCCATTTCTGGGTGAATGAGTTTGGGTTTTTGTTTTGTTTTCAAACAGGGTTTTAAGGGACTCAAATGTTATTCAGGTAATGGCTTAAGATTCCATTAAGGCTCATATTGTGAGCCTTCTGTGCATGAGCACAGAATTAGGGAGAGCCATCTTAGCAGGGCATGGGAGAAAAGGTCTTTGGGCTTTTCATTGATTGCCAGCTCAGCTAGAGCCATCAGTGTGATGAGGCTGCCAGACCAAGGAGAATGAGTGCTGAGGCTACATCAATGGAAAGGTTTTAGTCCAGCTGTGCTCTGCTCTGGGCAGGTGACATGTACAGAAAGTGTAATGCTCAGCTTTGAACCTTCCATTTTAGGAAGAGCAAGGATCATGAAATTTGGAGCTGGGAGGTCATCTAACCCAGTCCATTTTACAGATAGGAAACTGAGGTCCTGAGGAGAGAATTACTTACCAAAGATCACAAAGGCAGCAAACAGTGAAGCGAACATTGAATCCAAGTTCTCAGTACTAATCCAGGATGTTTCCTCTTATATCATGCTTGTCATTAGAAGTAGCCAGGAGGCACAGTAGAGTCCTAAAATTGGATTCAGAAAGATCTGAGTTCAAATCCAGTCTTAGTCACTAATTAGCTATGTTAGCCTTTGTTTGTTTCAGTTTCCTCAACTTTTCCATTCACCCCATTCACCTTCACCCATGTGCAGAAGAGAAAGACAAATTTGATGACATAATGCAAATGTAAGCAGCTTGAGGGAAGAGACTGCTTCTGTTTTGTCTTTGTATACAGACACTCTTGCATTGTGTCTGGCAAATATTGGATGCCCTTTAAAATACTTGTTAAATTCAATGGATTACATACTTTTCACTTTTGAGCAGTGTGGAGTACAGGGACCCGTGGGTAAGGCATCTTAGATTTTCAGTTCCTGTACTAAGATGTTTTTTATTTCTCTTTAAATATATTCTTTATTGATATTCTTTTTTTGTTTCAAATCACTCTCACTTCCCAGTGATTCCTTCTCCCATAAACCTTCCATTGTACAATTCGTACAATTAAGCAAATCCAATCAATACATTGTCACTGACTTTTCAATTTTTTGAAGGAAAAGTGGAACTGATATCTTTTTTTTCATTAGATCATATTCATTTCTAAATGTATTCTTCCCCCACCTTCCCAAAGAGCCACTGCTTATGACAAAGAGATTGGGAAAAAATCGAGTTCAGCAAAACTAACCAACACATGAATAGTCTGACAACTTATGTAATATTCCACACCCACAGTCCCCCACCTCTGCAAAGAAATAAGAGGGTTGTTTTCTCATCTTTTCTCCCTGGACATAGTTGCCATAGTTACACACTATTCAGCTAAGATGCTTTTTTGTTTTATTTTGTAGTTGTGGTTTTCTTTCTGTTGGAGTTATTGTGTATATCACTCGGTTTTGCTTACTTTATTTTGTATCAGTTCACACATCTTCTCATGCTTCTCTGAATCCTTCATAGCCATCATTTCAAACAGGACAGCAATATTCCTGTACCTTCATGTACCGTGATTTATTTAACCATCCCCCAACTGATGAGCAGTGATTTTTGTTCTTTGTTCTTTACTCCTGCAAAAAATAAAAACCAAACGCTGCTATCAATATTTTTGCCTTGTATAACTGGCATTTATACAGCTCTTTAAAGTTTGCAAAGCACTTTACATCTATTATCTCATCTGATCCTCAAAACCCTGTGAAGAAAGTACTATTATTATTATCACCTTTTACAAGTGAGGAAACTGAGGCTGAGGGATTGTGACTTGCTCCTCTAATGAGCATCAAAGGCAGGAATAAAACTGAGTTCATCTTGACTCCATCTCAAACACTACACCAACTGGTTGCCTTCTAGTGGGAACTCTCTATTTGACGCTGACATTTCCCTCCTTCTTCAAATCATGTGTTATTTTTGTCTGAAAATCTTCATGGAAAATTACAGATTGTAATGGTTTAGCCATCAGTGGCATACTCTTATTTTTTCTCTGTGCGAGAAACTTTAGGATGACTTCACCTTCTTTTTTGAACCTTGTTCCTGGGTTTCTTTTCATATCCTACATTCTCCCCTCCAGCAGTATGAACTGTCTTGTCCCTCTCCTGTATCATTTTAAAAATTGTGTTCTTTTTTTATCTAATGTGAGAATCCAAGACTTTTCCCCAGGATGTCATTGGTCTTCTTTAAAAGTAAAGGATAAACGAGCTATATGATTTGTTTTTAACAAGCAATTGTAAATTAATTAATTGATTTATATTTGAAATATAAGTTTTATATTTTATTTATATAAAATTTCATTGATCAATAAACATTTATGAAGCACCAGCCATGTACTGGGCACTATGCTAAGTGCTGGGGTTTCAAAAAGAGGCAAAAGACAGTCCCTGACCTCAAGAAGTTTATAATCTAATGGGGGAAGGAGACAACATACAAACAAATATATAGAGAATAAGTTATATGTAGCATAAATTGGAAGTAAATAAGAGAGGGAAGAGACTAGAGTTAAGAGGGATTAAGGAAGTCTTCCAGTAAAAGATGGAATTTTAGTAGGGACTTAAAAGGAAGCCAGGGAGGTCAATAGATGGCATAGAGGAGGGAGAACATTCCAGGAATGGGGGACAGTCAGAGAAAATACCTGGAGCTGAGAGATGAAATGTCTTGCTCTTCTCCCATTAGATAACCCATATAACTGGCCACCTTCTAGCCTAGGGCACACTGATATCTTTAGCATTTCATTCTTTTCCTTTTGAATAATAAGTAGGCAGGAATTTATTACCCTGAGGAGCACCCACCCCCTTGTCTGTCACTTCCTTATGGGCATTCGGAGGCAGGGCTGGCCACTTGTATCCGGCCAAAAAGAGCCGAGACTGACCATCAGGGCTTTTCCCATTGTGCTCACCCTCAGTCACCTTCTCACTGAGCATGTCCGTGCCAAACCTGCTAAGTAGCCTGGGGCCAGCTGCAGGCCAGTGCAGTGAACTGAAGCATAATTTGTTAGGCCATCCTTCACACCATAATTTGGCAATTCATGAGCACAAGCCTCTTCTAGAGGGACACAAGCTACCTGGTGGATGATATCTTTGTTGGTGACTCATACTAGCATCCTGTATTTTCAGGGGTTATACTTATTTCCATCTTGAGTTACCAAGTGTTTCCACACCTAGTAATTCATATTTCCCTCTATCTTTCTCTAGAACTCCCTGTGGTATCTCTTGAATCAGGCTTTGCGTGACACTGGGCAAGGCACAACCTCCAATGTAACTGTGCCTCAGTTTCCTCCTCTGTAAAATGAGGGGATCAGACTTTGAAAGCCTCTTCAAACACTTCTTCTAAGAATCTATGATCTTTATTTTGATATCTTTAATTAATACCAGTTTCAGGTTAGCAAACTTGATCAGGTTACTGCTCCAGTATTTGTACCACCCATGAAGAGGATGTGTAAACCCCTTGCAGTCAGGCCTTATTGGGCATATGATCACAGTGAGCAGGGCACCAATGAAGGCTGTGAGCCAGGGCTGCAGCATGGGGCACCCAGGGGGGCTAGAATCAGGTAGGGTACTCAACAGTGGCTGCTGCTGATGCTAGAGTGGTAGAATCCTGGACTTGGAGTCAGAAAGGCTTGAGTTTGAATCTGGCCAAAGATGTTTCTTAGCTGTGTGACCTTGGGCAAGTCCATTAACTTTTCTCAGTCTCAGTTTCCTCATCTGTAAAACTGGGGTGAAAATAGCATCTATCTCACAGGGCTATTATTAGGATCAAGTAAGTATCATTTATAAAGTACTTTTATAAATCTTAAAGTCAGGTAAATAAATTCTATCATTATTATTATTGCTGTGAATAATAATAATAGAAAAGAATCCCCAGACAGGATCAAACTCTTGGTCCAGCTGACTCTGATTTGGATAATCAATCAGAAAACATAAAAGCCAAGACTCCAACCTCCCTTGGACCTCAGTTTCCTTTAATGCACCCCCAAATCCTTTAATGGCAAAGCCTCTTTCTTTTTTTTGCTCAATTAACTTGTTTCCAATTTTCAACAATCAACTCATAAGTTTTAAATTTTCTCCCCCTCGCTCCCCACTCCTTCCCCAAGATAGCACACAATTTTATATGGGTTCTACACATACATTCTTATTAACCACATTTTCACTTTAGTCATGTTGCGTAGAAGAATTAAAATGAATGGGAGAAACCATGAGAAAAATCAAACCAAAATATAACACAAGAGAAAATGGTCTGCTTCATTTTGCATTCTGATTCCATAGTTCTGTCTCTGGATGTGGATGGCATTTTGTATCGAGTCCTTTGGGAATGTTTTAGGTCTTTGCATTGCTGTGAAGAGCTAAGTCTATCAGAAGCAGCCCTCGCACCTTGTGCAAGCCACTAATTTTCAAAGAGACATAGATGTCCTGATTTCCTAACACTGGCTTAACTAGCTATGTGATACTGAACAAGTTGCATGATCATAGAATTATGATTCTATGAATGAAGAATATCTACATCAAAGATTCTTTACCTGGGGTTAGTGAATTTTTTTTTCCTTTTTATATTTTTATAGCTATTTCAATACAATTGGTTTCCTTCATAATCCTATGTATCTTATTTTATACATTACTTATTTTAGACATTATTCTGAAAAAGCGTCACGCCAAAAAGGTTTAAGAAACCCCATCCTAGACACATTTCTTTATTTTTCAGATGAGGAAGCTAATGCCCAGAGTAGAGAAATGTCCAAAGTCATGCAGGTAGAAAGTTAGCAGAGGCAGTCTGAATCTAGGTCTTTTAATAGCTAATCTAGTTCTCTTAACACTATAAAATTTAGGCCAAACTGAGCGAGTGCCTTCCCCTCTATGGGACTCAGTCTTTTTACCTGTAAAATGAGGCAGTTGGATCAAGTTATCTCTTAGTGCCTTCCATTCAAACATCTTTGAGTCTGTCTAACCTCTGCCTGACTCTCTCTCCATCTGGTCGTATAACGTATAGCTATTAGAGTCAGCTGTTGGTGCTAGAGCCAACATCCGAATCAAGAATTTTCTTGAAGCTTTAATAAGCTCATACTATAAAGAAAAATAGAAATTAAAATATGAAACCACTGGGTACACTACATTCTCCTTAATGAAATGCCCACTAAAGGCAGACCCACAGTTCAAGGACTTTATAAAAACTTATAATAACTTAACAGTAATAAGCTATAGTCAAATGGAACTAATAACAAGGATGAGGCCATTTAAGCAAAGTGTGATGGCCTTGTGTCATGGAATTTCTGAATATTAAACCTACTGAGTTACTATAAGCTAATAGCAATTAGCTTCTGATATAATGGCCAGCTATTGTCCTAATGGGATTGGAATTGATCATTTACAGCTGGGCTTCTCCCAACCAGGTGTTACAAGGCGTTTCATTTTTTTTAAAGTCACTACTCTCTCACCTCTACTTCTGGTCCTGGTTATTCTGTGAACTTCTGGGTCACATGTTCCTACTTTTCCTCGGAGACCCTTTGGAGATTAGGCAGCCTGGAGTTCTTGGACTCATATGTCCACTTGCAGGTGATTGAATTCACTATGGAAGGAGAATAGAATGTAAGATTTTTGAAGGTGAGGAGTTGTCTTTTTTGGCACCAAGATACAAAGATAAGATTTTTTTAAATGGGTAATAGTCAAATGGAATTAATAATTTGCCATTTAAGCAAAGTGTAATGGCTTTGTGTCATGGAATTTCCGAATGGTCTGGACTTGTAATTTCATTGGTTTTAGGGAACTCCTGCTGAGAAAACTCCCTCTATTAATATATCTCTGCAATTATTCTCCAAAAAACTAGTCTTAGAGAAGGGGTCAACCTTATTTGTGTCATAGATCCTTTTGAGAGTCTGGTGCAACCTGTGGAAATATTCTCAGGATATTTTTTTAAATTCATAATTGAAGGAAATACTAAAATTCAGTTCGAGGTTATTGAAAATTTATTTTTTTGATTCATAGTTGAAGGAAATGCTAAAATTTAGTTAAAGGCTATTGAAAATAATATTGTACCTTTTTTACCCATTCAAGTACACAGATCCCCTGAAACACTCAGATTTAAATCCACTAACAACCTATTTTAGAGATTTGACTGTGTCAATGAGAGGTCAAGTTACTTGACTAGGATTAGGAAGTCATTTGTGTTAAAGAGTAAGGGTTGAATCCAAATCCTGCTGATTTCAAGCCCTATGTAGTCCACCATACTACCTCTCAGGCTTGCATGTAGTATGTGCTAGATGTGTTGGTTAAAATTGATTTAGGCATAGGCACCAATGTGGTGACTGTGGCTAGCAGGTTTCTAATTTCAGCGACAGATGTAGAAGGGGAGGTCTCCTAGTGTCTATTCCCTACAAATGCAACAGCCAAAAAACCTTATCCCATCCTCCAGATCTGATCTGTTACCAGTCTATCAACCCTAGTATATGGACCTTCCTTCCTATGACACTATCACTCTTGTGTAGGTCTTAATCAAGTCTCTAGACTATTGTAAGAGCCTTCTGGTTTGTTTTCCTGCCCCAAGTTTCTCCTCTCTCCAGTCTGTCCTCCATTTTGTTGTTAATTTCACCTTCCTAGAGCACAAGTCTGACCATGGCACTCTCCTAGACCTGGTCAATAAACTTCAATGACACCATGATACCTCCAGGATCAAATAGTAAAATCTTGTTTGGTTTCTAAAGCTCTTCATAACTTGGACCCCATCTACCTTTCCCATCTTCTTATACTTGACTCTCTTTTCTACCCACTTCCTAACTTCAGAGATGTTGGCCTCCTTGCTATTTTTCAAAGAAGGCACTCCATCTACCAACTCCAGGCTTTCATTGACTCTGCCCCAAGCCTAGTCTGGAATGCTAGTCCTCCTTGACTCTGACTCCTGGCTTCCCCAGCTTTCATCAAGTCCCAGATGAAATCCTTTCTTCTACAAGAAGATTGTTCTGGTCTTCCTTAATGCTGGTATCTTTGCTTTGTTAATTAATTCTAATTTATCCTTTTTTTGTTGTCCATAGTTATTTGCACATTTTCTTACCCCTTAGACTGTAAGCTCCTTCAGAGTAGGGTCTCCCCCCACTTTTTTTTAATTCTCATTTCTTAGCACAATATATGGCACATAGTAGACACAATAAATGTTTGTTGACTGACTAAATGACTAACAATAGCTCACATTTACTTAGTGTTTGCAATATGTTCTACATACCTGTCATCCTCACAAGAATTTTGTAAAGTTGTATTTATCCCCATTGTACAGATGAGGAACCTAAGGCTAAGAGAAATTCAATGATTTGGCCAGGGTCACACAGTTAGTAAATATCCAAGATAATACTTCCAATCCAGGCCTTCCTCATCCTACCTCAATCGTTACATGTTATCTGTGTGTGTGTGTCAAATTAAGTAAATAAACATTTGGTAAACAATAAAATGTTAGATCTAAATGATGCCATAGAGAGAGTTAATTCAGCCCCCTCATTTACTGTTTGTCAATCAGTCAATAGTTTTGAGGAAAATAAAGCCTAGGTCTATGAAGTGATTTGCTTAATAAATAGCACTTTGAAATGATCCACGTGTTCTGAGATCATCATACTTGTCCTTCTTGGGATATTTGTTAGTATAGCATCAAAGATGGGACCTTGTGAAAAAGAATGGGAAATTGAGGGGATACCCATCAATGGGTGAATTGCTGAACAAGCTGTGGTTTATGAATGGAACAGAATATTATTCTTTCATAAGAAATGATGAGCAGGTAGATTTCAGAGAAACCTGGAAAGACTTGCATGAACTAATGCTAAGTGAAATGAGCAGAACCAAGAGAATATTGTCCACAGTAACAGCAACATTGTTCGATGATCTGCTTTGTTAGATTTATCTCTTCTGAGCAAGGCAAAGACCTAAGACAATTCCAAAAGGCGCATGATGGAAAATGCTATCCACATCCAGAGAAGGAGCTATGGAGTTTAACTGAAGATCGAAGCGTACTATTTTATCTTTATGTTGTTTGTTTGTTTTTTCTTTCTCGTGGTTTTCCCCTTTTGTTCTGATTCTTCTTTCATAACATGACTAATGTAGAGATTTACCTAATATGATCATACATGTATAGTCTATATCAGTTTGCATGCCATCTTGGGAAGGATGGGTGGGAGGGAGGGGGGGAAATGTAGAACTCAAAATCTTATAAAAGCAAATGTTGAAAACAAAAAATAAATAAATTTTAAAAAGATGGAACCTTTGAAGGAGACCAGGAAGGAAGATTAAAGATTATCCAGCCCAAGCTTTTCATTTGACTGATGAAGACATAATGCTAGGGTAGGGTTTTCACAGCACTTTATTTACATTTCATTTCCACAACAATTCTGGGAGAGGTGTCATTATTACCCATTTTACTGATAAGGAAACTGAGGCCTGGAGAGGTTATGCAACTTACTCAAGGTTATAGAGGGAACAAAGAGAGCTTATTAAGATCTCTCAGAAAATGTGGCTCACAGAACAGAACACATTATTCTATACTTGGTCACACCAGGTCATAGCTATTGCATGCTATCTCTCTCACTAGACTTCCAATAGAAAGCAGGGACTGTGTTTTGTATTTCTTTATATCCCCAGCACTTAGCTCAGGGCCTGGTACATAGTAAGTGCTTAATCAATGCCCATTAACTATCTCCTTTGCCATTCTATTACCTGGGATTCTGTTCATAAATCTTAAAATTATGCTTGCTTTCCCACCCCCACCCCCCCATCACTCCACTGACTCACAGTGAGTTTATCATCCACTGAACCTCACCGCACCCCCAGGTTCTTTCCCCGTGAATTGTTAACTTCATCATCATTCCCATCTTGGATTTGTGAAGTCCTGCTCTTGAGTTAAAAAATAAAATCAATTACACATTTCTCTCTCCATTGCTTCCATCTGCTGATCCTGGTTCTGATTTTGAGATTCTGATTCTGTCATCTAAAGCTTTAGCTATCCCTTCCAACTTTATGTCATCTGAAGGTATTATAAGCATATCAAAGATGCTTCCATCCAAATCACTGATAAACATGTTGAGCAAACCTAGGCAGATCCCTACTGCCTGTCTCTAGAGATACTTCTCTCTCCAGCTTGATGTTCATCCATTAATCAATCAACCCCCACTGATCTGACTGCACTCTTTCTTACTTCAGCTCTTTTCTCTCCATCTTGCCCACAAGGATATCACAGGAGACTTAGTAAACGTAGATTTCAGTAAGATATTTGACATTTAGCTATTCTTTTTATAATTCAATTTTGAAAAAAAAATATTAAGTCCATACTTTGTTTCATGGTCCTGTGTGGACATTGGAGATCCAAAGACCTCTTCCTGTCAAAAAAAACCTCTTTTCTTACGGAACCTACAAAGAGAAGAGGGGGAAAGTTTCATGGAAAAGGTTCTGAAGGAAGTGATCAAAGTTCCCCAGTAAGCAAAGAATACAAGAGATGGAACCAGAACCCAGGACTTCTGATTTCTAGTTCATTGTTTTGGGGCATTCTTCATGGAATTTGCCCTCTTATGTAGGAGGATGAATGAGCAGCTGTGTATTCCAGAATGGATTTTTTTTCCCACCTCTCCCTCTCCAGAAGCTGCTTACTCCTTCCTTTTTTCATTCTCTGCTCTGACATCAAACTTACCTGGGGCCCCATAAAAGCCTTAGGATTCCTCTAATCTAGCCTGGAAAACATCCTCTTTCAGGCTCAGCTGAAATGGTTTGGTGATTGAGAGCACATTTCATTGTTGAGATAAAATTTATGGCCTGAGCTGTGAGGCAGTGACCTAAATCATCTTCATTATCTTCATCAGCCACCACATATTAAGAGTCCACCAAGTGCAGGGCAAACATAGGCAGCACTAAGTGCTGGGTTTCCTTAATCACTCCACTGTCTGATGCTCCTTTTCCATTTCCTCCTGGATGCCTCTTGAGGGTTAGGCATTGAGAGCATTGAGTTATAACATTCAGAACCTGAGCAGGGGCTGTTTGGCACACAAGTAATTAGAGCTAGCTCTTGGTAACATGGAGCCACCAGAAAGGCAAAATACTGGGAGTCACAGGATTCCCAAGAGGAGTGATGCCTCTGGTATTGGCAGATATTTGGCTACACAGAAATATGTGGCATGTTTATTTATATGGCTTTGGGAGAGCTATTTCCCTTCTCTGGCACCATTTCTTCTTCTATGCAATGTGAATCATAAGAAGTGTTCCATCAATTTTAAAGGGTTATGCTGCACATTTTGCAGTAGCAGGGAATGGGAAAGAGTCTCTGCCCATTAATTGGGGTACAACTAAATAAATGGAGGTAGGGCATGTAAGCAATGAATATAAAGAAATAGAGAAGCATGGGAAGATTTTTATGAACTGATACAGAGTGAAATAAGCAGGATGAGAAAGACAATATACAGAAGAAAGAAAAAAATAACTCAACACTAGTCATAATGACCAAGCTGGCCATGACAAAGAGATGACAAACTATGCCTACTTCCCTTCTCTGCAGTGTTAGGTGTAAAGCATCACATATCTTGTTGATGTGTTAGTTAGTTTTGCAGAACTGCTCCCCAATCTGTTGCTACTATTGTCACAAAGATTAGCTCACTCGGTGGGGAGTGAGGAGGGATATATTTACAAATAAAACCAATGTCAAAACAAAGGACACAAATAAAGCCTTTTTAATAAAGGTGATTCTAGAGGGCAAGGGCTATTTCATTTTTGTCTTTGTATCTCCAACATTTGCCTAGCCTTAATCACAGAATGAGCTTTACCTCAGACAAACTGAGACCTGAAAAAGACCTTAGCTTAAAAAGTTCAAGGTCTCCCACTATATCTGGAGCCATCTGCAGTTGTCCTGATCTATATCTAGCTACTGGACCCAGATGGCTCTGGAGGAGAAAGAGAGGCTGGTGATTTTGTACAGCCCTCCCTCACTTAAATCTGATTCACTTGCAAGTCAAGGCATTGCCTTCCTGATGTCGTTGATCGTCTTCCAGAATGAAGGACTAACAACAACTTAGCACAGTACCATATAGATGTTTATGGATTCTCTGATGATGAAGATCAAAGGAGATGATAAATGTGAAAGCATTCCTCAAAGCATAAAGTGCTCCACAAGGATGACATATTTTAATTGTTCCTACCGGGAATGTAACTGGAAATTGAAGAGAGAGCCCTCGCAGACCTGGAGACATAAGTTCATATGGCACCCTGTGATCAAGATACAGATACTATGGAAGACCCTAAGACCCCTCTTGGGGAGATCACTCCAGGAGCAGGTTGGGCCATGAAGGAGCTAATCTTGGGTGCAGCCTTAATTCTTGATAATTACATGCTAAACTCAGTTGTTTTGACCTGCTGAATTGTGCTACCTTTTAAAATACCCTTTAAATGATTGTTTTGTTGGTAAAAATCCCCTGGATTTGCCCTAGTTATAGCTCTCGATTACTCTTACATCAGGACACACAGTTATACTCCATAATCTTTCAGACCCATAAAAAACTAGACAAAACCTCAGAGGAACAGTTTCTTGCAACAGCTAAGAAGACAACATGAGGAGTTAGAAGTTCCTAATCAGTCCTACAAGCTGTCTGACCAGGGTCATGCCTACCACTCAAAAGTAGTCAATGCAACTTGAACAGAGCATGGAGTATAGGGTAAGAACAACTTGAACGATGGCACTCTAAAGACACAATCCAGTTAGAGCCATGTTTCTCATCAGCTGAAATTCCTACGGGCAATAGTTACCCTTGGGCCATTTGTAACAGTATTGGGGATATGACCAGTGCTGGTGATTTCATTACCATACTAGCATATTTAGACATGCTTAGAGGAAGGGGAAGGGCCTATTGGTACACAGCCCAACTTGACCCATTATTTATGTGTATCTGTGCCTCTATGCCAATTTCCCATTGACTAGGAAAAATTTCTGCAAAGTAGAAACACAGCATACTCACACAGGGACTTATATCTTAAGAATTCCTTGCCTCTTTGTGTTAGGAATTTCTTCCCCACTGGTCCTGTGTGAGTTCAGATTTCTCCTTTAGGGTCAGAACTCTAGTTACTGGAACAAAAAAGATAATTCCCATCTTTAGGTTCCTAGGAAAGTAAGAATGTTTGACATGAAGACTCTGTCTCTCTGTGAGTAGAAGAAAGGAACCAGGGAACTGACCTGCATCTGATCTAGTAACTAAGGATAATAGTCTCTGTGAGTAGTAGGGAGATGTCCAAAGAATTGTTTTTCATTTATTCATTCATTCATGGCTTTCCTGCCTCTAGTCTCCCCCGCCCCAATCTCTGGCACATTGAATATATCACTGCCAGATTGATCTTCTTGATTTAGAACTTTGATTACATTATTTACTAATTGATGAAGAGTGCCAAGCTGAGGAATTTAAACATTAAATGTCCCTCCACAGTCTGGTTCCAATATATTTAGCACAATGTATCTCATAGAATCATAAATTTAGAACTACATGGGATCTTCTTCTTCAGTCGTTTCAGTCATGTCTGATTCTTTGTGACTCCATTTGAGGTTTCTTGGCAAAAACACTAGAATGGTTTGCCTTTTCTTTCTCCTTTTCATTTTATAGATGAGGAAACTGAGACAACCAAGGTTAAATGACTTTCCCAAGGTCACTACTAAGTGTCTGAAGTCAGATTTAAACTCAGATCTTCTTGACTCCAGGCCTCCAGCTCTATCCACTGAACCATCTAGAATCCTCCAGAAGGGATCTTAGAGGCTATCAATTCCAACTCTCTAATTTTACAGATGAAGAAATTGAAGCATAGAGTGCTTAACACAGAGTCACATAGCTAGTACTTGTCTGATGCAGAATTTGAACTCATCCCTTCCTGACTCTGGATCCAACACCCTATTCGGTACATTATATTATTTCCCTCGATGAACTCTAGGTTTTCAGCAAACTGGACTGTTTATTATTCTACAAATGTACTGATCTGTATGCCTTTACTCATTCAGTTCCCTGTACCTGATATATAATCTTCCCCTGTGTTGCTACTCACTGAAATCCTACTTATTCTTGAAGGCCTCGCTTAAACTCTCCTCCTCCAGGAAGTCATCCCTTTTCTACCCCAGGTAGGAGGTCATCTCTGCCTCTTCTGAATTGCCACAACACTTTGTTTATACCCCTCTTAGACATTTTATATACTTGATATTATGGTTATTTACCTATATTTTAGGCAGCATAAAATTGAAAGGGTCTTGAATTTATAGGCATAAGATTTGACTTCAAATCTGTCTTGGCTATATACAAGCTGAACAATCTCTACTTATAAAAAGTAGGTAATGTTATGTGTACTCTCTGTCACAGAGATGTGAGTATCACATGAGCTGATGGATGTAAAACATAGGTTAATACAGAGGCACCATAGAAATGTGTTCCATTATTATTGTTGGTTAAGCATCTTTAAAACAAGGATGTATCATATTCATCTTTTTTTAACCTCTTGTAATAGTAATTTAAATGGAAAGATCTTTCTCATTAATTGAAATGCCCATATGATCTGCTTAAATCACCCGGAAGTCTAAGTCACATGTGGTAAGAGGAACTTGCTAAAGAAGGAACAGGAAGGGTGGAGCTGAACTGGGAGGAAGAGAATGAGTGGTGTCAAGTCAGAGGGGATAGAACGCAGGCCAACTGACACAGTATGACAGTTAATAGCGAGAAGGTACTGTCTGAGGGAGAGGAGGTTTGAGAATGGCTTTAACCCCTGCTGTGATCATGTTTATTAACTTTTTGGTCACCATGTTGGATTTTGCTTTCTGGTTCTGTGATTTAGCTTTCTGGTGTTTAAATAAATGTTTTTCTTCTGCTTCTATATGAAGAGTCTTTTATACTTGGCAGTTGAGAACTAGGCTGGCATATTCATAGTCACCACCAGTGCTGTGAATATTGCCTTGGCGATACACCCCTAGTGCCCAGGATCGTGCTTTTCACATAACTGACACTTAAGTTTTTGACATTCTTATTCATTCATTTGTTCTGGGTCAGCTAGACCCAGTGTATAGACCACTGGGCTTGGAATCAGGAAGACTCATCTTTCTGAGTTCAAATCCAGCTTCAGACACTTACTAGCCATGTCACCCTGGGCAAGTCACTTACCTTGTTTGCTTTAGTTTTTTCATTTGTAAAATGAGCTGGAGAAGGAGACGGCAAATCACTCCAGTATCTTTGCCAAGAAAACCCCAAGTGGGGTCACAAAGAAAAAGAATCTGGTCTTTTTAACACCAGTCAGGGGAGCAACTTCCTTCTCTCCTACTGTCCCTCTACATTAAGTCTTCTTGAATCACTAGCCTATGCCACAAGGAAACCCATCCAAAAGTGATGCAGTGCACCAGGGAAGCCCATTTCAGCATCTCATTTATAGCTCCCTGAACTGCTTTACTTTTCCAGTACTGAATTCTGGTCCCCACCTATAATAGCTTCTTAGGATTCATACATATCCAGTCAGCCACTGCTAAATTAACTCATCCATGATGACCTGCAGGTCCCTTTCACTCATCAAACACTGGCTTCCATAATAATAGTCCCAGTCACTATATTCAATAAAACACACACACACACACACACACACACACACACACACACACGACAGAGGCTCTCCCTTCTCAAAAGATGAATGTTTCATTGGCTATGTTACCCAAGCAGGGGATGTTCAATTAAATCTACTTCCTCCCTCCTCCACTTTCCCCCTCTCTTCCTCTGTTCATCCCGCCCTCCCCATGAGCCCTCTTGGCTTTATTACTTTAGATTGTTGAAAGTCAGCCTGCTACCTTATCCACCAAGGACCAGGCTGCTATCAGAGCTTCAAGCTGATGGAATGTAATTGACAGATTTAGGGACTGCCACACTGGAGTGGATAGGAAGGGAAGGCTTGGCTGGATGAGGGAGCAGGCAGAGAACAGAATCCCTGGAGCCAGCCTGATTGGCTGATCACCCAATCTCTGATAACTCCTCTGGCTTGGCATTGCTTCAATCAGCCAGACAGCTATCTTTTCAGGGTGCATTTGCTCCTTTAATAAAGAAAAAAATCTCCCCCTCTAAGATGACAGGGTTTGAGATGGAAAAAAAGAAAATGAGAGTCCAGAATAATGATTCTTGTAAGTCTTCTTCCCTTCCCCTCAGCTCTCTGCCTCCTCTCTCGGTCTTTGGATCATATTCTCGAATAGCTTTGGCTGCTTTGAGAGGAGGGTGAGAAAGGGAGCCAGAGAAGGAGAGATCAAGAATGAGAGAGAAAGTAGAAGAGATAAATCTCCCAATTGTCAGTAGTTCAAACCTCAGTGTTGCCGTTAGAAGAAGAAAGAAGTCAGATTTCCTTTGAAATCTCTCAAATCTTTTTTGCTTTCTTTTTAACTACCACTGCCTCCATCTTAATTCAGGTCCTTATTACTTCTCCCTGAGATGGTGCTGTCTTCTTGCCTATGGCTTTCCTTAGTAACACGGGCAGAGAAGACCTCAGAGCTACACTCTCAGATAAGAACTTCATTAGCAAAGTAGGGTTCCTCAGTATCTGGCATTCCCAACAACTTGACCTTCATAAAAGGTAGCAGGGTCCTATTCTCCAGGATTCCAAGAACAAGATGCATACCTCTTGTCCTAGTGTCTTCACTAGAGTAAAATACACAGACTCACACAAAAAGGCTATCTAAGAAAGATGATCCCAGAAAGAAATAAATCCCAGATTCCATAGGGAAGGAACTCAAGGTGCAAGGTCCCATGTGGTACAGCATTCAAGTGCAAAATAACACAGGGTTCCTATTTTACAATGACTTTTTCTAGCTAGAAAAGAGAATGGGGACAAGACAGGATTGGGGGAAGGAAGAAAGGCAATAAGGGAGGTGGTGATATTCTCATCAGCATGGCATAAGCTTCAAATGATGACTAACAGAGCCTAAAGCTAACTACTTCCTTTGGGAGTCCTAGCTAGTAAGAGATGTTATTCCAGATGGGTGGTTTGTGAGGCTGCCCTCAGGTTGCCTTACATCTATCACTGAATCTCTGAGGCCATCCCAAATCCCACCTCACTGAATATAGATTACAATGCTAATTACTTAGCATTAAGAGCTTATGTCTCTTATTTCCCCAATGTCTTCTTCTTGGTAGGGACAAGAACTTATGTCACTGACATTTTCCCTGGACAATTGTCTAAATGGTCTTATTGCCTCTAATCTCAACCCTCCTCCAATCCAGCTTGCATATTGTGGCTAGATTTATTTTTCTAAAGAACCATCTTCCCTTTGTTCCTACATACAGGGCAATGGGTAGGTCTACAAGCAGAAAAAAGTCCAGACTCCCTGGCTTGCCATTTAAGGCTTTCCAAATTTGGTTCCAACCAACTTTAGTATGACCCATCTCCACTAAGTTAAGCTTCCACTCCAGCTTGATCTACTGGGTGTCCCCCAAATAAGCAGTACTCTTTGCTCTCGCCATCCTCATCCTGACCTCCGAGTGTCCTCTACCAGCTTATGGAAGCAATAGATTGGGGGCAGGGGGAAAGGAGAAGACCAGAATGCTTGGATTCTAATTCCAGCTTGTCCACTAGAATGCTGTTTGGTCCTACATCAATTAAATGAATTTGACACATAGCTTGGTACAGAGAGAAGAGAACAAAGCATGGAGTTAGGAGTAACCTGAGAGAAGTCAACTAGATAATCCCCTTCTACTCTAAATGTCTGCTAAAAGACCTACATCAAGAAAGCATGGTAAAGTGGAAAAGTTGCATTTGAAGTTGGAAGATGGAGGTTCAAATCCTAGCTGTGGTACTTACTGTCTGTGTGACTGTATGAAAACTACAATCTCCCTGAGACTTAGTTTCCTCAGTTGTAATATGGGATAGCAGTGGTTTAGATAGCCTTTTAGTCCAATCGTTGATCTTACAATCATAAATCCTCCCTCCTTCAGGAAGTCTCCCTAAATTACTCCAGAACACATTGATTTCTTTGAACCTTTACACCCTTTAGCAAATACAGTGCTCATATGGCACTTGGTGCATCATATATTTACTTGTTTTGTTAGTTTTCTTTTTTAATGCACAAATATCCCCAACTATAATCATTTGAGGATGGAAATAATTATAACTAATGTCTATTGATATGATCAATTATGTTGATAATTTTTGTAATTTTGAACCCACCCTGAATTCCTGGTATAAATCTCACCTGGTCAAAATGTACAATTCTTGTGATATATTACTATAATCCCTTTGCTAATATTTTGCTCAAAATTTTTGAATCAATATTCATTAGGGAAATCAGTCTATAATTTTTTTTTGTCTGTTTTAGCTCTTCCTGATTTAGGTATTAGAATCATATCTGTATCATAAAAGGAGTTTGGTAGGATTCCTCCTATTTTCCTAAATAGTTTATACGGTATTGAAATTGTTTGTTAAATGTTTGATAAAATTCACTCATGAACTCATCTGGCCCTGGGGATTTTTTCCTAGGGAATTCATTAATGACTTAACAATTCATTTATATTGCATTTTACAAAATGCTTTCCTATTTGGTAGGCATTACTGCAAGTATTTCTCCTGATTTACAGATAAGAAAACTGAGACCCTGAAAGGTAAATGACCTCAGACAAGTTACACAATTATGTATCAAAACCAACCCAAGTCCCCTGGTTCCAAGGTCACTTAACTCTCTTCCCATTATGCCAGTCAATGGTACTAGATTGAAGTAAAGGGAGGGAGCTCCCAGCACTGTTTATAGCCCCTAAGAATGAGGGATATGGAATACAAGTCTCTGGCCAAGAAGCAAAGTATCCCTCCCTCCACTTTCCCTGATTTAAGCTTTGTTCATTTTCAGCTTGTGACAAAAGCAGTTGAGCTAACCTTGAGATTGTAAGTAACCAGAGAGTTGGGTGAGAAAGGGAAGAATAGGGCTGTGAGGTACAGATGGGTGGAGAAAGCCTGGCTGAGGAAGAGGAGGGTTGGTTCCATCTGCCCCAGTCACCAGAAGGGGGATGTTGAATAGGGATTTCCATGAAGTTGTTTGCTAAGAACAAGCTGCAAATTGCCAGATACTTCTTGAAACACCCCCAAAATCTGTAAGTAAAATGGCAAGAGTGCTGGCTATCTATCTGGATGGACTTTGGGGAACATGTCCACACAGCTGAGAGGCAGCATTCAGCCATGGCTCCCCACTGTCAGTTATTTTTGCAGGTGTCCATTCTTCCTGTGATATTCTAAACTAAGTCAGGGCCATGACTTCTTTATTCTTTCTCAGATATGGTGTCACGGTAGACACAATATAGGAAGCTGGAGAGGGGAAGGTGGCGTTTTCAGGTAAATCTGAAAAACCCCTGAGAGCCCCTTAGAAATCTCCAGTCATTTGGGCCCCAGGACCCATCCAATGGGGAAGAAAAAGCCCAAGTCCCTGGTTTCTGGCCCAAGCTCATCCACAAGCTCCCTGGGTAATCTTGTGCCAATGACACAAGACAGTTTTATTTTTCTCCTTTTCCATGGAGGGATAACCCCAGCAGCCCTGTCTTCCTTACATAGATGTGTGTACCAAATAAGAGAATGGATGCAAAAATGCTTTGGAAAAAGTTAAACCCATTTGCACTCCAAGTAAGGTATTATTATTATTTATGCACCAATCCACCTAGCATTTCATTTTATTCTAGTGGCAATGGGGAACATCATGCTCCTTTAATGTGGGTGTTTTTCATCCACTGGTTGTCTGTGAAATTGGTTTCAGGAGCACTGCCCTTCCACATTAAGTGCATCTCAGTTCTCAGCTATAGATTGCATCTGTGATCACCAACACAGTAGCAGCCAGTGATGTATGTCTATACCTACCTGGGGTGTCTGTACTTCCTGGCTACAGACTGCTGCAAGAAATACTCAACAGCTACGCCTCCTGCATTCTTCCCTCTTCACCCTATCCATTTTCTTGAATGTGCAAATGTATTGAAAAGCCATGAACATCCCTATCAAGTGTTTGAATTAATCTGTTGGATTCATCTCTGAGCTTAAATATAGCAGTTACTTTAACCAACACTAATAAGCTATCATCTTCAGTCCCTGACCATCTTGGCTTTCCTCCTCCAGATGTGTTCTTCAATTTATCAGCATCAGTACTTGTGTCCATCAGAATTGAACTAATGTTCTACTCCAACATTGATTTTTAATAGAGGATCCATGGAGGGATCTTTGAATTTGGATGGGGAAAAATTACACCTTTATTTCCACCAACCTTTAACTGTAATTTATCATTTCAGTCTATTGTTCAAAAAAAATCATTATTCTTAAAAGGGGTCTATGGGCTTCACTAGACTGCCAAAGAGGTTCACAGTATCAAAAAAAAAAAAAATAAGAGCCCATATTCTAGTGTTTATCTGACCATGACAAAGTACAGAGTCCTATGTTTGGGACATGGAGCCTCTGCAACATGGACCCTCTGCTGTAACAAGCCTAGTCTCCTCTTTTCATCCTTCCTTTCTTTCTTTTTCTTTCTTTCTTTCTTCCTTTCTTTTTCTTTCTTTCTTTCTTCCTTTTTCTTTCTTTCTTTCTTTCTTTCTTTCTTTCTTTCTTTCTTTCTTTCTTTCTTTCTTCCTTTCTTCCTTTCTTCCTTTCTTCCATCCCTTTCTTTCTTCCTTCCTTTGTTCCCCCTCCTCCCCTCCCTCCCTTCCTCCTTCCTTCCTTTTTCATCTATATCCTAGTCTATGTAAGACCCTTTCCATGACTCTAGAGTTGGGAATACAAGGATGAATGATCTAGTTGGAGAGACAGGACAAGCACAACAGCAATTAACACAAGGCAGCATGGGAAAGTAAACAGTTCTCAGAAGGGGTCACATGAAGGAGAATTGGTTTTTTCTTTTCCCCTGGGCATCAGGAAAGGCTTCCTGTAGGATATAGTATTTTTGCAGGATTGCTAAGAAATGGTTGGGGATAGATCGTTGAAGACCTTCATTGCCAGGACGGGCAACTTTGAATTTTTTGGCAAAGAGAGCCACCAAAGAGTTTTACATGGGACTCCATGGTGTGATAAGAGCAGAAGGTGTTTCAGGAAGGTTAATCTGACAGGAGTGTATGGTAAATTGGAAGAAAGAAAGCTGGGAGACAGGAAGGACCAAACAGGGGAATATAATAGGGACCTAAATAATGGCTCCCCAAAATGCTTTCTTCAGAACAACCCCCTGAAGTGACTAATGAAAAATTTTTTAATTGCTCTTTGTTACTGATAACACATGATGGTCAGAGAACTGAGTGCTGTAACTTCTGATACTCAGAAAAATGAAGTGACTCACCTACCTAGATTTGCCCACCCACCAAGAAAGTATCAGAACTGGAATTTGAATACAGGTCCTTCTTGATGATAAGTTCATCATTCTTTCCACTGTACCAGGTTGTGTCTAGAGTCAGCTGGTTACAGTAGGATGGTGAAAAGGAAATGCATGAAAGAAGTATTAGAGGTAAAATCAATACTGTTTCCTGAATGCACTTTGTACACACATGGCTGTAAGACATTTGTTCATACCCCCTTCACCCCCCATTGAGAATTGCATCTCTTCCCTTCAACTAATATGGATTTGATTCAGCTAACCAAGCCTAACTCCAGACCTTGACTTTTTTCTTCTCCTATAGTACTTTGTTGTACCCATTATGCACTAAACATAAGCTGATTGCTGAGTTAGTCTAGTGGAGGAAGTAATACATGAGTACATGAAAGGCTAATTAGGTTCATGAGGGCAGGGACTGTGTCTTTCATCTTTGTTTCTCCCAGAGCCTAAAACAGGGCAGATATTCAATAAACATTTTTGATTCATCTAAATATTTACTTAACAGGACTGCTGGCTGGTTGTTACTAGCAATTTTGGCACCTGGGACAAGCAGCATGAAACAGTTTGACAATTTTAGTTTAGAAAAGAGAGGGATTCTGGGACACTGGACTCTATAGGGAGGGGGGAAGGCTGAAAGAGGGATCTATTTCGATAAATGAGTCTTTTAACTAGGTGCTAAGCTCAATTGTTTCTAAGCTGTTACACAAATCCTACACATTTAATGGCCCGGGACAAAGTCCTAGCGACCATGCCTTAGTTTTGACTGCTGGTTCCGTTAGATGTGAGACAGGAGCAAGGGTGGCTTTGAGGGGACAGTGGCCTTGACTGACTATGGCTCTTTCCTGAAAGGGGAACTGCTGCTAATCAGAAGATTAGAAAGAACAGCGCGCTTTGCCTGCGAACCACACCTCCTCCTTCTCTCTGTCCTCCCCTCCCCATGATCCCCGCGAGGGGAGGAGGTCTGGGGAGTTGGCAGTGGATCTAGGCTGAGCTCGGTGATGATGGAGCGCTGTCTCACCCTGACGTTTCCGCTGGTGCCACCGCAGAGGCTGTCTAGAAGCAGCTTAAGAGCTGCTGGCTTTGTGTCCCTGCTTTCCCTAATGCACGGTCACTTTATTAAACTCAGTGGGTTCACACACTCCTTTGCCCCCTCCTTCCTTCCTCCACGATAGACTGAGCCCTGGAGTCCTTCTCCCCTCCGCCCTCCACATCCTGCATAAATCAGAGCAGAGCGAGGGGGAAAATAAACTGCGAAGGAGGGAAGCTGGGGGATTCATCACCAGCCCCCACGATGAACAGACCCATTTGGCAGGGCTCCTGTCTCCTTTATCCTCCCTTCTCCGGCCCTTGAAAGAGAAATCTGTTACCGAGAAGGATCTTTTGCCAGAACTGCTAGTCATTTATCTGGAGTATTAATATGCCAGCCACTTGTGACCAAGCCTGTGACACTGATCACTTAAGCCCCAGATGATTCCTCTCAGGGAAGGATGCTCGCTGCTCTAGGAAGCTAATGAGTCCCCTGCGGTGCATTCTGGTTACCTTTTGTTTAGATTTGTGAGCACTTCTTTCCGAATCCCAGCCAAGTGGGCTCCCCTGACAGGTATCTCTGTGATAAGTGAGGACGACTGACAAACAGCATCGAACTCCGTCCCCAGGGAGGCTGGCTGGCTCCCTTCCCTTATGTCAGGGAATTTACAAAAGGAGAACAAAACTCAGCCCAGCCCCTAAAGAGATGAAAAAAGAACAGCCTCTCCATACCAAACACCCCCACTACACACACACCACACAGCACACACACACACCACATCACACACATACACACGCCACAAACACCACACACAAACACACACCACACACACTACACACACAAACACTCCACACACAAACACACACCACACACTCCACACACACCACATAACACACACACCACACACACACCACATAACACACACCACACACAAACACACCACACACACAAACACTCCACACACAAACACACCACACACTCCACACATACCACATAACACACACCACACACATACACACACACTCCACACACACCACATAACACACACAACACACACTCCACAAACACCACACACACCACACACACACACATACCACCACACACACCACATAACACACACTCACTCCACACACATACACATACACACAAACACACCACATGCCACACCCCTAACACACACATACACAATGGAGCAGCGCCTCTAAGAGGCTTGGTGATTCTGCACACTCTCAGTCCTGCCAGAGACATTGCCTGTCCTAAGAAGCCTTCTCAGATCAAACCAATTAGATCTTTCCCACCTTGGAATTCAAAGCTCACACTGTCTGGGTCACTTATTTGGTGGTAAAACATGCCCTGCCTTGTTTCATTTCTTGTGTTGCACTCCTACAATTTAACTTACTAATATTTTTTTGTTGTTGTTGATTGACTAGTGAATGAAATTTCATTAAAGACAACAGTAGAGCAGCTGAATGGACATTCTTCTATTTTCGTTTATTCCTTCCCTTTCCAGGTGTCAAGACGATAGTATTCTTGGTTAAGGAAATGGGCTTCAGGGGGAGATTATATACAGACCTCGCTCTCTGCCTGCATTTTCAGAAAGCTCTCTCTAGCCTGGAGCCTTACCTTTAGTCATCCCAATTGCCAATAGGGATGCATACTACCCTTTTCAGAGGCCAGGTCTTTCATTTCAGAAATCTTCTCCCCAAACCCCAATCATCCAGATAATGTAGCTAGAGCTTTACTGACAGTGATAGTCTCCTCGAGTGATTTTGGGCTCTCAGACATCCATAATGCTCACTCTGGGCAGGCTGCTTCTGCTCAGGACTTGCTTCCTTTTCTTGTCTTGTCTTGGTTAATTTTCATGTTCCATGCATCTTTTCCCTCTGATTTTCTGGCTGGTACAGATCATCTCCCTGCCTGCCACATCAGAGATAGGAAACTGACTAGAAACATCTTAAGGTGAACCTGCCAGTTCCCTGTTGATAAAACCCACTACTTGCGGTCTCATGGAGTTGCTTGTGGAGAGTACAGGACCCCAACCATGCTACATTTCAATTCAGAGAAGCATCAGAACTGGTAGGCATCCGAGGGTCATCCTGGTAGACCATCATTGATTCCTTTTTTTCCCTGGTTGTAGCCTTTCTTTAATCCCCGCCTCCCCCCATCCCCCAAAATGTCTCATTTTAGGTCTCTGACTTCCTTATATGAGCTAAAATGTGCCAAATGGCACAACAACGGTCTATTGTTTTATCCACTATCAGACTATTTAACCCTTGTGAAAACCTCCTCTAAGTCACCACTGAAACAGACATCTAATAGGTGATAAGGAGATAAGAAACCTATAAGGAAAAGTTTCAGGGCTTCCAGGTTTCTTACAAGTCAGCCAATAGGTGACATCACCTTCCTTCATTTCCACTTAAATTAATTCAACAAATATTTAGTAAGCATGTATGCTATGCAAATCATTGCCCTAAGCACTAGATTCAAAACCATGGTACCCAGTCTTGTAGGAAATCTCTTACCACCTTCTCAATGGCAGTAACATTAGGTTTCTAACTCATTAGTACTATAAGGACACCAAAATTCATTGGCAGGTCAGCAACAGTTAGTTTTGTTGAGTCATTTCCAATTTTTTGTGACCCCATTTGGGGTTTTCTTGGCAAAGATACTGGAGTGGTTTGCCATTTCCTTCTCCAGTTCATTTTACAGATGAGGAAACTGAGGCAAACAGTGTTAAATGACTTTCCCAGGGTCACCAGCTAGTAAGTACCTCAAGCTGGATTTGAGCTCAAGAAGATGAGTCTTCCTGATTCTAAGCCCCGTGTGCCAGTGCCCAGTGATCCTATTCACTGTGCCACCATAAACTCCCAGCATTGGTTGTCAGTGAGAGCCCCGACCCCTTTTTCCATATTGGTCTTTTCTATTTTAATTGAATTATTAATTTCAGTGTCATATTCATCTTCAAAAGAAAAAAGTAACATTTTCATTTATTTCCTATTCATACAGTACTATTCATTAGACCTCGCCAAATTCCTCTCTAATGAGGAGAGATCAGAGTATAATCCCTGCAGGGCACAGATGGGCAAACTGAGGTTCTTGTTGAAAGTCGGTTCTTAGGCTAAATCCCCAGACCCATCCAGCCTCCTGCCTACTTGTTTGTTCAAGATCACTGTGATCTATCTGATGGCAACACAAAAACAGAAAAGGCTTTGTTCTGGGACTGAAGGAGATTCAGAATATGGACTTGATTCAGGATTGGGTTTGATTCAGAGGCAGATAACAGACTGAGAAAGATTTGTCGCTTACTCTGGACTCTAAGATCTGTCAGTTTGGAATGCTTCTATCCAGTTAGGTGAATCTAGCTAGTTTCTGAACCTGACCCTCCTCTCCATGACTCCCCTAAAATGTCTTTTTTCTAGTTTTTTTTTTCCTTCTGCTTTGACCCCTGAACTTTTCCACTGAGCCCTGCAACCCTGGGGGAAGTTGTTTGCTCAAACTTAGGGGTAGAACCCTAAGGCATAGGACAGCCAGGAATCTATCTATTCCATGACTGTGGCAATGCCTATGGGCTTGTTGGATGCAACGCAATGGGTCGGGGACTAGATTCAAGACAAAGACTGTTTGCAAAACTGCAAAGTCTGTATACTTTTTCATGGGGCTCCACTAAGGGTCAAACTCAATGATGCATGCAAAATTATTTGAAAAGCATGAATTGCTCAATGAACAAAAATAATTATTAGTACTCCATGTGAAGTTTGCCCAACAGGGAGCATGACATTTCTCATGAAAGAGACGTGTGTGCGTGTGTGTGTGTGTAGGAGTATATCCTGAAAATTAGCACTAAGCCAAAGAAATGTAGGATTATAGGAAGCCATCCAAGCTGTATGAGGCCAAGACATCTAATAGTCTCTCAGTCAGCACAATGTCTGCTCGTGTGTCTTTCTCCTCATCTTGTTCGCTCTCTTTACACCATTCCTAGTCTCCTGGAAATCCATGTTTCTCAGGCAGTAGAATGATGTTTAGCTTGGCAGGGTGGTAAAGATGACACATACGAGGCCTTAATGAAGGTCTAGAGAGTTGTTACTATTACTGGGAGCTGGTTATGTCATGGGAATGTTCTCACATGTCAGCGAAGGTGTCTTCACTTCTTTCTGTCTGATCTAAATAAAATCCAGATTTAGCTAGGGTGGTGATTTTTTAGGGTGGAAGTTACAAGCCAAGACATATTCTAGACTAGTTGTGATAACAGGTGAGGTCATGGAGAGGGCAGAGTGATTGGGTATGGGGAGGGGCAATTTTGAATTTTCAACTTATACTTCTCTGTGGAAATAGGGGCAACACTCAGGGAGACACATTTTTTCCTTGTGGTAATTCAGTATTGACTATAAAAAGGATTTCAATAGTCATACTTCATCTGTCCACCACAGCTTTGTGCCACTCATAATGCTAAAAAGTCAGAGACAAGGAAGCATGTGATAAAAAAGAATATGAAGAGAACTCTGCTGGGGCTTGGTTTTGAGTCTTGTGAGTCCACTCACCCTGTTCCACAAGCTATGAGTTCTTCACAAGGAGAAATCAATTGTCCCTGCCAACACAGCCACAGAGTAGAAAAGTATAGGCTGTGAAAGCTCTGGTCTGCCTTGGATGCATGGCTTATTCTATGAAGGGGAGCCAAAATCAGGATGTAGAGTTTCTGAGTCCTTCATTTAGTGAGTGGCCTTGCAGGATGGAATGAGTCAAACATCAGTTGGAAATTTTATTATATTTCCTCTAGTCCTTTGCCTGTTTTTAGGAAGAGTGCCCAAGGGAAAACTAAATAAGGCAATAGTGTCTTTCCTGGAGGGCCTGGACTCAGGACATTCCTATGTTCTATATGGTGGTGGCCTAGGTTTAGAAATTGTAGGTGAGGAACTGCAAGAGAAATATGAACATATATTATTTAATCATTGATTCTGTAAAAAGGATGAAAACCTAGTCTTTAGCATTCCTTCTCATTCACATAGCAAAGTCACTATTATGTCTAGGACATATTAAAAGGGTTTAGGGACCTACAGCAGCTTCAGGGAGGAGGTGCAGTTTTCTGAAGCATGTGGAAAGAGAGGTAAATCTCATTGGGTCAATCTACTGTAATCACATCCACAAGACAGTGTAGTCACAAAGAGATAAGAGGAGCTTTTAAGTAAGAGGGTTAGTTGCCTTCTAAAAAGGATAGCTGAGATATTTCTCATTATTCCCTCACAAAAAAAGTAGTGTATAGGGCAACCATGGGAATTCTAAGGTCTATGTCCTTTTCAATGAATAAAATCAGGTTAGTGGCTAGCAATGCCACCTGGTGGATAACTGAAAAACAACTTGTCAAGTACAGCATAGCCACATCAAATAAGATTTGACAGATATATGTTGATAGGAATAATGATAATTCCTGAAGCTAAATCCATTGTGTTTTCCCAAGATTTTAAGGACCCACCCCTGTCTTCTATACTGCTTTCCCCTGATTGTCATTGGCAATACAATTTGGATTGAGGTAGTTATGATGTAGACTTGTAGAGGATTGTGGAAGATGGTAGAAATGTGATAAAGTGGGGATAGAAAATTTGTCTAAGTGGATTCTCCTCCATACTCTAACCTTACTCTTCTAAGTTCCACACTGTCACTAAGAACACAACATTATTGGGCATATATTAAATAGTCCATTTCTTCTTTCTGATAATCTGGCCACCAGGGTTGACATATCATGTACTGACTGCACTACTTGCAAGATATTTTGCAAAAGAATGAGTGTGCCAGTCCATTTATCTCAAGTCAGATGCTAAAGAAATGAGCAAACTACCTGCTTATGGTTTTTGGCTCTCTGTATCTAGCTACTTCAATTCTGAGAGTTACTTAGTGATTTGACACTGATCTTGAACTTACATTGAAGTTTCATTTCCTGCCAGGACCACAGAAACAAGTCCAAAATTAATCCCATAAGCTTTGGTGTTCCTTTATACCAAGATCAGAAAGGGTTCTTTTGTCCTTTTACTCTCTGCCAATCTGTATGAGTAATAAGAGATTACATGTGTTTTAACTCGCCTACATAACATTTCCTTCCATGTAACAGGATGTTTAGGGACATTTTACACCTAAACTACCCATTTGGACCAGACTAAGAGCAGATAGAGGAAAATAAGACTAAAGTTAGATTTTCAGCATTGTTGAGCTGATCAACATCCCAATGGATCTACAAGAGCTTTTGGCAGGTGATACTCAGCACAAACCATATTCCACATTCCATACATAGTACCATAAAGTGGAGGTAGCTAACAAACATGTCATGATGTAAAGAGCATATAATATGAAGGCACATATTTATGCATATGTAGTATCAGAGAAGAGAGAAAGCAGCAATTATTATAATCTAAAATTGAAAGTAAGAACTAGTATCAGATTTACCCAAATGCTGATCTGATTCTATCCATTTGCTTCCACTCAAATGAAGTGTCTAATTATTGCATGAAACAATGCTGCATTTCTCTGTTGTAACACTCTCAGAACCAAGAGATATAAGAAACTCATCCCCCCTGGAATGCCAGGATCTCATCTGTTAGTGTCCAATTATGTGAGCTGATGTCTCTTTCCCTCAGATCCTGGTCATTTGAGTGAAATGTGTATAATCATATACCTGGTATACTTGGACCTGATCTTCCTGTAATCAGTATACTTGGATCTACAGCTCAAAGTAAGCAGCAAACTCCTTCTAAGGCTAAAATGTTGGCATAGGACCAATACTCAACAAGTACTACAGAGAAAGTTGAAAAGAAATTTAAAGAGAGAATTCAAGGGAATGGCAAATTTTTGAGAGGAAAACATTTGTACAGTCCCATGAAAGGTGACACTAGGCTGACTTTTGAGAATTGTGCTCTATTTAAAAATCAAAGAACCTTCTTCTCTACTGGCAAGATGACTGTTAGACATCTAGTGAGGCAATAATTGAACTGATTGATGCCTTGCTGAGTACCAGCTGCTTAGTAGGGATCCTGTAGGGGAAACAGATTAAACAGAGTAAAGGTCTCAAGATGGGTATTTCCAGGCAGTGTGATTAGTTTGGAGAGGCTACTTTCTTTGGGCCAAAATATGAGATTAATCTAGTTTCTGCCAGTCTTGATCCCAGGGAGTGGAGAGTAGGGAGTGGGTTGTATACTCCAAATAAAACCTAAAGTAGAATTCAACTCTTAACGGACAGAGACTTTTTTGTTTTTGTGTTCCAAATGCCAAGCATCCACTGAGAACACAGAACGATTTCACAAAGTGTTTATGGAATTGAATCGAATGTGTCTGACATGGAACATGGACAGAAATATTAGCTCATCTTTCTCAATATTCTGGCCCTGGAAATTCACTTTCTATTGTCCTTGGTGGAACCTTTCTATTCCTATTTAATTTACTTAAAACAAACTTCTCTAATTGGATTGAGGCAATTAATTATAACCTTGCTATTTGGTCTCTTGGTCACCTAATAGTCTGACATCATGCCCAATAGAATGCAACCATGAGGCTAAGCTCCACTGACTACTTGATCACCCCATAAAATCAGACCTAGGGGCAGAAAGCACTAAATGAGGAGTTCCCTGTGTTACATGGTCTTGTAGTTGGGGGTCTAGGATTCACTCTAAAATTAAAAATAAATTATTATTATTATTAAGGATGATGATAATAATAATAAGGAAGAATGATGACATATTATAGATATAATGTTGGCCTTAGAGTCAGAAAGATTTGAATTCTGAATATTTGTCATCTGAAGACCAGTCATAAGGATCATTATGAAGTTGTCTGAAAGGTACCAAAATACAAAGACACACCAACTTTCTCCCTTTCCCTTCAAAACTCTCCTCTGGGCTCCATTTCAGGTCAGTTTGTCATCCCTTTACCTTTGGATAAATTTTGTTTTCACAGAATTGTAATATGTTTGCCCTGCTCTTGCATTCACACAGATGTTTTCTTTCATTTTTTCATAGATTTTAAAAAATGTTCATGATGCCGCAAATTTTCTTTATATGATTATAATTTATTCAGGCATAAGTGGTCATAGACACTTCTTAGCAACACCTTTTCCCCCTCCTAAAATCCCCTCTTAGTATTAAGAATGGTTGAAACAACAATGCAACCCATAGACTATCACATTTTTAGCAAGAAGAAGGAAGTGTGCTTTATCATTAATTCTTTGGAAGCAAGATTGGGCATTATGATATAACTGTTTTCATTGACATCCTCACAGTCGCTGAGTGAACTGCATCCTGGGCTATCACAAGCCATCTTGACTTTTGTTTTGCCACAGAACTCTGATGACTCTGGAGGAGAAAATGAGGCTGATGGCTTTATGTAGGCATATCTCACTTGAAATTCAATTCATAAGCAAGTCAAGACATCACCCTTGGGATGTGTCTTCAAGAAAGAAGTACTGGGCCACCATCAATGAGTATATTGTTTTCCTGACTATATTTTCTTTACTCTGTATCAGTTCAAATCCCCCAAACAAATTCCTCAATATATAACTACATAGTCTGGAAATGTATTAAAATGTATGTGGTTTTCTACATTTTAAATTTGTCAATTCTCTATCAGGAGATGAACACCATTCTTTTCATTTTTATTCTTTTGGATATGGTTATCATTGCTTCTATCAGAGTTCTAAAGTGTATCAAAGTTGTTTTTCTCTATAATGCTGTTATCGTTGTATAAATTATTCTTCTAGTCTTGCTCATTTTACTTTGCCTCATCTCATACTGGTCTTCCCAGTTGCTACTAAAATTATCCATTTTACAGTTAGGTCCCAATTAGTGCAAATAATTACTCTCCTGCAGTGGTTAGCTGTATTCACTCACTATCCAAAGTTACAATTATGTAAAATATAGTTAATGGTTCTAACCCAATGGAAATATGCAGTATGAATTCAAATAATGCAAATACCAGGGTTTGTGCTAATTATGACCTAGCTGTAATCATTTCTTATGACACAATAATATTCCATTCCATTAATATGCTACAATTTGTAGCTGTTTGTAGCCATTGCCCAATAGCCAATTTGTTTAGTCATTCCCCAGTAGGAGGATAGTCCCTTTGTTTCCAATTTGGGGGTGCCACAGCAACTCTCAAAAACCATCTGATAAATCACAAAGGTTGTGATCTGCATGAGGAAAGAGTATGTTCACAATATCAGGCATAGCTAGTTTAAGTCTTCAGTCACTTGAGTATGTATGTATCTATAACTGTAAACTTGAAATGAACCCTCATCTAACAACACAAACTCTAAAGAAGAATCATGAACTATTTTGAAAAAACAACATAGGGAGAAAGGTGAAAAGAAACTAAGCTGGTTGGCTAGGAACCAGTTCATGCAATGACATAAAGGAAACAAACAAAAATAACTACAAGGGCAAGCCCGTGAGCCCTGTGGTGGAACTTGCTGGATATTGGTGATGAAACAGAGCAGAATCCAGTGGGGTGGGCATGTGCTTTGGTGACTATCATATCATAAGCATCTGATTAAAATCATCAGACCCAACACTTTCCCCCAGGGCAATGACTGCACAGGGACATTTTGCCTACTCTCCTACCTCACAATATAACAAAAGGTATTGCAACATTTGAACGAGAAATGAACGTGGGTTCACAATTTTAAGCCTGGAAAGATCTTTAGATGACCTAGGGTCATAGATCTTGAATTGGAAGGGACCTCAAAAGTCAGTTTGTCCAACTTCTCAATTTTAAAAATGAAGAAACTGACATCCAGAGGTTAAATGCTTGCACAAGGTTACACAGGTGTTATAGGACAACAGGGTTTAGGTCTAGATCCTTTCCAAATACCTTACCCTTTCCATTGTGCCATTCTGCTTCCCTAATGATGAGGTAGAAACTTATAGGAGATGTAGGAAACATGACATTTGCACACAATGGAAGAGACCACTTCCATACACACACACACATATATGTCTATATATATATATATATATATATATATATACACGTATATATGCATGTATATATTAAATAGAATGGCATTATCTCAGTCCTTGTAAAATTCTTCCTGTTCTCTTGAGGCTATCACCTTTTTTGGCAGACTAGGGATCTAGTCTTCTAGAGCCTCCAATGAAATGCGTGTTCTCTCTTACAGTGGACTAGAGTTTATAGGCTTCTGATCCTATTGGAGAGATCTATTGGGACCTTAGAGAAATGGGATCCATTTCTACCTAGATTCCTAGGAAGGGAAAGTATTCAAATTCTGGCTTCTTCTGAAAATATCATCTCTTTAAGTGACAGAAATGGGTGGAGTTACCATGTTCTGGATCCCTTTTCAGTGTGACCAGGATACCATATACTAAATGGAGCAAACTGTTATTTCCTCTGACAACTCTGTTATCCCAAACTCTTCCTTGTCTTTCTGACATTTCTGACTACCACTTATCTTTGAGACCCTCTACATTTCAATTCTGTTCATTTAGGTTTACCCCAGTGTCACAATTCATCAGTGACCCCTGGTCTCCAAATTCAATTGACTGCTTGGGAGTACCTTCTCTCTACTTTGACCCAGACTAATTCTGATCTCTGAGATCTGAGTGCATCTACATCTTCTTAACCCTTCTACCCCAAGTTCAGCAAATCCAAAACCACAATCATCATCTTGGATCCTGAAATTATAAGCAAATATAGCTTCTATGCTGTTGCATTGTAAAGTCTCAAAAATCTGTGAAGCAAAGACTGGATTCCATAAGACTCATAAAGAGAACAGCCTTGTCCTAGAAAAACAATATGGAAACTTCACTGATCCCACTCACCATCAGAACCAGAGTATCCATCCAAGCAGATATTCTCTAGATCTCATTTTGAGTAGAAATGAGTAGAAGTTAATATAACCAGTCTATACTTGCCCACAATTAAGAGGAAGCCCCATAGAAATGTGTCACAGATAGCAAACTGTTATTTCTCACAACTGTCCTGAATAATTCCCATCAGTAATATTTGACCCTAACTTACTCTTGGCTCTAACAGGAAACGAATATCAAGTCAGAGCAACAACTGGAAAACACATTGAAAAACATCAAAGCTTAAAAAGAATGACTGAGTAAGTGATCCACAATGGTGCCAAGTGTGCTCTTCTCCTGGTCCTACAATGGGGATGGAGCCAAAAATAAGAACTATGCCAAAACTATGGCATAGAGCCCACCACGGCACCCACTGTGTTGTTTGTTACTGGTGTGATGATCCAGTTGGGGTAGAAAAGCTTCTAATTGTAAAGTGTTAGTCCAAGAGCAACCAGAATATAAAGGTGAGTTGTACAGGGCAGAAAGATCAATCATGAATTAAACAAGCACAAAATATTGAATAAATGTAGGTCCAAGGCTAAAAATATTTCTGGGGATCTAATCTGGCAATGCGGTAGCAATAGGAATTAAATGCTAAGGAGAAAAGAACAATGAAAAAGGCAAGTTAAAGTTCAAACAAACCTAGAGTCCAGAGAGGATCCAGCTTTTTAGCAAAGCATTCATATACCATTTATCATGTTCAATGGAGTGAACGTACCAACGTTCTTCTGAGTTTTGGCATGTGATGCTAACCCCACCTTCCTAGTTCTGAATGAGCTTCAGCTGTGGACAGCTCCCTACTCTGTCCCGAACTCCCAGCATGGGAAGCAGCTGTGATTGAGTGATGTCAGACATAGAGCAGATACAAATACCTATTTTTTTTTACAACACCTGATTTTCATCTTGTCTCTATTTCCCACCCTCCAACCCCCAACCCTGCCCAAGTTTGGATGCCCTAGTTCCTTCCCTTGAAGAATAAACAGTTGCCCATGACTATAGAAAATAGGCCTGCAGGGCTTGGCTGTGGCTGCTGGTCATTAACCCTTGACTTTCTGTCACCTAGAGCAAAAAAGAAAAAAGTTAATTTTGCCTTCTGCCTGCTTCATGAGAAGACCAAGAAAATGTAATTAATGTTCTCTGCATCAAGAATATGGTTCTGTTTCAGCACAAAGCCTCCTTGCAGGGGGCAGTTTGTGACAGTAGCTAGACAGTATCCCTCAGAAAAGAGATTCTATTTCTGAATATGTAAGTGGAGTAGAGCTTCTTGCCCTCACTGTGCCTCCATTACAGTCAGAGCTTCTGGTCAAAAATAAAAGAGATATTCTATGCTTCCTTAGCTAGGTCTCATCATTTAAGTGTCTACATATCAAGAAGTTCAGGACTCATTGAAATAGGGGATGCCATCTCCTAATGTTAGCTCTATCGTGGAGTAAATTGTTTAGTAAACCAATCATAGGTAAGCAAAAATAACTCCCACTTGGGAAAAGGATGACTTCTTACATGAATTCAGTCAGACAGAATAGCTCTTTTAGAAATGGAGCTTTTCCTTTAGAAATGGAAATACCTAACTTCGGATCAAGGTGGTTGCCTAAATAGGAGACAGACAACCCAGTTACTATATACCTACTGCAGCAAAATTCTGAAGTTCCCACAAGACTTAGTAATAATCAAGAAAACCCTAACTGGTGATATTTTCCACTCCAGAAATACACAAAAATTCAACTAGAAACATGAGTAAAATGGAAGGGGGATAGCAGTGCAGCTTTGGGGTAACCTCCCACCACAATCAGAGATTGACAGGGACAATTATAGTCCGGAAGGCTCTACATCCAGGAGTCAGCAAAAACAGAGGACTTTCATGAGAAAGCCTCCAGGTGGTCAGAAAGCCCCAGCGTGAGGCTTTTAAAAGTATGGAAGGACAGTAGCAGGAAACAACAGTGAACAATGTTCCAGATCAGGTACTCCAGCCTCAGAGCCTTTGAGAATCCTAGTCTCATTTCCTGAGTGTCCTAAGATATCACAGAGAGCCCTGAACATGCATGGCTATAAGCCTCAAAGATCCAAGATAGGTTGGGGGACACTAATTATTAAAGGTGGAGGTCATTGAAGAAATGAAGGGGACTTAAGGCAAGGTCAGTCAGGACTGACTACTCCATCCAAAAATGCAGCAAGAGATAGACCCTGGCCTTGCAACAAAGCCACAAATCAGTAACTAAAACTGGTTTGTTATTGTTCAGTCATTCAGTCATGTCCGATGCTTCATGACCCCATGGACCATAGCACATCAGGCTCTTTTACTCTCCTCTGTTTCTCAAAGTCTGTCCAAGCTCATATTCATTGTTTCCATCTGTCTATCTCATCCTCTGCTATTCCCTTAAACTTTTGCCTTCAATTTTTCCCAACATCAGGGTCTTTTCCAATGAGTCTTGTCCTCTCATTAAGTGATCAAAATATTTAAGCTTCAGCTTTAGCACTTGACCTTCCAGTGAATAGTCTGAATTAATTTATTTAAGTATTAACTGATTCAATTTCCTTGATGTCCAAGGGAGTCTCAAAAGTTTTCTCCAGCACCACAATTCAAAAGTGTTGATTCTGTGTCACTCAGCTTTCCTTGAAGTTCAACCCTCACAGCCATACATCGTGCCTGGAGAACCCATAGCTTTGACTGTGCAGACCTTTGTTATCAAGGTGATGTCTCTGCTTTTTTAGTGTACTATCCAAATTTGCCATAGCTCTCCTTCCAAGGAACAAGCATCTTTTAAATTTCATGGCTGGAGTCACTGTCCAACATTAAAAAGTTTTGTTTACATGTAATTGAGAAAAATAAAATAAAAATTAAATGTTAATTAAAAGACAAAAAATGAAAAAAGAAAAACTTAAAAAGGAATTGAAAATGACAGCCAAAAAAATTATCCAGCTTTAATTGTTTAAATCAGTGCTATATTATACCAGCTCTTTCAAGATATTCAGAAATGACATATATTTTTTTTAAAAAACCTAATTATTGGCTCAATTGAATAAAGGAATATATAAAAACATTTATTAAGAGCTTACTTTGAAAAGATGAAAAGAGGATACTGAGGAAAAGTGGGACAAGATGACCAGGGTGGAATATGTTTGGGGGTCTGGAACCAATGAGATATAGTAATGAGTATATTACTCTCAACTTTTAGGGCAGCATGACCCCAAGACAAGAGTTATGGCAGCAGTAGAAGTAGAGGCAATATGATGACATGTCAGGCAGGTGACCCGGGTAAGACATCAAGTTAGGAGATACTTGGCAGATCTCATCTGTTGCCAACACCAGGAAGGAGGGCGATTAATCTATGTAGAATGAAGGTAGCAACTGCTGCTACCAATAACCCTAAAAAAGGCATCATCCTATCTATAGCCCAAGGCTATTTATAGAAGATAAAATCAGAGAGAGACTAGACCTCTGGGCTGATTTTAGAATGGTCTGTTATAACCACATCAGGCATATATTAAGTATTCCTGTGGACAGATAAACCTGTCCACTGACACCCCAATGCACACAGAGAGGGTAGTACTATCAATTGAGAGGACTGTAAGGTCCTTATGGGAAATGAGAGTTTTCTTGGCTATAAGCTTGGGTGTGATTCTTCTACCATATCTTGTCTTGTAGATAAAACCTTGCCTATGTTTGATATCCTTGTTAACCTAAAGGTATTAAAGGATAGCCTTTCAGAAGACATAGGGACCTCATAGGGACTGTCATAGGGAGACAAAAAGAGTCAGATTCTGATTTTTCCCTGAGTGACTTTCCCGTAACGACTTTGTGAGACTCACTCAAATAATTGTACCTAAGTCTTCATCCATAGTATCAGAATTATATCACTAAAGTGGTTGAGGAAGACCAAGAGAGTCAGACTATCAATCTTTACAGAAGAGCTTCACAGTTCTTAAGAAGTCTGCCATACTGACTTACACCTCTACTCAGAGAAATCCTGAAAAGTTTAGTATCTGGCTTGTCCTATTTCCCCCAAAAGAACCTTCAGCTCCCCTGATAGCACAGAGGCTAACAAGTGCTAGAAACATAGAAAAGGTTTTGATTATCAATAGAAATTATAGAAAAGAATCATATCTAAGCTAGCAAGAAACAGAAACTGTATGTCTATGTTTGTGTTTCCCTGTGCTACGTGCCCCTGAGGAAAGTCATCACCATCCATAATGAACTAACAACACTATTCAATTAATCTAGTGGTGAATCCACATGGAAGGTGACCTCTACTTAGTGGGCTCACTGGTTCTATCCATATTCTAGTTGTGCTGATCTAACTCATGAGAAGCCTATGAAACTTGAAGGCTATTAACCCTGGTTGACTCCTACAGAGTTGCACATGGAGCTTTGAAGAGGACTTGTTGCTTGTATTATATGTGGACATGATATTGCATAGAAAATTTGTCCATCATTGGAGGTGGAAGGAGGATGGCCAGATGTCATGGTAAGGGCACCAACCTCCATTGTCCAGGATCCTCACATTGACATGTGTCATCAGAGTAGTAACCTTAAGTGAGCTTCTTAATTGAGACAAAATTACTTTTTGATAGTGAGGTTGCTAGTTTAAAATCTCTCAGGGAGAGGCGGGGAATTAATTCTGTTTGGTTTGGCTAAGATCTGGGATGTTCACTGTGAGGCTGAATAAGGAAAATTTGGGGGTGTTAAAGTGGGGTTCTGATGAGGATTGAATATTCTGACTGATCAAAGGGTTCTATCAGCCTGAGGTAGTACAGATTCTGAGAACATGATCTAGAACAAGGCTTCTTAAACTTTTTCCACTCATGACCCCTTTTCTCCTGAGAAATTTTTACTGTTTATTACTGTATATATAGGCATATAAAATAGGCATACAAATCAAACATTTACTAATAATAAAATCATAAAGAAACTTATTTTAAAACAATTCTTTGGTACACACATAATTTTAACATTTGTTAAAGATGAAAGCAAATTTGCATGCAAATGAGATGGATGTGATCATTTATTTCTACACAAAGAATTAAATCATAGTGGAATATTTGATACTGCAGAATGTGGAGTAACTTCAACAATTTTCAGAGTTGATTGATATTTTGATTTTATAATCAGCAATGATGTGTTCAGAACCAAGGGTGCAGTGAAGTTATATGATGCGACACAGGTAAGCACTTCCAGAAACACCTTAGATTTATTACATTTGATTTTGAATTGATTTTTGGTCATTGTACAGTCAGAAACTTTTTACTGTTGCAAAGTTTTCACAACCCTTACATTCATTATTTGACCCTATTTGTGGTTTTGACCCACAGTTTAAGAAGTGATGGAAGAAAAGAGCAAGTCAGAAGAGAGATGGGTAACAAAGGTAGACAGAGTCATAGCACCCACCCATATTAAGCAAAACAATCTGAAAATATACAGTTTTGTAGAGGTTTTATCATTTTATTCCCCCATTTTTCCTTTATGGAATATTAGTAATGCCATCCCCAAGACAAAACTAAAGAAAGATTATATGTTGTTTTCTAGAAGTAGGAAAAGGGGAAAATAAGGACTTATATGTCTTCTCTAATAGAGTAAAGTGAGTGGCAAGAATTCAGCATGAGAAATGATGGGTAACAGTAACTGGAGGCCAGTAATAACTATCAGTGAGCTAAGCATGGGGTTTGTTGATGGGCAAAGAGGTGAGAACATGGGATCCAAGGGTCGGATAAGGATAGAAAAGGACAGTCATATATATATATATATATATATATATATACATATATATATATATATATATATATATATATATATATATATATATATATATGTATATATATATATATATATATATACATATATATATATATGTATATATATATATATATTCACAATTTGATGGGAGCTGTTGAAAAAACACTAGCTTAACATGAGTGAAATTTGCAAAGTCTAACCTAACCAATGAAGAGCCAAAGGTTCTATGGTCAAGGTGGGTACAGGAATCCATGACTTAACAGTTACATTAAAGGGGACACCAGTCTCTCTATTGATGTATTGTACAGCTATTAAAGGATGACACTCAGGTGGGTGGTTTTAAGGACCACATTTGAGCTGCTCAGAGAACCTAGCCAACTGGAGAAGAAACATTACTATGAAAAGAACAGTAAGAGAATTTTAGCTGTAATAGAGGGTGTAGAAAGGGGAGTCAAATATAGTAAAGGTAGAAAAGTAGGCTGACTCTAGGTTGTAAATTCTTCTAAAAGTCAAATGGGGGAGTAGACCATCGAGGTTAGGAAGTAAATTGAGCAGAGAAATAGAATGGTCAGTGCTGTGTTTTAGGAATATCGCTTTGGCCCCTATTTAGAGAACAGATTGAATAGGGGAGAGTCTCTAGCAAGCAAGAACGACTTGGAAGCTCTTGCAATACTCCAGGTAAGAGGTGATGAGGACTATGACAACTTACTTTACTCAGAGAATAGCTCCAAATAATTTGGGCATTTTGTGACTAGCAGCATCATCTACCCTCCTCCTCCCTTCAGAATCTGCATCAAAGGGCAACGCAAGCTGGATTCTGAGACTGGTGCTTATGCAGCAGACAGGACAGGATCTCAAAGAGTGATTGAGAATATTGAATACCTGGCAGATAGTAGGCACTTAATTAAGGCTTCTTGATTGACTCAGTGCTCAGTTTTTCAGTCATCAGTGCAGCTAATGACGGAAAAACAGGAGTTAGGTTAAGGCTGGCCCAATTGTCGAGCTAAATGGAAGAAACTCTTTGAGAGAGGTTTCAGCTAGCATGGAAAAGTATGGTGGAAGGGGCTCTCTTCTCAGGGATACCCGGCCATGGTGATAGGAGAAGGGGCTTTAAAAGAAATTCTACTGCAGATGGAGTAGGGAAAATTTAGGGAAGCAAGGAGGCAGAAAGCTCATGGGAGACATATGGCAATACTCGATTAAAAGAAGCCTGCTAAACTTGCCCCTAAAAAGTCCCCTTATGTTTAGGGCAGAGGGATCTATCTATTCACCTTTCTCTTATTCTTTGAGCTAATAGCAGTCACATGGAAGAGCCCCTAGGAAGAATATATGCAGTTTCTAGCAGCATTCTGCGCAGAAATCTGACAAGAGGAGGGAGAACATTATATGCAGACCTCAAAGAGTCAACTGACACTAGGTTTAAGTATGGGCTAGAATGATATGGAAAACAATTCCATAACCTTAGGCCTTTTCAAGGTCAAACTGATACCATCTCTATAATAGAGGATAGGGACCTGGTTACCAGGCAGCATAGAGAAGATAACTTAGAGACAATTTTTAAAAAGGCAATTAATTTGTTTGCTCCAAATCTCAATTATACATAATTTCCCTTGGCAATATATGGCTACAGATCAGGACCCCCCATATAGTATCTCCCCCCATGGAATCTACAGACATCTTTACAGTTGGTTAGGAAGTATCAATGGGAAACCTACACTCTTGGCAAACAAATAGGAAGTATTTCCCCCCACTGGCAAGAGGTTAAAAGTTCTTCTGGAGCCCTCAGACTAGAGAGAAAAGAAAAGTAGGAGAAATGAAGAGAAATATGGTGATTGTTGTGGGAAGTGGGTACATTTCATATCTGAATATCCTAGCAAGACCATAGTAAGAAGGGCCTAGTCATCTAACACATGGCTGTTAGATATGATAGATATTATTATTGTAATTGTATAAGTATTGCTATTAAAATAAATATTGTTAAAGATGTGAAAGGACATGAGGAGCCCCTCATGCTATTTTTATGCACTCTATAAGTCAGAGCACATAGGGAACCTGTGACTAAATGACCCATCAGCAAGCTCAGGTATAGCATCAGATTTTTATAATTACTTAAGACTTTAGGGATCATTTCTTGCAGTTCCACTAAAATGGTGGACTCAGAAAATTATTGGTTCACACCCAAATTTTCCATTGGCTGGCCTAACTATTGCAGGGAATAGGAGGCAAAAGAAATTAACGACAGTTATTAGAAACAAGCAAAGCTACCAATTTATCTTAGGCAAAGAAGAAGCAGGCATATAGGTCAAAGACTGGACCAATCCTTAGGAGTCAGGACTCTGAAAACAATAACTTCTTTATGGTTTTGAATGGAGAAGTAGAGGAAAAGACAGGGAGGTACAAGGTGCTGGTGCACAACCTCCCACCCTCCTCACGTAGACCCTGAGAGTCTTGCCATAATCAAGTACAAGAATGAAAGCATGCACTTGATCCTGATCATGGAGAACTGCTGATCTGGAGGTAGCCAGAAAAGGAGGAAGAGGTAGTAACAGAAAAATCAGGACTATTTGTAAGAACCTGCACATAACTACTATTTTTCACCTAGAACATATTTTAATAGGATAATGGGAAGGACTAAAGACACCTAGAAAGACAGAAGAGAGGGTCCTAACACACCAATTTGTTTTTTTTAAGGTTCTATCTGAAAATGGCTGTGGTTAAATTAGACACTAGATATGAAGATTCTTTGGAGGAAATGGGGATATGAAGCAATCAGGAAACATGATTTGAACATCTCCCTAACTTCATGTCACTTTCAGGCAGGAGTAGATTGTCAACTGTCATTTAGCTTAAAGTCTGCCAGGTGTCAGTGGGGAAACTGAGTCGAGGACCTCAGCTTAGGCTAAACACTTGTTCTCCCAACCTTCCCATGAGATCACCTTTTTGCAGTTCATGCCAGCATCTCACAGGCTCACTGGCATCATGGATCAGTGACTCAGACAACTTTTCTTGCTATCCACAACTGGAGTTAGAAGAACAGTCAGTTAATAGTCCCATAAAATCTTGAAATAGCACCCCTATATGCTTCAGTTTATTCCTCTGTAAAATGGGGTTAACAATGACACCTACCTTCCAGGATTGTTGTGACTACCAAATGAAATAATAATTGTAAAGTGTTTATAACAGTTTGAGGTCTAAATTTCCCCTCTCCCTTTTTCCCTCCCAAAGATGGCATGCAACCTGACATAGGCTAGACATGTAAAATCATAGTGAACATATTTCCAAATTTATGTTGTGAAAGAAGAATGATAACAAAAAGGAAAAATCCCGGGAAAGAAAAAAATAAATACAAAAAAGAGAAAGTAATATGCTTCAATTTCCATTCAGACTCCACAGTTCTTTCTCTGGATGTGGTTGGCATTTTCCAGCATGAGTCTTTTGGAATTGTCTTAGGTCATTGCATTGCTGAGAAGAGCTAAGTCTATCAAAGAAGGTCATTGTACAATGCTGTTGTTGCTGTGTACAGTGTTCTCCTGGTTCTGCTCAATTCACTCAGCATCAGTTCATGGAAGTCTTTCCAGGTTTTTCTGAAATCTGCCTGCTCATCACTTCTTATAAAACAATAGTATTCCATTACATTCACATACTACAACTTGTTTGGCCATTCCTCAATTGATGGGTATCCCCTCAGTTCCCAATTCTTTGCCACCACAGAAAGAACTGCTATAAATATTTTGTACATGTGGGCCTTTTCCCCTTTTTTATAATATCCTTTGCAATAATATTTTTAAAGCACTTGGTGAACCTTTAAGCACGATATAAATACTAGTCTACTATAATTATAACAACAATAATAAATTATTAACCTATTACATCAGGGGAATTCTATGGACATAATATAACTGAATCTTAGGAAAGCATTTGACAAAGTCGTTCATGCTATTCTTTTGGACAAGATGCAAAGAGGTGGGCTCTATGAGTACAATTAGGTGTATTTACAACTGTTTTAACAACTGGGCTTAGAGTTTTGATTGCTGAATCAATATTAGCATGGATGGAGAAATCTATCCAAATGTTCCAGTGATCTGTCCTTTGTTCTATACTATTCAAAAAGTTTTTCAGTGATTTGGATAAAGGTATTGATGGCATGCTTAATAAATTTGCTGGTGTTACAAAGTTGATAGGGAGAGCTTACTGAATGAATGAAAAATGAAAGAATGACTATTTATGAAGTGTTTAAGTGAGAAGCATTGTACTAAGCACTAAATACAAATACAAAAGTAGAAACAGTCTAGACTAGAAGAGCATCAAGATTTAAATTTCTACTTATTAGACTCAATGAAATCTGATTAGATGAAATTTAATTAGAAAAAATGTAAATTCTTACACTTGGATTCCCCAAATCAAATGTGCAAGTTCAGGACAGGTGAAGCTTTCACTAGTGTTAAATAGATCTGGATATGCTGAGATTTGTGGCTTACAAACTCAACATTGGCCATTAGTGTGATGTGTTATTCAAAAACACTAAAGTACCATTTGGGCAGAGCTGGGGATGGAGAAGATTCAAGATTTCTTCAACTTGGGAACTTCTTGATGTGAAAAATCAGACTCCAGAGGTGGACTGGTAAATCATTTGCAATTTTAAGTCTTTGAGAATTGCCTGGCAGCAAAGATAATTTAAATGGCTTTTCTATGACCACATAGGCATTATAGATGGCATGAAGATATGAGTAGTTTTCAGAACAGGGTTGATTAGAATTATTCTACACACTGGTCTTATGAGATTACATTAGGAGTATTGTGTCTACTTCTGGACATCAGAGTTTCAGCAAGATTTAGTCAAATCAGAGTGGAACCAAGCATAAGGGCAACAAAATGGTTAGGGGAACAGAGGGCCCATCAAAAAAAATTGGTGGAAAAAATGAATATTTTTAGTCAAGAGAGGAGAAGATTAAGTTCAGGGCAGGGAGGGGATTGATAACCATATTTAAGTATTTGAAAATTGTTCTGTAGAAATCAGACAGGGTAGAGCATGGAGAAATGGGTAGAAATTCTGGAGGGGCTTATTTTGAGTAAATAAAAAGAAAAAAAGACCTAGCAAGTAGTGTGAACTGCTTCATGAGGTAATGGGATCCTCATGACTGGAGGTTCTCTCTACTGTAGGCTGGATTCCTATTCAAATATTCGCTGGCATCTATGGTCCCTTCTCACTCTGAGATTCTGCAATTCTTGGTAATATAATCAAAATTAATTGGATACAATCTCTTACACAATCTCCTATGATCTGTTATTTGACTGTATGTTTCCCAGTCTTCTATTAAAATACTACTTCTATGACTCATCATGGGCATGGAGGGGACCCTGGGCTCTTTATTGATATACCAGTGGAACACATCAAACCTGACAAAAATGGAAAGGTCTAAGGTACAGACCTGGTGGTGTACTGTGTGTCTCATCAAAAAGCCAATCTAGCTGTGTTCTGAAACACACACCACCAAAAGGTTGGCAGTTGGTAAGTTTCAGTGACTGTGTTTTTTTTCCCATCATCAGTAATTCATGAAGATTGTCTTCTAAGGCATACAGTAGTTTCAGACTGCATTAGCAAAGAGAATACTCACACCAGTGGAAATATAGATCCCTGGGCACTCATAGTCAATAGATTTAAGTACTAATTATTTTTAGTCTTAAAACAAAACAAACAAACATACAACTAAAGAAAGGTTCTGTGCTGTTTTAGGAAATAGTGTTAGGAAAAATGATAACTTCTGATGTCCTCTTTCTCTGTTCAAGTGAGTGTAAGAAACTCAGATTTAGAACAGTGCCTAGCATGATAGGTGTTTATTGATTGATTAATTTAGAAAAAGAAGTAGCATCTCATAGAAACTTATAGTGAGTCAAATCTAGGGTTTGTTGGTAGAGGAATTAAGACCTTGGGCAATTATGGGTACCCAAAGTACCCTATAGCCCATATTATTTTTTCCAGACATCTTAGGAATTCTACATCCTGCTGTCACTCTGATCTTAGGTAGGACCCATGGTTTTATTTACCATCATTTACACTTCCCACTGAAGTACCCCAAGCAGATCACTGTACCTCATCCTATAGGCAGAGTGATCATGCTCCACTTTCTGGGGCAATTCTCATAGTGCTTAGTGCTATGTCAAAGAATCAAAACTGCAGTATACTGCAGTATTACTTTTGTCCAGCTGCTTTTTTATTATTTGCTCTGAGGGATAGTTTGCTGGGCAAGGAAGGAGCAAAAGACTGAAATTTTTAAATTTTGTTTAAAAAGAACAAAATTGTTATTTTTTTAAATTTTAAAAATTTGTAAATTTTGAGAAAAAGAAAAGAAATCAATAAGATAATTTTAAAATTAAAAGATAAGTCAAGTTACAGGTCACCCAAAAGTCATTGGAGATGTTCATGATAGCCATGAGCAGGTTATAACACCTCAACAAGGGAGAATTACATAGGCCACATAGTATAAATGATGTTATCAGACAGATGTAGGAAAATTCTACCTTGGCTGATAAGGTCTAAGCTATCCAACGTCAAGGGTAGGGAATATGTCATGGGTGGTAAAAATAAGCGTGGTTTAGTCACTGAGATGTAAGCCCTTATGCAATCATTTAATCAATCAATCTACAAGTGTTTATAAAGAACCTTTTTGCTAAGTACTGGGGATACAAAGACCAAAATTGAAATATACGTCCTTCCTTCAAGGAGCTTACATTCTACGTAAGGGGAGACAACATGTTGATATGTGAGTGTATGGGTGCGTGTGTATGTATATGTATACATATATGTAAATGTGTATATATGTATGTATAGGCACATATATGCATGTATATACTCATGTGTGTATATATGTATACATATATTTTGTACTGATACGTATATGCATGTAACTACCTATGTACATATATGAACAGATAGGGGATAGGAACTAGATCTGTGACTTTATTGTACAGGAAACTCTCCTCATGCAGCTTGACACATTCTTTACCAGGCACAGTCTTAGAAAGCTGCCATGACCACTGAATTTAAGTGACTTACCTATGGTTACACAGTCAGTACATATCAGAGGCAGGATTTAAAATCATGTCTTCTTGGCTCCAAGGTCAGTTTTCTATCCACTATCCCAAGTTGTCTCCATATGTGAAAGGAAGGAAGGAGGGAAGGAAGGAAGGAAGGAAGGAAGACAAGGAACTTTGGGAGGGTGGGCACGAGCAGTTGGAAGGGAAAAGAGTAATTAGGAAAAGCTTCCCATAGAACTTTTTACCTTTTTGTCTTGGACCCTTTGAGCAAGGGGTGTTTAGAACAGGTATTTTTAACCTGTTTGGTATCATAGACCCATTTTGGCAGTCTAGTGAAGCCTATGGCACTTTACTTAGAATAGAATTTTGAAATAATTGAAGAAAGTGCCAAATGCCAGTTGGAGGTGAGTGAAAATAAAGATGTAATTTTCTCTTCTCTAAGTTCACAGACCCCTCCCTATCCCAAGTTAAGAACTTTTGAAAAGATGATGGTAACTGAAAGCTGTATTTTAACAACTGATAAGTGGTCAAAGGATATGAAGAAATCCAAGTTATCAATAATCATATGAAAAATGCTCCAACTCACTAATAACTAGAAGTATTTAAATTAAAAAAACCTTTGAGGTTCTGCCTCACACCCATCAGATTGCCAAAGCTGACAAAAGAGAAAAATGACAAATGTTGGGAAAACAGGCATATTAATGCATTATTGGCAGAGTTATGAATTGGTACAGCAATTGAAAAGCACTTTGGAATTTTGCCCCCAAAATTATTAAACTGAACCCAGCTATGCTACTACTAAGCATATACTTCAATGAGCTCAAAGAAAGAAGAAAAGGACTCATATGTGCAAAAAAATGTTTATAGTATGTTTGTATTAACAAAGAACTGGGAAGGGAAGGAGTGCCCATCAGTTGGGGATCAGATGAAAAAATTAGGGTATATTAATGTAATGGAATAACTTAGTGTTTAGCACAGTGCCTGGCACTGCACGAGAAACCTTTATTGTTTGAGTGATTGATGCAATACTATTGCAACGTAAGAAGTGCTAAGAGGGATGGTTTTAGTGAAATCTAGGCAAACTTCTGTGAACTGATGCAGAGCAAAGTGAGCAAAACAAGGACAGTTTCTGTTTACAGTAATAACCACAGATTGCAAGTTTGGTTTCAAAGACAACTTTGAAAGCCTTAAGAACTCTGAGCAATTCAGTGATGAATATAAATCTGGAAGACTTATGAAAACATGCTGCCCACCTCCTGACGGAGAGGGCATGAATTTCCCTTCTCTACTGTGCCCATATTGTAGATACCACCAGAGGTCAGCCCTCCCCTCTTCCCATCTATCTGGCTTCCCCTGAGTTAAGCATAGGACTGTCCCTACAAGAGTTGAATATGCATAGTTCACAGGTTGAGCCAACATGATTTGGGAATGGATGCCATGTTTCTTTCTGAGGCATTGGATCAGGATTGAGTATTAGGGATACCTTAACTCTTAAGAATAATTCACAGATGAATTTTGGCAGCTCTATAAGAAATTGACCCAGGAGCACTTACCTCAATCTATAGTCAAAAGACACCGGAAATAGTTGGCTAATTTACGTTGGATCCTTTGATCTGTCAGAGCTGCTAGATAAGCCAGTTGATAGCCTCTACTTCAAGGGAGTTTTCAAAAATTCTTCAGATCTCCTGAATGTAACCACTAGACTTTTGGCAGGCAGTGGGGCACCTTCGCTTATACTGGGGGTGGTCCAGCAGGCTCCTTGACCTAATAATTAAAACTAAAGAAGCTTTAACTTAGCTTTTTTGTATTCAGCATCAAGTATAGCCTGATTTGGACAATAATTCAATAAGTACTTATAATGTGACTATTTATTTGCGAAGGACTTTTCTATGTGCTGGATATACAAAAATAAAAATATAAAACAATCCTTGCCTTCAATGAGTTTCCATTCTATTAGAATACTGAAACTGTATAACATTATAATAGAATGTAAAAATGCTTGAAAGGTCTTCAGTTTTCTACCATTATTTAGCAGAGAGACTGAGGGCAAGGAAGCTGTTCTAATTCATGGAATCTTGGGATTATAGATTTTCAGCTAGAAGTGACCTTGGAATAAACTAAGGTGCAGGAGTTAACTGACTTGATTGAAATCACATAGCTAACGTGTCTGCGGCAGGAGTCAGAGCCAGGTCTTCTTGACCCTAAGTCCATTGCTCTATCCACTATACTGTATTTCCAAGCCAATTTGTTCTCTTACAAACTGTAACAAATGTGAGCATGTGACCCAAGAGGGTTGTTTTCTCTCTGTAAGAGTGAAGACCCATTCCTACATCCTGATAATTGCTAGCCAAACTTTGAGGGTCATTGTCTGATTTTCTATGCCTGCAAATTTGACGAAAAATGAATTTTCAGAATAGGAACTAGAATTTCAGGACTTGTGGGATACATCTGTATAAGATAATGGTACACAGCAGCAAGGAAAGTGGGGACAGGTAGAGGAGTTCATCTGAGAGGTACTACCTACAGACAAGGAAGTAGGTGCTTTTGGGTGAATGTGCCTGAGGAGGACTCAAGAAAATTATGGTTATAAGGAGCTATAGGCTAGATTAGAAATAGGCTGCCATAGGAGGCATAGATTTCTGAAATGCCTGAGAAACTGGAATGTGAGGAGGGGACTAAGAGACAATTCCTGAGGGTGAGCTGAGAAAACCACAGTCAGAAGAGCCATCCAAAGCATAATGTGGGGTGGGCAGTATTTGGGGACAAAAGCCAAGATGGAGACAAGTGCTGCCAGATGGTTTGCTTGTTTCAAAGCTAAGCTGTGAGTCTTTCTTCATGCTTGTGCCCCTGAGCCCTGGCAAGACTCTCAAAGGCATATACAACATGATAGGAAATGGATAGGATTGAACTCAAGCTTGAACTGCCAGGTGGCTTGGCTTTCCAGGAACCCAGTGTTTTCCACACTTTTAGTTTCCCTCAATGTCTGGATCCCTTAATCCCCTGTGAGCTATTCCAAAGGCTGAGAGGAAGTGGTCAGTCTGGCTCCCCTTTCTGCTAAGAGGAAGCTTCTACAGGGTCATGTAGTGTGTTGAGCAGACAGTCTATCTCTCTGTCTATTTCTGAGTTTTACCCCTTTCTGATTATTAGTAGTTTGGTTTTTGTGCCAGTCCCATTTACATTGATTCTTCCATCTGTATCCCTACAGTTTCTATTTTTATTTCTCTGCTGCCAGTGCCTTTCTTGGGATGATATCCCAGCTCCCTCTCCTGTCTTTGGCATGCTGTAGATATTATTCAGCACCTGACCACGAACCCCCCCACCTCCCACTGCATAGCCTGGCATAGTTAGGATGAGAACAGTTTTCTACCAGAATTTAAAGATAGGCTCATGGTATGGTGAAAGAAGTCCTAGATTTGGAGACAGAAGACCTCAGTTTGAATTCTAGGGATACTTGCTGACTTTACAAATCTTTGGGAAAGTCATTTAACATTTCTGTGACTCAATATGCCTACCAATATGTAGTACCTGCAAGCACATTGTCTCACTCATGAGACCCTCCTCAAAGTGACGCTTAAGTTTAAGGTATGCTGTGGGTCTGTGTACACTAAAAACATAACTCATGGTGACTATAGGTCAATTTGCTTTTACTAATTGGTCAAAGTATGCAACAAATTTAATAAAAGAGATTAGCTGTTGCTGTTGTGTTCATCCTTCATTGCCGTAGAAGACCATGCCATCAGAGAAATGATGACATGACTTGCACTTGACTTTGTTTTGAGGGAGGGAGGGCTGTGCAGGTCACCAGCCTCACTTCTCCTCCAGAGCCATCTGAATCCAGTGACCAGATATTCATCAGGATGACTGGAGATGACTCAGGAATCAATAGGAGACCTGGGCCTCTTTAGGCCAAAGTCTATTCAGAAACTCACTTAGGGTGAGGTAATGCCCATTCAGTGAATAGAACTCTTTAAGAAGTAGCCAGAGAATGGCTCCTTTTAGTGAGATATAGAAAAAATGACATCAGGCTGGGAAGGGAACAATTTCTCATAAACCTATAGCACCCTCTTCCTTCCTCCTTCCCTTACATCACATACTGAAGCACTAGCTCTGGAATCAGAAATACTGGGTTCAGAGCCCTCTTCTGACATTTGTTACTTACATGATTTCGGCCAAGTCATGGAACTATTCTTGACTTTGATTTCCTCATCTGTAAAATGAGAGTAAGACTGGATGGTTCTTTCCAGTTCTGGATATATAGTCCTATGATTTATGGATAGAGAGAAGCACTGGCTGGCTTTGTGATCTCAGGGATACAGAAAACTCTTAAGTAAGGAAATTCTTTCTATTGATATAGGTAAGCGTCTTCTCTGAGACTCAGGGAATTTCCTAAAGTACTGAGATATCAAGTGACTTATGCAGAGTCACAAAGCCAATATAGGTCAGAAGCAGAACAGGAACTCAGGCTAGTTTCAAGGCTTACTCTCTATCACATACATCACACAGTCTCTTTTGATCCTGGATCCTGTGAAAATCTTAAGTAGAAATGAATATACACAACACTGCACATAGAAGGATGCAAACAAAGGGAACACATGGTTCATGTCTCCAGGTCTCCGGGTCCACCAGTATGTTCTAGTGATGGCATCATTTGACTTTCTGCTGAGCTTGGCTGCTAGACATCCATCATGTCTCTGTTTATTCTTACTAATTTCTCTCTTTTCTGAGCTGTTCTCATGGATGCTATCTATTTGGACTCAGTTGTAATATTTAGATAAAATATTATATCTTTTCCATAGGAGGAGGAATTAGCTCTGCCATAACTGCTTTGAGATAATAATCCAACACCACCCCCCCCCCCAAAAAAAACCTAACAAAGTCTGGCTAGCACATTCTAGGGAAAAAGTGGCTTTCACCCAAATAGGAAGAAGGACTACCAATTCCCAGAATCTTAACTTCAGGGACTAAGACTTCATGGAACATAAAGTATCTAAATTAGAGTTCATAGGCATTTAGTCTGTCTTTTTAACTGATTTCTTCCTGGTAGTAGGATCAATGTCCTTGCACTGAGTTTCTATCTAATTTAGGATTAGAAAGTCCCTCTGAACAGTTCCTGATTTTCAACCTGCATTCTTTCCTAAAGTCATTGGAAGAGCTATATTATTGCCCACTGCCAAAATGCAAAGAGTCTGAGACATTTTGATTTCCCTTAGTCCTAAAGGTATTTTCTGGGTTTGCCATAAACATGAAGGCTTTTTGAAAAAGTAGATAGAGTCACCATAAGGCTCTGCCTCAAATCTTTTGTTCTAAACCCTTACTTTTCATATATAAAACAACTAGAAATAAAATATCAGGCTTTGGGCTGGGCTACCCTGCATATAAAATGGACCTAACAACATTTGTACTATCTACCAAACAGAACTGTTGTGAAGAAATCACCTTATGAATCTTAAAGTGTTATATAGGAGCTAAGATGGCAAATGAAAGGCAACCCAGCTCAACTCCCTCCACATTCTGCTTCAAACATCTTTATAATAACATTTCAAATAAAATTTTGAAGCCACAGGGCCAACAAAAGGTCCAGGTGAGACATTTTTTCTAGCCTAAGAACATTTAGGAGATCAGCAGGAGAAGTTTGTGATGCTGGTATGGAGGCCTGCCCAGAGCCTACACAAGTGGTGGCAGCAGCAATGGCTATGGCAGTAGCAACTTTGGGAACTCTCAGTCCAGAGATGGTAAGGGGGTAGAAAAGCTAGTCAGAAAGAGATTATAGGGAAAATTTTGCCAGCACTGGACACAAATGGACCTGATTGACAATTCTATTGCCCATACATAGTTCTGGATCACAGTTCCAGGGCAGAGAAGAGACCTGGGGGTTGGTCACAAGGGACCAGGGGCCTTAGCCATAGTTCCAAAGAAAAGAGGAGCAGTAATGCTTGTGACTACAGGAGACTAGGAGCTCTTCCTGGGTGTGTGTGTGTTTGTCTTTCATTGACAAAGAAAACCATGCCATTAGAGAAATGATGACATGACTTGCGCTTGACTTTGTTTTGAGTGAGGGAGGGCTGTGCAGGTCACCAGCCTCACTTCTCCTCCAGAGCCATCTGAATCCAGTGACCAACATTCATCAGGATGACTGGAGATGACCCAGGATGAGGCAGTTGGGGTTAAGTGACTTGTCCAAGGTCACACAGCTAGTGAGTGTCAAGTGTCTGAGGCAAGATTTGAACTCAGGTCCTCCTGATTCCTGCACTGGTGCCCTATCCACTGCATCACCTAGCTGTCCCTCTTCCTGGGTAAAGACTAAAGAATAGATCAAGAGAACTGTGATGTACCTCTCTCACATTACACCTCTTTGGAAGCACTAAAAACTTACAGACCCCCCAAAACAGTTCTAAAAACAGCTGCACACACAAAATTTTAAAGCTTTGGATAATGCCTCTTCACCCCAGGTTAGCAGAGTTGAACTTTAACATAAAGTTCAAAGTCAACAAATAGGTTAGAAAAATGAGCAAAGAACATTAAAAAAAAAAAGAATTTGAACACGAAAAGCTACTACAGTGGCAGAAAAGACAAAGGCATAAACTCTGAAGAAGACAACAATATGCAAACAGTTACAAACAAGACATCAGAAAAAAAATACTAATTGGACCCAAGCCCAACAAGAATTCCTGAAAGAGTTAAGGAAGAGATATGAGTGACAGAGGAACAATTGAGAAAAGAAAAGAGTGATGCAAGAAAATTACAAAAGAGACAGAAAATATACAGTATAAAAAAACCTTAAAAAACAGAATTGACCTGATAGCCAGAGGCACAAAATTTCTCTGAAGAAAACAACTCCTTAAAAAGTAGAAAAGGCCAAATAAAAAAAAGGAGGTACAAAAATTCACTGGAGAAAAGAGCTCCTTAAAATTAGAATTGGATAAGTGTAAGTTAATGACTCCATAAGACATCAAGAAACAATAAAATAAAGTCAAAAGAATAAAAAAATAAAACAAAATGCAAAATTTCTCATTAAAAACCTGCCCTGAAAAATAAAACAAGGAAAATAATTTAAGAAGTACTGAACTACCTGAAAGCCACGATCAAAGAAGGAGCCTACACACATTTGAAGAAATTATCGAGGGAAATTGCCTGATATCTTTGATCCAGAGGGTAACATTGACTTGGAAAGAATTCACAAACACCTCCTGAAAGAAATCCCAAAATTAAAACTCCCAGGAATATTATAGCCAAACTCCAGAGCTCCCAGGGTCAAAGAGGAAATATTTCAAGTAGCCAGAAAGAAACAACTCAAATACTGTAGAGCCACAATGAGGGTCACAGAAGATATAGCAATTGCCATGATGAAGGAGCAGAAAGCTTAAAATGCAATATTCCAGAGGGCAAATGAGCTAGGATTACAACCAAAAATCACCTACCCAGCAAAACTGAATATATCCTTTGGGGTGGGAGAGAGGGGCAAATGGACATTGAATGAAATAGAGGACTTTCAAACATTCCTGATGAAAACACCAGAGCTGAATAGAAAATGTGACATTCAAATACAAGACTCAAGAGAATAAAAAGACAAACATAAAAGAGTCTCAATAAGGGTCTCAATAATGTTAAACTGCTTATATTCCTCTATGAAAGGATGATACATGTAACTCCTAAGATCTTTATCATTATTAGGGCAGTTAAAAGAAGTTTATATAGACAGAGGGTATAGATGTGAACTGATTACATTGGAAAAATCTTCAGTAAAAGTGAAGGGGTGAGAAAGAGGGATACACGCTGGAAGAAAGAGGAAGGTGGAGATTAAAGAGAAGTTTTCTTTTTTTTCCCACAGAAAAGAGAAATGCAAAAAAGAGCTTTTATAGTAGAGGGGGAGATGAGGAGAGTGAAAGGCAATGATTAAACCTCACTCTCTTCATATTGGTTCAAAGAGTAAAGAATATATACAGATAGACAGACAGACAGACAGACAGACAGACAGACAGACAGACAGACAGACAGACAGACAGATAGATAGATAGATAGATAGATAGATAGATAGATAGATAGATAGATAGATATAGATAAATAGATGGATAGATGGATGGATAGATACACGGATAGATAGACAGATAGACAGATAGATAGATAGATAGATGATAGATAGATGTGTCTGTGTATGTATTAAGTTGTATAAATATGTATAAAAATGTAATTTACCCAATAGGGAAATAAAAGGATTAGGGCATAAGAGAAAGGGGAGAGGGAGATGATAAAAAGGAACACAGATTAAAGGAGGCAGTGATTAGAAGCAAAATAGACTTTGAAGTGAGACTGGTTAAAAAAGAGATGAAATAGAAGAAAATGGGATGGAGGGGAAAGTAGAGTTAAGCATCACAATTATGGATGTGAATGGGGATGAGCTGACCCATAAAATCAAAGTGGATAGCAGAATGGATTAGAAACCAGAATCCAAGAATATGTTGTTTACAAGAGACACACAAAGGAAACACAGAAAGAGAATTAAAATAAAGGGTTGGAATAGAATCTAATATCCTTCAGTTTAATTTTTAAAAAAAAGGTAGAAGTAGCAGTCATCATCTCAGACAAAGCAAAAGTCAACAGTCCTAATTAAAAGCAAAAAGCAGGAAAACTACGTTATGCTAAAAGGTGTCATAGATAATGAAGTAATATCAAAAACTCAAATATATATTGACTATAGAACTGAGTCAAATGTATAAAAATAAGAACCATTCCCCAGTTGATAAATGGTCAAAGAATATTAACAGGCAATTTTCAGAAGAAATCAAAGCTCTTTATGGTCATATAAAAAAATGCTCTAAATCACTTTTGGTTAAATAAAGGTAAATTAAAACAGCTCTGAGATACCACCTCACACCTATCAGAAATGGAAAATGTTGAAGGGGATGAGGGAAAAATTAGGTACACTAATGAACTGTTGGTGGAGTAGTAAACTGTTTCAACCATTTTGGAGAACAACTTGAAATGAGGCCCAAAGGTCTATAAAACTATGTGACCCAGAAATACCACTACTAGGTCTGTATCTCAAAGAGATCGAAGGAAAAACAAAAGGACCTATATGTACAAAAATATTTAAAACAACTCTTTTTTTCAGTGGCAAAGAATTGGAAATCAAGGGGATGTTCACCAGTAAGGAAATGGCTGAACAAGTTGTAGCCTGACTGTTATGGGAATTGGCAAGGGTGGAGTGGTTTAGAAAATATGGCAAGACCCATATGAACTAATGTAAAGTCAAGTAAGAAAAACTGGGAAATCATTGTGCACAGTAACAGCAATCTTCTGGTGGTGATCAGCTGTGAAAGACTTGGCTACTCTGATCAACACAATGATGCAAGACAGTTCCAAATGACTCATGATGAAAAGAATGCTATCCACCTCCAGAGAGAGAGCTGATGAACTTTAAGTGCAAGTTGAAGTGCAATTTTCTCACTTTCTTTATTTTCTTGCTAGTTTTGAAATATGGCTGATGTGGAAATATGTTTTACATGATTTCACATATATAACTGATATCATTTCAGTAAGTGAGGGAGAGGATGAGAGGGAGAAAGAGAATTTGGAACTCAAAATGTGAAGAGAGAAGGATATTAAAAAATTAATAATATTTTTAAATAATATATTTTATTGTATATAAATATGAATAATGTATATATATTATTATGTGAATAATGTCTACTTAAACTCCTTTAAACTTCCCTAATAATGATAAAATTCTTAGAAGTTACATGTATCATCCTCTCATAGAGGAATATAAGCAGTTTAATGTTACTGAGACTTTTATGTTTACTTTTTTATTCTTCTCTTGAGTCTTGTGTTTGAATATCAAATTTTCTATTCATATTTATATAATTTATTTATATTCATTCACATAATTATATATATAATTGTGTAATTTCATATATATATATATATATATATATATATATATATATATATATATATATATATGAATGTGACCTGCCATCATTGCTAAAGAACTGATTGGACAAAGATCTCAGAAAACTTTCCTCTACTTTGGGCAGTGTTAGTTCCACTGAGGGGATTGAGTGGATTTGATTTTCCCGTCCTAGGAATACTCCACATTTTCATGGTGGTGTATTATTTTTCCAAGGCCATGCCATTTCATTCCATGTAAAAAGCACCTTTTGACTATAGTGACAGAAGAGAAACAAGGTTCCACAAACTGCTAATTGACAAAGAAACAGATAAAAGGCCACTTTTCATGCATCAGTTTGACAGGAAATCCAAAAAGATATTGGATATAAAGCTTTGGTTAATAACTATGTGCTATCATTAGATAAACAAACACATAGAGTACACAAAACCAGGTATTAAGTGATGCCTGCTACATCTTCCATCTCCAGCAGATTGGGCTCATGGCTTAATTTTTTAACTATATCCAGAAGTGTGCTGAAGCCACCTTGAATGGATCTAGAGATCCAATTGGTAAATTTTCAGTTTGAACATTTATGCCTTAGACATTTGCAAATGCTATAAACCAAGGCTTGGCTTATTGTTTTGTTGATTGTTTGGACTTATGGAAGGGATGAAGAAAATATTAGTGGTATCAATTAAACTTAAACATGTGTTGTGAATGCATGTTTGTTTTTTCTGGAGAGCCAATTGTTAACATTTACCAGCACACCCCAGATATATCACATATTTATTCATTCATGCCTTATTTATGTTTAGTGGATGCACCAAGATCAAGTCTGATGGTGACCTTATATAAGTACCTAGAATAAGTACAAGAAGACAGGGTACTGAGAGATTTAACTCTAAAAGCAATACAAGAAACAAAAGAATTGGACTAAAACTGAGTATGCCCCTAAAGAGTCCTACTTGGATCATTTTCACTTTTCCATGTAGAGGTGCCAGAGATTAGACACGTAAACCCAAATGTTGAGTGAATGACAGTTACCACGTAAGAAGTTGCCCTAAGACTTTTGGAACACCTAGCACATAAAGCCAGGTGTCTCTGTGAAATTCGTTAAGACAAAAACATGAGTTTAAGAATTTAATAGCCAGGGAAATGGAATATAAACTATGGGGAATTCTGTATTTTACAAAGCAATAGAATCAATAGATTTTCATTGGAAGGGCTATGGACTGGAGGACCACCATTGAATAATAATAGTATAGAGTTAGAGCTGAAGATCTTGAACAGCATCCTGATAAAGAAATTGACGCCTAGAGATGTAGATTTTACCAATAGTTAGCTGCCTACCATCAATGGCATTCAGAATAGAGGGAGAGCTTTTGGTAGTACTATACAATTGACAACTGGCATATGCAGTTGTGAGGACATTCCAAATATGGATAACAAAACCAGGTGTGCTTAATGAGACTTATGTTCTACCACATCTGACTGCTCAGAAGAGGGTACTAACAAATACACTAGTATGGGAAGAATGCTAATATGCAGGCAGAAAGTGGGGGAGAGAAGCAGCAGCTGTAGTCATGCAGTAGGGATGAATTCTTAGCAGTGATTCTTCCAGGGAGTCAATGAACCTCTAAGAATCTACAAGCACACCTTGACATTGGCGAGTTGATTCTGGCTCATTGCCTCTGCTTAGGTTGAAGGAATTTATTGTTGCATGAAACATTGTTAGGCTTTGCTCTTCACAAGCTTATAGAACATGTGACCCAGGGAACTCCTCACTGGCAGGGTTGAGATGATGCCCTGTATTTTCTCATTTCATGAGTTGCTGTCTCTCCCTGGGACCCTGCCCATTCATATCTGAATCTGGAGCAAGGTCCCATTTCTGTTCTCAAGGGATCATAGAACTCTGAATAGGGGAATCTGTTGGTCTGTGGACAACAAAAACACAGGAAATTTGTCTTAGTCAACCTGATTATGAGGCCTAGTGTCAATTGTATTGGCCTGGCCATAGAGTAGGCTAAATCAATTCTTTTCCAAACATAGATCTATGTTCACCCTACATCTGTTCTTGGACTCATTCACTTCATAATCTAATTAAATTCAATATACAACTATTAAGTGTTTAACATGCTACTGTGCTATGCACAAGAACATAAGGGGAAAGTCACAATCTAGATTTTAATGATGGAGAAACTTCTCCCTTCACACCATCCTTGTGCCCAGTCATAAAGAAAGAACTTTGAATCAAACCATGAAATGGGGACACTGTACCTCACTTTATCCTGCATATATAAAAATTCCTTGAAGTTCTACAGCTTTTTAAAAATTATTCCCAAACCTTCCCCTGTTCAATCAATAGTCGATCAATAAACATTCATCAAGCACCTACTATGTGCTAGGTAACATACTAATTCAGCAAATCTTTATTAATCACCTACTAAGAGGAAAGCACAGAAAATTATTGTGTGTGTGTGTGTGTAATGTAAAGAACAGGATAGAGAGGAAGATTTCATGTCTGTCTCTTCAGAAGCTCACAACCAAAATGAACTTCTGTGAAATCAATGAGCTTTGTTTCAAGAGATGGGGAAAAGTTGAGGTGAAGTGAATGAGAAAATGCAAAATATTCTTTCTCATACATCTAGAATTTCCAGAAGATCTCAGAATCACAGAAAATAGAAGTTGGAAGAGACCTTGATCCCACCTACCCATCTTGTAAAAAGAACATGGGGGGGTAACTGATGGATGAGGAAAAGGTTTTAGTTTTAGTTCAGGTGGAGTTTACCTTGTTGGCAGCAATGTAGAGGCAATGCTCCTTGTTAGGGTAATTGTTGGACTGGATTGTCTTCAAGGTTGCTCCTAATAGTTAGAGCCTACCAAGGTGGCCAGGAGTGTGGCAGCAGGTTTTGGATCTTGTCACCTGAAGCACTCCAGTGAAAGATGAATGGCCCCTATTAATGACTTCATAAAGCAGATTGATTGTTAACCAAGGATTGGTTAGACCTGATGGTTTCTGAGATTCCTTCTAACTATGAGATTCTATAAGATTCATCCAGCCTTAGAGTTTACCACAATATGGTAGGACTTAATTCTTCCCACCTGAAAACTTTTCTTCTTTGAAACTTTTGCCTCTTGTTCTAAGTTCTGCTTCTTGGGATCATGTAGAACTAGTCTAGTCCCTCTGGTAGGAATGAATTCTCCATTTCTGTGTTGACATCTAGAACAAGTCTGGATCCTGTGTCCAGTGATGTTATGAGACTCATCTGAGATCATGGATTATATCAAATATGAATATCAAATGAAATGATGGCACTTTGTAAACCTTAAAGCACTATATAAACACCACATCATCATCATCATCATCATCATTATCATCATCATCATCATCATCATCATCATCATCATCATCATCATCATCAATCTTAAAGTTAATAAGTCATGTGCGTGTATGCATCTGCATCACTGAAATTTTGTTTCCAGCTTCTACCTTCCAAATCCTTTGGGTCTTATCAAGTAAACAAATCCAAAGAAGCACAAAAACTAAAGTTCCTTCTGCCTTTACTCTTGTATTTGTGGCCAGCAATAAACCTAGACTTAGAGCCATTCTGCATAAATCAGAATAAGATATGTGTGAAGGAGAGATTTAAAGGAGTAGGAGAAATCTAAGGATGAGGATGCCATTTCCAGCTTTGAGTGGGTAAGAACAGGGTACATAAGTCTAGAAAGAAGAATGAGGATGAGGATAGGAGATGGTGTATTAACAAAACTAGACAAGATCTTCTAGATTATCTAATTTAAGTTCCTCATTTTATAGATGAAGAAATAAAAGTCTAGTGGGATTCCAATTTACCCAAGGTTGCGCAGGTAGCAGGGTTGGCACACTTATTTACTTAGGTTTTTTTTATTCCAAGTCCAGATGTTAACACTGAACCAACTCAACTGGAGTTGGACCTTGAAGAGAAGACTTTGAGCAGGGAGATAGTGGACTAAAAGGGGAGATGTTGTTGTTGCTCAGTCATTCTTAGTAGCGTTCAATTCTTTGTGTACCCATTTAAGGTTTTCTTGGCAAAGATATAGAGTAGTTTACCCTTTCCTTCTCCAGCTCATTTTACAGATGAGTAAAATGAGGCAAACAGGGTTAAGTGACTTGCCCAGGGTCACACAGCTGGTTGAATGTTGTCATGCTTGAAGAAGAACAAAATGACATCACTCTCTTGGGGTAAAGGTATAGGGCGTCCAACTGTGGCTGATCAGACCAATTTGAACTCAGAAGGCTCTACCCAAGTCAGATACAAATAGTTCATGTGAACCTTTTGAGTGGAGATGTCTCTAAATTTGCACACCTCGTGTTTTGCTCAAAGAGCACAGTGCCTTCTTTGATGCATGAATAAGTCTGTAAATGTCTGAGGGCAGATTTGAACATAAGGAGATGTCTTCCTGACTCCAGGCCTGGCACTCCATCCACTCTACCGCCTAGCTTCCCCGAAAATGGTGATAAGAGTTCACTAAAAGACAAACCACCTCCTTTAAAATTTTGCTTTGGGTCAGTCTTAAGTGAAGATCCAGCTCTTTCTCCTAAACTTAAAAATGCTGGATGATTCCTCACAGAGCATGTGGGGTCTCCTGCCCTGGAATATCTCTCTGATATTCCTGTACCCTTCTCCCAGTGGCAAGTTCCTACCAGCACCCTCCATTTAGAGATGAACCCAGGTCAACCATCACTCATTCTCCTCCTGGGCCTCTTCAGACTTCATCACCATGACTCAGCTACCTTCTCACCCTGGACCTTTCCTTAGTTCCTGAAACCTCCTCATCCTGAAACATCCTTCTACCATGTCTCCCATTGGTGAGTTACTTCTAGGGGTCTCTATTTTGGGAAATGGCCCAGAGTAACTATGCTTTATTCTCCTCCTGGCTGTGCTTTTATCTCTGGACTAGACTATCATGGCCTCACACAGGTACCTTGTGTTCCCATGCCTACCCATTTTCATCTCTCTTTCATGTATTGACTTTTCTTCTCCCCTTAGAATAGAAGTTGCTTGAGAAGAGAGATTGTCTCTTTTTGTTTATAACCCCATTGCTTTAGCACAGTCCCTAACACATGCTGCCTAAGAAATGTGGGTTTGCCTGCTTGTGGATGGCTCGGGAAACATAAATCCTCAATCTCTTTGTCCAATAGTCTTTACCATTTCATCCTAATATCATTCCTTACACCCATCAAACTCATGGAACTGGTACAGGGTGTTTCCCAGAAGACTCTGTGTGTATGTGTGTGTGTGTGTGTGTGTGTGTGTGTGTGTGCGCGCGCACACGCGCGCATGTGTGTGTTCTGAGAGAGGGAAGATGAAAAGACCCCCACTCCCATTCACAGCCAAGATACCATATTTCCCAAATCTGCACATTGGCCCATCTCTCCTAATGAGTTTTTTGCTGTCTAACTCTTCAGGGGCTTTAATGAGCAAATCTGATAAGCCCCTCCACTAATGTCTTGGATGGGAAGCTGAGATTTGCACAGCAACAGAAGGGTGGTAAGAGAACTGGCTGGCTGGGAAGAGGGGGGAGGGAGGAGGAAGGAAGCTTTTTGAGAAACAACCCAAACCTTTTGCAGTCACCAGAAACATCCAGGAGCTCAGAGGGAAGACAGCCCCTCCTACGCTGTAGTTTCATTAGTGAAAAATTAAGGAAAGCCATTCCACCCCCTTGTCATGAGGGAGGCTTAATTACTCTAATAAAGCCTTTTGATGACCCTTTGGAGGCCTCTCCTGCTTGGATTTGGGGTCTGTCATGAGGCTGTAATCTGTGGCAAGCAGCTGGTGCATCCATGGATGGTTTTAATTGAGCAGGTTTATTTTGGGGTTATGTTTGTGTGTGTGTATGTGTGTGTGTGTGTTTGTGTGTGTGCTTGTGTTCCTATGCTCATTAAGGATAGTTTTTCTAGCTGCTTGGTAGCTAACTATAGTTGGTGTCAGAGTAATTAACCAAGCTGGCTAAACTTTATTCACAACCTGACAGAGTACACTCCTGGGGTTTATCATTGAGGGAGAGGGGTGGGGGTCACTGATGATTAGGGAGTGTTTTACAGAGCAGTACAGGCAGCCAACAAGTCCTCTCATCTTCAACTTGGAGTCCTTCTGTTGATGTCCCTTGTTCATTCATCCAACTTCCATATTCCATTCCGATCATCTCCATACTTTGTCTCATCAGCCAGGCATGCAAGACCACCCATAATATTATCTCACCTATTAAAGCCCAGTCTCTTTCATCTTACTTACCAGGAGTCTTTAACAAGCATCCTTTACTCCAGCCAGACCTATCTTCCCATCATACCCTGCATAGAACTTTATTCCTATTTGGGCATTTATATCCTCTCTTATGGTTGACTTTCTCTGCCCTTACCATTTTTCTAGCTTCATGTTCTCTGTGATATCTTCCCTGCTTCTCTGGCCCATATTACAAATGTCCATGGGACCTATGAAACATGCTGTATAATTCTAGCAGTGTCTCAGGGACCTCTCTTTGACCCTGTGCTGTTCAGAAAATTTTACTACTGCCTTGGATGAAGACATACAAAGGGATGCTTATCAGATTTGCATATGATACAAAACTGAAAAGGATAAGTTTACTTGTTGAGAGACAGACTTAGGATCCAAAAAGATCTTGCTAGCTCAAAGGAATACCAAGTCACATAATTGAAAGGGACCTGGGGCATCCTCTAGGACAAGCCAAATCCACATTGGTTGTTATTCCATTGTTTCAGTCATGTCCAACTCTTCATGACCCCATTTGGGATTTTCTTGACAAAGATACTAGAGTGGTTTGCCATTTCCTTTTCCAGCTCATCTGCAGGCATCTGAGGCATACAGGGTTAAGTGACTTGCCCAGGATTACACAGCAAGTATGTTTCTGAGGCTAGGTTTGAACTTATGAAGACGAGTTCCTGACTTCAGGCCCAGCATTCTATCTGTTGATTAGAAAGGCTGAAAATAAAGGACCTTTTTACTACAGCCATGTGGCTTAACTAGAGATACCTAAAGACTCCCAACTCTACTCCATGATCAAGTCACCTCAATTGTATCCTTAATAAAAATAAATGTTGAAGTTCTATACTTGGGTCCAAAAAATAAACTTCAAATGTACAAGGTCATTCATTCAAATAAGTACTTATTAAGTACCTAATATGTGCCAGGCACTGTGATAATCTCTGAGGAATACAAAATCAAAAATAAAAAGAACTTACATTCAGAATTCTGTCAGGAGAAATGTTTGTGAATATATGTCCATGCATATATATAAACACATTCATATTCACACATATTACCTGTTACAATGTTACATGTTCATAAATACATATTAAATGTGTGTGTAGTAAATAGATAACAAGGTAATTTTTTTGAATGGGGGAAGATGCTAATTAAGAAGTCCTATAATGTAGAAGGTGGGACTCAGGATGGGAATACCCAAAAGACCTACAATTGACTGCCAGCACCACATAAGTCCAATATGTCATGAAACCCAAATTGCTGAATTAATCTGCATTCAGAGAGGTGCAGAGCTCTTTTGTACCCTGCCCTGGTCAAATCACAATGGAACTATTCTGTTCCACTTGAGACACCTTATTTCAGGACAGTCATTGGCAAACTTGAGTGTATCCAGAGTGGGGGACTAGGATGAGGAAGGGAGTAGAGAGACTGTCAAAGGAGGAAATTTAGTAAAGATTTAGGAAGAATGTGATAGTTGCCATAAAGTATTTGAAAGACTATTAGATGGAAAAGCAATGAGATTTGTTCTGCTTGGGTTCAGAGATCTGAAGTAAAAATAATTGGTGGAAGGAACAGTCAAGTTGTAGCTTGATATAAGGAAAAACTTGCTAAAAATTCAAGCTACTGAAAAGTGGAAAACACTGCTCTAGAAGTATTCAATCAGAGACCTGGGGGACATTTGCCAGATGAGTTGCACGGAATGTTCTTGATCAGGCACTGTTTAGACTAGGTGGTCCTCCCTCCCATCCCTCCCAGATCTGAGATCCTATGATTTCATGATTTGGGATCTTGTCTCATGTCATTCTCCAATCATTTACTATGGATGAATCTTATCTCCTTCATAATACATTTCTTTCTGAATTGTAGGGACCATATTAACATGGTACAAAAGCTTCAGGGCAATGAAAAAATTTTGATTTGAAGTCAGGAGTCCTGTCTTATATCTTATCTGGTACTAGCTATGTAACCCCAGGTCAGTCATTTCACTTTCTTTAACCTCTTTTTCTCATCTATAAAATGGGTGGAAATAATACTTATGGTACTTGCAAAGCATTGTTGGAATTGGATGCAATGATGCATGGGCACAGGGCATGGCATAGACTCTAATTGGATAACCATGTGTCAATGGGATTTTCAAAAATGAAACAAAAAGGGCCCGTGGCCATGGAAGGAAGTTCTTCCTGAATGGTGCCTTGTCTTGATGTGCCTTGCTGATGGTGAAGGGAGTTTTACTTTTTCCTGTTAAAGTAGATATGTGAGATAATATCCATATCTGGGTTTAAGTATGGAACTTATGCCTAGTTATACAGATTAATTTTAGACTGTCAGCTCATTGAGAATAGGGACTAATTTTTGCTTTTTGTTTTATCCCTACTAAACAAGACTGTTCTTGGAGCTTAATAAATACTAGTTGATTCTCTCATTGTGGCTATAAGATGACAGCAGGTGTAGATGAATCTTTCTCTCTTATCCATCTGTAAAGATGGCTGACATATATTTCTCTCTGTATGATCTACTGCACTCCAACCCGGATACCAGGATGCAGGTACAAACCCTTTTGTGTCTATCCTTAGCAACTGTTATTTACTTTGTCCATCTCCTCCCTAACTGTCAGCACTGGTGAATGAAGCAGGGCTGGGGAGGATATTTGAAGAAGTGGGAGCCCCAGCATCTGGGAATATGACCCTTCAGAACAATGCTTGGGTTTAATATAATTGGATGCTTTCTTAATACTCTAATGCTTGCTATTTTAAGTAAATTGATTTGCTTTTACCATATTACAAGGTCTAAATGACTTGTGATGGATGGTTCCAAATGGTTTTTGATGGGTAGGGATAGAGTCAAATACAATATCTGGAATCCAAGTCCTAAGCAGACTCTTGGGGAACCTGATTATGGGGGGCTGCCCACATCCTTATTATATAGGTCGTGTTTTGTAAACCTTAAAATGGCAAATGTGTTCATTGCTGTTATTTTGTTCACAGGACATTTGTGGGAAAACCCATCTGTAATCTTGAAAGGGCATATGAATATTGTTTATTATCACATATGATTAGGTGTAATAAAATAGAAAGAATACTGGTTTTAAGACTGAAACCCAAGACTTATCTAAGCATGACTTAAGAGCTGTGGAACTTTGGCCAGGTCATTTAAATAATCTGTTCCTCAGTTTTCTTATTTGTAAAAAAATGAACTTAACAAAAGGAGCAACAGTACCTATTTCATGGGGTAGTAGTGAGGAAAGTGATTTGTAAAATATAATATACCATGAAATCCAATCAGTCTGTTAAATGCCTACTCTGTGCCAGGAGCTGTTCTAAGTTCTGGGAATACAAAGAAGGTAAATAATAGTCCGTCTCCAAGAGGTTGTAGTCTAATTGGGGAGATAACAGACAAACAACTATGGAAAAACAAGCAATAGCATATTTTGGAAATAATCAATGGAGGGAAGAAGACACTAGAATGAAGGGAGATCTGGGATCTTGTTTTCCTTTGGAAGAGAACTCTAAAGATTAATAATGGCTCCTCTTATCTTGGAGGCGTTTCTGATTCAGAGAGCAAGAGTGAAACAAAGCAGTTAAGAAAAATGCTTTGGCACATTGAACATGAACATTACGTAATATTATTGTGCTCTAAGAAATATGAAACAGATGAGTTCCAAGAAACCTGGGAAGACATGCATGAACTGATGCAGAGTGAAGTAAGTAGAACCTCCGGAACAATTTAGAGTGACTATAATAATATAAAAGAAACTAACTCTGAATGGCTAAGGATTTTTTGTTTTCTTTTCCTCCCCACCCCCAACCTGCATGGATTGGAGGAGGGAAAAAAATACATTTCCATTAATTAAAAAAAAATAAGCAATTAAAAAAATTCTGGTCAATTTGGTGCCTAACCCTGAATCCAGAAGACTAATGATAAAGTATGCTTTCTACTTCTTGGCAGGGAAGTGATGGGCTAAAAGTGCAGAAAGTGCCATCCCTTTTCAGATGTGGCTAACATGTGGATGTGTTTTCCTTAGTCACAATGATTAGCTACAATATATACCTCCTATCGTAGTAAGGGGTGTATATACCAGGAGGGAGCTGGTTAATAGTGATAATGATACAAAAAAGAGAAGAAAATAGAATCAATGAAATGTTTAAAAATATTCATAGGAGACAGGAAGTTCAGAAGGGGATTCAGTCAGGAAAGGGCATTATTATTATTTAATGTGCACTTTAAAAAATAAACTGTGACACAAAGTCATAGCTTTAGATAGAATCTTTCTGTGCTCTTTTTTGTATATGAAATTGCTTACATTTGCTGGTGTTTGTTAAGTTCATAATTTTTGAAAAGATACAGCCCTAGTTGCCCTGTACTAGTTCCATCCCTGTCCATCCATCTCTCAGATCTTGGAATCCCAAGTGCTATATGGTACTAGAAACATGAAAGTGACTTGACACTGACAGACAGCATTCAAAGTCTTTTTTTAAATGAGCTTTTAAAGCAATATCAGCAATTTGTCAGTAAATAGCAACAACAAAAAGTATATGGCAAAAAGAAAAAGTGGGCATAGGATGGGGCCTTAGCAAATTTACAAAGAAATGTGACAGAAGCCAGAAGAATCCAGATGTCGGCCCCAGTGTTTCCTTTGGTGTCAAGGCTCGGTTTTGTTCCTTCAACCTGATGGAGATGAAGATGACTAGCCCGGTCTCCTGTCTACTCTCTTTGAGCGTGGCAGTGTTGTTATTTGATATCTATAGGTCTCTCTTCCCATTTCCCATCTCACCATCAGAGATTGCTAAGCTTTGTGACTCCCAACACAAGTTCCCTTGTGTTCCTCTCTGGAGCAGTGACTGGTACTGAGAGATCATTTTCTCCTTAATGCCATTGCTTTCAACAAGCTGAGGCCTATCTGTTGCCTTATCAGAAGTTGGGGGGCCACCAAGCCACCTACATTTTAAGTGGGGGGCATGGGAACTCAGTAGAAATTTAATTCTCTCCCATTTAGTCAAAGCAGCAACTGTTTTGCAAAACCAGCTCATGTTTTTAAGCAGTTTTCGGGTGTGTTCTTCTCCCTTGCCTCCAGCCCCTTCCCCCAACTTAGATATGGTCCCCAAATGCCTGTGAATTTGTTGACTCGACTTAAACTCACAGTTTCAGTTTCAAAGGGCTGGCTGAAATATTAACTCTGCCTCTTATATCTGAGTATCTGTTCCTAGAGCACTCCAACGGGGCCTCACTTCAACAGATTGCTTTCTCTGAAAGTGTCCTGACTGTCAGAGATTAACTCTTGACAGTGCAATGAAGAATTTCTCCTGGGCAATGTGTAGACCATGGGGGGAATAAAGGGAGGTAGAATGGAGGGAGAGGGAATAGATTTGTCCTGGGAGCTTCCTGTTTTTTTTTTTTATTATTATTTTCCTTCTTACTAAGTCAGACTCCTTGGAGCTTTGTCCTACCATGAAATATCAGGCCCTGCTGCTGATCCTTCTGGGAGCTCTAGACTTTGGGTTTAATTTCCCTTTCCATGAGGGACAAATGAGCTGGAGCCAGCCCACTCTGTGTAATTACAAATGTGCACACGTCCCACCAAGCACTGTGTTCAAAAGAAATATTAAATAGAGACAACAGGGGTGCCTGATGTGAGCAGGGTATCTTGAATCACTCAGGGGCTTCTGGAAAAAGCAGTTCTCACAGGGAGCTTCTAACATTCACTGTTCACCAACTCCAGCAGATGCATCTGTCTCCGGCAACAACAACAGCCGATATCTTGGCGCATTCTCTACAAACAAACAATTGATCTGCATTCAGAGAGAGGGAGAGCTGATTGCTACACAGACATGCATGCACACACACACACATGCAATTCATACAACTCTTCAGCAGTTGGGGAGGGGATCTTACTTAGTAAAGCTTGAGAAAAATAGCTCATCTTAATATAGCGACAATTAACAAGTATTTATTAAATATCTACCTACCTTGTGTAGGGCACTGGAAATGCCAGTAAAAACAGTTTCTGCCTTGAAAGAGCTCACATTTTAGAGGGGGAAACAGCATGTATACCCATAAACATGTCCCAAATAAATATAATATTTGGAGGAACTACTAGCTAAAAGGATTGGGAAAAGCCTCATATGGAAGCTAGACTTGAGCTGAGTTTTGAAGAAAACTCAGGCTTCCAAAAGGCAGAGAGGAGATGGAATGCATTACAGGAGTGTAGTATAGCCTGTGCAAAAGCACATAGATGGGAGATGGAATGTTACAAGTAAAGAAGGGACGGGAGACATCATCTTATTCCAACCCCTTCATTTTACAGATGAGAAAACCTGCCCCAATGTGTCGAGTGGTTTGACTGGGGTCTCAGAGGCCATAAGCAGCAAAGCCAGGATTTAAGCCTAGGTTTTCCCAGCTCCAAACCAAATGCTCTAATAACCACAGCACAACAGCAATTACTAAGGTCCATAAAAACAAATATTAGCATCACCATCTTACAATAAGAAAATCACAGCTGTGAGAAATTGAACAACTTGGCTGGGGGGTCACACAGCTGGCTCATCAATCAGTCAAGAAATATTTTTTAAGTGCTTATAATGCTCCAGGCATCTTACTAAGTGCTGGGATTACAAAAAGAGCCAATAGACAGCCCCTGCCCTCAAGGATCCTACAATCTGGTCTCTTGACTCCAGGTAGGGCATGATCTCCACTATACCATGGAGCAAAAGACAACCATTAAAATTCAAGATGACTGGATGCTCAATAGTTTAATCTGTGATATTTCAGTCAAATAAGTTTTCCTATTTTTGGTATTTGAAAGGGGCTGACCCACAGAAGGTCCTCTTCCAGCTAGATAGTTTAATGGGTAGAGCACTAGTCCTGGAGTCAGGAAGATCTCAGTTTAAATGCAGCCTCAGACACTTACTAGCTGTGTAAACCTGGGCAAGTCATTTAACGTCTATCTTCCTCAGGTTTCTCATCTATAAAATGGACAGAATAATAGCACCTACCTCCCAGGGTTCTTGAAAATCTTAAAGCCTCCTATAAAAGATATTCTTATCATTGCTACTATTAATAAAATGGCTCTAACATCACTCTATGACTCTTGGCACTGTGTGTGGGGGGCGGGGAGGGATGCAGAAAGAGCATGAGGAACACTCTGCTAAGTCATTTATTATCTTTTTGATGGCAAACTTCTCCTCCTGCCCATTATAGCTTTTTGCATTATTAGCTTACTGAGTCGGGAAACTTCAAGGATGAACCAACGGCGAGCAGCTCATGGCAGGGAACATTCATTTATGTAAGGCTCAGGAAAGCTGGAGCTTTCTGTCTTACGACGCCTTCTCCCTCTTTGATCTCTAGCAATTGTGCCCTTGCACCCCTCAGAAAGAGTCCTTTTGGAGAACAGTAATTGCAAACTAGTCAGTCACTTCCAGGGACAGTTTGGCTCCAGGATCCAGAGTTCAACTCCACTAATGTGAATGTGGGTGTCTACCAGGAAGCTCTCAGGCTGACCTTCTCGGAAAGATTAAGTAATTGAGAGGATGCCCTGAAACTGAAAGGACCAGACCTGTTTTTCTGAGCCATTAGGATTCTCAGGAACAGAAGGCAGCTGCCAGCCCAGGCTGCTTTTTCTGTCACTGATTATTGTCTATGAACACATCGCAGCCTGGGTGAATGGAGGTAAGGCTGGTCAGGAGGAATTTCAGTGAGGAGGAACCGAAGGCTGAAGTGAACACGTAGTAGTCAGGTCCAGAGGGGGCATTGCCATAGAACTCCCCAATGACTGAGAACTACAGGCTACTTTTTGCCCAGAATGCCAGCATCACAAGATGAAAACCCCCTCCAAGCAAACAGCACGGTTGCATTTCAACGCACTTCTTTCCAGAACAATCTGTTGCTACTTGAAAGCAGACACTACCGCCTTTGAAAATTATCCTCCGTTGTAAACCCATTTGCAGGAAACAATTGCACCCATGCACGTTGCTCTATAATCAAATGATTTGGGTGGTTTTCTTTAATTTCACTTATTGTTTTCCACCATTTCCTTCTCCCCCTGATTTTCCATTTCAAACAGTTCTAAGGAGAGTACTTGTGTTTGGATAGAAGTTGAGAAATACATACTTGATTCTAGTATTCAACACACCAAATCCCTCCTCCCTTTGTCCCTTTCCTTCAGCTGATCACCTTCAGAGGAAGATGAAATGGAAATCATTCCCTTGTTTTTCCTCCCCTCCCCCCCCCCCCCCCCCCCCCCCCCCGCCCTTAACTGGTGTATTTTGAGAAATTTAGCTGTACTCTGTTTTGTATTCAAAGCCCAACTCCTCAGAAGGCGAGCTTGGGATTGAAATGGAAGTATTTTGATTGGTTGTGGAAACAAATATTTCATCTCATCGCTCTCTGTCTCATACGAAGTTCTCTTAAGATAACAATTGTAATTTTCTCCTGACATTACCTTAACCAGTTTCCATCAAGGCAAGACTCCGGTCGTAAAGAAGTTCCTTATTTCTTTATTTTTAGTCCAATTTTGAAAAATTTTTATTCTAAATACATGCTGAGTAATAACAAAGAAAATGTAGATGATGGGATTTTGTTACCTCAAATCATGGAAAGAAAAAATGTCCCCAATTCTAAGTTCAAGTTCAATTAACATCAGTCAAAAGCTGTTTTGTGTGGAACAGTAGAAAGAATCCTGGACTTCCAGCTAGAAGATTTAGGTTCAAATACTAGCTTTGAATGTACTTAGTTGTGTCTTACGTTTCTGGGTCTCAGATTTGTCATGTGAAAAATGGATGAAATGGACAAGATAACATCTAGCTTTAGATTCTGTAATTCAATTCTTATTAAGTGTACATATGACAAGTCAAAGAATGATATACATTTTTTTCCTCCATATATTCAGGGTTGTTTCATTTCCTTGAACCCTTCAAGATAAAGGGAAAAGAAGATCACTGAGTATCTGTTGTTTCTCCCCCATTAGATTGTGAGCTCCTGGAGGCAGGGACTGTCCTTTACCTCTTTTTGTGTCCTTAGTGCTAATCACAGTGCGTGGCACATAGCAGACGTAACAAATGTTCACTGATGACTGATTTACAAGCTTTTGAATAGAGATGCGGTGACCTTGACCTTCCAGATAGCCCTGCTTACTCCTTGAGGTTATGGAAACTAGATTACAGATTTAGTGTCTTTTCTAGAGAGTACAAGGGAGAGAAACATGGAATGAGAATTCCCAGTGGCACTGGGGAAGGACACTTTACACTGTCTATAAGACAGTACCAAAGAAAAAAGTATGTCTTTGTCTAGATTTGCATGTTTTGGGTTAAGATGAGAAAAAAAGGCTAATATATTTTTACCACGCCCACAGGGATTTCTGGTCTTGGCTGGTGATGATGAAAGTGAATCCTGGTAAAATATCTGCTGGGTCATAGAACAAGGGCACTGGTATAACCTCCTCTGTTCATGTTCTAGCCTAAATGAGGAAGATGTGAATCTTTCATTCTCTCAAAGTTGAATTCAGTCTGATGTCCATCAGAAACTTTCTGAGCACCCTCAAAGCAGCAGAGCTCTTATCTTGATTTTTTGGGGGAGGAGGGGGAAGTAGTGAGGAAAAACTGCATATAAGTTGGATGTAATCACTGTTTTGAAGGGGTTTCATGTCTAATGTAAGTCTCCCTAAAATTATTTCCCCTTCAACAGTAAGGCTGACTTTCTAGAGAAGCTACACCCAGAGGGAGCTGCTTTCCTCTTCACCTGATTCCCATCCATTGTTCAGGAGTCCCCATGGAGCCTTCCCTAGTGATAATGTTCTAAAATGTTCTCACTCTCCTCTGGGGTAAAAAGAGCACAGAAAATGGAAGATGGGCTAGGGTTCAAATCTTGTCTCTTACATTTACTAGCCCTGAGACTATGTATGGGTAAGTCACTTAACCACTTAGTCTCAGTTTCTCATCTGTTAAATGGGGCTAATAATACTTGTATAATATATTTCACATGAGGTGTTGTTTCCTGCATTTATTCTTGTTGACTGATGGATATATACATACATGTATGTATATATATGTATATATGTGTGTGTATCTATATATGTATATATATATAACATACATATAAATATACAAGTGTGGAGATCCATCAATTACATCACCCTAATTAAAAGTAATTATCTTTATTAAGTGAATAATTCTGGATTGAATCAATCAGTCAATTAGAAGAGGTGTGAACAAGGCTTAGGTTCTTCCTTTCCTGGATAGCTAGATGAGAGTGAGAGCAAGAGAGAGAGATTTGATGTCTCCTGGTAAGAAGTCCCTTAGAAAGGGTGCACCCTCCTCCTTATCAAATCTGACCACATTCACTTGCAGGTCAATCAAGCATAACTTGTCACTACTTGATGTATACATACATACATGATGTATCTCTCTCTATATATATAATAGCTATTACATATCTAATATAATATATATATGCGTGTGTGTTTGCATATATATGTGTGTATATATAGATATATGCCTTGATCTCCATAGCAATCTAGGAGTATGATTGAATAATTTCTTCCTAATTAATAACTTGCAACCACTTTCAATTAAGTAGCTCAAGCATCCACCCAAGTTCATTAAATATTAATTATTTAATGAACCTTCTTTCCCATTAGTAACAAATTTTATTTCTCTATAATTAATATTAAATTACCAAAAATATACAATTTATATAAATAGAATCTGTAATAAACATTAAAATATACATATATTATACATGTACATATATCTGAGTATATGTGTCTATGTATATATAAATATATAAAATTATTTCAAATATTTGGGCCATGACTAACATCACCAACTAAGCCAGCTCAAACCCTCAAAATGATGACCGATTGTCTAGAAATACGGTCTCACTCTATTCAGTTCACTCTAGAGACTGATTAATGAAATGATAGAAAGATAGATGGATAGATAGATTAAGGATTAAAATAAAAAAATAAAACTCTATGTAGTTTAATTAAATAGTATGTTATATATTACAATATATAATATATGTACATATTATATGTATATATTTATTAAATCAGCATATATGCACATATATTAAGGAGAGGGGAGGGAGAGCACAAGGAGGAGGAGGAGGAAAAGGAGAAGGGAGAATTTATGATTTGAGAAAAAGGGAGTGACCACTAGCACCTGTAGCAAATAGCATTTGAACTGAGCTTTGCTGGAAGGAAGTTAGGAATTCTAAAAGGTTCCATGAGGCCGGAGCTCAATCCAGGAACAGAAGGGAGAAGATGTGCACAGGCATGTGGGTGGGAGATGGAGTTTGGGGAACTGCAAACAGGAGAGTTCAGCTGGGAACATGGAGTAACAGTGAGTAATGCATATACAGCAAACGCTGAAGAGCTGGCTGGAGACATATTGTGAAGCATGTTAAATGCCCAGCTGAGGAGCTCTTATGCTATCGTCCTGGTGATAGGAAAGTATTGAAGTTTTTTGAGTAGGAGAAAATATGGTGAGACTTGTGCTTTAGAAAGATGATTTTGGCAGCTGTTAGGAAGGTGTATTGGAATGGGGAAAGACCAGAAACAGAGAGGCTGGATGAGAAACTGTTGCAATAGTTCAGGTGCCAGAGAAGGAGAGCCTGAACTCAGGGAGTGGCCATGTGAGTGGAGAGACTTTGATAGATTTGAGAGGTGCTGTGGCAGTGGACTCCAGAACATTTTTCAATTTATTATTATTTTTAAATATGTATTTTATTTTTCCCCAATTACTTGTTTTTTTAGTGTTTGTCTAATTCTCCATAGTCTGATTCTAACAACAAGTTTCCAAAGGTATAAAACAGAGAAAAAGAAAGTTAGTTTAAAGTCTCAGAAGCCAAAATAAGTATATTAAGTCAGCTTTTCTCAGAGGAGACACTCTTAAATTCTCACTCAGAGCCTATTTACTTGGATTTTATACACAATTTTAACAAACTTGGTAATAAGCATTTCCAGGTATAAAGTAGTTTGGAAACAAACTAGAATGTAGAATGAGTGTATGTTATTATCCAGCACAGACAGCAAAAACAAGTGGGAGCTGGACAACAGAGAATACAGAGAAACCATCAAAAGCATCTGGAAAAACTTAATAAAAAAGCACAGTAGTCTGGGGCTGGTTAGAGTAAAGATAAAACTCTACAAGCCTTCAAAAATTTGAAGATGTTGCCATATTATAATTGATGTTCAAAATGATGATAGTAAATCATCCAGAACAGGTGTAAATACAGTCTTGATATCCTTTTTGAGGAGGCCAAAAAGTGCTTTAGAAATATCTTCAGGGGCAGCTCGGTGGTGCAGTGAAGAGAGCACAGCCCTGGAGTCAGGAGGACCTGAGTTCAAATCTGGCCTCTGAGACTTGACAATTACTAGCTCTGTGACCTTGGACAAATCACTTAACCCCAATTGCCTTCCCTATTATAAAAAAGAAGAAATGTCTTCATCTAAAATGAGGTACATTGAAATCAAATGTTGATTTTTTTAATGGGATAAAACCTCAGCTATTCAGAAAACCAACTATCCAGAAAGATTCATTCCCCAGGGTTTCTACATAAAGCACTTTGTTTTACTCTCAATAGCACAGAGTAGGCATTCCATCAATATGTATTGTTGGACCATTATGCCAGAGGCTCCGTTTAAACATAAAGGAATTGGGCATGATTCATTTCTCTGGCTTCTTTACCTCAATGATCTGGACATATTACTATCTGATACCATTCCCTACCAGGTTTATATAGTGATTAATGCTTCTTATGAAGGTGCAGGCAAACAAGACTCAATCTATGAAAGTTTATTTGAGGATTAATGGAGAGCAGAATGAATGAATAAATGAATAAAAAAATGATTAAGGACTTACTATCAACCAACCAATCAATCAATATTTATGAAGAGCTTTCTATGTGCCAAATATTGGGCTAAGTCTGAGGATACAAAAGGAGGCAGAAGGCAGTCTCCACACTCAAGGTGTTTATAGTTTAATGGGGAGACAACATGCAAACTCATATATACAAAGCAAGTCATATTCAGAAAAAGTAGGAAATTATGAAAAGAGAGCAGGCTTTATAATTAAGAGGTACTGCGTCAGTCACAGTGCTAAACGTAGCCACACTTGTCTAAGAGCCCAAAGAGAATAACAGTGCCCGCCAGTGAGCATCCCTTTCTCTGAAGGTCTAGTCATTCTCCATGACTTCTGGGACTCTGGTGGGTGGGGCTCCAGCAGAAAGCAGTCAAGGGTTGCTGCTTCTGTCTCCTATAAGATCCCTCCAGCTGCTCTCACAGGAGTCTGTCTTCCTTGCTCCCCACCAGGTCCCCTTTTCTACTATAGTTCTGTTTCTAGCAGCTGTCCTCAGTTCTTGTCTGGTGTCAGGAATCTATCTCAAATGCTTGTTTCATCCTCTTTTGTTGAAAGTCTTCCTACCATGTTTCTTAGTTGAGCTGTCAACTTCCTTTCCCAAGGGATGGTAGATCCGAAAGACTGAACATCAGTAAAATTTTGTCTTGCTAGCTATGTTATGCTCCAAAATAGTTCCCCTCCATTTTTATTTTTCCCTACAGTAGAATCCATGGCCTCCTGCCTCTCAGACAAAAGGTAATCCAGGATCTAGGAACCAAACCACCCTTTTCTCTGCTATAATTTTTTTTCTTTTGTCCTTTACAAATGAGTCTAATTCCATTTTGGTGAATGATGACTTGTTCATGTCTTCTAGAACATGAGTAGTATGAATCCTACCAAGCCAACATTTCCTCATAGGGCTAGAAGCTTAGAGGGAGAAGCTCACTCTCCCATCAATTATCTTTCATTTCACCACGATTCCCCCTAAGTGGTTAAGCAAGGTTATTCCAATTACTTGGGACCGCTTCCTGAGCTATCTAAAAGAGGAGGAAAGAAGAATCTCATTGCTAACTCCACTACCATTATCACATGTTAAGGAGAGAAAATTTGGTAAGACTTGTGGGATAATAGAATGAGTATTGCCCTGGGAAGAAGAATGTATTTTTGGTCTCAGGTGTGCCACCAACTAGTTGCGTGATCCTAGACAAATCAGTAAGCTTCTTGAAAGTAAGAATGATTTCCATCTTGGAATTTGTGTTCTCAATGTCTAGCATAGAGCCTGGAATATAGTGAGGACTTTAAAAAGATTTGTTGATTGATTGCCTGTGGGACTCAGTTGCTTCATCTGTTAAAAAGAAAATAAGGATATCACTTTAGTTGTGTGAAACCAAAGGCCTTGTCCACCTCTAACAACCAGGAGATTAAGAAAATGGTTAGAGTGAGCATAAGTTTGTCCAAATTTTTGCTTCCCCATGGACTGGTGAAATTTTCAGTCTGTTGAGAGCTTTGGGGGATACTTGAGAGAGAGAAGTCTAGCCAAGAAGTTTGAACCCTTTCCTGTTTTATTTGCTCCAGCTGCCTTCAGAGGAGATTATAACTTCAGACAGAATCAAATATATAGCCTTTCCATGCCAATGGACTGAGGCTATAGGAAGGCCATGGCTGTTTTTACTAGAACCTGGGGGGTTGTGAGGGAGAGTAAACCAGGCCTAAGGGTAAGTGCAGGAATTCTATTACTGGCATTGTCCAGCCTGAACTATTCCTGAGTATTACAGTAGCTTTTTTAATTAAAATTTTGAATATAGGGAGCTGTCTTTTGATGTTGGTATAGGAATTCAGTGGTCTGCAGGGGGACCTACAAAGCAAGCCAGGCCTGGGCTTAGGGATTTTACTGCCTACTGATTGTTATGAGGACCACCACTCAAGTATTGAAACCTACACTCTATAAACAGGAAGGAAATCAAGTTTCATTGGGTCATAGCATTTCCATGAACCCTGGGGGGTGGTTGCCCTCATAATACACTAGACCCTTTAGAAACGGGAACACAAGAAGTTAATTCCATTCTGAGATTACCCTATGGTAGAAATTAGTATCTGAGTTGACTGATGTAGTTCAGCCTAGAGGCAGAGAAAATACCCTAGATGGTCTTGAGGTCTACCTAGTTTTCTAATTCTGGAGTTCAACAATAGCTTTGAGTCTTTATTTGCCAAAGGTTAGTGGGGGGGGGGGGGAATATTTTTCTTTGTTTGTTTAATGGGAAAGAAAAAAATGGATTAAAAGAAAATTGTGGATAACATGAGTAGTCCTCCAGAGTAGAGGTATACAATGTGCATGGTAGATAGACAGACAGATGGACAGACAACAGATAGATAGATAGACAGAGACAGCAGACAGACAGATATAAAAATGGTAACAATCTTTCGTCATTTGTTTTACCAGTGAGAGCCAGTAGAAAATGAATTCCAGTCTGAAGATAGAAATAAATCTTTAGCATTTGTGTACAAAATTCAGGGACACCATTAGAATGAAATGAGAAGAATTTCATTGAAATTCAATTCAGTTCACCAAGCATTCAATATGTGCCTACTAAGTGTAGCGCCACAAACCCTAAAGAAGGTTGTCAATATCTTCCCTACTTATTGAACTGGGCTGTTGTGAGAATAGAATGAAAAAATAGTCATGAAAATGTTCCTCAGAGCTATTTGGGGTAAATAAATCTGAATTAGAACAATACATTTTAGAGCTGAAAGGAACCTCAAAGATCCTTTATTCTAATCACCCTCATTTTATAGAAGAGATTGCCAAAAATATAATCCTGCCTCAGACAGCTGTTGATCCTAGAAAAGTCACTTAACTTGCCTCAGTTTCCTCATCTGTAAAATGAGGATAATGATAGTATCAACTTTTAGACTTGCTGTGAGGATCAAATGAGATAGTAATTGTGAAGCGCCTGGTGAACCTTAAAACACTACATAAATACTGGATCATTCTTTCTTTCCCTCTTTGGGCCACGAATTTAACAATGAAGTCTCTGACTCAAAATTATAAAGCTTAGTTACTTTTTCCTCATATAATTTAAAATTGTTTTCCACACTGTCTAGAGCAATTATTATCTTTAACAACAATGTATGAGTATGCCTTGTCTTCCCATAATCACTACATCATTGACAGTTTTCCCTTTTTTGATGTTTTTACCAATATGGTTTTATGTCTGAAACATGAGAATTGTTTGTACTTCTGTTGTTACTAGTGATTTGAATGACCTTCCAAATGGTTGCTGATTATTTGTAATTCTCCTTTTGAAAATTGTGTTCGTACTCTTTGACCACCTCTGTATTTTGACCATGAGATATTGAGGATTCTGTCAACAGGACACAAACTGACAAGTCTACCAATCTGGAAAGGCCTCAGGTTTGGACAGCATTTTCAGCATCTGAGGGCCAGTCCAAGGTAATTCTAGAAAGACTCATTACCAAGTTGAGTACAAGGGAATGAGTTCTTGTTAGACCCAGAAGATCTTGAAGGCCATCTCCTAAGTTAGAGGATTTGTAATTTGAACTAATAAAAGGGGCAACCGCTCTAAAAATATCAGAGATCCCTAAAGTATTGAAGTAAAAATTATATGCAAGAATGGTATTGTAAGGAAGACAAATTCTACAACAGGGTACATGACTACAGGGAGCTTACAATCCAGTTGAGGAGATAAGAAATAGACAGAAAAAGATGACTCTTTGCCAAGTCACAAATATGTCATATGAATAGTAAGTTCCATCACCATCCAAGTTAGAGTAATCTCTTTGATGATAAAGGTTATTTCATTTTTGTCTTTGTATCTTGGATGCCAAAATCAATGCCTAGAACTGAGTAGGTGCTTAATAAACTCTTGGTTGTTCGAGTTGAAAACAAAGAGATTTCCTCATGAAGTAAATCCAGGAGGACTTTCTAAAGAAGGTGGGATTTGACTTGATACCTCAAATGATGATGACTTCATCATACTGGTAACATAATAAAAGAGATGGCTCTGGAGGAAAAGTGAGGCTGGTGACCTTGCACAGCCCTCCCTCACTCAAAACAAAGTCAAGTGCAAGTCACGTCATCATTTCTCTGATGGCAACAAAGGACAAACACAACATAATAACAACTCACATTGACCATAGAATGTTAGGCCATCACAGATGAAGCACAAGTGATATTTTAAGGCAAGAGTGGCAACAAGCAGATGGTTAAAGCAGAGCTTGATTAGAGAAACAGTGGACATTAGAGTATAAAAACTAGTGTGACATCTTAGAAAGGGTTATGGGCTCAAAATCGACTCAACTCAATCAAAATTATTAAGCCCTAACACACCAAACATTGTGCTATGCATTGAGGGTACAAAGACAAAACCAAAATACTTTCTGTCCTCAAAGAGCTTATGTTCTTTTTGGGTGAAAGGAAGGGAACAATGTATACATAAATTAATAAATATGAAATACAAGCAAGGTAAATACAAAGTAATATTGGGGGGGAGTTAAGTAGGAAGAGAGTACTAATAATGGGGAGGGTGAGAACAAATCTAGTGGAAAAAGTAGCCTATAAACTGTCTTAAAGGGAGCTAGGGAATTCCAGGGAGCAGAAGCAAGGTGTTAGAACATTCAAGACAAAAGGGACAGCCTGTGCAGAGGGACACTGATTGGAGATGGATTGTGGTGAATGGAGAAAAGCATGGGGATGCATTTGACTAGTATGTTGAGTGTATATGGAGGGATAGTGTGGAAAATAATTGGACCCATAATGTTTTCAGTCATTTTGCAGTCATGACTGACTTTTTGTGACCCTATTTGGGGTTTTCTTGGTAAAGATATTGCAGGGGTTTGCCCTTTGCAGCTTTGCTATTTCTTTCTCCAAGTCTTATGCAATACCCATAATACAAAGGGATTTAAATGCCAAACAGAGGTATTTGTATTTTATCCAAGAGGAAACAGAGAGCCACCGAAACTTCTTCAGCTGGGAAAAGTCATGGTTAGATTGGTGCATTAATTAGCCAACATTAGTCAAGAGAGAAGTAAGTTCAAACTCCATCTCTCTCTTATTTAATGTAGGATCTTATACAGAGTTTCGGTCCTTCTGTCTAGACGATGGGAATTAGGGCAAAATTGCTTATGTTGTGAGGATTGAATGGTATGATGTCAGTAAAGTCCTTTCTAAAACTTATGGCTCTGAATTTGAAAATATGCCCAAAGGACTCTAAAACTGTACATACCCTTTGATCCAACAATACCACTGCTAGGTCTATATCCCAAAGAATTTTTTTAAAAAGGGAAAGGGACCTGCTTGCACAAAAATATTTACAGCAGTTCTTTTTGTGGTGGCTAAGAATTGGAAATCAAATGGATTCCCATCAATTGGGTAACGGCTAAAAACCTTGTAGTATATGACTGTGATGGAATATTATTGTTCTATAAAAAATGACAAAACAGGATAATTTCAGAAAAAAACCTGGAAAGACTTAAATGAACTGATGCAAAGTGAAGTGAGCAGAACCAGGGCTATGCTGTACACAGTGACAGCAATATTACACAATGAAGAAATGTGGATGACTTAGCTATTTTAGCAATACAATGATCCAAGACAATCCCAAAGGTCTCATGATGAAACATCCTCTCTTCCTCCAAAGAAAAAACTGATATTATCTGAATACAGACTGAAGCATACTATTTTCCCTTTCCTTTCTTCCTTCTTTCTCTCTTTCTTTCTTTCTTTCTTTCTTTCATTCCAGTCTTCTTGTACAAAATTACTAAAATTGGAAATGTTTTGTATGAGTAGGGAATTTGGAACTCAAAACTTTAAAAAAACTGTTAAAAATTGTTTTAACATGTAATTGGGGAAAAATTTATTTAAAAAAACCCTTCTGGTTCTATACAAATGCCAGGTATTTTTAGCAATTGATTACCTTCAACCAACAACTTGAACTCTAATCACCGTCAACTTACATCTCTCTCTTCCATGAGAAGCCAAGGAACTTGAAGGTTGGTAGTCCCGTATGGATGTGGTTGAAATCTTAGAGATATCTTCCAGTGGAATGTTTTGAAGTCTTGATGCATTTCCTTTGTTATATATGATTTTTCAACCTATCCTAGACCCAATGAAGTGAGATAGTTCAGATCTTATTTTCTAAAAATCCTTCATTAATGATAGAACTTCCCTCACTAGCTTTCCACACATTTATTAGCAATAGTAATTAAAGAGATTTCCAGTTTAGCATTGCAAATCTCATTGAATTTACAAATTTGTGTCTAGAAAATCACAAAGACCTCCTATTCCTTTTCTCTCCCTCCACATTACTCCCAAACTGACTCCCCAAGTTCACTTTCCATGTAAAAACAAAAATAAAACCTTGTACAATCAGTAAAGTATTCAAATCTCATAATAAATAATTGCCCCATGACAAAGTGAAATTGTTCTCCTAAGCATGTTCCTCAACAGCACCATTTTTTTTTTACAGACAAAATAAAAGGAACAGATGTTAACACACTTCTGCCAAAACTGCAGTTAGCCCAGAGCTGTGAAGCCCACGCTGAAGGAGAGACTTCACTGTAGCAGGCATAGCCCTAGCCCAGCCCGGAGAAGTAAACACAGGAAAAAACGAGACAACAGGTGTGTCCATAGGACACATGCTTGGTCCATTGATGTCTTTGCCAAAATTGAAGATTTCTGAAGCCCCTGTTGCCTTGGCTGCTTTTTAAAAGTTCATTCTACTCATCATCAGCTTTTCTTGTTACAGAAATGTCCGCAAATATAAGTGTTATTCTCTGGTGGTGAGGAGAGTTGGGGAAGGACAAGTAAGGTAACTCTAGAGCAGAAGTTTGTAACCTTTCTGGTGTTGGAGACCCCTTTGGCAATCCTCCAAAGTCTACGGACACTTTTTCATACCAATGTTTATAAATGCAGAAATGGGAATACAGAAGAATTATGCTTTCGCATCCTTTCTAATTACTCTTTTCTTACTCCCTCCCTTCCTTCCTCTCTTCTTTCCTTTCTTCCTTCCTTCTTCCTTCCCTTCCTCGCTTTCTCACTTCCCTCTTTCCTTTCTTCCTTTCCTCTGTTTCCTTTCTTTTCTTCCTTCTTTCTTTTTCCTCCCTCCATTCCTTTATCAGTTCTTCTCTTCCTTACTATCTCTTTATTCCTTTCTCCTCTTTTTATTTCTTCCTTCCTTTCTCTTCATTCCTTTCTCTTCATTCCTTTTTCCTCATTTCCTTCTTCCCTCCCTAACTTCTTCCTTCCTTTCCTCTATCCATCCATCCCTTCTTCTCTCTCTCCTCCTTTCTTTCTTCCTTTCCTCCCATGTTTCCTTCCTCCCCTTCCTTCCTTTCTGTTCCTTCCTTCCCTTCTTCTTTCCTTTCTATCTTCATTTCTTCCTTCCTTCCTTCCTTTCCATCTTTCATTTCTTTCCTCTTTCTTTCTTTCTTCTTTCCTTCCTTCCTTTTTGCAAAACTCTTCACAGAATGAATTGGAAATGACCTTAGCAGTCATGAAATCTATTAGATACATGAAAGGAATTCTTACTAAAACATGCAACATGAAATTTATTATCTTGTAACTCTATGGTCATTATATCATAGGTTTAGAACTGGAAGGAAATTCAGATATTATCTAGAAGAAAAAAACACAACTTTATTTTATAGATGAGGAAGTTAGTGGGATTAAGTGAATTTGTCCAATGTCACAAAGGTAGTAAGTATCAGAAGGTGGGTTGAATCTAGACCCTTTGATTCTAGATTGAATGTTTTTTCCCCCATCATTCCATATTCAAGTAGTCCTGTGGCTTGACCTATGTGCAAGAAGTGGAATAAAATATATTATCCAAGAAAGGTATAATTAGAATGTGAGGCATATCAGAAAATTTGAATGCTGCAGTGATATTTATTAAATACTAAAAGAGTTAGAGAAGAAAAAGTAAACTCTTAAACCAGATGGATTTACAATTGAAATTTATAATTCAAAAAAATTAAACTGTTGATAATAACAGGAAAGGAAGGTACCTTTCCAATCTTCTTCTATCATAAAAATATGGTCTTGATACCTAAGCCAAGGAGAGACAAATCAGAAAAAGAAACTATAGAGCAACATGATATGAACATTGACAGAAGACTTTTAAAAATAGAACATTAGTGATAAAGCTACAATAAATCATTAGAAATATTATGCACCATGACTCGATTGGGTCTATACCAAGAACGGAGGTTTGGTTAAACATAAAGACTCTAATAAACATAATAATATAAATTACAAAAACAGCTTATGTAAATAGAGGCTGAAAATGCTTTTGTCAAACTCCAAAACTATTAAAAATTAGAATTAAAATCCTAGAAAGCATAAGAATACATGAATCTCCACTTAATTTAATAAGGAATATCCATGCAAAACCAAGAGCAAACATTATATGTAATAAAGAAAAGTTACAGGTCTTCTGGTAAGAAGAGGGCTAAAGCAGGAATACTTATAATCACTACTATTTAACGTAGTACTACATATATTGGCTAAAACATTAAGAGAAAAAAGAGGAATTAAGAGAATAATCATAGTATAAAGAAAACAGAATGATCACTTTTTGCAGGTGATATATTCTATTTGGAAAATGCTGAAGAGTCAGCCATAAATTAATTGAAACAATAAATTCAGCAAAATTGCAGGATATAACGTAAATCAGAAGCATTTCTTATAATGTATGAAAACCCAGTAGAAAGATCTAGAAAGGAAAATTCCATTGCAAATAGCTAAAGAAAGAATAAAGAATTTGGGAAAATATATACTCAGATACTAGGAACTATATGACCCCATCTATGAAATGTTCTGTAGAAATAGACAGAGTTAAATAATTAGAAGTACATTCATTGCTAATGGGTAAGTTGAGTGAGCGTTTGCTCCCTGAGTGAAATGGTATTACTTTAAATCCCTAGGTGCAACCAAGAAGGATCACTTTTACCAGGTACTGGTTCTTTGAAGAAGGCAGATTTCCATGTGTACCCTGAGTGTGCCTTGTCACCTGGAGATCCAGAATCTATGATCTTTAAGTTTCCTTATCTTTGGAGAAATGAATTGAATCCTGGAGGACACAAGAAGACCAAGTATTGAGAACTGGTGAGGAGGTTATTTGTAGGAAAATGTTTTTTAAAGGGCCATAGTATATATGTTTTTGTGTATATAAACATAGATGTATATAAGTATAAATATATAAGTACATATACATATGCACACACATATTTTATATATTATGAATGGTTGGATGACAGAGGAATGGGCAGTGGTATTGACAGATAGACAGAGGCAAACAGAGAGGCTAGACATTGTTTTTAAAAAATTCAGAATGGATTAGAACATTGGGCTTAGCATTAGAAAGACCTTTTTCAAATTGAAGAACTTAGTATCAGTACAGTAGTTGACTGATGCCGTGTTCATCCTCACTGAAAGCACTTGACAACATGGTTGAAAACATAATGCTGAAAAGTATGGGAGCAAGCACACAGTCCTGTTTCACTCCATTGGTGACTGGGAAGGCCCAAGAGCATTGTCCACTATCCAGAACCTAGGCAAACATGCCGTCATGAAATTGGTTTACAATATTTCTCCAGGCATCCAAATTTTGATATAATTTTCCATAAGCCCTCATGACTAACAGCATTAAAGGCCTTGATGAGATCTACAAATGTTGTATACAGACCTCCATTCTATTCCTGGCATTTCTCTTGGAGTTGTCAGGCAGCAAATACCATATCGACTGTTCCTTGGCCCTTTCTGAATGCACACTGGCTCTCAGGTATATGACCATCTTCCAAGTGAAGGATCAGCCTATTAAGGAGAACTCTAGCAAGAATTTTTCCAGCAATGACTAAGAGAGAGACCCCCCTCTCCATGGGCCCTCCTCCCATGATAGTCGCAGGACAATCTACTCGCTTTACCTTTATAGAGATGGGGAGTTTGTGTTGGTGCATGACTTTCTGTTTGGAGATGATTATGCACTCAGTGCTGCCTCTGAAGCTGAGATGTAACAAAATATGGATCAATTCTCTGCTACCTGTGCTTATTTTGGCCTAATAATTAACACCAAGACTACACAGGTGTTCCATATGCCACCACCACACCATTCATATGTGAAACCATTGGTTACAACAATTGGAGAAGTTTAGAATGCTGTGGAGAAGTTCCTTTACCTTGATAGTGTACTTTCCAGGGATGTACACATTGACAGTGAGGTTGATGCATGCATTGCCAAAGTTAGCTCAGTGTTTGGGAGGCTCCAAAGAAAAGTTTGGGAGAGAAGAGGTATTAGACTGACTACCAAACTGAGGGACTACAGAGCTGTTGTGCTGACCTCATTGTAGTATGCCTGTGAAACATGGACAGTCTACCAGCGTCATGCCAGGAAACTGAATCACTTCCATTTGAACTGTCTTATGAAGATTCTGAGGGTTACCTGGCAGGATAGTAAAGTCTTTGCTCGAGTTGAACTGCCAAACATTCAAACTATACTTCAGAGAGCACAACTCTGATGGGCAGGCCATGTTGTTTGAATGCAAAATGTATGCTTGCCAAAAAGACTATTTTACGGAGAACTTGCATGGGGCAGGTGATCACATGGTGGCCAGAAGAAGTGATAGAAGGACACTCTCAAAGTATCTCTCAAGAACTTTGGATTTGACTGTGCAACATGGGAGACACTGGCACAGGACTGATCAGCATGACGTGCCCACATAAGAAAAGGTGCTGTGCTCTTTGAGCAAAGCAGAATTGAAACAGTGCAAAGTAAACGCAGCAAGCACAAATTTGGGATGTTCACCCCAAATACTCACATGGACTATCTGTCCAACCTGTGGTAGAGTATTCCAAGCTTGTATTGGTCTGATCTGCCACAGTCGGACACACTGAAATTTCACTTTATCATGGTGATGTCATTTTGGTCCTCTTCAAGAATGAATGACAGCAACCAGAAAGACCTATACTCAAATTCTATCCCTTAAAGTTTTTAGCTCTGTGACCCTGGGTAAATATATCATTTAGTGTCAGTGTGATTCAAGTAACTCCATAGGATTCTACTGGTAATTTAGATTTGCATTGATGGGCAGAGTTCCCACACTGGGAACCTCACATGTTGGGAGGAAGGGAGGTGGAAATCACAGATCCTCCGAAAATGGCATATGGCCATTCAACAAATATTTGAACTCTTTGCTGTAGTGGACAGGATGGTAGACTTGGAATTAAGAGAGACCTTGGTTCAAATGATATATATTAAAAAAAACATTTACAGCTTTATAAAAAAGTTTTGCTATTTTTTGCTGTTTGGAAGGTATTATCCTAGACACACTATGATCATGTGTATATGCTAAGTATTGTTGTTATAAGTTATTATTGCTATTCATTCATTTTTAGTTGTGTCCAGTTCTCTGATTCTATTTGCTACTTCCTTCTCCAGCTCATTTTACAAATGAGGAAACTGAGGCAAACGGTGCAAGTGACTTGCCCAGAGTACAGAGCTAGTAAGTGTCTGATGTCAGATTTTTAACTCAGGAAGATGAGTCTTCCTGACTCCAGGCCCAGCAATCTATCAGCCGTGCTACCTAACTTTCCAATGCATTTGTTCAATTGATGCACATACACTCTACCTTCTAGAAACCATAATGAAACATCTTTTGGGAAGCAGCTCAATCCACCAATTAACAAGCAGTCAATTAGTCAACAAACATTTATTTATTAAGCATTTACTATGTTTGCCAATACACACACACATATACATATACACATATATATGTATGTATATATGTGTATACATATATACACATACATGTATGTATATGTGTATATACATATATGTACACATACACATACACATATATGATGTGTGTGTGTTTATATATATGATAGGAGAAGTCTTGTGGAGGTGAAGAGGAATGAGACCTTTGACTTGGCCATTGTCCTTCAAATGGAGGTTCTGGGAGGAACCAACCAATAAGAAGTCTGGGCCTCAAGGCTAGAGGGCACTTCCAGTGAGAGAAATAGTCTGGAGGGACTATGAGCTTCCAGGGTAAAGAGGTATCCATGGTAGAGAAAGTCCTGCAGAGATGTACTTCTCAATGCTTTCTATGTGCCAGTCATGGAGCTTAGCACTGGTGACATAAAGATGCAAGTGAAATACAGCTTGCCCTCAGGATGTTTCCATTCCAGTGGGAGATATATGAAAGATCCCTAGAAACTGACAACAGAGAACCTTGGATGACTTCTCATTCAGGTAGGATCTTCTGCCTCTTCAGTCAAGCGCTAAGGAAAAGCAAGGTTTCCAGGTTGCTGTGTTCATCCTTCATTGCCAAAAAACACCATGTCATCAGAGAAATAACATGACTTGCACTTGACTTTGTTTTGAGTGACAGAGGACTGTGCAAGGTCACCAGCCTCACTTCTTCTCTAGAGCCATCTGGATCTAGTGACCAGATATTCATTAGGATGACTGGAGATGACCCAGAATTCAATGGGAGATCTTGGTCATTTTAGGCTAAAGTCTTTTCAGGTACTCGCATACATGGAGATAATGCCCATTCAGCAAATAGGCCTCTTTAAGAAGCAGTCAGGGAATGACCCCTTTAATTAGCAAGATTTCCAAGAGGCTGAGATGAGGGGGAGTGTTCTAGGCAAGACTGTGGGAGGAAGAGCAAGTTGAACAATACGTCAGGACAGTAGAGTACATTGAGGAGAGTAACAAGTAACAACCCCAGAAATGCCAAGCAGGGAAATTAATATTTGATTCTGGAGGTAGTAGGGAGACACAAGGGTTTATGGAGCAGAAGAGTGACATGGTCAGATCTGTACTGACACTCACTTTGGTAGCCATGTGGATGGTGGATTGGAGTGGAGATAGATGAACTTGAGGCAGAGTAAGTTGATGAGTAAGTAAGTAGGCTATTGAAGGAGTCCAGGTGAGAGAGGTGATGAGAGCTTGAACCACATACTAGATGCCTAAGTGGAGAGAAGGGCAATATACAAGAGACTGTGGAGAGAGAATAGACAAGATTTGGTAAGAAATTCTATATGTGAGTAAGAATGATGAGTCATGAATCACTTTGGAGTCTGAGGGATGGAAGGGATCCCAAAAATCACATAGTCCCAACTATACTAGGGCAAGAGTTTCTCCATAGAATCCTTGGCAAGAGGTCATCCACCCTTAACCTGAAGACCCCTTATGAGGGAAGCCTACCATCAGACAGAGCAGGTCATTCTACTTTGGGATGATTTAGCTCAACAGCCTGATTGGGAAAGATATTTCCCCATCCCATGTGTATTCTTTTTGTTTGTTTATATTTTTAAGAAAGGTCAATTAGAACATATAATGAGAGTAGATTGGTATTAGCTGAAGCTACACAAAATCTTGACTTAATTATCAGGAAAATTGGTCCTCTGACTGGATCCAGGTAATAAAATTCTCCTTATTAGTGGTCAGTAGAGCCTACAAAATACCTCTATCTGGGGTAGCATAACCAAATACCAGGTCAGTGCCCTCCCTGAATGTTGAACCATCCCATATGGCAAACTCCTGAGTTTCTTGGTAAAGAAAGCCCCAAAGACAGCATTGCTAGTCACTGATTTTCCCCATAGAACCTTTTTAGGGACACTCCCTCCCAGGGACCAAGGATGTGATATACCTGAGACGATTAGCATGTGGAATTAAGATGAATACTACACCAAACCTTCCAAATGCCTATGATAATAATGAAAAGCAGACTTCAAACAGAATAAGATGAAGTAGAACAAATGAAATGTCATCACCCGTGACCCACAGCACCGAACACACATACTCACACATATAGGCACTCTGCACTTTTCTCTTCTCTCTCCTACCTTGTAATTGATGCTCAATAAATATTATTTCATTAACTCAGTATATCATTCTCAAGAAAGAGGAACTACATAGGGGATTGTTCTGTACAGTGATATGGTGGAAATAATACTGGCTCTGGAGATACAGGGGATCTGGGTTCAAATTCTGCCTCTGCTGTTTACTGTTGAAGAAAAGCAAGGTTTCCAAGAGGCAGAGATGAGGAGGGAGAACATTCATGGAAGGAGAGATCTAACCTGTATGGGCCTTAGTTTTCTCATCTGTCAAATGAGGATATGGAACTACATGGATTCTAATGTATCTATGATCCTATGACCACATGTAAAGTGATCAAAAAAAAATGGCTTACGTCTTCTGTTCTTGAGATATTCCTTGACTCTCCCAAACTGACCCATTTTTCTAATTCTCAGCCTAAGTCAATACTTCTAACACCACTTGGCTTCCTCTTCTATTTGGAAATGATGTCTTTGTTTTCTTTGTCTTTGTCATCTTGGAAAAGAAAAATCAAGTTCTTATGGTTACTCAAGGTCTCTGTACTTATGACAGCTATATGGGGTAGTAGATGAGAGTCTTGGGCCTGGAGTATAGGAGACATGAATTCAAATATAGTCTCAGACACTTATTAACTGTGTAATACTGGGCAAGTCACTTAACCTTTGCTTCAGTTTCTTCATCTGTGAAATGGGAATAATACTAGCACCTACCTCTCAAGGCTGTTGTGAAGATCAATGAGATAATAACAGCAAAGTGCTTAGCACAGTTCTTGACACATAGTAAGTACTATATAAATGTTAGTTTTGATGTGGATGACGATGATGATAACAACAATAATAAGGTTGATGACGATGAAAATGATGATGGGGCCACATGTCCCAAGGTCTTTCCTCTATATCAACTTAATCATCCAGAATTTCCTTTGTTTAAAATGGGGGAGCTGAATGACAATTCTACCTAAATTAATTTACTTATTTAGTGCCATGCCAATCAAACTATCAGATAATTATTTTCTATAGCTGAAAAAAATAAAATCAAAATTCTTCTGGAAGAACAAAAGGTCCAGAATAGCAAGGGAACTAATGAAAAGAAATGGTAGGGAAGGTGGCCTGGTGCTACCAGATCTCAAATTGTATTATAAAGCAGCAATTATCAAAACCATTTGGTACTAGCTAAGAAACAAAAGGGTAGACAAGTGGAATATGCTAGGTACTCAAGACACAGTAGACAATGAATATAGCAATCTACTGTTTGATAAACCCAAGGGCCCCAGCTTCTGGGATAAGAACTCACTGTTTGACAAAAATTGCTGGGAAAACCGGATAAAAGCACGGCAGAAACTAGGCACAGACCAGTGCCTGATACTGTATACAATAATAAAATCCAAATGGGTACATGATCTAGGTATAAATAATGATACTATAAACAAATTAGGAGCAAGGAATAGTATATTTATCAGATGTATGGAGAAGGGAAGAATTTTTTGACTAAAGAAGAGATAGAAAGCATTATGAAGTATAAAATGTATAATTTTGATTACATTAAACTGAAAAGTTTTTGCACAACCAAATCCAATGCAGTTAGGAGGGAAGCAGAAAACTGGGAAAAAATTTTTGCAGTTAGCGTTTGTGATAAAGGCTTCATTTCTAAAATATATAGTGAACTGAATCAAATGTACAAAAATACAAGTCATTTCCTAACTGATAAGTGGTCAAAGGATATCAGCAGGCAGTTTTCAGAGGAAGAAATTAAAGATGACAATAGTCATATAAAAAATGCTCCAAGTCATTATTGATTAGAGAGATGCAAATCAAAACAACTCTGAGATACCACATCACACCTATCAGATTGGCTAACATGACAGAACAGGAAGATGGTAAATGTTGGAGAAGCTGTGGGAGAGTTGGAACACTAATTCATTGGTGGTGGAGCTGTGAGCTGATCCGACTACCCTGGAGAGCAATTTGAAGTATGCCCAAAGGGCTACAAAAATGTGCATACCCTTTGACCCAGTAATACTGCTTCTAGGACTGTATCCTCAAGAGATCATAAAAACGGGAAAGGGTCCCACATGTACAAAAATATTTATAGCAGCACTCCTTGTGGTTGCCAAAAACTGGAAATCAAAGGGATGCCCATCAATTGGGGAATGACTGAATAAATTATGGTATATGAATGTAATGGAATACTATTACTATGAGAAATGATGAACAGGAACACTTCAGAGAGGCCTGGAAAGACTTATATGATCTGATGCTGAGCAAAAGGAGCAGAACCAGGAGAACTTTGTACATAGCAACAACCACAGTGTACAAAGATTTTTTCTGGTAGACTTAGAACTTCATTGCAATGCAAGGACTTAAAAAATTCCCAATGGTCTTTTAAGGCAAAATGCCTTCCACATCCAGAGAAAGAACTATGGAATTCAATTGCAGAATGTAGCAGATCATTTTCTTTTGTATTATGTTTTGGTTTATTATATGATTTCTCCCATTCATTTTAATTCTTCTATATAACATGACTATGGTGAAAATGTATTTAATAGAAATGTATGTGTAGAACCTATATAAAATTGTATGCTGTCTCAAGGAGGGGGGAAAGTGGGAAAAGGGAAGGAGAGGGAAGGAAAGAATAAATCTAGGTTGTATGGTAGTGATTGTGGAACACTGAAAATAAATAAAAAATAAATTAAAAACAAATAAAATGAAGGAGTTGGACTAGATCATCACTTAGGTCTCCTCCAATCTATGAAATAGTAGGTTCACTATCCATTTGTTTCTTATGTAATCTTCCTTCCTTCCATAACAATGAAGGGTTAATGGCTCAATCAATCACCAAGTCCAGAATCACTAAATAAATAAGGTGAATATACCTCTATTGAATTAAATCAGTATATTACATGTGAAAACTCCTAAATCATTTGGAAGGAGGGAAAACCACTTGTGGTAAAATGAAATGATGCTACCCAGGAAATGCCACCATACCTTTTGGGTCATTAGATAAAATTGCAAGACAGTTTGGAACCCAGGCTCTTAAGAGTCTACCCAGACCAGACCAGACCCGACCCTAAGAAGGATTTACTCAAGGGAGTGAGGGGAACAGGGGAAGAGATGAGGAGGAGGATAAGTGAATGACCTTATGAATTTTAAAATGTCAGAAGATTTTGTACTGTCCAGGGGAATCAAGCAGGGATACTATATCAGCAGTTGCTGGTGGTAGTGTCTACGTTGGGAGCCAAGGATAAACCAGACATACAAGGAAAGGTCACTTCAAGCTTCTATAAGGAACTGAGCAGAAAATTATATTATACATATAAGGAGCTTAAGAAGTGTCCACAAAAGAAGGAAACGACATCAAACAACCTGGATCAGTCAATTAGCCCTTTGCCATATATGCTCTCTAACCTCAAATCCAGTTTCTCCTGGACTCTGTATGTATTTGTTGGACAATGTATCTTTGGTTTAGAATGATATTTATACCAATTGGCCTTCCTATACTATTTGAATAAAATATTTGTTCCTAAAAGTTAAATAGGGGTAGCTAGGTGGCACAGTGGATATAGCGCTGGGCTTAGAATCAAAACTTCTCTTCCCAAGTTCAAATATTGCCTTGGACATTTACTAGCTGTGTGACCTTGAGCAAGTCACTTAACCCTATTTGCTTCAGTATCATCATTTGTAAATTGAGCTGGAGAAGGAAATGGTAAACCACTCAAGTATCTTTGCCAAGAAAACCCCAAATAGGGTCATGAACACAACTGAAATGACTAAACAGCAACAAAAGCTAAGTAAATCTGAATGGCTAATTGCTAATCATTGATAATAGGGGTGCATATTAGTGGGTGCCCATGAGCTAGAGTACTACAGAAACAATCCTCAGCTTCTCAGGGTTACCCCTAAGATTCAATAAGGAGAAATAGCTAGCCACCATCTGAACAACCAACTGTCCAGTGTTATTGAGGGCTCAGAGAATTAACTCAGAGTCACATTTCAACTATTCAAAGATTATATCATGATTCCCCTAAGTCTCATCTTTTCCAGGCTAAGCATTTCCATTCCATTGAACTGGCTTTCATATGGCATGGACCCTAAGGAGATTCATCTCTTCTTTGGATGATCTGTGCTTGTCAATATTCCTCCCTGAATGTGACATCAAAACCTCACCACAACAATCCAGATTTGATCTCACAAGGGTAGCATAGCTCACTTCAAGTTCAAATCTTTATACTTTTCCCCCTCTCCTCCAAAAAGATCATTATTATAAATAATTCACATTTTGATGTTTTAATGTTTACCAAGTAATTTCTTCATAAGAAGTCTGAAAGGTAAGTTTTGCAAGTATTTTGATTATCATTTTATACAGGTAGAAATTGACATCCATCTGTTGCCACAGCTAAACAATTCATACGTTTCAGGGCTCAAACTCAGCTCTTCTGTCTTCAAGCCCACCATGCCCTTGATATAGCATAATGTCCTAAAACAAACATCAGTGACCAAAATATCTGGCAAATTCACCTTGCCAGTGCCAGATGAATGAGACTCAAAACTCTCCCTATAGATTGGTAATAAGTTGTATAAAAATGATCAGGGAGGCAAAAAAAAAAAAAACCACACAGAAAGGTAAACAGGAAAGAGAAATCATAAGGGATTCAATAAGATTAAACTGTTTATATTCCTATCTGGGAAAATGATTTTTATAACTCCCAAAATCTTTCTCATTATGAGGGCAGTTAGAAAGAGTATACATAGATAGAAAGCAGGGGTGTGAATTGAATGTGATGGTATGATTATCTAAGAAATATAAAATTAAGGGATGAGAAAAATAATGCACTGGGAAAAGGGGAAAGGGAGAGTTAGAATGGGATAAATTATCTCTCATAAAAGAGATTTTTACAGTGGAAGGGAAAATGGGAGAAGCAGGGAAGGGAACACATGAACCTAATTCTTATCAGAACTGGCTCAGAGAGGGAATCATATACACAGTCAACTGGGTGTAGAAATCTACCTTATTATACAGGAAAGTAGTAAGGGAAAGAGATAAGAGAAGGGGGGTGGAGAGCTGATAGAAGGGAGGACAGTTTGGGGAAGGTAAAAGTCAGAAGCAAAACACTTTTGAAAATGGACAGGGTAAAAGGAGAGAGAAAGTAGGACAAACAGGGTGAAAATAGGATGGAGGGAAATACATAGTTGGTAATCATTACTATGAAAAAAAATTTACAATGAGCTTCTCTGAAAAAGACTTCATTCCTCAAACATATAGAGGACTGAGTCAAATTTATAGAAATAAGAGCCATTCCTCAATTGATAAATGGTCAAAACTATGGTCAGGTAGTTTTCAGAAAAAGAAATCAAAGCTGTCTATAGTCATATAAAATGCTCCATATCACTATTGATTAGAGAAATGCAAATTAAAATAACTTTGAGCTACTACCTCATACCTGCCAATTTGGCTAATATGGTAGAAAAGGCAAATGACAAATGTTGGAGGGGATGTGGGAAAATTAAAACACTAACGTACTGTTGGTGAAATTGTATACTGATTCATCCACTCTGGAGAGCAATTTGGAACTATGCCCAAAGGACTATAAAGCCAAGTAGACCCTTTGACCAAGCAATACCCCTACTAGATCTGTATCCCAAAGAGATAAAGAACAAAAAGGAAAAGGATATACCTATACAAAAAATATTTATAGTAATTCTTTTAATGGTAGCAAAGAATTGTAAATTGGGGAGATTTCATCAATTGGAGAATGGCTGAATAAGTTGTATATGATTGTGATGGAATATTATTGTGCTTTAATAAAAGATGAGCAGGATACTCTCAGAAAAACATGGGCAGACTTACATGAACTAATGCAAAGTGAAACGGGCAGAATCAGGAGAACACTGTATACAGTAATGGCAATATTATATGATGATCTACTGTGAATAACTTAGCTATTCTCAGCAGTAAAATAATCTAAGACAATTCTGTAGGACTTATGATGAAAGGCTGTCTGACTTCTGAGAAAAAAAATTGGTAGAGCCTGAATTCAGATCAAAAATAGTTTTTCTTTATTTTTCTTGGGATTATTTTGTCTGTGTTTTCTTTCATGGAATGACTTACATGGAAATGTGTATTGCATGACTACACATGAATAACCTCTGTCAAATTGATTGCTTTCTCAATGAGAGGGGAGAGAAGAGGGAGGGAGGGAATTTGGAACTCCAAATTTGAAAAAAAAGACTATTAAAATAATTTCTACATGTAATTGGGAACAAATAAAAAATGCTAAATTAAAAAAATGGTCAGGGAGGAGCTGAAGTTAATGTTGGCCTCTATAATTAAAAATGAATAACTAAATGAAAAGGAAGTATCAAACATTTACTAACTGCCAAGCACTGTGCTAAATGCTGGGTATGTAAAGAGAAAGGAAAGATAGTCCTTGCCTTTGAGGAATTCATGTTCTATAAGGGGAGAAAACGTCATGTAGGGCATTTCAGCATCTAGTCAGTTGGAAAGACCCAGTGGTCTTTAAGGTACAGTGATGAAGGACACGGTAATGGATCTCCTTTAATGTCACTTTTTAAAATAAAACTTCATCTGTTTCTGGTATTGAATGATTTGACAGTGCTAAGGATTTTAGTGGTGAAAACCTCCCTTTCTGAGTCTTTAGTGTCTATGACTGCTAAGAAAGTGAGGAATGTGGCCCATGTAGAAAACTGTTGCCTAGTCCCAGCTCTGTCATGATTACTTCTCTGGTTATTGCCTGCAGAAGTAGGACTAATGGTCTGAATGGAGACTGCTTTGCTTTGGATTCCTGGATTTAGCTTCCTCATAAAGGCAGATGGACTGGAGTTGTTGTCATTGGTGGTGGTGGACATACTGAGCCTCTTCTCTACGAACGTTGTTGGCTATCACATGACGGCTACTGCTATTCCCAGGGCTCTTGGGCACAGGGTCCTAAGAAGACTCTACTAGGAGCTGAGCAGTTATCTTGGTTGAGGTGGCAGTGGTTTGTGCTGATACATGCTGCCTTCTGTTTCCCTCTGAGTTTGTCTGGCTTCTTCAACTAGATTGCCTTGTAGAAACTTTGTGGAAGGTTTCAGGAAGAAGGCAAGACTTCAACTAAACCTAAATTCAATCAATTAATCAAAAAGTCTTTAACTTGCCAGATACTACACTGAGATCTGGAAATACAAAGACAAAAATAAAATAGTCCCTGCTCTCAAGGAGTTGACTCTCTATTGAGGGTGGGGGACATGGATAGTATACACATATAAAACAAGCATGTACAAAGCAAATACAAGACAATTTGGAGAAGGGAAGAGGCAGGAGAAACTAGAAGGATGGGTAGGCTCCAAACAGAGAGAGAGGAAGAAGGAGGGATTCCCTTAAGGATACCACCTTTTACATAGCAAGTCTCTATCTCAGGAAAACCTGGCTAACTAGCCCTCTAGTCTATGGAAATTGAGAGAATCTTTCCATTTCATTCATGTCACTGTTGCTACAGCAACCACTATAGGACATTCTGGAGGGGGAGACGTGGTTTGACTTTCCCCTAGAGCAAGATGTAAAGATGCTAGTAAAGAATAAGACTCATTTCCTCCATAACAAACTGTAAACCCGTCGATGATCTAAGAGGCATGGACCTTGGCCTGCACAGCTGTAGGGGACCCCAAAATCTTGGAGTGTATTAATACACCCTTGTTTCTCAGGTGTAAAAGCAAAAAAAAAAATGAAAACACATTCCTTCCACTCAGACCAGGGATAGGTTCTTGAGAACAAAGGTGTGTTTTTCTGCTGTAGTAAGAGACTTTTCCTTGCCATCTTGTGCCTTAATCCTCCATCCTCCCAACCCCTGCAGTCCATGGGGGTGGGAAGGAGGCTTGCCAGGAAGCCATCAGCCAGACCCAGGCACACGGATGTCCCAGCTGCCAATCCACAAGTCAAAAGAGAAGAACACACATATGGAGGCAAACCCAGGGGATTATTAGTGGCACCGCTTTTGACATGTGAGCAGAAGATTAGCATATGGCCTGGAAGCCTCTCCAGAAATTTTATGGGGGCATTTCATGCGAGATGAGACAGGGCCATAGCAGGAAATCTGGATGAGGAGACTGATGGAGCTGAAGATGGATTTTGGAATCCATCTTCCTAGCAGGCCTGTCCAATGTCAATCTGGCAGGGCAAGGCCTGCCCTTGGCAAAGCTGGCAAGCAGGTGGAGTATTTCTTTGGCATCTTCTGCCCTCTTTTACAGTCCCCTTTTCCTTTCTCCCATTACACCCCCCTCCCTCATCATCTTTCTCTAAAGCATTCATGCCCACAAGGTCTTGCTCTCAACTGTCAATTAATACTCCACTAAAATGTTAGCAGATATTGATTTACTCTAAGAAGAGGCCACAGGATGTATTAGAAAGAGCTTTGCATCAAGAAAATGTGGGTTAAAAATCAGACCTGAGATGTTTACTAGATATGTTGCTCTGCGCAAGTCACTTAGCCTCTTTTAAACTCAGTTTATTCATCTGCAGCATAGGAAACATATAGCCTGTTGTCAGAGCCATAACCAGCAATTTTGGCACCAAAAGCAAGTAATAGGAAATAGAGCCTAGGACAGGCTGTACTTGCTGCACCTTCAAATCAGTCATGGAAGGACGAGATCCTAAAAGGCTTCTCTCCCTTTGGCTGGGAGAAAACAAAGACCCAAGACATGTGGAGCTCACTGCTCATGAAGTCCAGAGAAGAGATAACCTGGTCTGCACACAGTGTAGAAAGCAGTGCCGTCTGCTAGTTTTCCAATTTAATTAATAATTCTTGCTAACTGGTATCTATGCTGCTGAGGGAGTAAAAGCCATGATAATGTATAAAGGTAACCAGTTTTAAATTTTTTGCAACCTTTTAAAACATTATTTAAAATTCTTTGCACCATCTAAATATCAGTTCTGTGCAACAAAGCTTCAATTATCGCACCCTTGTTATGGCTCCTCATGCTGGGTTGTTGTGATGATCAAATGAAATAATGCATGTAAAGTATTTCGCAAACCTTAAAGCCTATGTAAATTTCAAATAATCTTTTTATTGTCATTATTCCTTCTGCCAGGAGTATTTTTCTTTCCACAGAGAACTCTTGGAGATTGAAAAGGCTACTGTCATTCTTTGTCCTCTGTTCTCACAAGGACCATGACATCAAGGAGGTGATGCCATGTTATGCAAGTAAATTGTATTTAAGTGAAGGAGGACTGTGCAAAGTCAACAACCTCACTTTCTCCTCTGGAGCCAGCTGGGTCCAGTGGCCAGATATGATTTAGGACAACTGGGCTTTCTGAAATGCAAATTTGGCTAAAACACTGTATTTAGAGTCAGGAAAACCTGAGTTCAAATCCCATGTTGGCCCTTACTAGCTTATTTTGACCCTGGGCAAGTTCTAAAATGTCTGGGCCTCAGTTGACTCTTCTATAAAATGGAGATAAGAATAGTACCTACCTGTTGGGAGAATCAAATGAGATATTTGTAAAGTTCTTTGCAAAATTTACGATGCTATTTAAAGTGTGTTGCTATTTTTCAAATTTTATTTTATTTTTAATTTGTGGAATATAATGAGCACTTCCATAATATAGTGTAATAAAAAAAGATGGTTGCACAGAAAACTGCAAATCTATTATGTACAAGTTACTATTCCTTCTAAATAAATAATAAAGTTATCTTGTAAATTTCTTTTTTTCCCTTCCCCCACCTTTCTAGAGATGGCCACCATTAGACACAAATAAGTATGTATGTATATGCACATATATCCATTTTTATGTAAAATTATTCTATACATATTCGTATTCCATACATATTATCAGTTATGTGTTGCTACTGTTAAGAATAGTGCAGAGGAGGAAGAAACTGGCCATGACTCAGATCCCAGTTAGAAGTTTCAGAGGCTGCTCCACTCATAGATAATATAGGGGAAGAAGAGACTGACAAGCCAGCCATGTACTTCCTTCAATGTTTGTATACCCTGGTTAGGTTAGACTGTCTTCACTGAGGATCATAGTACAGTGTGTTCTCCTAACTTGGCTATGGTGGTCCAGGATTCTACCCTCCTATCTCCCAGTGTCATTTGTACCCCTGGCTGTTGTACCTCCAGGGATGAGAGTTGGGAGAAGAGTCATAGTTAACTATGTCACAGGACAAGTGGGAGGACCGACTAGAAGAAGAGGAAGATGGCACCCAGAGCAAGACTGTTAATTGGAAAGTGCCTGAAATGGATCCTTGTGATATTTCCTATAGAAAGACTGCCCTGACCCTCCCTCTCCAGAGTACCTCCTTCTCCCTGCCCCCAAATTATCTTGCATTTACTATGTACAAACTTTGTTTATAGTTAAATGTATACATGTTGTTTCACCCAATAGAATATAAGCTTCTTGAGGGTGGACTGTTTCATTTTTTGTTTTGTATTCCTGCCTGTCCTCTACTGCTGTTGTTTAGTTGTTTTTCAGTCTTGACTGATTCTTCGTGACACCATTTTGGGTTTTCTTGGAAAAGATACTGGAATGGTTTGTCATTTCCTTCTGCAACTCATTTTACAGAGGAGGAAACTGAGGCAAACAAGGTTATGTGACTTGCCCAGGGTCACATAGCTAGTAAGTGTTTGAGGCCAGATTTGAACTCAGGAAGATGAGTCTTCCTGACTCCAGGCCCAGGTCTCTATGCACTATAGTGACCCCTAGCTGCTCCTGACCTATGGTAGGTATTTTGTAAATATCTATTGAATGATTTGATTGACCACTTGTTCTGCACAATCAGCCTTATAGCCAGTTATCAGACCAGCATCCTATGATGGATATCATCTTTGTGACTGAGGCCAATTCCTTCTGTAGGCAGGAAGACAATACCCAAGAAACAAGTAGTGCATCACAGAGAATCAAATATAGTAAAGCAAATTGTGGTCTAGGCAAAGTCCTCTGAGGAGCCAAAGATTGATAGCACATTAATTGTAATACATAATACAGAGATTCAAGCATCTGTAACCTCATCCATAGCAGGCTTCCCTGCCACCAATGCAGATAACTTCCCTCCCACAACTCAGTTGGTCTTTGAAGGTTGCTGTGGCTAAAAAGTTTTATCACATCAACCAGTTATATAAATATCAGTTACTTATATGGCATAGTCAAAAAGTGTTTTACATACACAATCTCATTCGATTAATATGGGCTGAAGGTACATGGCAAGGGAATAACCACTTAAATTGTACCTACTATGTGCCAGGCACTGTGCAGAGTGCTTTCGCAACAACCCAATGAGGTAGGTGGTATTATCCTCATTTTACAGAAAAGGAAACCAAGGCAGAAAAAGGCTAAGTTATTGCCCAGGTTTACACAGCTGGCATCTGAGGTTAGATTGGACCTCAATTTTTCCTGATTCCACTGTACCACCAGCTGCCTCAGGCAAGCTAGGATTTCAGAGCATAGATTTTGATCCCTGGAAGGGATCCAAAGGTGATCTAACCCAAGCTCTCATTTTACATATGCAAAAAAAAAAATCTGAGACCTACATAGGATAAGTGATTTGACTAAGGTCTCCAAGGTGATCAGCAGCAGGCCCCCTGCCTCCAAATCCTTGAGTCTTTCCACTGAGTCACATCATTTGAGGTGAGCCTAGAAAAATAAGTAAGATTTAGAGAAGGGCAGAGAAAGCATTTGGGATGGGGGCAGGGTGTGGTTTGAGTATAGGGATAGAGGACACCGGAGGAGAAAGTAGCAGGAGCCGTTGCCATCTAATACACATTTCCTGAATTTTTCCATTAGGAAGATGGTGACCTGCTCTTACTGCCCCTCCCTTTAAAAACAATTGCCTCTGAGCATTGCCTTTGGTGTGTTCTTGGTAATCAAGAATTGGAACCTCTGATCACACAACCCTTAACATTCGCCCAGGGCTCTTGGCCAGAAGGTTAGATGGCTGATGTCAGCTCCAGGCTCCTCTTAGTCTTCTGGGTCTTCCTCAGTTCAAGGTGACTTATTTTTCCTTTCATCTGACTTTACATGTAGTCTGTTTGGGGAGGCAAGAAGTAGGCTTAGATGGGATAAAATTGTATTAAAAGGAGCCACGGAAGCTATTAAAATGTTGATATTTTAAGATCCACAGACCAACACTGAGTGAACAAAGCTTTGATCCTCTGAGCCTTTGTTTGCACACAAATGTAGCTTATTAAATTATACTCTAGTGACTTACTCTAAAGCGAGAGGGCAGAGAAGAAGTGTAGTGGAACATGCTGATTTTGGCATAAAGAAGACATGAGTTCAAATCCTGTCTCTGACCCTTAATTCCTGTGTGACCTCAGGATTCATCTGGAAAATGAGAGGGTTGGACTAGATATTCCCAAAGGTTCTTTCTAGGTCTGTGTCCATGATCCATTATGTATAACAAAGCCATAATTAGAAATTCCAGCACCTGGAGTAAACTCAGAATCCTAGGGGAATTTGAGGGTTCTCAGCCATGAATATGGAACACTTGTGGATTTTGGTAAGGGTCTGACCAACCCATGAGTAGCTGAGGTGTAATGGAAGAGCAGGCCATGACCATGATGACCACTGATCTTGGGGATGAGAAAGAAAGCCCAGCACAGCTGAGGAAGCAAGCTTCTGCAAGTGGGCAGGTATTCCTCTATGAGAGAAATCATTCTGCTGGGGGAGAAGTCATGGTTATTTCCAATAGAAAGGGGTATATTTGGAAGAACTCACTGAGAGGACAAGGAGGAGGGTGTCTCATCCACCTTGGAAAGCAAATGCTCTCAAAAGACCAAGTTCTCTGCCAGGGACACTTCAAGGCTTTCTGTGCAAGGTACTTTGAATGAGATGACATGAGTCAAAAAATAAGAGTATTAACAGCCTTACTGAAAGGTCAAGCCATGTGTAGGAATCTCCAATACTGCCACTTCAGCAAACTCTAAACCCCACCAAAGGCATCTTTCAACACTGAACTGTGCCTTGGGGGAAGAACATGGAAATTGAAATCTAGGATGATGACAGACCCTGCAGGGTTTGGCAGTGTGGAGGCACCATGCTGCACATGGTTTGGGTGTGTCAACACAAGATTAGTTTAAATCCTTCCCCTGACACATTTCAAAGAGTTGACTCCTTCCTTGCTCTGGTCCCTGCAGGAAGACTCACCAGCTCCTGAGTTCAAGGCTATGGTTAGCTACTGAGAAATCATCTAACTTCTCTTTTCTTCCCTTTCCTCACCTGTAAATGGAGCTCTTAGCATCTCTTTTCTCTTCCAGGGATGGAATGATGAATATGTGTAAGGAAAACAAAACAAAAAGAAATCCATCAGGAATAACTACTCATCACCCTACAATCCTTTGGCAGTAGGAGCCTATACGAAAAGACATAGACAGTTTCCAAGCCAAGTTGGTTGTGACAAGTAGTATTTTCTGACACTTGCTAATTGTTCATTTGTACCATGTTAAGCCACTCTAAACAATATATTAAAAATCTGTACTCTGAAGGAACAAAGTCCTCTGATAACTTCATACATAGGAACACAAATGTGTATATGGAAAGAGTATTTTATCCAATTCATATACATAGTTTTCTGGTTGATTGCAAGTCATCAAAGAATTCCTGGGGAATGGGGGGAAAGTGAACCAGAGAGATAAAATCATCCTTTCCCCTCTACTCCAAACATTTTTTTTTTTAAAAGAAATAAATCAGGTCAATGTCAATATCTAGGGCAACTCTGAAGTATCCTAAAAATAGTCTCTGTACAGATAATAGGATCATGGTCTCCAGAAACCAAGAGATCTCAGAAAGCATAGGATCTAGAACTGTAAGTAAATCTTAGAGAACACAGGCTCTAGAACTGTAAGGAAACCTTAGAGAGGATGCAGTTTGGTGTCTTGGAATGTAGTGAGATAATATCTCTGACATGTTCTAATGCTTGACCTTGAACAAGTTGCTTAACCCTTTCCTGAACCTTGGGATTCTCATCTTACAACTGAGGGGGATTAGACTATTAGATCCACTCCAGTGCATAGACTCTTGAAATCTATCCACAGTACCCTGGTCTAGTGCAAACTCCTCATTTTTATCATTATTATTATTTGGTTGCAATTGGGACTAAGTGATTTGCCCCAGGTCACACAGCTAGGGTCTGAGGTTGGATTGTTTATTTATTTATTTATTTTAAGTTTTCAACATTCATTTCCACAATATTTTGAGTTCTAAATTTTCTTCCCATCTCTTCCCTCCCCTTACCCCATAATGCCTTGCCTTCTGATTACCCCTTCCACCAATCTTACTTTCCCTTCTAACACCCCTCCCTTCCCTTATCCCTATCTTCTCTTTTGTCCTGTAGGGCAGGATAAATTTCTTCTCTCCCAGTTGTATGCAAAAACAATTCTCAACATTTGTTCCTAAAACTTTGAGTTTCAACTTCTCTTCCTTCCTCCCTCCCCACCCATCCCCACTGAGAAGGCAAGCTATTCAATATAGGTTATATATGTATAGTTTTGCAATTGACTTTCATAATAGTCATGTTGTCCAAGACTAATTATATTTCCTTCCATCCTATCCTGCCCCCCCATTTCTTCTATTCTCTCTTTTGACTTTGTCTCTCCCCAAGAGTGTTTACTTCTAATTGTTCCCTCCTCCCATTTGCCCTCCCTTCCTTCATCCCCCCACCCTCCTTATCCCCTTCTCCCCTACTTTCCTGTAGTGTAAAATAGGTTTTCATAACAAATTGAGTGTGCATCTTATTCCTTCTTTGAGCAAATGTGATGAGAGTAAGTTTTGCTTTTTCTCTCTCAAATCCTCCCTTTTCTCCTCCACTGAAAAAGGTTTTGCTTGCCTCCTTGATGCATGACAATTTACCCCATTCCATTTCTCCCTTTCTCCTCCCAATATATTCCTCTCTCACCCCTCAATTTTATTTCATTTTTTTAGGTATCACCCCTTCTTATTCAACTCACCATGTGTTCTCTGTCTACATGTGTGTGTGTGTGTATAATTCCTCCAACTACCCAAATACTGAGAAAAGTCTCAAGAGTTACAAATATTATCTTTCCATGTAGGAATGTAAACAGTTCAACTTTAGAAAGTCCTTTATGTTTCATCTTTCCTGTTTACCTTTTCATGCTTCTCTTGATTCTTGCATTTGAACGTCTAATTTTCTATTCAGTTCTGGTCTTTTCATCTAGAATGCTTGAAAGTACTCTATTTCATTGAGTAATCATTTTTTCCCCTGAAGTATTATACTCAGTTTTGCTGGGTAGGTGATTCTTGGTTTTAATCCCAGTTCCTTTGACTTCTGGAATATCATGTTCCTAGCCATTCGATTCCTTAATGAAGAAGCTGCAGATCCTGTGTTATCCTGATTGTATTTCCACAATACTCAAACTGTTTCTTTCTGGCTGCTTGCAATATTTTCTGCTTGATCTGGGAACTCTGGAATTTGGCTACAATATTCCTAGGAGTTTTTCTTTTCAGGAGGAGATCTGTGTATTCTTTCAATATTTACTTTGCCCTGTGGTTCTAGAATATCAGGGCAGTTTTCCTTGAAAATTTTATGAAGGATGATGTCTAGGGGTTTTTTTTTTGATCATGGCTTTCAGGCAGTCATATAATTTTTAAATTTTCTCTCCTGGATTTATTTTCCAGGTCAGTTGTTTTTCCAATGAGATATTTCACATTATCTTCTATTTTTTCATTCTTTTGGTTTGGTTTTGTAATTTCTTGGTTTCTCATAAAGTCATTAGCTTCAATCTGCTCCAGTCCAATTTTTAAAGAACTATTTTCTTCAGTGAGCTTTTGAACTTCCTTTACCATTTGGCTAATTCTGCTTTTGAAAGCATTCTTCTCCTCATTGGCTTTTTTATCTCTTTTGCCAATTGAGTTAGCTTATTTTTAAAAGTATTATTTTCTTCAGCATTTTTGGAGGCTCCTTTAGCAAGCTATTGACTCACTTTTTCATGATTTTCTTTCATCACTCTCATTTCTCTTCCCAATTTTTCCTCCACCTCTCTTACTTGATTTTCAAAATCCTTTTTGAGCTCTTCCATGGCCTGAGATCATTGCATATTCATTTTGGAGGTTTAGGATGCAGAAGATTTGACTCCCTCTGATGTTATGCTTTGTTCTTCCTCATCTGAAAGGATGGGAGAAAATACCTGTTCACCAAGAAAGTAACCTTCTATAGTCATTTTTTTCTCCCTTTTTTGGGCATTTTCTCAACCAGTTACTTGACTTTTGGGTCCTTTGTCAAGAGTAGGATATACTCTGGGGACCTGTAAGACCTCATTTCCTCCAAGGTGGCATAATCAAGCCTGCACATTGGTCTGGGAGCAACAAGAAACTTTTCTACCCAGAATCTGCAAGTAGTGGAATTCCCTCTCCACAACCACCTCCAGTTCAGCCAAGCCAGCACTCAGTGTGAGGTTCAGATCAACTACTCAGTTCTCCCAGGGGCTTTAAGCTGAGGGCTCCAACAATGGACTCTGGTTGCAGCCTGCCATGGCCACCATAGCCACAGTCACCTGCTGCTGCTGCTGCTGCCTCTGCCCCTCCACCTGGGGCTGGAGCTAAGGGGGGACCCTGCTCCCTTCTCATCCAGCTGAAAAAGCCATCTCACTGACCTTTGAAGCTGCCTTTGGCACCTGTGGGTTGAGGGATCTGAGAACCTCTGCTGCTGCTGGCGATTCTGCTCCTGAGGCCTGCTCTGGTCCTGCTCCTCCTGATACCATGTGGCCAAGGCTGGGCTGTGCTCCACTCCGCATCCTGTGTGACAGTCCTTTCCCACTGGCCTTCCAGGTCACCCTGGGCTGGAAATCTTCATTCCATCATTCTGTGACTTTTGCTGCTCTAGAATTTGTTGAGAGTCATTCTATACAGGTATTTTATGGGCTGTGGGGGAAGAGTTAGAGTATGTGTGTCTTTCTACTCCCTGAGGTTGGATTTGAACTCAGGTCCAAGACTCCAAGACCCATGTTCTGTCCACTGTGCCACCTAGCTGCTTCAAGCTCCTTATTTTAAAAATGAGTAACCTGGAACCCACACAAGTAAAAAAAAATGATACTGATTCAAACACAAGTCAAAAGACTTCAAATCTAGTATTCTTTCCATCATGGTTCCTAAAATTTCCAATTAAAAGGTCCCCTTCTTAATTAAAAAAAATATTTTGTTGCCCTCCCTCTCCCCCTCCCCCCAAAGTATGATAATAGGATCCTTTTTTAAAAGAACGTTTGGTGCACCTATGGCTTCATGGACCTCTCACATGAGTCCAAGACCTCAGGAGTCCACAGCCCCCAGGAGAGAAACCACTGAACAAATATCTGCTTTTGGCAAGCCTACCTTCTAATGACTTGTTTCCTTTGAAACTATCTAGAATTTTTTATTATTTTCGTAGCAACACCAAGGGTTTTAAACTCTGGGACTCTGGGGTTCAAGCCAAACATACAGGTGCTGGTAACAATGAAAGCATTAAAGTGAGTCTGACTTAGAGATAGAGGGCACCATGGAAATATATTTATTTATAAGACTTTAATTCTTCTTCCTAATCCTGCCTGTTGATTGATCAATTCATCTAAGCACAAGGAACACCCTTCCTTATATCAATATCTTCCAAATAAAGTTGGGGGAAGGGGAGGAAAGACAACAAATTGCAATAAACATTTATTAAGTACCTACTATTTGCCAGGCACTAATTGTGCTAAGCCCTGGGAAGACAAGTAGCTGGGAAGATTCATGAATAAAATAACACTTAAACTGATATTTGAAAACAACTTGAGATTCTAAGAAGTAGAGAGGAGAGGGAGAGTATTCCAAGCATGGGACACAGTCAGTGAAAAGGTCAGAAGTCAGAGATGGTGTGCCATTGGCAAGGGACAAGGAAAAAAGTCCAAGAACTCATAAAGGGGAGTCAAAATTAAGGCTAGAAAAGTAGATTGGATCCAGGTTGTGAAGGGCTTTTAATTCCAATAAAAAGCAATTGTATTGGAACTTAGAGGAAGAAGAGAAGCCTTAGAGTTCACTGAGTAGAGGTATGAGATCTGCACTTTAAGAAAATCATTTAGGTAGCTGTGCAAGACAAGGGTTTGGAGAGGTGAGTGATTTGAGGCTGGAGGACCAAGTAGGAGGGAGATTCCCATAACCTGTCTGTGCCTCAGTTCTTTATGTAACATGAAGGGGTTAGATTCAATGATCTCTCTGGTCTCCTCCAATTCTAAATCTATGATTCATTTTCTCATGCATTTCTCATGATGGCTCTGTGAGGTTAGCAGAACAGTTCTCCACACCTTTATTCTACATGACAAACATGAAGCCTAGAAAGCTTATGTTACCTATGACATCCTACAGTAAATTAGCAACTGGATAAGGACTAAAACCTGTCTCTCTTGACTCCAAGTCCTAGGATCTTTTTTTCACACCAGCCTTCTGGGTTTAAACACAGATCAGGCAAATGCCTTCATACCCTTAGGGAACATTGTTACTGACCCTTCCCCTGAGGGCAAGGGCAATGGAAATGCTCCCCCAGGAGCTAGCCGAGGGTGGGCTAGCTCACCTGACCCACAAAGTCTAGGAGTATAAAGGATCTCCAAGACTTCCTACACCAAGAGTAAACTTTCCTTTCCTCTTCTTGTAGTGTCTCATTTCCATGCATGTCATCCTCATGTATAAAATACACTGGCCTCTCCAGAGAAGGCTTTGTGTCACTTCTAAATCAATTTATTTTAATCTAATCTTCATCTGTAATGGTTTTCTTGGCCAAACTCATCAAGGAAACATCTTGGCAGGTGAGAGAATGAAAACACATAACATTTGTTTTTAATGGTTCCTATGCACCAGGCAGTTTCTTGTTTCCAATATGGCAAAGCCTGTGAAATCCATGAAATATGACTGGTCCTTGGAACTGACCCCTGATGTAAGCCGAGATCTATACAGATGAGAACTCACTAAAATATGAGCATAAAGATGTCAGAAACCCCTTAAAACCTTTAAAAATCATTGAGGTGAAGTCACCAGAGTGAACTTTCTCTTCAAAGACCAAAGCAAAGAATTCCTTTCCAAACAGGCAGACAGTGAAACAAATCTCAGCCAATTGTCAGGCTCCTAAGTGGACTTTTAATAGCTCGATCCATAAAAGACACATTTTTCTTAAGCTCTGCCTGTTCACCATTGTTATTAATTTTTTGGTTTCCCCTAGCTCCTTTTCTTTTGGTAAGAAAGCTCAAAGGGATTTCAGCTGAAACCTTCTCTCTTCCACTTTTCCATCCGGCCCAGCTCACCTATTAAACAAACACCCATGAGGCCCATTCTTGGGGCCCATACACCTTCAATGAGGACATCTTGAGGCCCCAACCACCAAGGGGTTAAGCTCCAAGAATACCTCTTGCCACTCCCCAGCATTCACTTTGGGGATCAAGCAGAAGACCTGCAGTGAGGCCCACAGAGATATGTCCTTTTTGAGTCTCTCTCCTTTACTGGGAGGTTTATGGCTGGCAAGGGAAACTTGGGAAGGAACAGTTCAGGAGTCACTAGATGGAAAAAAAAAAACAGCAGTGGTGAAGTTAGTAGGGTGATATGCTAGAGTTTGATCTTGAGCCATGTGGCAATAGAGCAGCTGGCACAGCCTGCCTGCAGCTGGAGGCATGTTTCCTCCTTCCCTCCTTAGTCCGGACAGCAAAGTGGTTCTTTCCAGGAAAATCAAGGGAAAGGTCACGAAAGCATCCCTGTTCCACTGAGTCAGCCAGATTCTGGAGGGCAAGGCAGCTCTGGGGAGCTGGCCTGGTGGCTGGGGAAGACAGGCTTTTTCCTCTGCCTGGGCATGGTTGCTGTTGTCCTGGCCAAGGCCAGCTGTAACCATGGGATGTTTATTCTCATTGCAGGGCTGAAGCTGGCAACCTGGGTCTGGAGTTTGAAGATGGTGATGCTTAGTGACCTGGATTCAGTCTTTGACTGTGACTTTCCCTGAGGCATCTACAAAAAGCAGAAATGGAAAGTATTTCGAGAGGCCCTTGGAGCCAGTGCTCCCATCCCTGTAGGGGCATGGAGCCCAGGGCAAACTACTCTGCGTGCTCTCTCTCCCCTCTTCCACCAAACTACAGGACCCTTCTACACAGGTGAAATACTGTTCAGCAAAACAAAGAAAGCATTAATATTACACACATCAGCAGGTGGCAACGTGTCAGGAAGTAACTAAAGGAGAGAGGAGGTCCATAAGGGACGATGTGCAGCTTGAAGACTCTGTGTGTGTGTGTGTGTGTGTGTGTGTGTGTGTGTGTGTGTGTGTGTATGAGAGAGAGAGAGAGAGAGAGAGAGGGGGGGGGGAAGAGAGAGAGAGAAACAGAAAGAGAAAGAGGGAGAAAGAGAGAGAAAGAGAGAGGGGGGGGAGAGAGAGAGGGAGAAAGAGAGAGAGAGGGAGAGAGAAAGGGTATAGTTGCCAGGCAGAGAGTTGCCTGACAGTGAAAGGGAATGGGAGGGTATTGTGCACAAGTAGTTTGGCTTTGAGAAGAGGAAAGATAATACTAGGTTTTTCTCAGTCACCTGCCTAATGGTAATCACTAAGCAGTTCCAGTTGCTTGGCACTCATGACAGAATGGGGTCAGAGTTCTCCAAAATTGGGGACATGAGAATGCCTTCCCTGCTGCACCATATTCTTGGTAAATGTCTGCCAGCCCTTGTCTATCTCAGGGTGACCATGCAGAGTCTCCAGTAGGAATTTTGAGACCTGGAACAAGTGTGGGGTTGTGCAGGGAGGACCTAGGGACCTAGCTCCTGGCTGCTTCTGAAAAGGTTATCACCCTTGGGAAGGAACCAGGCAGGGCTATGTCAAAGAAGACATCCATCCAATCCCACATCTGGATCCCAAGTCCAAGATGTTTGTAGTTGTTATTCAGTCATTTTCAATCATATCCAACTCTTCGTGACTCCATTTGGGGTTTTCTTGGCAAAGATACCTGAGTGATTTATCATTTTCTTCTCCAACTCATTTTACAGATGAGGAAACTGAGGTAAACAGTATCTGTAGCTGGATTTGAACTAAGGAAAATGAGTCTTCCTGATTCCAATCTCAGCGTTCTATCCGCTGCACCACCTACCTGCACTTGTTATATACATGTTCCCAAGCTGGGAATTGGGGATGCAAAGACAAAAATGAAGTCTGTGCTGGAATTTATGTTTGAGAATGGGGGAGTAAACGCATACATGTCTCAGTATATACAAAATTACATATAAAGAGGATACCAAATAATACTGTAGGGGGAGGAGTAAAGAAGAAGAGGTTCCTAATATCTAAATTAACCAAGAAAAGGTCCCATGCAAAAGGTGGTTCTTGAGTCAATGTTGAAGGAATTCAGGGTTTCCAAGAGACAATGGTGCATTCTGGGCATGGAGGACAGCTAGGGCAAAGGCACAGAAATGGGAAATGGGATATTATGTTTGAGAGACAACAAATAGTCCAGTATAACTGGGCCGTGGAGGGTTTAGAAGGGAGTCATATGTAAGAACTGGCAAGGTGGGAAGGGGTCAGTTTGGGAAGCACTCTCAGTGCCAAACAGAAAAATAAATATTGGATCCTAGGCAGAATTGCTTTGCTGGGGTAGCCACTGCAGTTTGTAGAGGTTTGACCCGTGCTTTCAGAAAATCACTTTGGCAAGTGCGCATGTTAACTCTTTGAGCCTAGGGATTGGTTTTGCTTTCTTTTTTCTTTTCTTTTTCTTTCTTTTTTTTTTTTTTTTTTGTATCTCCAGTGGAAATTCTTGGCACAAAGTGTGAAAAGTACTTCTTGGCACATAGTATAGTAAACTCTTAATAAATTCTTGGTAATTTATCAATCAATTGTTTGATTAATTGGAGGGTTGACTGGAGAAGGAGAAATCTGATGCTAGGAACCGAAGTAGGTTATTATAGTAAGTCTTGGAAGAGAAGTGATGAAAGTCCTAAACCAGGATAGTAGCTGTGTGAATACAGAGAAGGTAACGAATAGGAAAGGTATTATGGTGACAGAAATGACAAGACTTGGGACCAGACTTGGTAAAGTGTTTTTCTTTTTCATTTAGGCAGCATTTTCTATAGGGTCTACAGCATCTCCACTCCCAAATTCAGTAAAGAATTAAAGGAAAACAAAAACAATGAACAATGAAAACAAAGAAACAATCAAAATAAGGAAATCAACATTTTAAAAAATTCTCTAATACTTATTGTCTAAATCCTTCATTTAGCAATTAATCACTTGTGACACCCCTTATATTATGGTATTTAATTGTATTGTGGCACTGAATTGCATTATCTCTGTTGGATTTACTTTTCATATATTTATGATCTCTTCCCCTCCTTGAGGGCAAAGACCATGTGTTCTAATTGGGTACAAGATTCTCAATCTTGCAGCAGAGTGACTCCGTACACTAGGACTTTCATAAATACTTGTTGTTGAACCTTTCAATCAGAAGTTCTTGCATGATTTAAAAAAATTTTAAACCCTTGTGAAAAGGGCAACTTATAGATTATGACCCTGGCAAAAATGATTTTATCTGCCATTGTTTACACACATACGTATACACTGAAAATATATTCATTGGAGGAAAACCCAACTAATTGGGGGGAAAATTGGTGGAAAATCTGAGTCATAGAATATTTGGAAAATATTGACATTTTATTTTTTCTGTTTTCTACTATATACAAGAAATCCAACATGGGCCAATCCAGGGTTACTTAGTTGCTGGTCTTTAAGTAACCTGCTTCAATGAAGACTCTATATTATCTTACTAGTTATTTTTAACTGAGTGCTACCAAAGCATTTGGTAGCCAAGTGGCACAGTGGATAAGGACTGGAATTAGAGTCAGGAAGACCTGAGTTTAAATCTAGCCTAAGACCCTTTTTAGATATATAACCCTGGACAAATCACTTAATTTTGTTTGCCTCAGTTTCCTCATCTGTAAAATAAGCTGGAGAAGGAAATGACAAACCACTCCAGTATCTTGGCCAAGAAAACCCCAAATGGGGCCATGAAGAGTCAGACATGACTGAAATAACTGAACAGCAAACAACAAACCAAAGCATTTACAGCACCCACACCACATTCCTCTTACCATTTGTTCACTTAGCAAAGTTATCCTCCTATCCCCATGGACATAGTGAAAAGGTTACCTTCAACCCAGGCCTGTCTGAACTATGACAAATTCTGAATTAACGATTCTCAAGATATTTTTTCTTTATTTACAAAATCTTTGACCTTTTTGGCCTGTGTGAATACAGTCTTCATATGACATGACACCACTGATGCAATCTTGGCTCTTTAACTTATGCCTGTCCATAGAATTTTCATATAGTTTAAAGCCTCATCAGATAACCTAGTCCTCTGGGAGGTCAAGTTGTCTAATTAATGATATTATTTTTCTGGCTTAACCCTTTCACTATATAATTTAAAGATTGGCCTCCCAGAAATATCTGTTCTCCATAGGAAAAGCAGAGAAACAAAAATTTCCAGAGGTTGCTCAGTAGAAAAAGACCTTTGAACTGGAAAATGAAATCCTATCCCTTTCACTAACTGTGATCTAACAACCCTGTTTCTCTGGGCCTCAGTTTCCTCATTTGTAAAATAAAGGAATTGAACTAATTGGTCACTAAGGCCTAAATAATTATATGATTTCTTTCACATTACTTTTTTCTATATGGAAATAACTTATTTTCCATATGTAATAAATTTCTTTAAAAAACAAGTCATATTTGCTAATGAAAACTTTTGAGTAAAAATAACCAAAAAAAAAAAGGCTCCATAAGTGGTGGATTTGGAGTCAGAAAATCTGAATTTTCGGTTCAGCTTTAACACTCACTAGTTATGATAACTTGTCCAACTCGCTTAACTTCTCTACTTACTCAGTTTCCCCATTTATAAAATGAAAGGGTTAGCTAAATGACCTTTGAGGTCCCTCCTGGCTCTAAGTCTCTGCAGCCGTGAATATAAAATTATCAAATACTTCAAGTGGTAAAGATTGTGTCCTCTCTGAGTGTATGTACTGACGAAATCATAGGTCTTAACCCTGCCAAAAAATAACCATGTGCTTTCATATCTCAAGAGTCCATGGTTTCATTGGTGTGAGAGTCAACTAATTCCTCTGATGCTTAGATCAACCATTTCATGAGTTAGTGTGTGAGAAGAAAATTCATCACCTTTCCACCACCTTTCTGGTAATGACCTTCTCTTAGCTATGCTGGCCTTCTCATGGGCCCCTACTCACAGGCTTTTTGATTTAGTAGCATCTGCCTTTCCCCTGTTCAACCGTTAGGAGTTCGGGGCTGCCACCACACACCTTGATGAGGCATCAGAGGGTGAGTTGTTAGCTAAATTTATAATGGGTCAAAAATTACTAGGAAGCGTTAGATGCTTCCTTTTGAAAATATTGAAACATGGAGAAGATACTGGTAATGCAGGTCTTCGTAATTTATTCACATGGTATTTGTAGAATTTGTTCTCATATTGTACAATAGCAGTAGTCAAAGGTGAAGCAACATGACTGCATATGTTGGGGTATATTTGAATGGTAAATGGACATTTTTGAGTCTGGGCCTGTGTTTTCATCAGCGTGGGGGATTCCCAGTGTTGAAGCTTCCTTCATCCCCACAGATCAGTAACTCTTCTGTAACTTAGAGAAATCTCAGAGGCATTGAAAAGTGGTGACTTGTCCATAGTCATGAAGTCTGTCTGTATCACATGCAGGACTTGACTATGGAGACCTTTCTGTCTCTAAGGCGAACTCTCTCATCATGCTGTCGTGCTGCCTTAGTTCTTGTAATAGATGTTGTTGTTACTACTACTACCACCATCACTACTACTACCATTACTAAATAATATCTCATATTTCCGTGTGCTTTTAAATTTTCAAAGATCTTTCCTCATGACAACCCTATGAGACAAATAATACAAACACTATTATCTACATTTTACAGATAAGAAAACTAAAACAAAGAGCAGTAAAAATGACTTGCCTAGGGTCATACAATTATTAACAATACTGAACCTCACTACATGTTAACAGAGCATATTTTCCAAAATACAAGTAAAAATAGTGAGAAATAACCTTGTTTTATATATTTTTGCAAATTTTTTAATGCATGGCTTAGGAGAAGACAGTTGGAGTCTCCTATCTGCTTCTGCATTCAATCTGTTGCAATACGGTGTTTTAAAGTATATGAAGAAAATCTGGTCTCACAGAGATCAGTAGTTGGAAAAGGGACGAGTATTTTAAAGGTAAACATCAGTTTAGTATTATTATGAAAATAGGCTTAACCTCATAGATCCCTGAAAGGGTCATGGAGACTTCCAATGGGTCCTCAGACAAAACTTTCAAAATTGCTAATCCAGAAGATCCTTTCCTGTGGACTTCTCCCCTTGGAGGATCACTCTCCCCCTGTATCCCCTTCCTCTGATTGTTCAGCACACAATAAATACTAAATAATGCTCATTAACTTGAAATGACTACAATGGATCTTGCCCAACAAGATAGCTATCCACGATTAAGTTTCAATATTCTTTCCTTTAGAGGAAAAGAATTCTCCCCATCAACAAAGGACATAGTCAGAGAATCCATCTCTGTTGACTGTGATGGGGGCTCTAAGCTGAGGTGTTTCAGGTTGTTGTTTGATCATCTATGGCTCCTCCTGCACCAGACATATAATGTGAGTCATCAGGTCTCACCTTATTTGTAGGCATAGTATAAGGTCACTTATGTGTTATGATGTAAAAAATACCTGTCCAAAATCTGCCCCTTGGCCTGCCAATTCATCATTATCAATGTATTCCTTTTGCTAATGCAGCATTTCTTAACAAAATAGAAATACTCCTGAAAAGTGTGACACATTGAGCTGTTTGTCCAACATCAACAATTTGGCAGAAATTAGGGACTGAACAACAACTTTATTGGTTTCTTTTCAAGGATGCAGAGAAAAGACACCATGGGAATGAGATAGGACAGCTAGATCTTGATGTGGAAAAGTATAAAGAGAAGTCAAGGGAACTACTTAGGGATTCTCATCATCATAGTGGACCATGAGACTATAAGAAGAAGCATGAAGGCCCTGAACTCCTTAGCAAGGGGTTATTGAAAAAAACATTTGGAAGAATACCAAAGAAAAATGTTACCTACTTCACAATATGAGCTGGCCTCACAAGACGTACCCTGAGAGGTGGCCATGTATCATATAAAACAATATTAATATTAACATCTCACACATACGGTACTTTATGATTGACGAGGCATTTTCTTTAGAACACCCCTATGAGACAAATATTGTATTATCATTCCCACTCTACAGGTGAAGAAACTGAGGTTCAAAGGAAAAAATGACTTCTCCATAGTCACACAGCTAGCAAAAGCCATCAGGGCCAGATCCAAGTCTATTAATAATAGCATGACTAGTATTCTTTCCAGTGCGCCATATTGCTTCACCATGAATTTGAAATGAGCAGATTCCCAGTGTACCCTTTGCTTCCTGATATATTTTGTTTTCTGACATGGTGCTTTCCATTAATGGAAAAAAAATGATGCAGTCTTCAGCACTCATTTCATGGAAGGAGAATGAGTCTAAAATAATTGATCAGGTCCATATCATGATTCACCAGCTGTGCTATATATATATATATATATATATATAAGAAAAACCAAATGGATAGAAGATGACAATTGTCCAGACTTTTGCAGAGCAACACAATGACTTAGTCCCTCAGTATGGACAGTTACTGCCAAAGGACAATAAGCTAGGCTTAGAATTGAAGAAGAGCAAGGATGTGGGCTGGTGTGTATATAACAAACTTCACAATGTATTTTTTAATGCTTCCTAAAATAAAATTCATCTTTCAATGCACTATTCTTCTAGCTGCCTAGGATTCATGAAATATCAGGACGTCAGAAGAGCCATAACTTCGGGTACCCCAAAGGTTGGCAGAAAGCTACATGATGGGTAAAAGTAAAATGTAGCATACTAGCAATGGGTATAGCATAAATGATTTTTGTTAAGTCAATCTTCAGTCATTTCCAGGTCTTCATGATCCCACTTAGGGTTCTTCTGGTCAAGATACTGGAGTGGTTTGTCATTTCCTTCTCCAGCTCATTTTACAGGTAAGGAAACTGAGGTAAACAGGGTTAAGTGACTTGTTCAGGGTCACAAAGTGAGTGTCTGAAGCCAGATTTTTAATTTGGGAAGATGAGTCTTCCTGCTTCTAGGCCCAGAGCTCTATCCACTATACCATTTATCTGCCTGACATAAAAGATAACATTGAGGAAATGATTGATCAGAAACAGGGGTTAACCATTCATGTAGTGAGAACAAGTACAGATGGATAGCCCAACCCATGAAATTTTGGTCAATCAATTTGGTCAAGCATTTTTTAATCATGTATAATGTGCTAAACATTGTGCTGGTTGTGGGGATTCAAAGATAAAAATTAGATGGTCCCTGACCTCAAGGAGCTTACTTCTTATTGTAAAAAAAGACATGTACACATATAAATATATCAAAAATTGTATGTAACATGTATACATATAAACATGTACAAATATAAGCATATGCAAAAGATGTCTAGCATAATATAAAAACTATAAGGTAATATGGGGAAAGCCACTAACACTTGGGAGATCAGGAAAGGCTTTCTATATGAGTTGGTTTTTGAGTTGAACTTTGAAGGAAGTTAGGGATTCTAATGAGCAAAGGTGAGACAGAATTCCAGGCATGGGGGACAGTCTGTTCAAAGGCATGAAGAAGGGCGATAAAATGAGGAATATGAAGAACTTAAAGAAAGTTAGTTTGGCTAGAGAGAGTCATTTGTAATAATCTGGGGATGAAAGTTTAAAAATCAAATCAATTGGAAGGCCTCCAGGATACTTGATAGGCCTTTATGAAGGATGTATGGGAAGAGATGTATATGTATGTGTGTATATGCATAGGTCTAGAATGAAGAGGAGATTGGGATCTGTGGAGTAGGAGATAACACCAACTAGCTAAGATCAAGGATTAGAATATGGGGATATGCTATTAGTTACCAGCCCTTACAAAGACAGGAACATGAAATCAGCATGTTTGTACCACACAACAGACAGAAATGTTGACTACATCTAGTTTCTCATGCCATCTTATAGGACTAGCTATGAACCCAAAGCAGAAGAGAACCCCCAGCAGTCAGAAAAGAGGCAGGGCAAGAAGATATGTGTCATCTAGGGTCTGTGTGGGTGATACAGTACTCCACAGTAAAATATGGTGGGCATGCGCTTTGGGAGGTCAAGGACTACGCCTTAATTTACCCTACTTCAAGGGGACGAAAAACAGAACTAAGAAAAGATAGATAGTGACTACAATAATTTAAATGGGATGGGGGGAACACTGAAAGAAAGCTGAACTGTGAACAATTATAATGACCAATCTTGGTCTGGAGAATGCAACAGATAATGAAATGAACCTTCTTGCTTTCAGGAAAGAGGTGGAGATCTATGAGCATGGAATGTTGCATAAATCCTTCAACATGGCAACTGTGTTGATTGCCTTTAGTTGACTTCCTTTGTTATAAGAAAAGATTTAATGTATGTCTTGATTTCTTTTGTCTTGCTATCAGTTATTTCTGGATTCTGTCTCTCTGTTTCTGCCTCTCTGTCTCTTTTTACACACACACACACACACACACACACACACACACACACACACACACTTTTAAAGGAAGGGAATCCTACTCAAAAAGGGCTCTAATAACAGTATGAAATAGTCCATCCTCATTTCTCTGCTTAGTGGCATTTTTACTTTAACATTGATTTCTAATAGAATAACAAGAAGTTCTGTTTCCTGTTCAAGACCTCCAGCATCAGTCATATTATGGGGTAAGGATTGGGGATGACTTGAGCATCACTATTCACTTATGACCTCCCTCATCCCCTGAAAAACAAACAAACATTTGCGTGAATGATTGTCTATTAAACAAGGCAGAACAGTAAACAAAGCAAACAGCAACTTCCCACAGTACACTTTCTAGCACCAAGAAAACTCCCACTACCACAAGCACTCCAAGTCTTTGTGAAGGAAGGAAACAGTCACCTCTAAAATTTTCATGTGTGGATTAACTTCAATTTTAATTTTCAAAATTAAGCACTAACAGAAAATGTAGAGATTATCTTGGTCAGCTTCCTCTTTTCACAGTTGAAGAAATTGAATCATACAAAGGAGGACATAATGTACCTGTCATACAACTAGCATAAACAAGCCTAGAATGGGAGCCTACCTTTTTAACTATAAGAGGATGGCACTAGACTAGATGAGCTCTAAGGTCCTTTCTAGATGTGTATCTTATGAGCCTTTTATCTTCTACAGTAACTTTTTCAATTTCTTACTTCATTCTTCTGCAATTTGCCATGCTTCCAAGGCCTTAGCTTAGAAAGGTCAAGGTCCTTCATTACATTAGGGGCCATCACCAGTCGCCCTGACCCATGTCGTGGCCTTGGTTTCTGATGACCCTTTTCTAACTCTGCCTCACTCAAATCCAATTCACTTGCAAGCCAAGACTTCACCCTCCTGATGTCATTGGTCTTCTTCCAGAATGAAGGACAAATGACAACATTCAAAAATATGCTCTTAAGAAACACAAATTGATTTTGATCAAGTGTGAGCAAATCATAGTAAGGAATGTTATTCCCATAATCCTAGAGTTAGAAAGGATTTCAGAGGCCATCAAATATCCCCTTTACCTGGACAAAGATTTCCCTACAACATATTCAACAAGCAGTCATCCAAGTCATCCTTAGTGAGGGGCTAAGTCTTCCAAAGTTATCTATTCTACTTTCAATACCTCAAATTATTCTAAGTTTTTCCTCAGATTGAGCCCAAACATGTTTCTTTGCAATTTTTTCTTGTTCCACTGTTCCCTATGTTCTACTCTCTGGAGTTAAGCAAAGTAATTGAAATCTCTGTTTCTTGTGATTGCTATTGAAATACTTGATGACCTAGTTCACCGTCCTTCCTAAACCTTCCCTTCTTTAGGCTAAACATCCTCCTTCAGAGGACCCCCTTATGGTGTTATCCTAAAGTCCTTCACAACACTTGTTGCCCTTTTCTGGACATTCTCCCACTTACCATCAACTTCCAAAATGTAAGATCACTGCTAAATCTTTGGATTTCCACTGCACAGAATATCCTGACCCTGTTTTCTGCCACTACCATAGAGACTTATTACAATATTTCCTGATTTCATAAAATCAGAAATTTAAAGTTTGAGGGGATCTAAATAGCATTCTAGTCCACCTTCCTCATTTTATAGATAAGAACAAGTCACGGAGAAGTTAAATGGTTTTCCCAGGGTACAGCTGGTTAAGTGAGATTTGAATGGAGTCTTCCTGACTCTAAATCAGTGCATTATCCAGCCATGACATTGACTCTCAAATCTATAGGATTTCTTTCTAGCAGTGTAGATGACAGCTGATTCAGGCCTTTTCTTCCTCTGCAATGCTTGTTTATGTCCTCCTGTAATTTATTGGTAGAAGATCCACCCAACACACTAGAGGATTTATCTCTGCCTTTTAACATTTAATGGGAGTCTTTGCAGTGCCCAAGCTGTACATCTGTTGTTCCTCACTCTCACTCTGTGACTGACCTACTTCCTTTTTCAGTCATACATGCCCTTAACCACATTCCCTATGCAATTTCTCTCACACAAGTTATCTTTGGAAACATGTTGCAGCCTACTTCCATCCACCACTTGCTGATCCATTGTTGTCTGGATCCTCTGCAATTTGGAGTCTTCTGAGATCCCCATCTTCCATAATTTTTAGTCACATAGTTTCACAGGAATAATATTGGTCTTAAGAGAGAAAGAGGTGGGCTCTGGGATCCTTGAAAAAGCTGCATAGTTTCCTGAATGCAATCTTGCCCCATCTCCCATTTTTCAACCCTGGGCACAGCTCATTGTCCAGCTCTACTTCCTGTCTAGAATATGAATGAATGGGCCAACTTACTGGGATGTCCAACCAATTACAAGTCATGATATGGATGATATGTAAGGAAACTCAATTAATTGCCTTCTTCCTTAATCAGAAAATACCCTAGCATTCATTGAACCCTCTGACTCAGAAGGGTTTAGATTGACCTCAAGGCCAAAGAATGGAGAGTCTAAGGCAACTGGGTACAAAACTGGAGATGGAACAAAGGGTAATGAAATCCTGAGTCCAGCTAATACCAGCTGAAGGACTGACTACATGTTATGATTCTGGCCTGTTTCTTAAACAATCTGAGTTCCTAAGTTTGCTCTTCTCCTCCTTCTTCTTCTCCTCCTCCTCCTCCTCCTCCTCCTCCTTCTCCTTCTCCTTCCTCTTGCTCTTCCTCTTTCTCCTCCTCCTTCTCCTCCTCCTCCTTTTTCTTCCTCTTTTCTCTCTCTGTCCTCCCTCATCTTTACTTTCTTCCCTGTCTCTCTCCCCTCATTCTTTCCTCTCTTATTCCTCTCTACCTCCATCCTTTCTCCTTTCTAATTTCTCTTTCTTCCCCTAACCCATCAGATGATCTCTAACTCCTCTTTCAGAGTCTAAAGTGTTCTGATTTTGACCCTCTATGTCAAAGGAATTTTTAAACTAGATCTGTGATTTCATTGCTATGAAACTACCTCTATCAATGCAGAACGGCACCTGTTCCTCAATTTATAGTCTTATAGAATTGTTGAGAGAGGCTATGTGGCTTTCCCAGGGTCATACAGTCAGTATGGTCAGATGTAGAACTTGAATGCAGATGCTCTTGATTCTAAAGTCAGCCCTCCACCTATTTTTGTAGGTTTCATCTCATCTCAGGAATATTTTCACTTTAAAAGGGAACCAGCAGAGAAAGAGACTCAAATGAAGAGATTTCAATGAGTAATATCAGAAGGATTTTTATGTCAGTCAAGTATACCATAGTGTGAATAGAAATCCCAAGTTCCCTCTCCAGAGCTATTTGCATAAAATCAGAAGATCAGAGATTGAATCTATTTGGCTGCTTCTCCCTGGCTCCTCAGGGGCAACTCTAAATGCTCAAGTCAAAACCCAGCTGGAAAATCAACCCAATCAAGTACAGGTGTTGCTGGTTAGAGCTTTAGCCAGAGTAGCCTCTTATGGGAGGAGGAAAAGAGTGAATTAAGATGGGAAAAATTTCTTCTGTAGACTCAGAATCATAGAATAGACAGCTCATTGCCACCTAGAGGGGCTGCCAGGAAGTGAGGAAAGAACATGCCCAGTGCTCCAGGGCTCTGGTTTCCCATCAACAGCTGGGCCTAGGAGAGGGTTTTCTAAGCTGTTGATTGGTTTCTTCCATCTAGCTCAAGAAATGATAAGAGTCACATGGTGTCCTTTCATCACTCTGGGTCAGGATAATGGAGGGAAGAAGTAATGAACCACACCCCCCTCACCCCCACTCCTGACCCCAAGAGAAGTTCAACCCCTCCAGGAAGAGAAAGTGTGATGGGGATGTGTGATCTGCCCCAGGGATCATGACAATGTCAAGTCAGATAAAGGAGCCCCAGACCCTCCTTTAATTATTCAGGCCACTAGAATTCTAGTTGAAAATATTTTCGGACACTGAATGATGGGAAAAACAATAACAAAGATTCCCATGATGGTGGTGGTTAACATTTATACAGCACCACTGTGCTAAGTGATGGGGATGTGCACAGAAAAAGCAAACAGACAAGAACTCACCTGCTGCCAAGGAGTTTACATTCCACATAGGGGAGATAACGCTTAGCAAGCGAGCAGATAAGCTCCAGGGAGGATGATAAGTGGAAGGTCCAGAGGATCCGGAGTTGGGAGGATCAGATGAGATGATACTGAAAAGTACCTGCCAGCACACAGTAGGGCTATATAAATGCTTACTCCCTTCCTTTTCCTGTGTTTGAATGGATTTCTCATCTACGAAATTGAGGGGGGGAATTCCCTGCCTGCCTTCCCTCCCTCCCTTGCTAATTTCTTGTTGCAGGGCATGAGCTGCTTGGTGTATACAAAATGCTTTGTTCCTTAGATTTCCTTTGTGTGAGAACGTCTTTCTCTTGTTTAGATAATTGCCTGAAGCATACTGTTGATTGATTTGCTCATAGCCCTGCAGCTAATCTAGTGCCAAAAGTGGGATTTGAATCCAGATTTTCTCAACTCCATGTCTAATATCCTGGGCTCAATTGCTAAATTTCTTCATTTCTACCACCCTGACATCTCTGGAAGAGGCCCACTCTCTTCCATTCACAGTCACCGCCCTGGTTCAGGGCCTAATTGCCTCTCACCTGGTCTGTAGCAGTAGCCTTCTAATTGGTCTCCGTGTCCCCATTCTCTCCCCACTCTGCCAAAGTGATTTTCCTAAAGCACAGATCTAACCAATATATTCTCATGGCTTCCTATGACCTGTAGAATCAAATATGAACCCTGTCAAGTAACAGGCACTAAAAAAGTACTGACTGATTGATTGATTCCCAGCTGGGCCCCGTCCTACCTTTCCAGCCTTGTTTCACATTATTCCCTCCCATGTGTAGGAACATCCAGTCATACTGACCCCCTTGCTGTTCCTCACATGGGATGATCCATATCTCATCTCTGTACCTATAGACTGGCTATCCCTTATTCCAGGGATGCTCTCTTTCCTCATCTCTGCCTTTTGGAATTCTTGGTTTCTTTCGAGTTCAAGTGGGCTCAAGTGCCTCATTCTGCACAAGCCTTTTCCTAGTTTTTCACCCACCTACCATCCTAACTCTAAGTTCCTACAGCATTCCTCTCCAAGATTGACTTGTATCTTCTCTATTGTATTCAGTAGGTACCAGATAAATGTTGTGTTCATGTCTGGATTTGTATATCCTGTTAGAACACCTTTTTCCATTTTAATCTTTGTATTTCCAGCACCTAGCATAGTGTTCCTTTGGCAAATAGTAGGAGCTTAATAATGGCTTGTTTTATTGAATGCCTTTCTCAGCATACAAATGGATAACATTTTATAGACCAGAACTCATTGTGAAGTAGAGCCCTATCCAGAGAAATAGAGCTTTTGAATTACCAAAAAGTATTTTTTAAAAGGTTACTTATAGATGAAAAGAAGTTTTCACTAAGTCTACACTTATGGACCATGGGCCCCAAGGCAATGTTAGAGACTCTTGAGTTCAGGGTTTGTGTGTGTGAGCATGTATGTGTGTCTCTGTATGTATGATATATATGTGTACATGTATAAATACATACATACGGGGGGACGATCTTAACCCTCAGGGAGGGAAAAAAACCCCAGTTCTCATGTTCTCAGTTCCTCCCCCTTTCTATGCCTCCTTTCCACCCCACCTTCATGTGCCCAGTGCCCTCCATAACCCCTCCATAACCCCAATCAATTCAACAGATCAGCTCAGTGGAAGATGGGCTCCTTGAGAACAGGAGCTGTTTGGGGTTTTTCTATTTTTGTTCTGTTTTGTTTTGTCTTCACATCTCCAAGCACCTAGCACAGTGATGGGCACATAGTAAGCATTTAATAAATGCTCGTTGAATTGGATTCAACAATTATTTATCAGTGTTCAGAAGCATACACACATACATACATACACATGCACACACATGCAAACACCCACATACATGCACACACATGCACGTACACACGCAAACACACACATCCTGTTTTCAGAGAAGAAGGTTATATCAGTCATTCATATGTGAGTTGAAATGGGGGAGTATTTTAAGCCTTCTATTGAATTAGTCAACAAAAGGCCTTGTCCCTTTTAAAGCAATCTCAGGACTGGGTAGGGGATTCTTTTTTTAGCAGGTGGGAAGAGGAGCTTTGCTAACAGCGCCTAAAATCACACTGGGTAGATGACTGCCTAATCCAAAGGCAGGTCATGTTCACTGACACTTAGAGGTGAATAATGAATGCGGTGCGTATCTGTTCTTTCTGAAAAGAGCCCTCTCCCTTTTCTTGCTCCTCTTATCCCTGCCCCTTCCTTTCCCATCCACCCCTCCCTCTATCAAATGGAAACTGGGCCACTTGATGGGAAGGACAACTAGTACTCCATTCATTACATTATCAATGGGTGACATGCTAAATCCCCTTCACAGTCAGTCTGATTGCAAAACCTCAGGAATTTTCGAGAGTGTTTTGAATATGTGAAAATGACCCATTTAGCCTAGACATTTCATGTCTCTAAGCAAGTCCACATATATACCCCATAAATATACCACCATGTTTGCTTCCCTGGGTCCTGGCTTCCTTGCAACTCTCTTGTCCAGGGGGTAGCCCACTACCTATGGGCCCTAATGGCAGGGCCATGATAACCACCCTTGAGCAGAATGCAGCAGAAGCTAGAAATCATGCCAGGTGAGGAGCATTTGAAGAATTTAGAGAGGAGAAGATTTAGAAAGGCATGAGAAACAAATGCTGAATTCAGAAACAGGAGCTCTGGGTTCAAATTCAAGCTCTCTTGCTTCATACCTGAATTTCCTTCTAACCTTAAGGCTTCTGCCACTGAGAGGGTTTCACCTTTCAAGATCATAAGATATGGATCTGGGAAGAACCTTAGAGGTCATCTCATCAAGCCTTTCATTTTATGGATGAGACAATAAAGGAGCAGACAGAGAAATGATTTGTCCAAGACTATCCTGTCCCTACGTTAAGTGTCAGAGTAGATTCAAACCAATCCAATCCAATGAAATTCAACCAAATAAATAAATGACTGCCTCTCCTGGGACAATTTATTTTTATTACTTCCATCATGGACAAGCTTGAGTCCTGGGAATACAGAAGAAAATGGAGGAGAAAAAATTCTGGACCCTCAAGGAAATTATATCCTACTAGAACTTTGCTCTCAAAACCTATTTCTTATGACCTCTGGGCAGTAGGACATCATTTGAGAAGCTTTGGGGGATTGTTTTTGATTGAATTTTCCTGGATCACCCGTTGGTTTTTCCTTATTGAGAGGATAAGTATATTGTTATTCCTTTGCCTAAGTATCAACAAACCCTAGGGATGAAAACATCTGGTGCTTCTGAGGGCTTTTCACATTCAGCACTTGGTAAGTACCCAACTCTACTCAAGGTACTATGGAGACTGTAGAATATAAGACTTCAATACTACTTGCAAGAAGCATCCATCCCAGTTAGCAATGGTCAAAGAATTGGAGCTTACATTTCCATAGTTCTCATACTAGCCGTAGTACAGTTGGAAGAGCACTGACTTTGGAGTTTGAAGATTAACTTGGGTTCCAATGGGTTGATGGGTTCAAATTCCATTTCTGATGTTTATTTATTTCTTAAATAACATTGAATAAATCACAACCTTCTTGGGCTTCAGTTTCCTCATATTTAATATAAGGGATGTGTTATTGGATGACTAGATATCTTAGGAAGACTCTTCCATCTCTATATCTATGAACCTATGAGAAATATTAAGTGTTATTAAATCATAAGATCATAGATTTAATCCAGCCCCTTCATCTTGCAAATCATGAAGCTGATTTAGTAGAGAAAGACTCTCAGGGCTTCTGACTAAAACAGAAACAATTGCTATTTACATTCACTCTGTTGCATGTCATGGCATTACCTCCTTGATGTCATGGTCCTCTTTGAGAAAGAAGGACCAATAACAGCTAGAACAATAAAACTGAGGTCTTAAGAATTAATTGGACGCACAAGCAGTAATCATCAGAAGGGGAATTCAAGGTGTAGGTCTTTTTTCTACTATGCTGTGCTGTCTCCCATGAAAGTGACTTGCCCAAGGTCATACAACTAATAGGTCTCCTGTCTCCAAGGCAAGCACTTCCTTTCCAACAAATAAACAGTTGATATTTACATCATACATGATCTCAGCTGAACCTCACACCAACACCATAAGAAAGATAATATGAATGGCATCCTCTTTTTGGACATGATGAAACTAAGGCTTGGTGGTTAACTGACAGTCAGAGACAGAACTAGGATTTTCACTTGAACCTTCTGGTCACAGATATCACCCTCTTGCCACTGGATTGTCCTAATGGTTTCTTCAGCTTTTAGGGGTCTGCTAAGACCAGCACACATAAAACCATTTCTTATCACACATTAGGGGACTTGGTAATGATTCCAAATGAGGAAAGACAGTAAATGACAAGAGAATGCAAAATTTATAGGGGGAAAGGTCACCATGAACAAGGGGGTGTTTGGAGGAAGTAACCTACAGAAAGTCAAACCTGATCTGAATCTCAAAGAACAAGAAATTCCCTATTGTTTCATGCGTGGATGGATATAAACATGTTTTGTTTCTTGGTTTATGTTCAGGACCCTGATTTTGTTGGTTTGGGTAACTCTGTATGTGGAGTGTGTGTAATTTATAGTCTTAGAGAGTTAGCTGGGGCACTGGGAAGACAAACAGCTAGTATATGGCTAAGACAACTTGAATGTAGGTCTTCCTGACTCAGAGATTAGCCCTTTGACCACTATGCCAAACTATTTATTATAAAATTGAAACATCACACCTGTCACCCTCTCTCATGTCACAGGGTACATTTCCTCCCAGAAGTGTTCTGTAACTCCCTCTTCCCAACCCTCACCCTCCGCATATTTCCTATACCTTCTCATTTCCCTGTGGTGTTTGCTACTGAGCTGTCTAACAGATAGAGAAATAGATTGAGGCTATGTCAGATTTCTCACATCAGTGTTCTAAAAATCTCCAAGTATGCTTTGCCATTTCATTTATTCTTTTATCAACCCTGTGAAGTAGAATGGGAAACGGTGATTATTATTCCCATTTCACAGATGGGGAAAATTGAAGAAGACCCATAGGATGTTGGAGCTTAAAGGAACTATAGAGACTATCTACTGCTAACCCATCATTTGACTTCAGGAGACTGAGGCCAGGGAGAGGTTGAGGCTTGCTTAAGGATAGTTTGCAATCTACATTACATTTAAAATTTAGAAAGCGTTTTCTTCACATCTCTGTTCTCAAAGACATCATTGCCCTTGTGAAGAAAGAAAGACAGCAAGGATAAGACCTTCTTGAAGATTTTTCTACTTCCTTCCTTCTCTCTCTGAGAGTTTCAAAAGTCTTTTAGTCTCAGCTTTCAGGGCACACTGGAGCCAACTAGAAATGGCTTATTTCTATCCCAATCTCAATTAAACCCCATTCATGTGTTCCTTCAGAAATATTACTAGTGGTAAAAGAGGGGGCTTGGCTAGAGGGGAGAATGCTGGGCATACAAGCAGGAAGACTGGAGGCAGGAAGTGGGCAGATGGACTATCTCCAACCTTGCAGACTTGTCTCACATGCACCATCTAGGAAGAGCACAGCAAATCCAGAACATGTCCCCTGAGCAGGGGACCACAATAAGTCAGTCAGTCAGTCAGCCATACAATAAACATTAATTAAACTCCTTCTATGGACCAGGCATGATACTAAATGTGAAGAATGGTAAAAGATAATCTCTGCTCCTTGAAACTCAAAGTATAATAGAGTCATAAGTAGAAATTGTAAAAAGAAAGAAAGGAAAGAAGGAAGGAAGAAAAAAAGAAAAAGAAAGGGAGGAAGGAAGGAAGACAGGAAAGAAAGAAAGACAGGAAAGAAAGAAAGAAAAGAAAAGCAAACACAGGTTTGATCCAAGGAAAAACTTACTAGCAATCATAGATATGCAAAAGTGGAATGGTCTTTCCTGGAAAGTAGAGGGTTCTCCCTCCCCAGAAATCTTCAAAGCAAGGTTAGACTACCACTTGTCAAGGCTCTTATGGAGGAGGCTAGGGGGAGCTAGATGGTGCAGCAGATAAAGCAGCAGTTCAGGAGTCAGGGGAATCCAAGTTCAAATCTCACCTCAGACACTTGACAACCATTAGCTGTGTGACCTTGGGCAAGTCACTTAACCCCAATTACCTCATCCTGGGTTATCTCCAGTCATCCTGATGAATATCTAGTCACTGGATTCAGATGACTCTGGAGGAGAAGTGAGGCTGGTGACCTGCACAGCCCTCCCTTACTCAAAAACAAAGTCAAGTGCAAGTCGTGTCATCATCTCTCTGATGACATGGTCTTCTTTGGCAGCGAAGGACAAACACAAGAGGAGGCTATTCATCAGATTAGATAACTGAGGGAGATTAATATTTCTAAATCATTTAGCACAGTACCTGGCACATAGTAGGTTCCTTTCTTCTCTTTTCCTTCCCGCTGGTTAAAGCTTCAAATCTTCCTTTAAAAGTAGGGAGGGGGTGTTCCGTGTGTGTTGGTGTGTTGGGGAAGGGAGGGTAGTGTATAATAATGCTTAAAGGAACCCTGGGATAAATCAGGAACAAGACTGTTTTATAGTGTCTGAGTTTCTATGCTTCTAGTAGGCTTCTCCCCACTCCCCACCCCAAGCTGAACTTGCAAACCCTAGTGGACCACCCTTCTTTCATGGGAATCACTGGATTGTGCGGGTTCATTCTCCCTGGGAGAGATCTGCCTCAATAAGTCTCCTTGGTTATTAAAGCTGAAGGTTGGTTAATTTGGAGCATGCATGTATTAGCCAAGGAACTCTTGGGCAAATGAGTTCTCACCATTATGACAAGATGGCAGTAAGTGATTTCCATTTCTGTAATTCCTCTTCAGCTGCTTTCCATATTTATAAATGTAAAATAAAATGAGAGCACATCTTCAGTGATTTGACTTCCTGGGAAATGACAGTATTAGGAGAAATGGGCCCGAATTGGCCTGGCCATTCCCTCCCTGGTGGCTCTTCCCTCCCAGGGCAAGGAGGCTGAGGCAGACAGTATTTGTTTGTCAGCAATGCAGTGAGTAATCCACTCTCCCAGACCTTCTCCGAGCTTCCAGGATTAGCGTTTCTCCCTTTCCTGCCTCCATCCATCAGCCTGACACCCCTTCTCTAGGGTCAAGGCTGGGCCTGTAGGCTGGCCACATAAACCATGTAGAAAGAAAGTCAGAGCAATCATCTTCTGGTCCCCTGGGCTCTCAGCCTTGATTAGGCCACTGGCAAGGAGGAGCCCTGCTCCAGCCCCTGTTCTCCCTGGTGAAGCAAGGCTCAGGCTCAGTGACTAGCAGCCTTGGGACAGCCAAAAAACCTCTTAGGGTATCTTACACAGTGTACTCATAACCTCAGACATTTGCCATGGGGAGGGGCTTCTCCAGTTCCACCTTGAACTGGGGCCCAGCTTTGTCTGTCTATCTCTTATTGGGGGTAGAGGAGGAGAATGAGTTCATACCAGGGGAGATCTCAGTTCCAGTGGAGAGATTCTAGTCCAGCTCTCTCATTTTAGACAAGGAAACTGAGACCTATGGAAATAATAAATAACTTGTAAATAACTTGTCCAAGGTCATACAAGTAGTAACTGTCAGAAAGGGGATTTGAACCCAGCTTATTTCCAGAGCCAATGCTTTTTCTACTATAACACATTCCCTCCCATACCTCATATCATAACTATGATTTCATTATTGAGAGCTAAGAAAGGGGAAAAGCTCTCCCAAGGCCTCTCCATAAGCTTTCTGTGGAGGCAGTGATGGGGTTGTCTTTTCCCTGCTCTGGAGACAATGAGCACTGTGCACGTTGAAATGGGCTGGCCCCTCTGTACATAAACCATGGGACAAACAACCATCTCTTGTCAAAGGCCCAAACTCAAAGCTCCAACAGGACCATGATGCCCCATCATTGGAGCTCAAGGACTCCCTGGGAATGTCATGGCCCATCCATCGTTGTTCCCTGAGTCACCTCTTAATTTACAGCTCCCCAGAGGCCAAGGCTGCTAAGAGCCTCAGCAGGCTAAAGCCTTGTTAGGCCTACAGCAAATGGGATGATATTTATAAATTGCTTAGCACGATGCCTGGCACATAGTAGGCTCCCTTCTCCTCTTTTCTTTCCCCCTGGCCAGAGCTGAAAATCTCCCTTTAAAAGGAAGTTGGGGGTGGGTAGAGGGAAACAATTATTTCATAATGATGCTTAAAGGAGCCCTGGAGTAAATCAGGTTTAAATATGATCAAATTTGACACAAACCTCTCAAAAAAAGAAAAATTAAAAATCTATACAATAGAACAAGAGCAGGATAAGGGAGAAAACGATAACTTTTCAAAGGAGTCGTGCAAACTACAAATGCAATGAGTTTTTAAGAATAAAGAATTCCTTTGAGTTTGTGGGGTAAGAGAAGACTTTTTGGAGGAAATAGAACTTGAGCTAGACCTTTAAGTCTAGAGACAATCAAGAAAGGCACTGGAGTAGAGCAGAAAGGATTTGTTGCTCAATCATTTTTGAGTCATGTCTGGTGCTTTCTGACCCCATTTGGAGTTTTCTTGGCAGTGATACTGCAGTGGCTTGCCATTTCCTACTCCAGTTCATTTTATAGATGAGGAAACAGACAAACAGGGTTAAGTGACTTGCCCAAGATCAGAGATCTAGTAAGTATCTGAGGTCAGATTTGAACTCAGTCAGATGACCCTTACTCCAGGCCTGATACTCTATACACTGAGCCACCCAGGTGGATTGGAATCAGAGGAAACCTGTGTTTGTTTCCCAGCTTGGCTACTTGGGTGACCTAGGACAAATCCATCCCTTACTTTGGGCCTCAGTTTTCTTAATATTAAAATGAAGAGACTGGACCACATGATGTCTAAGGTCCCTTCTAGCTCTCAATCTAGGATCTGACATTCTCAAAATTCATGGAAGATATGGCCAATGAACAATTCTTCCCTCAGAGACTTTGGTAGCTTCAGTCACTTATGCACTGAGTATATTTCCCAATTGGCATTGCTTCTTCTATCCCTCAGTATATGGCCTCTAAGGCAGCTGTCTGTAACTCCCAGAAGGTAGCACCTCACACTGCTTTTCCCAGTAGCAATGAGCAGACAGTGCTGGTCAATTATCATCTATCTCCAAGTTTTCTCTGTTGTTCCTCCCCCTCTCTCTATTTATAGTTTTCCAAAGTTCCCAGTGATTGTTAACATTAGCCCTAATTCTTTTTCTTTGTTATCTTTTTCTTATTCACATAAACTTTTTTTGACTGTTTCTGCATATAAAAAATAGGGATAATGTCTGCCTTGTGCTATCTGCTACAGAGGTAGAATAAATCTGAAGCAAAATAGTAAGGGGCAGCTAGGTGGTGCCAAGCCTAGAGTTAGGAAGGCTCATCTTTCTGAGTTCAAATCCAGCCTCAAACTAGCTGTGTGACCCTGGGCAAGTTACTTAAGCCTCTTTACCTCAGTTTACTCATATGCAAAATGAGCTGAAGAAAATGTCAAACTACTCTAGTGTCTTTGCCAAAAAAAACCCTGAATGAGGTCACAAAGAATCAGACACAACTAAAAAACAACTAAACAATAAGACAGTAGATATAAAACTCCAAGTTAACTGGGCAGCTTCTAGTCATCAACATTTACCTTCTTTTGGAGAGGAGAAGAAAGCGGAGAGGGAGAGGTTGAAAGAGGATGCGGTTGTAAGAGTGAGGCTTTTAAAAGACATTGTCATACCAAATACTCATCATCTCCAAGTTTCAAGGAATAAAAAGTTGTAAAATACAAAACAGCAGAAGAAACCAAAATCACGTGGAAACAGGATGAGATGGAGGTCATTATTCCCCACTGCCCTATCTCCTCCTGGAGATTCTCTAAGGATGCCCTCAACGAGCCTATGGAGGAGGAGTTCATGCCCTAATGCTTTTATTCAACTACAAAAAAAGTTATTTTACCTACAAGTTATTTCATCCACCCACACAATAGTCTGCAAAGCATTAAACATCGAGGAATCATAGGATAATAACTCGTTCCAGTGCTGTCTTATCAGAACTCCATCCTAGAAGAAGAGAAGAATATTTCAGCGATGATGATAATAATAGTTAATATTTATACGGTGCTACTGTGTGTTAGACACTGCCCTAAATGCATTACATTTGTTGTCTCATTAGATTCTCACAACAGCCCTTGGAGGTAGCTGCAATTATTATCCCATTTGACTGATGAAGACACTGAGGTGAACAAAGGTTAAGTTGTTACTTGGGGTCACTCAGCTAATAAGTGTCTGATACTGGATTTGAACTCAGGTCTTTCTGACTCAAGGCCCATCACTCTATCTACTGTACCTCCTAGATGAAGACAATGAAGAGAAAAATGAGGAGGAGGAAGAGGAGGAGAAAGATGAAGAAGAAGAGGAAGAAGGAGTATCAGGAAGAAGAGGAAAAGGAGGAAGAGAAGAAGAAGAAAAGAAGAAGAAGAAGAAGAAGAAGAAGAAGAAGAAGAAGAAGAAGAAATAATAACAAAATCATCATTTGGGTACAGGATGGGCTACATATCATCCCTGTCATTCTTTCTGCTATTGGAGTTATATAACAAGAATATTTTCAGTTGGTCTACAAAGGGGGACTTTGCATTCTAACACTTAAATTAAACTACACAAAAGCAAATATTTTATCCATCTGTGCAAAAGACTAAACAGCATTAAGTACTAAAGAATCATGATTGGAACTGATTTCAATATACTTTCTATCTGAATTCCATCAAAATAGATGAGAAGAATTTTTCAACAGAAATAACAAATATGTATTATATAATTATTAACAATTGACATTTCTATGTCACTTTAAAGTTTGCAAAGCAATTAATTTACATATGCTTAAAAAAACCTATATTCCTCACGACAATCCTACAAAGTAGAAACTATGTGTTTGTCCTTCGTTGCTGAAGATGCCCATGCCATCGGAGAAATAGTGACATGACTTACACTTGACTTTGTTTTGAGTGAGGGAGGGCTGTGCAGGTCACCAGCCTCACTTCTCCTCCAGAGCCATCTGAATCCAGTGACCAGATATTCATCAGGATGACTGGAGATGACCCAGGATGAGGCAATTGGGGTTAAGTGACTTGCCCAAGGTCACACAGCTAGTGAGTGTCAAGTGTCTGAGGTGTGATTTGAACTCAGGTCCTCCTGACTCCTGCACTGGTGCTCTATCCACTGCACCACCTAGCTGTCTTAAAATATAAGCTAAAGATATTTTGCAAAAGAAGAAACTGAAATTCCCAAAAGTGGTTCCTCATTCATGATCTCATAGCTAGTAGATATACAAAGTGGACATTCTTCCTAGCTCCCTAATTTGCATTCTATCCAAACATAGACCAGCTGCTTTCCTGAACTGGTATGCAAAGGGAATGATTACTCCTGAGGGCCCCACATCTTTCCATTTGGACAATGTTACCTGTATTTGAAAAAGTAGCTGAGCCAGGAAAGGTAAGTGATTTAAACCATCTATCAAATGTGTAACCAAAGTATCTTCTGGCCATTTTCCTTTACTGCCAACAGGCTCAAAAAAACTCAGAACTGGAAAGAACCTCATAGACAATCTCATCCTATATCTTAAAAAAAAAAAAAAGAATCCTCTCCTACTGTGTGCCCAACAAGTGGTCAATCAGCCTCTGCTTAAAGATGTACAGTGAGGAAGCAAATGTTGTGATTCCAAGGAGACTATCTTATTGTCACATAGTTCTAGTTGTAAGGAAGTTGATTTTTTTTCTCTTTATTTCAAGCCTTAGTTTGTCTCTCTTCAACTTCTACTCATTGTTCCTATTTCTACCTTCTGGGATCAAACTGAACAAGTCTAATCCCTCTTTCAGATGATACAAAGGATGTAGATTTTAGGGTTAACTCAGCTTAAGATGGGAGCAGGTGAGAGTCAGTGATATTCAATCCATTGATTTTCTCTGATGAGGACAGGAAGCCAATCTTTTGTTATTTCCTCTCATTGTGTTTAGGACAGAGCTGACCAGTCTGTAAAGCTGAATGTCAAGGGCCAACAACAGGGAGGGGAGCAGGAGCGGAGAGATGGGGGGGAGTGAGAGGAGGGGGAGGGAGGAGGAGAGGGGTCCCCTATCTTTTATTTCTGATTCTCAGCTTTTTTACCACCTAATCAGTCACTCAGAGTGACAAATGTAGGGCTTTTCCTCATTTCTACATTGGACGTTGTTGAGAGAAAGCTTGTCCACTGTACTTCTGAATGAATGAAAACAGAATTTGCTATTTGCTAAGCACAATACCTCACAGAAGACATGTCATTTCCCTACTCAGTACACTTGCACTGGTGTTTCTCCCTTTCCCTCAAACCTGGAAAGCTTGCCCTCCTCATCTCTAACTCCTGGCTTCTCTGGTGTCCTTCACAACTCAGTTCAAATTCCATCTTCTCTCAGTCCATGTTCACCCCTCCTTCCCAAGACTCCTTCCATTTACACTGCTTATATCTTATATAGTCACTTTCATGTCACCTCTCTGTATGCTCATTGAGATCTCATTGAGAGCAGAGACCAGGTTTTTGCCTTTCTGTCCCCAGCACTTACCACAGTCCCCAGCACAAGCAGCATTAATTAATGCTCATTGACTGTCTAATAAGCACCAGGCATACAATTGGGGTGAAAAAATAGTCTCTGCTCTCAAGAAGCTCCCACACTAAATGGGGGAGATCACATGTGTAGAAAAGTTTGGATGCAGACTGGATGGCAAGACCCCAAGTTTACTTTACTGTGAGTGGAGAAATGTGGATATTTAGAGCAAGAGTTCTCAGCCTTCATTGTGTCATTAACTTCTTTGGTAGTCTGATAAAGGCTCTAGACCCTTTCTCAAAGTTATATTTTTGAAAAATTTAAGGAACTGCTAAGTTTCAGTTAGAAATGAGTGAAAATATAGATGTAATCTTCTTTCCACCATCCATGTTTATGTAATCTCTGATATATATCCATGGATGATGGGGGATACTGTGAGTCCAGGTTAAGAACCCTTGATTTGGAGTAATTCTCTCTACCTCGCAGCTCTTGCCTCCTTTCAGGTTGCTCCGATGTCATGCTCTGCCTGCTCCCGATGAATCGGTACAACTGGCAGGGATATGGGCAGAGAAAGTAACCCTGAAGATCTAATACACATCTTTGGAGGAGCCAGTCACATCAGGGTGTAGTGAGACTGAGCAGACAAGGTTAGAACTGGGGCAGCACAACTCTGGAAATGCCACACAGTTTGATGGATTGATTGTTTAATATTTATTGAGATCCTGATGTGCAGAGCACAGGGCTAGAGACAAAGAAATAAGTAGGAAGAAAGGCAGGCAGATGGTGAGAGAGGGAAACCAGACAGGCCAGAGACTCCAAGGCTTACAAGGGACCTAAAAAAGTCATTCAGGCATCTCTCTGGCTCTGAGCAGGTCTCTGCCCTAAATCTTCAAATAGGAATCCCACAGCACTGTTGGGAAAGGGATTTCATAGTTCATCAGCCATTATAATATTTTTTAAAATCTCATTTTTCAAGGAATGATTTTAGAGAACCCATAACTTTTCACCCAAGAAGACAAGAGTTATGATTTGGCTTCATATTTCCCTTCAGCATCCATGGAGGCCAAAGATGTTCATATTGGGGTCACCTGGACTTGGAATAGAGCCAGTAAAGGGTAATGACATTCTACTTCTTGACTAGTCTTCTCATGCCATTCTTCTTATTAAGAATAACTTGAAATAGCATGGCCCACCCCCACCTCCCCATTTCATAGCTGCTATCCCCATGTTTTTCAGAAGGAATTTCATGGGAGTAAAGAGAGAGGTAGTGACGTATTCCTACCATTGTACAGAGGGGGAAATTGACTCAGGAAGAGGTAAAATCAATTGTCCAGGACCACATAGGCATTCTGAGTCAAAACAAGCTTTCCTAATTCCAATCTTCCTCTTTTGTTTTCTCCCACCCACCAACCCTTGGTAGCAGCGAGAACTATATCTTTACACGACTCTTCAGTGTCTGCCAAACACTTTATTTGTGTTACCTCGTTTGGCCTCCCAATATTCCTGTGAGGTATCTCTGGCCCTATTTTACAGATGTGGAAAGAGAGACTCAGGTAAGTTATGTGAATTACCCAGGGAGATACAGGAAGTTTTTAAAAGGATTTGAACCTAGGCAGCAGTTGCTGGAGCCAGGTCAAACTGACTCTAGGAGTCTATTGTTAAATTTTGAATATGAATGTTTACATTTCAGAATTCTGCATATACTACTAACCAGGGCTTGATTTTGTTGATTGTATAGGTTTAAGAAAGCACGGAAAAAATAATAAGGAAGATTAAATTTAAAAGTTTATCCTTAAAGAGCTGCTTGTTAAACATTTACTAACACAACCCTGAACCCAGGTCCTTCTGACACCAAGTCCCACATATTTTCTGCTATTCCACACAGACCCTCCACAATTAACTAGTACAAATCCAGAATGAAGGGTTTCAATTTGTGCTCTTAGCTACTCCACATACAATTTCTTCTACATTATTGTCTTCTTCTGACCCCTGAAACCATATATCTTTAATGCCTTGGAAGCCAGGAAATCATAGGATTCAGATCTAAAAAGTGGCTTTGAGATTATCATCAGTAGAATGTTTGATGAACCACCTCTTGTCGAAAGGTACCAAAACCTAAAGAAGTAGCCATTAGGTCTCTTTGACTAACGAGAGGATAAGGAGCCATTTTGTCAATCTCTTGCTGGTCATGATTGATAAAATTCACTATAATTTACCTAAAACTTTGTGTATTGAATTGATTTTAATAGCCACAAGCTATTGTTCCAATCACATGTCACCTCTGATGTTTACTAACTGTATGACGTTACACAAGTCACATCTCCACTTTCTGCATCTGAAAATAGGAAAGTTAGACTTGCTAACTTCTATGGTTTTGTCTATTTCCAAATTTATGAAACTTTCCCCAGCAGAGCCACTCAGCTCAAACTGCACAGTTTCTCACTGTTTGGCGTTAAGGAACAAAAGAAGGTTGGATCCAAATTGAATCTAGCTGGAAATGTTCTTGTCAAAGAGGAGAAGGCATTTGATGTTAAAGCATTGGTTAACTGACAGCAAAAGTGGGGAAAACAGCAAAACCAAAGGCAAAGATGTGAAGAACTGTTGACATGTTCAGAAGAATACACTTCAGGCTTGCTAAGGCATAAGATAGTCCTAGGGACATAGTGGGAGATAAGAATAAGAATAGACCTGGGGTTTCATTGGTGTAAGGAGCTCCCCAGAAAATCCCTCTACCAATTCAAGTTGGCAACTAACTCTACCATTTGTAATCTTAAAGAGTTGCCTAGAGCACCAAGAAGTTAAATGATTTACTGAGAATGTCAGAGGCAGGTCTTGAAGCCAAATCTTCCAGCACAGGCTCTCTATCCTTTAAGCTGAACTGTTTGTCTAGAATGGGAGATAGGGATGTAAATATAGGTGCTTTGAGAAACTCATGTTGAGACACTAAAAATCCAGGTTCTGGTCTCACTTCCACCAGTCAATGTGACTTTGGACTGGCAGCCTAATCTTTCTAGACCTCAGGATTAGCTTCTTAATCTTTAAAATGAATGACTTGTAGAAGGTAATTTCTAAGATCCCTTCTGAAGTTCTGAAAGTCTACGAGATTCATGAATTTTTATCTCTATCTATTAGGCAGTGTGGGGCTGGTTTGTAAATAGCCTTGAATATCAGACTAAAGAATCTTGACTATTTTGCAGGCAATGGATGCCATTGAAGGTGCTGAAGCAGGGGAAGAACCTGGTTAGATCATTCTAAAAGTGTAGCTAATTAAGCAATAATTGGGTCCTTAAGATAAGAGTTTCAGGAGAGAAGCAGTGGGTTATAACACATTGCTAGTTGGCCTCATATTTAAACCTAGGCTCCCTTCTCTGGGCTTTTCCAGTCAAGAATGTGCCCTGCAGCAACAGGTAACAGGTGCAGTGTTTTCTGATGAGGAAAGATGCCACTCTGGTCTACCACCTGTTAATATCAAACTAATTTAATACAACCACTGCTTCATGTTAACTCCTAAAATTTCTTGAATTTTGGGACATAGGGCCCAACAATTATCCTGATTTGAATATACAAAGTGCCCCTAATTGCAGGCACAATGAGAGGTAAACATTGGTGGGTGCTCTCCTTGCAGTCTACAGCTTGCTAACATTACTGCAGATGCTTTATTAAATATTAATTAACTGTTCTCTTCCAGGCATCCATTAAGATGCCTGGTATTATCTAGACTGAGCAGCAGAGGACAGGCTCAGGAGAAGAAGAGAAATGGGGGGCTGATGATCTTAGGTGCATTTCTATTCCATGCATCTTGGGATAAAGGATGCCAACAAAGACTGCCCATCCCTCCAGTCCATCCTCAAAACTGAGGGCCCTTGTGGATTCCTCTTTAATAGATAAGTCATTTTTATTACACAGATCAATCCATTTGTTGCTAGGTTTCTCTCACTGACAGTTTGTATCAAGCTATGTATACATATGGCAGAGAATAAAGAGTATCTGTGGATGCATGACTATGTAGGCACATGTGCTAATGAAACTTCCCTAAAGAATTTGAATTGAATTGAAACCAACAGAACCAGAAGTAGAGTGGGACCGTTGGCAATGACATGGGCACTGACAGGATAGCACTCAGACTCCCTTGGCAGCAAAGAAACAACTTGAACTTTGTGTTGTATTCCTTGGCTATGCCCATAGGAAGCAGAGTGGTCTGCTTCCCCTGGAATATTTTTCTCCCCCATTGGCTAGTATCCTTAGGTCCTCCCTATACCCAACTAAATTTGTCCAAAAGAGTTGACTTGAGAGGACAGTTTGTTCAACTTGCCCTGGAGATGTTTTCTGCCCCATGCACCACACAACACATTTGCTAGTTGTAGTTCTGGGGATCAATACAAGGGTGGCCAGTAAAAGGCTCTCTAGAGATGATGCTTTGAACTCTGACGTTTACATAATGTTGCAAGCTTTCCAATCACTTTGTATGCACTGATTCACTGGATTCTCCCAATGGTCCTGTGATATAGATGTTAATGTTACTTCCATTTTTCAAATGAGGAAACTGAGGCTCAGAGAGGTTTAATTAGTTCTCTGGTTCTTCCTGACTTCCAAGTCCAGCACTCTTTCTGTGATATTAGTCTGTCTTCATAACTTGCCATGAAAGGCTGTGTGATGTGATCAATAGAACACTGGACTGGGCACCAGGAGTTCTGGTTCTGGTCCCAGCTCTGCCAGTCATGTGCTATGTGATTACCCCTCCCCGAATTACAGTTTCTTTATCTACTGCTATGTCTACTTATTTTCCACTATAACACTTGAGGCTCAAATGAGATCATGTATGTCAAGCACATTGTAGCCCCAAAGCAATGTTATAAAAACTAAATTGTGATACTTTGCTTGTGCTTCTAACTTTTCCAGGTTTGGGCATTAGAGACTTCTGGGTTTGACACTAAAAATTTTTGTTTCCTTTAAATTGGTTTAAGACAGGCTGAATTTTCTAATCAGTCAAATTCTTGTCTTTTCCTTTCAATCCATCCTTGCTTTGATAGGTGGGGGTGAGAGGTGCTAGGGAAAGAGAGAAAGGAAAACCTTTCCAAACAGAATAAGGAAATGATGAGGTAGGCTTCTGCTAATTTAAAGGGAATTAATCCTTTCGATTGATGTTCAAGCCAACACTTTTGAAAAGAAAGAGAAGCGATATATTATTTTTTAATGAAATGGAAAATATTTCACTCTTCTAAGACCAGGCTATTGTCTCCTTTCCTGCTTAGTCAAGGAAAAAACATATTCTGGAAGGCTCGACTTAGGAAATTCATGCCATAAATTGCTGTTTATTTTTTACTGGGGTATAGACCTGTTGTGAAAACAAAGTGAATATAGTATTACTGACATTTATGAAGGGCTTTAAATTTTGCACCTTCCCTTCAGGATCTCATTTGATCTTCCTAACTCTATGAGGAAAGGTTAGTACAAGTACCATTAGTCCCATTTTACAGATGAAGAAGCTTAAACTCAGCCAGGTTAAATTGCTCACCTCTACTTAGGATTCAATGTGATACAATGACCATTTATGAGGCACCTACTGTGTGCAAAACATTGTGGTTGACACTGGAGATACAAAGATAACCACAAATAGCCTGTCTTTCAGGGACCTACATTCTAATTGAATGTAATCTGTAAATATATACAGATACAAAGACAAAGATATTTCTATAGAGAAAAAGTGCTAATAATTGGGGAAAGGGTGAGATCAGCAAAGCTTCGTACAGAAGATGGCACAGGACCTGGGTTTTGAAAGAAGGTAGAAGTTCTGGGAAGTGGAGCTTAGATGAGGGTGTACTGCAAATATAGGAGCCCATTTTTATGAAACTTGGAGGCAAGGGATAGACTATACTATGCAGAGAACGAATGGATAGATAGCAGTGAGCACTTAACATGATTTATCTTATTCAATCCCCAAATATCCCTCTGAGGTAGGGGCCATTGTTATCCCCAGATGAGAAAATTGACTCCGACTGAGGTGGAGGTGACTTGCCCAGGGTCATATAGTTCCTAAGGCAGTAGCATTCAGACCCAGAATTTTTTTTTTTACTTTATCCATTATGCCACACTCTCTCCAATACAGGAAGAATGCTTGATCTAGTCACTTCACTTATGCATTGAAATCAGGAAATTGGTCAAGAGATGGTGCAATGTATAGAGTACTAGACCTGGAATCAGGAAGACCTGAGTTCAAATCCAACCTCAGACACTTATTATCTATATGACCACACTGGGGCAAGCCATTTAACTTCTGTTCAATTCAATTTCCTCAACTCTAATGCTACCTCTCAGGATTATTGTGAAGGTCAAGTAAGATGATATTTGTAAGGTGCTTAGCACACTGCCTAGCACATAGTAGGTGCTAGCTATTATCATCATCATCAATCATCATCATCATTATCATAACCATGGTTGCCCAATCAGAACTTAGGCAGGTACGTGGGAGACAGAGACAAATAGGAAGCTAATTAGTTCTGCCTTTCCATTTCAGATAGTTTCAGGATAACAAGAACTAGGTGAGTCTTTGAAATCATGATGTTCATTGGACCAAACTGTCCAGGGAGGCAAATTCAAAGAATCATTACAATTATAATACCAGCTTACCTGTATAGTACTTAGGTAGCAGAAAAAATACCATCCTCATTTTATAGATGATGACATTTGGACCAGGTTAAGTGGCTTTTAAGTTACTGGCATATAGTAGAAACTTAATAAATGTTAGTTGATTAACTGGGGCACTTTCCCTTGATAAGATGGCTACCTAATATTAGCTCTCATGCTCATTCTACTATGCTGCATTCATTGTTTCCAACTCAATATAAGGAAGACCTTCCTAAAAATTGTCTCTAACAAGGGAATGAGTTGTGTAATGAAGCAGTGAGTTCTCCATCACTAGAAATGCTCAAATATGTTGGATGACCACCTGCATACGATGTTATAGGATACTTCTACTTGAAGGGAGGTTGTACTCATTTTTAGCTCCAAAATACAAAAAGATAGATTTGGGAATCATCACTATAGAGGTATATAGTATAACTGAACTCCAGAGAGAAGATGAGATCTCAAGAGAGAAAGTGTGAAAAGAAAAAGACGGTTCAAGGTAAAGCCATGAGGCACAGGAAAACTTGTTGCTATAGTGAGTGTAGGGTAGAAAAAAGAGAGTGAGAGAACGAGGGAGATCAAGAAACAGCAGTCAGAGGGTAGGAAGGAAGGCAAGAGACTTATGCCATTAACCGGGGGGCTTTTACTGCTTTCTAAACTTTCTATGATTACTAAAGTGAAAAGAACAATGAATCTGGAATCAGAAGACGCTGATTTTGCTACTTGCTATCTATATAACTTTGAACAAGTCACCTCACAGAGGCGATGTATAGACTCTCCCACTCAAAAGTCCTTCGTGATAGTGAGATTCTTCATCTTAGCTTATGGGGGACATGTCCATTCCCAATTACATTTCCCATATTTCTATTGGATCTTATATAAATGACTAACTGGAGACAAAATTAGCAAATCAGTATGCTCCCGAGGGTCAAGGGCATTGTCTCTGCTAGCACTATGCATATAAATTGAGTTATTCAAAGTCTCAGTACCTTACAAGTTATTAAATGCCTTATTTAATCCTAAAAGGGCCTTACCCTTACATTACATTGTTTATGAGCCTCAGTCTTTTTCATCTACAAAAATGGGCATTGGGTTACATGATTTCTAAGGTCCTACTTCTAAATCCTATGAGCCTATTTTAGCATTCCCTCTGGACTCACTGAGACTCTCACTAAAACTGGTAGGTTGGGTCCCAATAGGAGTGATAGCTACCTCTATTTTTTTTCAGGGTAATACTGTGGATAGCTACTCCCCTAACTGTAATTTATGAGCCCCCAACAGTGTGTTTCCCATTAACAATCAGCCAATAGACTCAGTTGGCTCTTAGAAACAATATTTACTCAACTGGTATAGCAAGAATAGTAGTTAAAAAGCTCTTCCCCAAAAAATCTTGGTTATACACTCTCCCATAAAGACACACAGAGTCTAAAGATTGAACAAAGAGGATGTAAACTTAAAATACAATGGCAATGATACATTTGCCAAAGTAATTCACAGTTCTGAAACTATAGAGTTTCATTGCTCTCACAAAATTCAGTGTAGGTTGGTATCAGTGATGGATAAGTAATTCTGCTTCAAGGCAGAAAGGATTTCCCATAGAGTGCAGCTACATAGGTAGCTGGGCTTGTTCCTCTCAGGGCATAGTATCTCTGCTAGATGAATCAATCCACTGCCAGATAGGAATAGGAAGGTCACGTCCTCTGGGCTGTTTCTTCCCAGGGCATAAGATTGATGCTTTACATGTTAGTCCAGGCAGGTTGCTCAACTGCTGGCCTGGCTTTTCATATGGTGCAACATCTTTGCTGAACAGCTTGAACCACTAGATTCTTTTGGCCCACTCTTTGATGAGCAACTCTAGTCTTCACTGACTCCTACTTCAGGCTTGGTTAGGTATGCTCTTTCCTTCTAGAGTGCTATTGTGCTTTCTGTCATAAAGGAGAGTTTTTAGTTTAGCATTAGCAGGACCTCTCTAATTCTGCTCCCTCACCACCTCAGCTACGAGGTTTGTCACCTCCCAGGCAGTAGGTGAGAGCTATACAGCCTCTCCTATTCAAAAAGTTTTCCTGATGGTGACACATTTCACTTTAGATTATGGTGAATTCTCCCCACTCTACCCCAATTACATTTCCCATATTCCTATTGTATCTTATACAAATGACTAACTGGAGACAAAGTTAGTGAATGAGTCTACTTCCTAAGGTCAAGCTCTTCTAGCTCAGCTTGTATGCAATTGAGCTATTTAAAGCCTCAGATGCTTACAAGTTATTAAATATTTTATTTAAGCCTTTCATTTCATTGTTTCTGCCTTGCCTTTTATGATTTTCAACTTTGCCAAAGTAAAAGGAGGTACCCTATTGTACGATGAAAAGAGAATAAATCAGAGAAATCAGAAATATAGAGATTAACAACAATGTGAAGACCATGTGGTAGAATTGAAAGAATGTTGGAATTTGAGCTAGACCCGGGGTAGGAATCTAAACAACCTAATAGATCTTGGGCAAGTCAAGTGTCCCCAGTGATAGTTCATTCTTCCTCTATTTCCTTCCCTATAAAATGAAGGGATTGAAAAAAACCTCTGAAATCCCTTCCATAATCCTATGCTGATATGCTTTCAATAGTCTGTTAGGATCTGGTTTGGTTTCTACTCCCCCCATTTATTTGTAGAAGGAGGAGAGAGGTTGGGTGGGGTGGTAAAATTCCATTCTTATTAACAGAGGTCTTTCCTGTTTCCACTTCTCAAACAGATTTAGGATAACAGGTGAGATATTCTGCTGTCTATTTTGCTCACTCTGTAGGGAGGAATGAAGGGGGAGAGAGAACAGAAGAGTGATGTTGTTATTACAGGGCACTGAAATGGGGCTGGAACAGTCTTTAATTTGCTGGCTCAGGACGTCATGTTCTTTAAGGTTATTGGTTTAATCCTGGATGTTTGGAAGCTCAAACAAGGCAAATTCATTTGTCTAATATTCATTAGCCAAGGCAGCACACTGGCTGACAAGTAGCTGTGTTATTGGGCTGTTGTCGGGCTTTTTTCTCCTCCTTGAGCTGTCCACAGGATAGATTGGATGTTGTTTGCTTCAGAGGGCAAATTCCTTGACTTTGCTGTTCATGTTTTATTCCGGAAAATACCCAGACCCCGCTGTGAAAAGCTACTTGGCTACAGGGGGAAGGGACGGCCCACCTTGACAAGTGTTGAATGGAAAGGCAGCCACCCAAATACATGTGAAGAGGAAGATGCAGGAATGCATCAGATCTAATTAAGACAATGATACTCTGGAGTCCTTCAGCCTGACCTGAGTTTAGCACTGAGGACAGAGGGTTCACAAGGTGCTTTGGTGGAGCCATCCACTTGGCAAAGAAATCCAAGTTTGCACCTGATCTCTGCTTTCCATCCATGGACACTTAGCCAAGTCAGCCCTTGAGTCAAGCCATTTTCCCAACACTGGCTATGTTCTTGAACCCTCCTGGGTTTGGGTTTATTCAGAGGGGCAACTAGAATTAACCAAAGATTGATCTTAGACTTTTAGAGCTAGAAGTGACCTTCAAGATTATCTCATTCAACCCCCTTATGTTACAAATAAGGATACTGAGGTAGAGAGGGAAAGTGATTCTCCCAAGATCATACCATCAGTGGAGGAGCAGGAAAGAAAGCCAAATTCTCCTGAATCCATCTAGTCCTCTTTATTCACTATAAGCACCAGTAATTAAAAGAATCGATCAGTTATCAACCATTTACTAAACTCTTACAATGTGCTAGGCATTGTGGTCAGTGCTGCAATTACAAAGAAAAAGCAAAAAGTGTATCTGCCCTTTGTGAATTCTATAGTGTAATGGAGGAGACAACATATACAAGTCAGTACATGTGAGATAAATACAGTGTATATAGGGAAGGTAGCCTTAGGTGGGAGGAAGAGTTTCCTGGAAGAGATGACACGTGCTAAATCTTAAAAAGAATACTAAGAGCTTCCCTTACTTTTAGAGTCACTAAAGTCACTAGTTTTACAGTCACTAAAGTCCCTTACTTTTAGAGTCACTAGTTTTACAGTCACTGAAGTCTTTGGCCACTACTAAAGGGTATCTGTGATTTCCTTAGTCTATGGAAACTACTAATGTGGAAATTAACCCAAGAAGAGCAGTTCCAATATGGATAAGACCTTGGGAATTGGCTGAGGTATGTTGAGGATAGAAATTTCTTTGCTTGGGTCTTCAAGCCCTTCACAACCTAGCTCCAAATTATATTTCCAGCCTCATTAGATTTAGCTTCCCCTAGCTTCCCTCCCATACTCTGAGATCTCTAAATATGAGAGGAACCAAGAAGGACTTTGTACACACACACACACACACACACACACACACACACACACACACATTCGTTTTATGGACTGAGAAACTGAAACCTATCTTCCTCTGAATCATAGCCCCAGATGTGGAAATAAGAGTGGCGAAATAGAACAGGAAGCAAAGCAGCACAGTCAAGAACTGGGAAAAAGGAGAAAGTGGAGGCTGATCACAGGGACTGTATCATAGTCCAGCAAGAAGAGATAATGAAGGGAAAGGCAGTTGGGATCCATGAAGAGTTACAGACCTGAAACCTTGGTTGGTCCCTCACTTAAGATGCTGCACTGTCTGACCTTGTTTCCTCTTCTCTGTAAATGTCAAGAAGGGAAGAAAACCTGAGCTTCCTACTTGTCATCTCAGCACAGGTGTCTAGGGGATTGTTGGGAGCAAAATACCATCCCATATATTATTAGAGATGGGATTTTGTCACATGCCCACATCCCCAAATGTTTCGCTGTATGTAGCAAATCAGGGATGGGGAACAATAGAAATTTAACCCAGAAGTTTTTTTGCTCAGTCTTTCAGCCATGTCAGATTCTTCATGACTCTATTTGGGGTATTCTTGGCAAAAAAAAAATGCTTGCTGGAATGCTTGGCCATTTCCTCTTCCAGTTCATTTTATAGATGAGGAAACTGAGGTGAATAGTGTTAAGTGACTTGCCTAAGGTCACAAAGCTAGTAAGCATCTGAGGCTGGATTTGAATTCAGGAAAATGAGTCTACCTCACTTCAGGTCTGACATTCTATCCATTGTGCCATCTAGCTGCCCCAGCTTCCTGATAACCTCTGGTTATATTTACTACCTTCCTGTTTATCAGTTGTCATAAAAGGTCCCACCTATATGGGACTTGGTAGATGTTGAAAAACCATGAATCACCATATCTTGCCCTGCTGAACAGATGCCTTTCCATAAAGAGATAAGGAAGACCATATCCACTGGAGCCACATACCGTAGTAGTTTTTTTGCATATCCTGACTATTCTAGGGCTAAGTAAACCTCCTTTTGTTAACTGTTGAATAACTTACTTGCCCCTCATTTCATCCCAACATCAAATCTGAACTAAGAGGGTACTAATGTTAAGTCTTCTTCTCCTAACACTAAGGTGATTCTGCAAGGTTCTAGGGTACAGAAGGTTTCCTGATCTTCAACTGTGTAGAGAATTTCTCCCCCAAAGAAATTCCAGGCAACAATGAAATCTCCCTCTGGCACATGCCCCCACCAGAGAGAAACATACAGAGAGAGACAGAGACAGAAAGATAGAGACAGAGAGACAGAACTACAACAATGTGGACTGGGAAAGTGTTCTCATAGGACACAACACAGGAAATGAACTTTGGAGAAATCTGGGGATTCTAAGAGGTCCAAGTTAAAAGGGCTTTTGCCTGTACGAAGGGGTAGAGTCAGGAGATTAAAGACTGATTCCAGGAAATAAGTTGGATAGTTTAACAGAAGCATAGAATGTGTGTAGCAGCATAATAAGGAATAAGACTGGGAAGGTAGACAGGAACTCGATTTTTGGAGGGCTTTAAATACCAAACTGAGGACTATGTATTTTATCCAAGAAACAATAAGATACAGAGAGTAAGGAGTAAGCCAGATGTGCTTTAGTAAGACTGTTTTGGCAGTCAAGGGGATGGCAGCTTCTTTGAGTCAAGGAGGCTGCTTCAGTAATCTAGGTGAGGGATGATGGGGTCCAGAATAGGGTAGTGGTCATGTGAGGAGGAAGAAGGGAATAGATGTGAGAGTTTTGCGAAGGTAAAATTGACAAGACTTCGCAACTAATTGGATGTGGAGTGCGAGGGAGGAAGAGTCCATGACTCCAAGGTCTTCACATAGCCAGAATAAGCAAGAAGGAATCTTTGATGTCAATAAATACCCTAGTACTACACACACACACACACACACACACACACACACACACACACACACACACACACACACACACACACATACACACAAGAAAATTCATCAGGAATAGTCATCCTTAGGATGCCTCAGTGAATTAATTGATCAATGAGCAGTTACTGTCTGTTGTATGATGGGTACCTGAGACAAATAGAAAAACAAGATAATCCCTGCTCTCAAAGAGCTTATATTCTATCTCCAGATATTTAAGAATCCCTCTCATTTCTACCTGTCTTTTTCCTCCATAGTAAAAGGTTAATTGCCAAGGGTAGTGCCATTATAAAAGGCTAGTTGTTTCCTTGTCCTGGGTCTTTTTAGGAACCCTCATCCTTAAAATGACAGAGTCCAGGCAAACAAGCCCCTTACCTCCTGTTTTGATTCATGAGTTTCTCATTTGTCCTGGTTACATCCTCACTCTAGTAAGAAGAGTCAACCAAACTCTATCCTGTCTCTTGTTTCTCCCATACCAAGAAGGGCTCTTAATGAAAATGCATTTGCATTCTCCACTCCTCCCCCCCCTCCCAGTTCCCTGGATTCCAGACAGGATAAATCTATACTCAGAAAGTCATCCCAGACCTGTCACGACTACCTGGTGTGTGTATCTACATAAAGTCAAGTGGACTCCTCCATTCTAACACCCTGGGTTAGGCAAATAGCCCTTACTAATTTGCTATGAGTTGTATCAACTCCCCTGGTTTATCTTCACCCTGTCTTTATGTGAGTGTGGATGTGCATTTTGAAAAAGAGAAAACCAGACCCCTCTAGTGTTATTTACAACAAACATCCTCTAATCAAATCACCCTGCCCTGCCCTACTCCTTCTTCTCCTTCCCCTTAGACACCGCAACTTTGAAGTGATTTTATTAAAATGAACACTTTGTTCATGCACTTCTGCTCTCTCCCTCTCTGCTACTCTGCATAAATAATGCATCTGAAAGTTGATTTGGTTGACTATGGTTCTGTCATATGAAGGCCAGCCCACACAATTTATTGATAAGAGGCAGGACAGAGAGTATCATGGAGAAAGGCTAACCTTCAATTTAGATCTAGAGTCCTACCCAGAGCACTTTCTCTCTCTCATTCTCTCTCTCTCTCTCTCTCTTCCTTCTTTCTTTCCTTTCTTCCTTCCATTCTTCCTTCCTTCCTCACTAATGGAACTAGAAGGAAGGAAGGCAAGAAAGAAAGAATGAAAGAAAGATGACAGAGACAGAGAGATTTTCCTTCTCTCTCCATCCCCTCAGTAATGGTCTTCATCTGTCACATGGCCTCAATCATCAAGCTTTGGTTGGTTGATCAATTGATTTGGTTAAGATTTTGGTGTTGGTTTGGTTTAGCTTGGTTTGCATTTTCCCTCCAAAACTAGTTGGAGAACTCTTCTCTTGGTTGGAATGTATTATTGCTATCAGAGGTGACTTCCTGCTGCCTGGTCCCATCCTAAATATAATTACCTTATGGTACATTCCAAGAGGCACAGAGAGTTTACATGACACAGTAGACAGAGAACTGGAGATGGTGTCAGAAACACCTGGGCATAAATCACATATTACACTCATTACTAGCACAACAGTAGATAAGCCACTTAAATCTCTAGGAGACTCAGTTTTCTTATCTAAAAAATAGGCATAATAATGGTACTTCAAAGAATTGCTGTAGAGGCCAAATGAGTTAATGTCTACAAAGGATCTGGCAAACCTGAAAGCATTATAATGTGAGTTATTATGACTATTCATCTTTCATTCCCCTAGAAAGTTCTCTAATCTTTAAGTTACATAGATGTTGCAGATTTGCAATGAATGGAGCAGGTTTTCATCTAAGAGTAAAATATATTGATCAAATCATAGACCTGCACCTTTCCCCTCCCCAAGCTACAAAAAACACCCAGTTGTACCTTTTCAAACCATCATTCTCGAGCAAGAAGAGTCTCCACATTCTGATGATCTCACGTAAATCCTTGGAGGCCAAGCTTGACTTGAAAGAAATCAAAACACAATTTCAGAGCCATAAAGGACCATGCAGTGAGGCCAACCTCACATGACCAGCAATGTCCTCTACAACAGAGGCAATGAGTCTGGTCACTTGGACTCTACCTGAAGATGATGGTGGCTACATCTAAAATGTAACTTCTTATAAATTCATCTCACCTTGATCATTTACATTTTACACACATAGCAAAGGGGAAGAGGATGAACATTTATTTTGACAAATGTTATCTCATTTAATTCTCACAGCAACCCTTTGAGGTGAGTGTTTTTATTACAGCCATTTTCCAGTTGAGAAAACTGAGACAAACAGAAACTAAGAGACTTGCCCGGTCATGCAGCTAGTAAGGTGTCTGAGGTCAGATCTGAACTCAGGATTTCCTGATTTGGGGCCCAGTGCTCTATCCTTTTCCAGTGACTTTTAAAAGCAGTAGAACTGGAGCATGCTATCAGCAACTGGCAGCATGTCACTGGAAATCAGCAGGTGTGCCAGGCATGCCAAGGGTTGGCAGCCCCTGATGGATGGCATCTATGGAATCCAAGAGACCTTCAAAAAGGAGGGGGGAGCTGGCTAAGCTGCCAAGAGAGGGGCACTCCAGATGGGGCTGCCACCTTTTATTCCTCTTATTGTTCACAATTCGGGGGAGGGGGGAGGTGCAGAATTCTCCCGCATTTCCCTTTCTCTCCCTAAAGAACCTATCTGCCTTGAGGATTAAGGACAGTAGCCCATCAGCATCAGGAGAAAGGTACAGTGAGCCCCACAATAGGGACTCTATCTTGTTTCTTTATTCTCCTTTGCAAAGAACAAAATAAACCCTAACGAGCAGACAGAGAAAAAGGCAGGAGGCCAGCCCCCCTGTTGCCAAGGAGGCATCAGAGGGGGGCGTAGCAGCCAGGTTGAATTTAAATTTCAAAAGATTGTTCCATGGGCCTCTGGATGGTGGGTAGTGGGGCTTGAGTTGCCAGAGGCCCTGTTCTGCTAGAGACAATCCGAGTGAGTGATGGTGCCTGGGATCCAGGGCAAGGCTGCCCACCCTTTCCTGGGAGATAGCTCAGCCCTGAAATGGAAGAAACAGTGTTGCAGATGTTCAGAGACCCCCTTGGCATCCTTGGTGGTCATAGCCAGGCCTAGGCAGAGGGAGGTGTGGGCCAGCATGGTGTTTCAGTTTGATGAAGTTGGAATCTGTCTCAAGTTCCAAACATTCTAGAACCCCAGCTGATCTTGAGGACCAGGGAGATGAAGTTCCCTTCAATTCAGCAAATGTCTGTTGAGCATTTTGCGAGTGGGGGTGAAGTGAGGAAATGTCCTCCTCACTGTGCTCAGGCTGCCCCCAAGGCCTACAGAACACTTACTAGACTTGGCATCTTCATTTTGGGAGGCAAAACTCTTACCAGGAGATCTGGACCTAGCTATAGCTAGGAATTCTAACACCACATTTAATTAAGGGCCTAGGACAGGCAATATATAAAAAATTGTATCAGGGGTGCCCCAGAGGATAGCTACTCCTGGTCAGGAGCAGCTGGGCCAGAGTCAGAGACAGTTTAGCCACCAAACACTCCTGCCCTTATAACACAGTTAAAGTCTAACTCCTGACCCCCCAACTCTAGATAGTAGCTGGGGGTAGTAGGAGGATAAGGGCAGGCTCCAAGAGATGGAGAGGACCCCATACAATGCAGAGGATCAGGCTTTGTTCCCAAACTCCTGCTCTGCTAAAGGAAATCTCACTTGTCCTTCCCTAGCTATAGCTCTGGTAGTTTCTTTCCCTAGCCCCTGCCCCCAGGACTCCCAGGAATAGACCCTCAGGCTTTTTTACTCTCCAGAATCCCCTACTACTTTGGGCTACCAATTCTGAGCCCAGCCCCTCCTACAGTGGGCAACACAGTCTTTCTTTTCTCTGTCCAACTGATTCTGGACTCAGCATGTAACCTTTCTTTTAAAGGAAAAAAAGTTTTATTGATGTGTTTTGTTTTTTATCCCGTCATTTCCTGATGTGTCCCCTCCTTACTAAATTCTCCTTGTAACCAAGATAAATAGTTAAACAAAACAAATCAAGGCAATAACTATCTGAAAGCGTACTCTTCACTCTGCACCCATATCCCTCCACCTAAATGTAAAGACAAGGGAAGTGTGTCTTATCAAGTGCTTAGCCCAGTGCCTGGTGCTTAAGTTGGTGTCAGTAAATGTTTATTGATTGCCTGACCAGGGTTATCATCTGTCCAACCAAGATGAGCCAATACAACTAATCAGTTAGGCAACCTGTCAATATGGTCTTTATTCTTGTTGAATTGTTTCAGTCATGTCTGATTCCTTGAGACCCCATTTAGGGTTTTCTTGGCAAAGATACTGGAGTGATTTATCATCTCCTCCTCCCGCTCATTTTACAGGTAAGGAAACTTACTGAAGTGATTTGCCCAGAGTCATACGGCTAGTAAGTGTCTGAGGCTGGATTTGAACTCAGGTCTTCCTGTCTCCAGGCTGAGCACTCTAGCCGCTGTGTAATCTAGCTCCCCTTAATTTATATTTTTATTTATTTATATTACTATAATAATTTATACAATCCTTTCCCAGCTTCTCAATGCTAAATTTGGTTGGCTTTCTTAAGTAAACATAGAAGAGTATAAAAACAACTTCCTTTTTTTAGGAGAAAAACATTTTAAAAGTCATAAAAATATATCGTGTCCTTCCATGGAAGTTATAGAATTGTAGAAGTGAAGGATGTCCCCAATATCTTAGTGCAGTTTTAAACTATTAAAACTTGGAGACATCCTGTAGTTAAGCCTCCATTTTCTTTATTTTTCCTATGGTTCCTTGACTGAAATCCTTAATCTTGCCTGGAATCAGCCAGCCCCTAGTCCTGTCTAAATTGAACGATAGGCTAAGCTCCTGGGAGATAGCTTCAGTTTCTCAAGGCTGCAGCTAGGCTGCTCATCCTTCTTAGAACCTGTTTCCCACTCTTCTCTCCATGTCCATTTCCATTGGAAATTTTAGTCTTAACCCTCCTGTTCCCTGTACTATTCCAGGAAGGCTACTATGTTGTGCTATTATTCTCAAAATGTAGAGATGTCTGGGAGTGGAGTAATCAACTGAGTCAGATGTGGAGTTCCTCAGTCTTGGAGAGTTTTCCTTGTTTACTTCACACACACACGCATGCACACACACACACACACTGCACCACCCATCCCAAAAATTTCTTTATGGGCTTTAGCTTTGTAGATCCTACAAGATGATATTTGAGCTAGTGGCATAGCAGATAGAAGCTGGGTCTAGAGTCAAGAAGACCTGAATTCATATATGGCCGCAGACACTTACTAGCTGTGTGACCTTGGGCAAGTCAACCCTGTTTGCCTCAGTTTCTTCATCTGTAAAAGGAACTGAAGAAGGAAATGGCAAAGCACTCCAGTATACTGAACTATAAAATGGGTATAATTATAGCTTCCAACACACAAGGTTGTTGTGAGGATCAAATGAGATAACATTTGTGCTATATGCCTGGCACATAGTAGGCATTATACAAATGCTTATTCCCTTCTCTACCTTCCCCGGGGAACTAACGAAATCTGACTATTTGATTACACTGATCACCATGATGGGGAGCTCCTGGGCTCTTCTCCAATCCCTCAGAGCTACCTCTAAAACAGAGGGGTGATGGAACATCTGAGCTCTGGTGACATAGACTGCCACTGGGAGTGAACTGGCAGAGGAAGTCCAAAGAAAGTGTCGCAAAAAGATATTAAACATGGAGCTGAAAGGGACTTCAAAGATCACTTCGTCTATCCCTCTTATTTTACAGATGAGGATTGGAGACAGCATTTGCACCTAAGCCTTCTGAATTCCATGGTACCACATTTATTCTATTGACCTTGAGTAAAGGCTTTGGAGCCACTGAAAGCTTTGGATCGGGGGATAAGAGCAATACATTAGGAAAATGACTTGGTCACTGATGTAAAGGATAGATTGGGGATGTAATATATTAGAAGCAGGAAGATCACTTAGGAGGCTATTTATGGTAGGCTAGATAAGCAACAAGGACCTGAATAGGGTGTTTTGCTCTGTCTGGGCAATGCCAGTATGTCTCTGGGCCCTCTCTGACCTCAGAACAATTCCATAGCCATCCTCATATAATTCTTCTTCTACCATTAATCCATGGAGATCTTAACCACAGGCTTCAGGAACCCAGGATCATCACACTGGTGCAGAGAATAAAGGCAGAAATCCCAAATAAATTGCTGAGCCATGTTTAATCATCTGTAATCAGTCATATAGAACAGCTTGGTGGTGCAGTGGAGAACATTGGCCTTGAGTTCAACTATGCCCTCAGACACTTAGTAGCTGTGTGACCCTGGGCAGGCCACTTAACTCTGCCTCAGTTTTCTCTTCTGTAAAATGAGCTTGAGAAGGAAAGGGCAAACCACTCCAGTATCTCTGCCAAGAAAAATCTCAAATGGGGTCATGAAGAATCAAACATAAGTGAAACAACTCAGGAACAAACAGTTACATATTCATGGGAGCTGTCCTCTAATCTAGTGTCAGCTAGAATGTAGGGTCCAAGGCCATCATCCCTTTCCTAAGTGCTCTACTCTAAGAGGTGGCTGGGTAAAGAAGCAAGACCTGCCTAGTGTCTTCTATTTACAACTGAAACCAATGTATTTAATTTGAGAAGACAAAGACAAATCAGCTGGGGATCCTTACACCTAACAGTCTTACCATAGCCATAATCCAGAAAATAGAGAGACCCCAGCAGTGGCTTCTCCCCAAAGATGTCTGAACTCACAGACTTTTTTAAGCTGATCCAGACAAAAAATAAGTAGAGAATGAGCATAGAAATATCACATCTTTTCCTCTTTCCTTCTCTTCTTTCTCCAGTGTTTTGTACCATAATTCTTCCTCAGGTTTATAGATTTGTATGCACTATTTCAATGGTCTCTTGAGTTTTGAAAGCTACTTTTTCATCCTCTCATAACTATGCTAAGAGTTAGACAACATAAGCAAATTACCTATATTTTACAGAGGAGGAAACTGAGGCTCAGAAAATGTGACTTGCTCAGATTCACAAAGTTAGTTCATCAAAACTGTGATTGGAACCCAGGCTAAATTCCAGGTTCTTTACCTGGTAGCACCTACTTATAGCACAAAGCCAATTTTGCCATTGGGGGAGGGAATCTTTGCTTTCCCTGTGGGGTAAGTGGGCACCCTAGAGCCAGGACTGGTCTATAACAAGTGCTTTTCCTGGTCCTCCCAGTTGTTCATTCTTTCGTCTTTCATATTCCTATTGTCATGTATCCTCCACATGTCTTGTATGTATCTGGATATGTACATGTTGCCTTTATTAGAATACATGCTCCCCTTTTTGCCTTTCTTTGTATTCTAGTTGTTAGCACAGTACCTAGTGAGTGGTAAGTGAATGATAAATGCCTGTTGACTTACTGACTGATGTACCTACCCTTATTTTGGTCCCCAAAAAGCTGCATTATTTTGTATTTGATAACAATGTAGCAACCATAGAAGCAATAGAGTGGGTATGGCATCACTCATATACCTTAGCTTCTAGTGTACAGTGTAACAAACCATACAAAAGTTTTCACTGGTCTCCAATATCATATAAGTGCTTTAGGATTATCTGTCCAGGAGGGCAGAACCAAGATGGCAGAGTGGAAAGATGCATATACTCTAGTACTTCCCCCACAGCCCACAAAATACCTGTAAAAAATGACTCTCAACAAATTCTAGAGCAGCAGAAGCCACAGAACAACAAAGTGAAAGAAATTTCCAGCCAAAAATAACCTGGAAGGCTGATAGGAAAGGTATATCCCATGGGACATTGAGTAGAGCAGAGCCCAGCCCTGGCCATGTGGTACAGGGTGGAACATAACTGGAGCAGGACTCTGGGGCAGAATCCTCAGCAGAGAGGGACTCAGATCCCTCAACCCATAAGCAACAAAGAAAGGCTTCAAAAGTCAGTGTGGGAGGGCTTTCCCAGCTAGACGAGAGAGGAGCGGGGTCCCCCCAGCACTAACCCCAGGTGATAGCAGAGGTGGTGGTGGCAGCAGCAGCAGCCAGCAGCTGGGGCCTATGGTGGCCATGGAAGCAGCCTGGGTCCATTGTCTGAGCAGCTCAGCTTAAAGCCCTTGGGGGAATTGACCAGCTGATCTGAATCTCAGCCCTGAGAATGGTGCTAGGGGGAGGAGGAGCAATAGGATCCTCCTCTTGACAAAGGATTCAGAAGTCAAGTAACTGGCTGGTAAAATGCCCCAAAAAAGGAAAAAAAAATAAGACCACAGAAGGTTACTTTCTTGGTGAACAGGTATCTCCTTCCATCCTTTTAGATGAGGAAGAACAATGCATATTGTCAGAGGAAGTCAAGGCTTCTGCCTTCAGTACCTCCAAAATGAATATGAAATGGGCTCAGGCCATAGAAGAGCTTGAAAAGTGAGTCAGCAGCTTGCTAAAGGAGAACCAAAAAAACATGCTGAGGAAAATAATACCTTTAAAAATAGACTAACTCAATTGGAAAAAGAGGTCCAAAAAAACAATGAGGAGAAGAAAACTTTAAAAAGCAGAATTAGTTAAATGGAAAAGGAGGTTCAAAAGCTCACTGGACAAAATAGTTCTTTAAAAATGGGAGTGAAGTTCAGGGAATCTAATGACTATGAGATAAACCAAGAAGTTACAAAACAAAACCAAAAGACTGAAAAAATAAAAGATAATGTGAACCATCTCATTGGAAAAACAACTGAAATGGAAAATAGATCCAGAGAGATAATTTAAAAATTATGGGACTACCTGAAAGCCATGATCATAAAAAGAGCCTAGACATTATCTTTCATGAAATTATCAAGGAAAACTGTCCTGAGATTCTAGAACCAGAGGGCAAAATAAAAATATTGAAAGAATCCACTGATTACCTCCTGAAAGAGACCTGAGAAAGAAACTCCTAGGAATATTATGGCCAAATTTCAGAGTTCCTAGGTCAAGGAGAAAATATTACAATCATCTAGAAAGAAACAATTTGAGTACTGTGGAAATACAGTCAGGATAACACAGGATCTGGCAGCTTCTATATTAAGAGATCAAAGGACTTGGAATAGGATATTTCAGAATTCAAAGGAACTGGGATTAAAACCAAGAATCACCTACCCAGAAAAACTGAGTATAATACTTCAAGGGGAAAAATTGTCATTCAGTGATATAGAGGACTTTCAAGCATTCATGATGAAAAGACCAGAACTAAATAGAAAGTTTGACTTTCAAACACAAGAATCAAGAGAAGCATGAAAAGGTAAACAGGAAAGAAAAATCATAAAGGACTTTCTAAAGCTGAACTGTTTACATTCCTACATGGAAAGATAATATTTGCCACTCTTGAGACTTTTCTCAGTATTTGGGTAGGTGGAGGGATTATACACACACACACACACACACACACACACACACACACAGAGTACAGGTTGAGTTGAATCAGAAGAGATGATAGCCATAACAACAATAAAATTAAGGGGTGAGAGAGGAAAATTGGGAGAAGAAAGGGAGAAATGGAATGGGGAAGACTATCACTCATCTTTTTCAATGGAGGAGAAAAGGGAGGAGGTAAGAGGGGAAAACTGAAGCTTATTCTCTTCACATATGGCTTAAGGAGGGAATAACATGCTCACTAAATTTGGTATGAAAATCTATCTTACACTACAGAAAAGTAGGGGAGAAGGGGATAAGTGGGGTTAGGGGAATGATAGAAGGGAGGGCACGTGGGAGAAGGGAGCCACTAGAAGGGACAAGGTCAAATGAGAGAATAGAAAAAAATGGGGGGCAAGGTAGGATGGAGGGTAATATAGTTAGTCTTACACAACATGACTATTATGGAAGTCTTTTTCAAAATGACTCATATATAGCTTGTATTGAATTCCTTGCCTTCTCAGTGGGGATGAGTGGGGAGGGAGGGCAGAAGAGAAGTTGGAATTCAGAGTATTAGAAACAAATGTTGAAAATTGTTATTGCATATAACTGGGAAATAAGAAATACAGGTAATGGGGTATAGAAATGTATCTTGCCCTACAAGAAAAGATAGAAGATGGGGATAAGGGAAGAGTGGGGTGTGATAGAAGGGAGGGCACACTGAGGGAAGGGGTAATCAGAATGCAAGATGTTATGGGGTAGGGAGATGGGAGAGATGGGGAGAAAAATTGGAACTCAAAATTTTTGTAGAAATGAATGTCAAAATCTAAAAAGAAATAAATAAAACTATTAAAAAATATGGATTGTCTCTCCATGTCTGGCCCTCTTCAGGACTCATCCATCAGACATCAAGCCCTTGTCACTGTATATGACCAATGTCTAGTGAGCTAGAAAACCTAAAGTGATTTTGCCCCACTATATATCCCAAAAAGGAGTGGCTAGATCTTCAGGATTCACCCTTTACCAAATAAGTCCTACACTATTTTTCTCTCAATGGTTGATGGTACCCACTTCACCTCACCCCCAACTTGGGAGGGCTGCCATATACTAGACCCACTGAAAGGTGGAACAATCTAGTCATTGATGCTAAAGTGTGAATGGAGTAATTGACAAGACTAATATACAAGGACAAAGTCATTTCACGCTAAGATGTTGAGGGCAATTTAAAAGGCAGAAATCCAAAACACAGTTCCAGATCAGAAACCAAGGGAAGAGTGCTAATGAACCATCCAAGGTAGGTAGAAAGTATTCAAGCATGACAGGATTTGTTTGCTTAAAGCTCTGTTACCCTGGCTCTGTTTTTATTAACCCCTGGTGTTCATGCCAGTCACATAGAATAAGTCTATGAATGAATATTATTTCTGTGTGTATGTACGTTGAGCCAACTTTTAGGATCATTGGCTATCACTTCTAATAACTTGCATTTATGCCAATTTTGTACCTGCTATTGGAAATACATCATCCATATCCTTCATCTGCCTAGGTAATTGGTGGCACACTCATAGTAATATCATTTCTTCTCCTCTTTTATTCTTTCTCAAATGTTTTATACCATAATTCTAACCTCAGATTTATGAATTCATAATATGCCATGTCATTCTCTCTCTATTTTCATTAGATCTGTTTCTTCTAAGCAAAATTAATCCTTTGAGAGTTTTAAAATAGTCATAAGCCTATCCCCCTCCTATATAAGAGATACATATAAAACTTCATGTGCCTTCATGTGTTAAAATTTCAAGTTTCCTTTTCCACCCATGCTTTTTATTGGTATATAAACATCTCAGACTGCTGAGCAACTGCTATTCATCTGTTTCAGACTTATGAAATTCAGAAAGATAAGATCTCAAACTTGCATATTAAACAAATCATCTATAAAAATGAAGTGTTAATGATGTACATTCCTAATCTTATTTTATTAGAAGAACATGAAAATTCATGAGGTATGAAATTGCCATCTGTGACAATTTGTGAATGTATCTTTTGTACTAAGATACAGACAACATGAGAAGCCAGAGGTTACAATGACACTATACAAAAGAACACAAACAGGGAGAGTGATTTAACCTAGGGTAGAGATCACCAATATCAGGTGCCAGCCAGGCTGAGACAGCCATTTCCAGGAGGCCCCCCCAGGGGGACAGTGTGATAAGTTTGAGCTTACTTAGGGTCTGGCCTTAAAGGTCAGCCCAGGTAAGTAAGAGTGAGCCAAGGTGCCATTGCTAATGCATGGAAACCAAAAATCAGCGATAGGAAATATGAGCTAGAGTACAAAGTATAGAAGAGACAGAGATGAAGAGAAACGGGATCCAAAAGGGATACTGTAATGGCTCACTATTCTGCAGCATTCTGCACTTTCACTATCTAGACAGTCATATTGTTCTTAAAATCCCTCACATATATCAACCAAAATACCTTTCTTATTCTTAGAGAGCCTCTCTGATCCACTCCCCCGCCCAGTTTGGAGTTTGTGAAGATATCAGAAGTGGAAGGCATAGACTGGCTTAAGAAGGGCATAGACTTCTGGCAAGGAATGATATACCTCTATGCATGGTGTTTTTTTCTTGTCCATACTGTCTCCTAATTCATTATATAGGATAGTGGTCCCTGCTGCTGGGAATTTCTTTGACCACAAATCCACAGGCAATAAATCAGTGCCAGAACTGGTTATGGAATAACTGGGTATGGGTAGGTACCCAGGGATTTGTCCAAGCAGTGACTAGTGGAATACCAGGGTAATATGCATGGAAGTTGGTTGAGTGGTCTGAAAGGAAACTAGACTTAGCACTTGGATCTCAGAGAAAGCCATGGTGGCCCTACTTTTCAATCCTTAAGAGGTTTCATTTAAAACAGAGTTTCTACATTGACAACTACACGGTATCCATTGTGAAATTCAATTCAAATAATATTTTAACATCTACTATGTACCAGGTATTGTGTTGGGTACCAGAGACATAAAGATAAAAATTATTCATTCTCTAGCATCAAGGAGAGTACGTTCTAAAGGGAGGGATAGGAAATACAAAATATACAAGTCTAACTGCTACACACACACACACACACACACACGCATACACACACACACATATATACACACACAAAGTAATGCAAAAGAATTTCAACAGGGAGAGAGTATTAATAACAGAGACAAGCAGGAAAGGCCTTATAACGGAAGTTTTAAAGAAATCTAGGGCCTAATGCTACATGGAAGAAATGAGGAAGGAGTGCATCTCAAATCTGGGGGACCACTATTGTAAAGGCAGGAGATGAAATTTAATGTAAAGAGCATTAACAGACTAGTTTGTTTAGAACTGAAAGTGAATGAAAGAGAGAAGTGATCTGGTCAGAAGCCTCTTGAATGTATCCTGTGCAAAATATATGCCTAACAGGGCAATTTTCAAATCCTTGAGGTCAATGGGAGGGTTGGTGGTGAGAACAGGAAAACCTGAGGGTGAAATTCATAATTTAAGAGAACAAAGAACTTGGGGTGTGAGATTGTGAGCAGAATTACTGAAACAATGTACTAGTGAGGAGAAAAGTGGTCCAATTGTTGTAATGATAGGGAATGCTAGCTATAGAAGTATTGATGGAATATGAGGTTAGTCTACATTGGTCTGGAGCATTGGTTTGTCCTCAACTTCTCTCTTTCTTCATGTTCTCTTCCGGTGATCTCGTCTCCTCATGTGACTTCAATGGTCACCTCTACCAGGTGACTCCCAAACCCATATATTAAGCTCCAGTTTGCCTCTTAACTGCCAGTTGCACATCTACAGATGCCTGCTTAGCAGCTCTAACTACATGAACCAGCAACACTCCAAGTTCAAAATGTCTCAAACTCATGGTTTATGAACTTATCGTATAGTTCCCTATGTCTCTGCTTAGATTCTCTTTTTACTGATGCCACCATCCCCTTTGCAATCACCCTGATTTGATGGCTGAGCTATCTCTGATGGTGGATAGTAAGAGGGAGGGCAGAGCAAATCAGTTACTAAGGCTTATCAGTTCTGCCTCCCCAATATCTCTCCTATCTATCTCATCCTGTCGACTCACAACTCCATCACCTTACCTCAGGGCTCTATTATCTTTGTCCTCTAGTGCTCTAATAGTTGCCTAATTGGTTTCTTTCCCCTCTATTTTGCATACGACCTGCCAAAGTGATACTCCTAGTATATGGGTATTAATAGTATTACTACTACTATAACTATACTATTAATACTACTACTATTACAACTTCTATACAACTATTGCTACTACAACTATCACTACTATTACTGTTGGTACTGCTATAATGTTAATAATAATACTATAAGACTGGCAGCTACTTTATATATCACTTTAAAATTTGCAAAGTGCTTCGCATATATTACCGAATTTGATCCTCACAACAGCCAGATGAAGGAACTGAGGCTGAGAGAGGTTAAATGATTTGCACAGGGTCACACAACTAATAAGTGTTACAGGAAGGATATGAACTCAGGTTTTCCTAACTTCAAATGCATTACTCTAATAGCTATCCTATTTAGCTTTCTCTAAGACAATGAACTGCCCTATATGAGACTTTTTAGCTAGGTAACCTAGAAATTGAATTTTGGTTTTGCAGAACTGACCACAATGGGTTATGGATTCATAGCACTGTGTGTGTGTTCGGCCTTCCTTGCTGAAGAAGACCATGCCATCAGAGAAATAACATTATGACTTGCACTTGACTTTGTTTCACCAGCCTTACTTCTCCTCCAGAGCCATCTGAATCCAGTGGCCAGATATTCATCAGGATGACTAGAGATGACCCAGGATGAGGCAGCTGGGGTTAAGTGATTTGCCCAAGATTACAAAGTTGGTGAGTGTCAAGTGTCTAAGGTGAGATTTGAACTTAGATCCCCCTGACTCCTGCACTGGTGCTCTCTATCTGCTGCACCACCTAGCTGCATTAGAGACAGAGGGAAATGTTGAGGTCCTATAATAAGTAAACTGAGGTCTAGAAAGATTAAAAATCTGTTTAAGGCCACATTGCTAGCAAGTGGTCTTGATGAAATTTTTGCAGTTATTAAAGTTGACTGGGGAGAAAAGACCTTACGTAAAACAGACATCTAAAAACAGAATTTTTAGATAAGTGAAAAAAGAAGAAATGGCCTTGACATGTGGCAACACTGCTATGTAATGAACTGGAGAAGAGAGATAGACAATCCATTTGATTTTACTCATTCTCTTTCCATTATGTGGCTGGAATAATTGAAATAATTTGCTATTTTTTTCTTAAGATCAAATACTTTTAAAAAAGAGTAAAATGTGAGCTGAGGGTTCATATGTGTAATAACAGCATGTATATGACCTAGACATAAACCAGCACCTCACAGCCACTGTCATCTTATAGACCAAACTTAAAATGAAGAAATTGCGTGCCTCTGGGGTTAGGGGCGGGACAGAAACCTGTGTTTATCTGTGTATATCTTAACAAGACTGTAAGTCTACGAGGACAGGAACTTTGGCTTATTTAAACTTTGTATCTTTCCCAGCACTGAATACAGTGTTCAACAGATACTTTTTAAACGTGTTAAAAATGATACTTTCAGTGCTAATACCTTGACCCCACAAAATAACTTTCTTGAATGAAAGATTTTTCAGTTGGACTTTAAGACTAAAGATTGTACATTGACTTTTGAGGACCCAGTTTCTTAGTCTTAGGCATCCCAGGTCACAGCATCAAGATATCTTCTCCTCCCTCCATCCCGTTTTGCAATGTGCACACCATGGGGTAATGAAAATGGTTCATGAATACTCTTGAAGTTACTATTGTCATAGGATGGAACATGACTTTCTTATTCATTTTGTTTCTTTTAAGAGTTGGAAAGGAAATAAGAGGTTACCTAGTCCAAGTTGTGAATCAAGAGGGATCCCCTCCAACATCTCTAACAAATGGTCATCTAGTTTTCCTTTGATCTGTGATCAAAGGGTCCTGTCCATACCACTTTTGGAAAACTAATAGTTAGAAAGTTTTTCCTTACATCAAGCCAAAATCTGATTTTCCCTAAACTCCTAAAACCAAATCTAATCCTTTTCCCACCTAACATCCTGTCAGATGCTCAAAGACATCTATCACACACACACACACACACACACACACACACACACACACAATGCTACCTCCAAGTCTTCTCTTCAGCAGAAGTATCCTCATTTCATTTTTTTCTTCCTTAATAGTATTTTTTCCAATTAAAGATAAAAAGACAGTTTTCAACATTCATTTTTGTAAACTTTTGAGTTCTAATTTTTTCTCCCTCCTTCCTTTCCTTCCACTCTCTCCAAGACTGCAAGCAATCCGATATAGGTTATACATGTCTGATCATGTTAAACAAATTTCCACATTGGTCATGTTATGAAAGAAGAATCAGAAAAAGGGGGAAACCATGAGAAAGAAAAAAAGGAAAATAGAATGCTTCGGTCTGCATTCAGACCCCATAATTCTTTCACTGAATGCAGTTAGTGTTTTCCATCACAAGTCTCTTGGAACTGTCTTGCATCCTTACATTGCTGAAAAGAGCTAAGTCTATCATAGTTAGTCATGCTGCTGTTGCTGTGTACAATGTTCTCCTGGTTCTGTTCATTTTACTCAGCATCAGTTCATGTAAGTTTTTCTAGATCCTTTTCTTCAATCTACCTGCTCATTATTTTCCATGGAATAGTATTCTATTACATTCATATACAACAACTTGTTCAGCCATTCCTTAATTCATGGGCATCCCCTCAATTGTGAATTCTTTGTCACCACAGAAAGAGCTACTACAAATATTTTTGTACATGTAGATCATTTTTCCTTTTTTATAATCTCTTTGGGATACACTAGTAGGTGGTATTGCTAGATCAAAGGATATGCACAGTTTTATAGTCCTTTGGGCATAGTTCCAAACTGCCTTCTAGAATGGTTGGATCACTTCACAACTCCACCAACAATTTTCCTACATCCTACATTTATCATTTTCCTTTTTTTGTAACATTAGCTAATGTGATAAGTGTGAGGTGGTAATCTACTGTTTGATAAACCTGAAGACTCCAGTTTCTGGGATAAGAACTCACTATTTGACAAAATTTCTGGGAAAACTGGAAAATAGTATGGCAGAAATCAGGCACAGACCAATATCTCATTACATGTATTAGAGTTTCTTAAACATTTTCTACTTGATACCCTTTTTTGCAGTTCAGCAGCATTTGTTGGAGTTGTGTGGTGTAATGGCATACATAGTGCAAAGTGGGCATCCTCTGTGTTCAGAACCAAGACAGCCATGAAGTTGCACAATACAACATGGTCAAGTGCTGCCAGAAACACATCAGATTTTTGGTTATTGAATGTTCAGAAATCTTTTACTATTATCAAATTTTTCATGACCCCATATGGGGTTGCAACCCACAGTTTAAGAAGCACTGCCCAAGATAAGGTTGAAATGGGATTGTGTTTTAACCATAGTGGATGTTACCATAAGCAAATTAGGAGAACAAGAAATAATTTACCTGTCAAATCTATGGAGAAGAGAAGAGTTTATGACCAAGCAAGAGATAGAGATCATTATGAAATGCAAAACAAATAATTTTGATTACATTAAATTAAAAAGGGTTTGTACAAACAAAGCAAATGCAAACAAGAATAGAAGTTAAGCAAAAAGTGGGAAAACAATTTTTTGCAGCCAGTATTTCTGATAAAGGCCTTACTTCTCTGATATGTAGAGAACTGAGTCAAATTCATAAAAATACAAGTCATTCCCCAATTGATAAATGGTCAAAGGATAGGAACAGGCAGTTTTCAGATAGATAAATTAAACTATCTATAATCATATTTTAAAAATTCTCTAAATCACTATTGTTGAGAGAAATGTATATTAAAACAACTCGTCCTGTTTTAGTTATCAGTACCATATTTGCACCATAAAAGGCATTTGTTAGGACTCCTTCTTTGCTTACTTTTTCAAATAATTTATATAGCATTGGAATTAATTGGTCTTTCTATGTTTGGAAGAATTCTCTTGTAAACTAATCTGGCCCTGGAGATTTTTTCTTAGGGAGTTCATTGATGGCTTGCTCAATTTTTTTTTTTCTAGAATGAGGTTATTTCAGTGATTTATTTCTTCTTCTGTAAATCTGGGCAATTTTTATTTTTGTAAATATTCATCCAGTTGACTTAGATTGTCAGATTAACTGGCATACAGTTGGGCAAAATAGCTCCTCATTATTGCTTTAATTTCTTCTTCAGTGGTGGTGAATTCACCCTTTTCATTTGTGATACTGGTAATTTGGTTTTCATCTTTTTTTAAATCAGATTAAATAAAGGTTTGTCTGTTTTATTGTTTTTTTTATCATAAATCCAGCTCTTAGTCTTATTTCAATTTTTTATTAATTTTTCCTTTGGTTTAAAAAATTCTAATTTGACATTTAACAGGGGGTTTTTCATTTGTTCTTTTTCTAGTCTTTTTTAGTGCATGTCAAATTCATTGATCTCCTCTTTCTCTATTTTATTCATATGAGCATTTAGAGATATAAAATTTCCCCTAAGGACTGCTTTAGTTGTGTCCCATAAGTTTTGGTATGTTGTCTCATTACTGTCATCCTCTTTAATGAAATTAGTGATTGTTTCTATGACTTGTTGTTTGACAATTCAATTTTTAGGATTAGATTATTTGGTTTCCAATTCATTCTTAGCCTATCTGTGCAAGGCTCTACAAAATTTTTATTGCATCATGATCTGAAAAGGATACATTTAATATTTCTGCCTTTCTATATTTGGTTGTGAGGTTTTATGCCTTAATACAGGGTCAATTTTTGTGTAGGTGACATGTACTAATGAGAAAAAAGATATATCCCCTTCTATCACCATTCAATTTTCTCCAGAAGTCTACCATATCTAATTTTTCTACAATTCTATTCACCAACTTAACTTCTTTCCTGTTTCTTTTGTGGTTAGATTTATCTAGTTCAGAGAGAAGGAGGTTGAGGACCCCTACTAATACAGTTTTGCTGTCTATTTCTTCCTTTAGTTCTCTTAACTTCTCCTTTAAGAATTAGGATGCTAGAAGGTGGCAGAGTAGAAAGACAGATCTGCTGTAGCTCTTCCCCCATAGCCCATAAAATACCTTAAAAATGACTCTAAACAAATTCTAGAGCAGCAGAAGTCACAAAACGACAGAGCAATAGAGATGTCTAGCCCAAGACAGCCTAGAAGGCCAACAGGAAAGGTCTATCACACCAGAATCTGAGCAGAGTGCAGTCCAGCCTTAGCCACATAGTGCCAACAGGGATAGGACTGGAGCAAGCTTCAGGGCATGGAATCATGGGTAACAGCTGTGGTTCCCAGATTTCTCAACCCACAAATGCCAAAGACAGCTTCAAAGGTCAGTGAGAAAACTCTTTCACCTGAGTGAGAAGGGAACTTGGTCTGGCCCCAGCCCTGGCTCCAGGGTGGCAATAGCATCCACTTTTGGAGCCCTGGGCCTAAAGACCCTGGATGAATCAAGAGGCCAATCTGAGTCTCAGTCCTGAGTGGTAGTCCTGGGATGAGGAAAAGCACTGACATGGTGGAGCTGGTGGAGGCTCTGGAAAGAGAATCCTACTTGCACTTTCAGGGCAGAAAAGAATGCTTGTTGGTCCCAGATCAGAGAGCAGGCCAGGAGAGAAGAAAAATCCTCTCCCTTAATTGTGCCACCTTGGAGGAACTAAGAACTTACAGATCCCCAGAGTATACCCTCTACTTGACAAAAGACTCACAATTCAAGTAACTGGTTGGAAAAAATGTCCCCAAATGGGAAAATATATGACTACAGAAGGTTACTTTCTTAGTGAAAAGGTATTTTCTTCCAGTCTTTCAGATGAGGAAGAACAAAGCATACCATCAGAGGAAGATATAAAAGTCAAGGCTTCTACATCCAAAACCTCCAAAATAAATATGCAATGATCTCAGGTCATGGAAGAGCTCAAAAAGGATTTTGAAAATCAAGTAAGAGAGGTGGAGGAAAAATTGGGAAGAGAAATGAGAGCAATGCAAAAAAAATCATGAAAAGCAAGTCAACAGCTTGCTAAAGGAGACCCAAAAAAATGCTGAAGAAAATAACACCTTGAAAAATAGGCTAACTCAACTGGCAAAAAAGGTTCAAAAAGCCAATGAGGAGAAGAATGCTTTAAAAAGCAGAATTAGCCAAATGAAAAAGGAGGTTTAAAAGCTCACTGAAGAAAATAGTTCTTTAAAAATTAGAACTGAACAGATGGATTCTAATGACTTTATGAGAAACCAAGAAATCACAAAGGAAAACCAAAAGAATGAAAAAATGGAAGACAATGTTAAATATCTCATTGGAAAAATCACTGACCTGGAAAATCAATCCAGGACAGATCATTCAAAAATTATTGGTCTATCTGAAAATCATGATCAAAAAAAGAGTTTAGACATCATCTTCCAATAAATTATCAAGGAAAACTGCCGTGATATTTTAGAACCAGAGGGTAAAATAGAAATGGAAAGAATTCATCAATCACATCCTGAAAGAGATCCCAAAAGGAAAACTCCTAGGAATATTGTAGTCAAATTCCAGAGTTCCCATGTCAAGGAGAAAATATTACAAGCAGCTAGAAAGAAACAATTCAAGTATTGTGGAAATACAATCAGGATAACACAGGATTTAACAGCTTCTTACACTAAGGGACTGAAGGGCTTGGAATATGATATTCCAGAGGTCAAAGGAGATAGAATTAAAACCAAGAATTACCTACCCAGCAAAACTGAGTATGATACTTTAAGGGAAAAAAATGGAATTTCAATGAAATAGAGAATTTCCAAGCATTTTTACTGAAAGGACCAGAGCTGAATAGAAAATCTGACTTTCAAATACAAGAATCAAGAGAAACATGAAAAGGTAAACAGGAAAGAAAAGCCTTAAGGAACTCATTTAAGTTGAACTATTTACATTCCTACATGGAAAGATGTTATTTGTAACTCATGAGACCTTTTTCAGTATTCAGGTAGTTAGAAGGAATATATATATATAAATATGTAGGTGTGTATGGGTATGTATGCATGTGTATATTATATATGTAAGTATGTGTATGTACATGTGTGTATGTATATGTATATGTGTGTGTATACACACATAGACAGAGGGGACAGGATGAGGTGCATATGAAGGCAGAATACCTAAAAAAAATAAAATTTACTATTGAATTGAATGTACTAGGAGTAACAGAAAAGGAGAGGTAGAATGTAACAAATTGTCACATACAAGAGGGAAGAAAGAGTTTCTATAATGGAGGGGAAGCAGGATGGGGGGGGGGGAGATGAAAGGAAATACTTGAGCCTTACTCTCATGGGATTTGGCTTGAGGAGGGAATAATACACTCAAGTGGATATGGAAATCTATTTTACCCTGCAGGAAAGCAAGGAATAAGCGGATAGGAGAGGGAAGATGATAGAAGGGACAGCAAATTGGGGAAAGGGATAATCAGAAGCAAACACTATTGTGAGAGAACAGGTCAAGGGAGAGAATGGAATAAATGAAGGGCAGAATAGGACAGAGGGAAATGCACTTAGTCTTTTATAATAACTATTATGGAAGTGCTTTGCATTGTTACACATGTATGACCTATATTGAATTTCTTGTTTTCTCAATGAGGATGGGTGGGGAGGGGGAAAGAGAATATGAAACTCAAAGGTTTGAGAATGAATATTAAAAATTGTTTTAGCATGTCACTGGAAATTAAGCTGTACAGGCTTAGAAATCTATTTTTTCCTACAGGAAATAGAGGGAAACGGGGATGGAAGAAGGGTGGATAAAAGAAGGGGGACTGACTGGAAGAAGGGGGAATGGGGTGCATACTGTCCTGGGGTGGGGAGTGTGGAGAGATAGGGACAAAATTTTGAATTAAAATTCTTGTGGAAGTGAATGTTAAGAACTGAAAAGTTATGTATTAGAATAAAAAAAAGAATTTGGATGCTATACCTCTTGGTGCATATATGTTTATTTAGTATTGATATTACTTCACTGTCTATGGTACCTTTTAGCAAGATGTAGTTTCCTTCCTTATCTGTTTTAATTAGATTTATTTTGCTTTTGCTTTGTCTGGGATCATGATTGCTACCCCTCCTTTTTTATTTTTTATGAAGCATAATATATCTGCTCTTGCCTTTTACTTTTACTCTGTGTGCATCTCTCTGTTTCAAATGTGTTTCCTGTAAACAACACATTATAGGATTCGGGTTTTTAATCCACTCTGCTAGCTACCTCTTTTATGGGAAGTTCATCCCATTCACATTCACAGTTACGATTACTAACACTCTATCCTATTTCTTCCTGTTTTACCCTGTCTTTTCATCCTGTCTCTCTTCATCAGAGTTTTGTTTATGATCACCACCTCCTTCAGTCTTCGCTTCTCTCAGTTCCCCTTTCCCTTCCTATTTCTGCCCTCCCTCCTGGCTCTCTTTTTTCACCCCCCATTTCCCTTTTCTTTCCCTTTCCCCTCCTACTTCCCTATAGAGTAAGATAAATTTCTATATCCAAATGAATGTGTATGTCATTCCCTCTTTCAGCCAAATTCTATGAGAGTTAAGGTTCAAGCAATGCTCATCTGCTCCCTTCTTTCTCTCTACTGTAATAGGTCTTCTGTATCTCTTCATGTGATGTAATTTACCCCATTCTGCCTCTCCCTTTCCTTTTCTCCCAGTACTATCCTTTTTTTACAGCTTAATATTTTTCATATTATCACATCAAAGTCAACTTATACTCACACCTTCTGTATACTCCTTTTAACTTCCCTAAAAGAAATACAGTTCTCAAAAGTTACAAGCGTCATCTTCATGTGTAAGGAAAACAGTTTAAATCTTATTGAATAACATGTTGGGGTGTGTGTATGTGTGTATGTGTGTGTGTGTATATGTGTTTTTTCATCTTTATCTTTTTATACTTCTCTTGAGTCTTGTATTTGAAGATCAAATTTTCTCTTCATCTCTGGTCTTTTCATCAGGAAAGTTGGAAAGTCCCCTATTTCACTGAATATCCCTCTTTTCCACTGAAAGATTATACTAAATTTTGCTGGGTAGTTGATTCTTGGTTGTAATTCAAGTTCCTTTGTCTTCTGAAATATCATATTCAAAGTCTTCTGATCCTTTAATGTAAAAGCTGCTAAATCCTGCATAATTCTGACTGTGGCTCCTTGATGTTTTAATGGTTTCTTTGTGGCTGCTTGCAGTATTTCCTCCTTGACCTGATAATTCTGGAATTTGTTTATAATATTCCTTGGTGTTTTGAGATCTCTTTGAGGAGGTGATCAGTGGATTCTTTCAATGACTATTTTACCCTCTGGTTCTAGGACCTCAGATAGTTTTCCTTGATAATTTCTTGAAAGATGCTATCTAGGGTCTCTCTGTCTCTCTGTCTCACTGTCTCTCTGTCTCTGTCTCTGTCTCTGTCTCTCTCTCTCTCTCTCTCTCTCTGTTTCTCTCTCTTTCTTGGCCTTCAAGTAGTCCAATAATTCTCAAATTATTTCTCGTGGATCTATTTTCCAAGTCAGCTTTTTTTCCAATGAGGTATTTTATATTTTCTTCTATTTTTTCATTCTTTTGATTTTGCTTGACTGATTCTTGATATTTCATTAGCTTCCACTTGCCCAATTCTAATTTTTAAGGAATTATTTTCTTCATTTAGCTTTTGTGTCTCCTTTTCCATTTGGCTAATTCTACTTTTAAAGAAATTGTTTCTTTCTGTAGTTTTTTCCCATTTAGCTCCAGAGGAGAAAGTAAGGTTAATGACTTTGCACAGCCCTCCCTCACTGAAATTCAATTCACTTACAAATCATGGCATCACCTTCTTGATGTGATGGTCCTCTTCAAGAATGAAGGAAAAACAGCAATGCTCTGTGTAAATACCCTCAATTCCATTGCCCAGCACCAAAAGTTCAGTGTTCTTTCTTTCCTTCTTTCTCTGAATCAACTTCTTCCAATTTCCCTCCACCAGCTGCCTGACTTGGATTATAATTCTTCTCTGCATTTCAAGATTGTTTTCTGTTTTCCCTTTGAAGTATTTTTTCAATTCATCCAAGAAACACTTGGTTCTCCCTTCTATTCTACAGAGTTAAGGGCCAATTCCCTAGATCTTTCATTCTTTCATCCAGTCTTAGACCTGGGTATTGGCAGAAATATGAACACAGCAGCAAGCACTTGAGACATTCCCCTTGTCCTCTGTACCAGCTGGAACTTCACAACTCAGTTCAGTATGATTTTCATTGCTGGCACTTGCATCTCACTGCCACTATGAAGCATTTCCTTTTTTCTGCCTGTTTCCCAACATGGGGCTCCTAAGTGAGGATTTATGTTCAGCAGACTATCCTACCTTTTCCTAGGGCTTCCCTTCTCCTTGTTTTCCAAAAAAAGATTCTAGTTTATCCAGCTGCCCTTGTTCTGTAATTAGCAGATTCCTGCCAAAGCCCTGATGCCAGCTGAAACTGCCCTCAGCAGTTGTTTACAAGAGAACATACAAAGAAATCTAACTCCCCACACTTTTTATCTCATTTTTTCTTATTCTTCTCTCACTAAAAATCAGGCTTCAAATTGTTTTTTTTCCCTTTCCTCTTGGCTATTTTATGCAATGGCCATGGATGAGCAGGAGTGACCAATAGATAGAGACTGGAGTACCAAGGGGTATTTACCTGGGTATGCTAAGACTGAGTTGAAATTAGATTCAAGTCACTCCCCAAGAGGTTAGCTCCTGACTAACCCAGAAAATTAATCAAATGCTATTACTTAGTAATTCAGGGGGCAAAGTATGTGTATTTCATTTGGACCCACTCAATCAGTACCAATCCAATCTAATCCAATCAAAAAACAAACAAACAACCCATGTGTGATATACTTACACTGGAAAAATATACTGTTCTAGGTGCTGGGGATATATACACCAAGTGTAGAGGTGTTGCGGGGCAGACAAGTCCATGAAGTTGTATTCTCTGTGTGTGTGTATATGTTACCAGGGGAACCAAGACATTTGAACATGGGTTCTATTACTGTCATCTATGGGCAACGGGAAAGAATGATAAAATTAGGCTGAGCTAGCCACATTACTTAAGGGAATAGCTACAGATGAAAATTATCTCCAGACTAAGATAACATATCTTTTGTCTGAGAGTATGTCTCTGAGGATCCCCTATTACCTTCCTCAAGAAACAATGTCCAGGCAGGGAATAAAGCAATATTCCCACAACTGTCATTTTTATTTGGCTTACCTTGTTTGAATTTGTCAGGAGATGTGATTTTAAGAAATGAAATCTTCTGGGAAGTCTTTTCTTCGCAAAGGTGAGAAGAAATAGATTTGGCAGTGCCACATTCCATCTTCATGTTAGCTACTTAAAAAATCATTTAGCTAAAGAGAAAATGCAAAGAAGGGACTTGACTTTTCTACTACCCTGTATCAAAGGCAGAATGCTAGACCCTTGACAATCAGCAGAACAGGCGCTTAAAAGAAAATAGTTCTTTGTTAAGCATGTATTACTGGCATCTTCAGTAGCAGTAACACCAACCTGCGTCAAAAGATTGCGAAATTAAGGTAATTTAATGAAAGTTAAACAGGTTTTCAAAGAAATCTAACTCTTGACTCAGTCATGTTTCTTAGCATAACACTTTGCATTAACATATTGAGCAATAAAAGGGGGGGGGGTGTGTCTTTTTTTAGTATCTGCTTTTTATAACCCAGTGAGTATAAGGGTTTATGAACTTTTGTAAAAATAATTTTAATAGCTATATCTCAGTATGATTGGTTTTCTTTGTAATCTTATATGTTTTATTGTATGCATTTGAAAACATTCTTCTAAGAAGATCAGAGGTTTTATCAGATACTGCCAAAGGTGGCAGATACCCCCCAAAAGGTTAAGACCTCCTGTAGAGTATAAGAGGGGGACTAGATCAAGACTGGGTCCACCAAGGAATCTTATTTTTGTCATGCTTTTTTGCTCATTCTCTATTGGCCTCCAGACAAATTCATGGAGTTATCAAATAAGACAGCTTATCATCTGATCACATCTCCAGTGATGTCTGAGAAGTCTGAAGCAAAGGGCTCATACTGTTGCCTTGATCGCTAAAAAAGAAAATCACGTCTGCTTTTCTCATTTTTACTTTGTATTTTCCTTTAAAGATTGGTTATAGCAAGGAGTACAATGGAGCTAAAAGTTCAGAGTCCTGAGTTCTAATTCCACCTTTACCAGGAGGAAGATTTTCAATAAGACATTTCTCCTCCAGGGATCTCAGTTTTCTCATTTGTAAAATGAAGAGATTTGATTAAATTCTCTGGAAGTTTTCTTCTTCTTCTCACACTGGACAGCTTTTGATAGATCTCACACTTTTAATTATGCAAATGGCACAGGTTTATGGGCCCAAAGCCTGCTGGCAGAGCTTTTCATTGTAAGAAGTGAGACCAGAACCCAGGTTTTATCTAGACTCAATACTTTCTTCATTCAGTAAACTCAAGTTCAAACTCAATGCGGTGGTGGCACCTACCAGCCTTCAGGTGCTATGCCTTCTTCCTCCTAGTCCAGTTATTAATACTTGATTGTTATGTTACTTCATTTTAACTCTATGTTTTTGTCAAGAGAATATAAACTCCTTGAGGGCAGACTTCCCAGTTGAACTTTCATATCCCTATTGCCTAGCATAGTGTCAGGTACATAACAGGCACATTAAAAATACTTCCTGATTTATTAATCATTTTGATTAGGATCTAGGTTTTTCACACTGGTAGTGACAGTTCAGACAATGTTTCCTGAGCCCTTTCTTATTCTTTTACGTGTGCTTAGACCAGATCACACAGGATCCTGACAAATAGAAAATCAGGTTTTTGGTAGGGGAGGGGTTGTTTGTTTGATTCTAAATTTCTACCAAATAAATCAGCTCTGGGAAAGATGTAGGCATCTTAATCTTTCTAAAATTCATTTTCACAGCTCTTAGTTTCATTTACAGGTATCTTCATGATATACTAAATAGACTAGAGCATCGTGGCTGGAATTAGGAAAAGCTGAGTTAAAATCCAGATGTATACTAGTGACCCTAGACAAGTCTCTTAAGCTCTGTTTGCCTCGGTTTCCTCATTTATAAAGTGAAGACAATAACAGTACCTATTCCCATCCCAAGGTGGTTGTGAAGATCAAATGATATATTTGTCGTGTTTAGCATATTGTGTAGAACACATAATATACACTGTACAAATGTTGCTCCCATTCTGTTGTTATTATCCATATGCCCTACCCTTGATAGATAGCTTTTCAACAGTTCTCATAAATGGACTCTTGCCATCCACACTTGTTTTTTAATTTAATTTAATTTAATTTTTAATTTTCTTTTTTTGTTGTGAACTTGATAATAATCTTCCACAAAGCAAGCATTTCAAAACAAAATACAAGTACAAAATAAAAAAAGAGAGAGGATCGTATTTAAAACCATGAACTTCTGTTATGTACAGGGCTGATTTTTTTTCTTTAAAAGCATATATTAAATTTAACAAGGTCATAAATTACTCTGTTTTTGATGTCCTTTTCTGATTTTTTTTGTTTTCTCCGTGTATTTTTAATGTCTTAGGAATGTTCTTTGTTTTCATTCTTATTTTGTATCTATTTTTAACCACTAACTCACTCCCTTCCTAATGGAAGCCTCAAATTTTGTAACGAAGTCAAGCAAAACAATTCGATACGTTGGCTGTGTCTGAAAATGTGTCTAATTCTACATAACTCGAGTACATCACCTGTCTCCCAAAAGGTAGGAGACATGCTTCACCGTTGGTCTTCTGGGTTAATGATTAGTCTAAGCATTGATCAGTGTTTGGAAGACTTTGAAAATGAGTATTATGATCATCATGTAAATTCTTTCCCCAGTTCTATTCATGTCATTCTGTACCAACTCATACAAGGCTTTTCAAGTGTCTCTGAATCGATCATGTTCAAACTTTCTTTAAAAGTCAACAAGTTAATCAGCAAACATTTATTAAGTGCCTACTGTGAGTTGGGCCCCATGCTAAGTCTGGAGAATACAAGGAAAAGCAAAAAAATTTCCTGCCTGCAAAGGGTTCCCAATCTAATAAAGGGAGACATGCAACCATGGTCAAATAAGATCTATACAGAATTATTCAGTGGCAATCTTAGGGGTAAGGCACTGGCATTAAGTAGGACCAAGAAAGGCTTCTTGGAGAAGATGAAATTTTAGCTGAGAACTGAAAGAAGCCAAGAGACAGGGGAAGAAGACAATTCTAGGCATGGCATGGGAGTTACTTAGTGAAAAAGAATTATCTTGTGTGAGGTACAGCAAAGGAGATCAATGTCATTGAATGGTAGAGTACCATAAGAGGAGGAAAGTATAAGAAGCCTGGAAAGGGTTGGAAGTGGGTAGTTTGTGAATGACTTTAAAAGACTAACAAGGATTTTATAGGTTAACAGAGAACCACTGGAGCTTATTGAATAGGGGAATGACATGTTCATTCCTGACTTTTAGGAAAGTCAGTTTGATAGTCTACAATTGTAATGGGGAGAGACTTGTGTCATGTTGACTAAGCAGCAGGCCTTTGCAGTAGTCCATGTGTAAAAGATGAGGACCTACACCAGAGTGTTGGCAGTTTCATAGGAGAAAAGGGGCACATACAGAGACATTAGATTAGACATTAGATTATTTTAATTATTAGATGTGCATTATTATCAGGTATTATGTATATTAGAATCAACAGGACTTGGCAACTAATTGGATATGGGGAGTAAGAGAAAGAAAAGTTGTAAGCCTGAGTATGTGGGAAGAGGGATGGTGGCATCCTTATGACATATTAATCATCTATTACATTCTTATTTTACATCAGTTGGTCCAGCCATTCCCCAGTTGATGACCACTCACCTTTGTTTCAAGTTTCAGCTACTAAAACAAAAATGCTCCTATAAATATTATCTTCATATGGGTCCTTTCTCTCTTTCTTTGATCTCCCTGTGGTATATGCCCAGTATGGATCAAAGGGTATTTCTAATTTAGTGATTTTTTTTGAGGATAGCTACAAATTTTTTATCTACTTTTTAGTCCTGAACTTGGGAGGAAGAATGTAGGATATGTTTAAGGGGCAGTAAGTAATCCAGTTTGCTTACAGTCATAGAAAGAATCAATGAGTTTAGACTATAAGGGCAAGGTGGCACCAGATTGTGGAAAGGTTTAAATGTCAGCCTGGGGAAAATGAACTCTATTTAATGGATAATAGAGGGGCATTGGGGTATATAAATCACCATCATCATGATAGTCCTGTGAGGCAACAAGTGCACAGATAATTATGATTCCCACCTTATAGGTGAGGAAACTGAGGCCCAGAGAGGCTATCTTTTGACCATACTCATTCCATCAATAAATCATAGAATGGGGACTTAGCAACAGCAGCTGGAGTCTGGTGCTCTTCTATCATATCACAATGACTTACTCTACCTAGTTGCCTTCTTTGGAGGAGAGGAGGGGGGTGATAATTTTTTTTAAATTTTCAGTGACTGAACATCTATTTTCTCTGCCTCCCATATTTCCCCTTCTGCAAACAATGGAGAAGGAAAAGAAAAAGAAAGCCCTTGTAACAAATATACATAGTCAGGCAAATCTGGCCATATCCAGAAAGGTTTACCTCATCCTGCACCTTCACTCCATCCCTCCTCTCTCAGGAGATGGTCCTTAGGAATTGTGCCCACATATTCCCTCTTGACACAGACAAAAAGTAACCCAGAATGAATAGGAAAGTTGGCATTGCTTTGGACAAAGTCACCAAGGAGGTATAGAAAGAAATTATTTCATTGCAGAGACAAAAGAATTAACTAGTTCTCTGAGTTCCTAAAGTATATACTTTACTATCCTTCCTTCTAGTGCTTACATATTGGCCCCCATTTCTTTCTCTAATGTTATTTCCCATTTCTCTTGTACAAAAGCTCTCTGTTACAGCCAAACTAATTTGTATAACCCATGATAGAGCCAGAAGATGTTTGTAAAGAGGAAATAGTGCGTGGAGTCTGTGGGGGACACACAGATGCCTATGGTTGCCAATAACCTGTGCCTATTTAAGAAGCTTAGATTTTCCCATGTCACTGGTATGTGTGAGGAGTGTGGTGATAGAAACACATGCCAGAGAGGCAGGATGGTATAGTAAGGAAGAAAAACAATCTAGCTTTGGAGTCATAGGAACTGGGTTCGAATCCTGCCATTGTAAGATGCAACTATGACCTCTGGGTCTCAGTTTCCTCATCTGTAAAATGAGAGTTTAAAACTTTAAGTTTCCTTCCAGCTCTGGAGCTATGATTCTATGAGGATATATGAACTAAAAGCTTATGTTTGTGCTCAGAGTAGCTGAGGTATAGAAAACAATGGGGTGAGAGAGAAGAGAACGAGAGGTATTGAAGAAATACCATTATGAGTATATGAAGCTTTGAGGTCCTAGTGGTTTATAAATCTGGTGAGTCAGAGATGGTCGCTCAATATGAAGTTGGGTCAACACAGCTGGTGTGAGGGAGTCGGTGTGAGGGAGTCAGCATGAGTAAGAGTGCTACAGGACTGGGGTTGTACTGTGCTCTGTATCCTAGGACTCCCCTTAACACAATTATACCAAGATTGGGTATAGAACATTCTCTGCAACCTTCATAGAGTCAATTAATTTCTTTAAAACAGATTCCTCATCCATTAAAAATGAGATATTTTCCTTGTTCTAAACTAAAAATCAAAAGACCTTCTCCTTCTCCTGGATCTGTTATTAATTTGCCCAAGGTCACATGACTAGTAATTCGACCTCTCTGGGACTAAAAAATTGGAAGGGAACTTGAATCATCTAATCCAACCACCTGATCTTATGGATAATGAAACTAAAATTTTCTGACTCTAGGACGGAAAGATCTTTCTGATATCTTGGCTCCCTCAAAAAGTACCATAGAAATATATAATCTGTGCTTTAGAATTGATATTCTGAATTTACATAGACCAGATTTCACCTTGGACAGCTATATGGTACAATGAATAGAGCCCTGGGCTTGGAGTCAGAAAGACTCCTCTTCATGAGTTCAAATCTGATCTCAGACACTTACTAGTTGTGTGACCCTGGGCAAGTCACGTAACACTGTTTGCCTCAGTTCCTCATCTATAAAAATGAGCTGAAGAAGGAAATGGCAAACCCCTGCAGTATCTTGGCCAAGAAAACTCCCAAATAGGTTTACAAAGAGTCATACACAACTGGAACAACCACAAAGATTCCATATTGAAGGTTTCTCTCATATATTTCTCTCTGGATGATGTTCCCACCCGGAGTTGCCCATGGAGTTTTGGCCTCTATCTAGGTCTCCACACACACAAAAAGTTTCAAAATTCCCCCAGCTCTTCTGCAAAAAGTTGTCTTAGAATAACAATACATAAACGCTCTCTCTCTCTCTCTCTCTCTCTCTCTCTCTCTCTCTCTCTCTCTCTCTCTCTGTCTCTCTTTCTCTCTCCATATACATATACATACATGCATGTGCCAATATATATATTTATATGTATATAAATATGTGCATGTGTGAACATGTATGTATAAGTATATGTAATTTTATTTCTCCCAACACAAAACACACAGCAATTATACTAAACCATGGCCTTTATGTGGACTATGTGTGTCCAGAGGAATAACATTACTTCTCTCGTGATCCCATGTTTTTCCCTTTTGCGACAGATCAAAGTAGAGTAAATTTTGAAGACTATAGGTCCCTAGGAAAGAGAGAGAAGCAGGGAAGCAGGGTAAGCTGCTTGACTCTCACTTGAGGGGCTGACAGGTTTCATCCATGGCAGTACCATAAGTCTGGAGGTGCCTGTATAGGTCCTTGAACAAGTATCATATGAAATGGGGAGAGAGGAGAAGAAAAGAGAAAGGGAGAAGGGAAATATATTCTCTAGCAACTCTATGTGTTAAAGTTCCCTTTCAAATCCAAGAGGAGTACTCTAATCCCCTGGAGAAGGTGGTATCCCAATGGAGAGGGAAGATGACTTGTTTTGACTATTAATAAACTTGGTCCTGAATCCTTTATGTTTAACCATTTTTTATTGGTCTAAATGAAGCCTGTTGTGTATTCAGTGTACTGTCAAACCATTGTTTGTGGGGGAGCTAAGAGCTCTTTACCTTCTCTGTATATACATATACATGACCAAAATTCTGATTTTCCCAGGGGAAAGCTCAAATGTAGGAATGAGTCAAAGAATGTATTTCTCTGAGAATTCAGGACTTTGGGAAAATGCCTCAGCACCCTTTGAGAGAGTCATTACCTTCACTTACAACGGAAAGACTGGAAAGTTGGGCTGCATCTGAAAAGACTTCTCTCCCCAGATTTTCTAGTTTTGAAAATTGACTTAGAAGCAACCTCAGTTGCCTGGCCCTACCACCTATTCCTTGGGTCGGCCCTGTGGGAGCCACAGACCTTCCTAAGGAGAACATCTGAAGCTGAAGTCAAGATTGCTTAACGTTTTTAAAAGCTGACACAGCTGTAGCCCTGAGCTTACAGAGTAATGTCACAGGCACGGAAGTCATGCAGTGGAGAGATGTCAAATCTAGCAGAAAATTTATTGAGGAGAATAATGATCACTAAGAAGAAAGAACATTGGGAAAGCAAATGGAAAAGATTTTATGGTGATTTCATAAGCACTGATGTTCTAAATCAGATTTCTACGTGCCCCTCCTTTTTTTTTTTAAAGCCAAGCTGAAAAGCCACCACTCTCAACTCATTGCAGACATCTTTGGGAAGTAAGAACACCATTTCTTGTCTTTTAGTCTCTCCCTCTTCCTTGATTCTTACCTTCTACTGTCCCACCCCAGTCTCTTTTTTCAGGTCAGAGGGTCGGGATCACATACAAACATACGCACACAAACACACACACACACACAGACCTCCCAATCCTACTACCACTATCACCACCACTACTACTACTACCACTATACTACTACTACTACTACTACTACTACTACTACTACTACTACTACTACTACTACTACTACTACTACTACTAATATCACCACCACTACCACCACCACCAATACCCCTTGCCATGAAGAAGTTGTAATTATTTTATAAAGTATAGCTGGGGAAAAAAACCTGGACTAATAATAGTTATAGCTAACATTTAAATAGAATTTTATGATTTATAAAGTGTCTTTACATAATGTTATCTCACTATATTCTTACCAGAAGCTGGGAGGAGGTCACACAAGAATTCTTACCGTGTTTACATATGAGGAAACAGTGATGGAGTTAAATGCTGTAGCAGCCCACCTCCTATGAAGTAAGCACCTTGAGGATGATGACAGGCTTCCATTTTGGCTGTGTCTCAGGTACTATGCTAAGTGCAAATATTATCTCATTTTATCTTCATAACACTCTTGGGAGGGTGAAGGGACTAAGCATTTATGAAATGGCTACTATATGCCAAAAATGGTTCTAAGCACTTTTTACAAATATTGTCTCATATGATTCTTACAACAACCCTTCGAGGTAGGTGCTATTATTACTCCCATTATACAGTCAAGGAAACTGAGGCAAATAGAGTTTAGTGACTTACCCAAGGTCACTCAGCTAGTAAGTATCTAAGATCAAGTGTGAATTCAAATCTTCTGATTCCAGACCCAGCACTCTATCCATTGTACCACTCAGCAACCTCTTTATATTGATAGCCCCAGATGACAAATGGATTTTAGGGATAAAAACCCTCCGAAACCAGTTATTTGGAACCATGTTTGTATGATAGCTTGTCAGCTAAGTCACAAGTTCATTTTGAAAACCTATAATGCCCAGTATGTCTATAGTTCTGGGTCAAGGGTACTCTACATAGAACCTACTGCACTTTTTGTGGGAAAAACACATTAAGTTCCATTCAGGACCCACAGGGGCAGAGTATTCTCCCCTCCCACCAGGGGTCTAAGGGTTTCCCATTACCTCATTTCCTTCAACTGCTAAACAGCTGGAAATGTGAATTCCCTTACCAGCCACTCTGGTGGGCAGAATTCTAGGAGCATAGGTACCAGAGAGGAAGACATGCCAAGGCCTTTTGGGGGAGGGGGATATTATGCCTCAGTGGGACAGCTCAGCTCACCTTGAAATGTAAACATTTGTGTCATTATCTCATATACTAGCCTTTTGGCTTTTAATGATCAGGGGCTATGTCTTGTACAAGTTTGTACAAGCCTCACAGAATCAACTCATAGTACTATAAAAGAATGAAAGAGTGAATCATGAGAACCCCAACCTAAGTTTCTTAGAGGTTACAATAGGAGGAGGAAAAAGGATCCAGAAAGAGAAAAGGATAAAGCCACCTTAAATATGTAGAACAAGCCTCTAGGTGTCAGAATGAGGATTCTGTTACCTAATGGACTCATCAGATTGGGACATATCATAAGGAAATAAAAGTGTTGCTCATCCTTCATTTTTGAAAAGGACCAATGACATCATAGGGTGATGTTTTGACTCGAATGAATGAGATTTAATTAAGGCAAAGTTGTACAAAGTTATCAACCTCACTCTCTCTTTCTGAGTCATCAAAGTCCAGTGACAGGACAAAAGTTGAGATGACTGGTGATGGCCTAGGATGTAGTGTATAACCTTGGTATTTTTGATGTCCAGTTAAACTCTAAGCATTCCACAGTGCCTACTTCAGCTGCCTCCATTCCTTCTCTCCTGTCCATACAGCAAACAGTAGAAGAAAGTGTAGAGTGAAAAGATAAATGGATTCACAGTCAGAATCCTGGAATTCAAATCCTGACACTATTTCTTCCTACTTTTAGCACCTTGGCCAAGTCCTAAAACCTTAGTAGATTTGAGTTTCCTTATCTATAAAATTACAGAATTGAACCAGATTATCTCTAAGGTCATTTTCTCTTCTAAATACTAGGAAACTCCAAGTCCAGACAGGCAGTCTGACAGCAGCAAGGAGGTTCAGCTGTAAGCAACAGAATGTCTCAGTGAGCAGATGGAGTATGACATCAGGGAAGTCTGGTAGCAGACAGAGGTCCTAGTCCAGGTGGAGAGGTTATCTATCACAGAGGTCCAGTACAGAACCAAAGACTAATATTGGATAGACAGGAAAAGGACAAGGAGGGATGCAGTAGCCATAGATAGAAGCCCAATCAGGTGCATGCTGGCATTTCTATAATATTTGAAGGGTTTTAAAATGGTTTACATAGACTATTTCATTTGATCTAGACAGCAACGCTGTGAGATAGATGTTATTTATTATTATTATTCTCATTTTACAAATAAGGAAACTGAGGCTGAGAGAGATTAATTGACTCACCCAGGCTCATATCATCATCATCACTGAAGGATTCTGGTCACACTTGGCCCTTTGCCTCAAAGGGAAGACAGGAAGATACATAGACTGAAAAAATCAGAGTGACTAATGACTTAATAAAAAGTTCTTTTTATGCACCAGTGTAATTGTTCTTTTGTATCTTGCCCATTTGCTGTTTTCCTTCATGGGAAATAATGTGATATATTGGAAAAGGCTCTGACTCTAGAGTCTGGAGACCCGGATTCACTGATACTCTGTGATCTTAGATGAGTCATTTAACCTCCATGAGCATCAGTTTCCTCATCTGTAAAATAAAGGGAGTTGAATTAAATGGTCTGAGGTACTTTTCAGTTTTAGACAGGTGATCCTTGCATATAATATTCCATCTCCCATCTCTGAACTTTTGCCCAAGCTGTCTTCCACATGCCTCGCTTCTCAGAATCCTTAATTCCCTTCAAAGCTCATTTCAAGTGCTACCTCCAAGACATTAGCATCATTGTGCTTACCACACAAACATCTCACATTTAATTTGATGTGTGTGTGATTCAGAGCAATTCAATTCAATGAACTCAACTCAATTCAAGTCATATATTGTTCCCCCCAAGATCAGAATGACCTGTCCCAAATTAGGACAAAGGATACATGAATGATTGTCTCAAACCAGCATATGTTCTCCCTGTTTCTGTTTCTGTATCAATAAATTATAACCAGGTGGATTCTCTGGGAGCATATGCTGTGTTTATCTTCTCTAAATTCAGTCCCACCACTGCATTCATCCTCCTCCTCCTCCTCCTCCTCCTCCTCATCATCACTATTATCACTGTTGAGAGGCTCCACCTGTGGGGATTAGGGGGCTGCAGGGGCAAGCCATTACACCAAAGGACTTCATGTAATATGAATGCCCACCCAGAAGACTCATTTCATTTCATTTTCTAGGCAAAACAAATCTGGCAAAAGTAGATGAAGTTTTCTCCCAGGTTTCAGCCCAAAGAAAACTAGGAAAGCAAGCTGCCTTCTCATTGTTTTATAGCAAAAACCAAGAGACACAGGCCATGCGAACTGAAACACAAAACAAAACAAAACAAAACAAATCCAAGTACTGGATCTGCCTCCTGCAGAAAGGAAAGAAACCTGCGAAATAATGAACTTTAATTTAATTCAACTCAACAAACATTTATTAAGCACTTACTATGTTCTGGCACTGGGCTGGGTGCTCAAAATACAATCAAAGACAGGACAGTCCCTTCAAGCCCACAGGGAGCTTCTATCGTACTTGCGAAAGAAGGGAGTAAAGAAAAGCCCATGGCTTCTGAGTTATAGCAGGAGACAAATGAAAACAAAGCAAAATATAATGTCCTTGTGGTGTCACCATGAGGAGATAGTGTTCAGTCCAACAGATTATAGGATCATAAACTTTGACCTGGGAAGGACCAAACCCAGCCTTCTCAATGTTTTCAGATGAGAATTTAAGCTTCAAGGACACAAAGTGGCTTCCCAAGATCACAGCACAGTAGGATTGGAGCCCAAGTCCTTCGAATCCTAAATGACAGCTTCTTCAACAACATCACTGCCACCTTGTTAACAAGCAGGTCTTGCTCACTCAGCTTCTCATACTGCAGCTCCAAGGCACTCTCTTCAATTCCATTTACTACAATTCCAGCTAATTTTGTCCATTTCAATTAATATTCATATTAACTGAATCCCAATTGAAATCAACAAACATTTATTAACCACCTGCATTTATTAAAGATGTGTGAGATGTACTGTACTCAGTATTGGGGATATAGGAGGGAAATTTAAAACAGGCATGGCCTTTAAAGGTCTTATATTCTTCTGGGAGATACAACATGGATTAGGGTTAATGCAAGATAATTTGAGGAGAAAGAGATCCTGACTATCATTTATCCATCCATCCATCCATCTATCTATCCACCTATCTATCTATCCATCTATCTAACCATCCATCTATCTATCTACTCATCCATCCATCCATCTAACATCTATCTATGTATCCATTCATCCATCCTTACATCCATCTCTCCATCTATCCATCTATCTATCTATCTATCTATCTATCTATCTATCTATCTATCTATCTATCTATCTGTCTGTCTGTCTATCTATTTATCTAATCATCTTTCTATCTATCTATCCATCCATCCATCTATCTATCTACATACATCTACATATACATGCAGGTGCAGATCTGGATGTAGGTATAAATGTCACATTTCAGAGCTCTTGCCCTGTCTGTCCCCCCTTGTGTATTCCCTCAACACTTTGTCTCTTATTGTGCCTAGTTCCCTTCAAAGTATGTGTGTGCATATGCACACATGTGTATATGAATATGTATTGTGTACATGTACATAATAATAGTAGTAGTAGTTGGTGTTGTCCTTCATTCTCAGAGGACCAAAATGACATCACCATGATAAAGTCACATTTCAATGTGTCTGACTGTGGCAGATCAGACCGATATGAGCTTGGAATGCTCTACTACAGATTGGGCGCTGATCATCCGTGTGAACATTCGGGGTAGCCACTCTAAATTGGCGCATCCTACATTTCCTTTGAGCTGTTTCAATTCTGCTTTGCTCATAGAGCACAGCACCCTTTCTGATGTGGGCACACCATGCTGTCTCCCATGTCACAGAATCAATTCCAAAGTTCTTGAGAGAGGCTTTGAGAGTGTCCTTGTATCGCCTCTTCTGACCACCATGTGATCACCTGCCCCATGAAAGTTCTCCATAAAATAGTCTTTTTGGCAAGAGTACATTTTGCATTCAAACAACATAGCCAGCCCATCAGAGTTACATTCTCTGAAGCATAGTTTGAATGCTTTACAATTTAGTAAGGAACCCACTGTCTGGTACCTTATCTTTCCAGGTGATCTTCAGAATCTTCCTAAGACAGTTCAAATGGAAGAAATTCAGTTTCCTGGCATGGCACTGGTAGACTGTCCATATTTCACAGGCATACAGCAATGAGGTCAGCACGACAGCTCTGTAGACCTTCAGGTAGTCAGTCTAATACCTCTTCTCTCCCGTATTTTTCTTTGGAGCCTCCCAAACACTGAGCTAGCTCTGGCAATGCATGCATCAACCTCACTGTCAATGTGCACATCCCTGGAAAGTACACTGCCAAAGTAAGTGAACTTATCCACAGCATTCAGAACTTCTCCATTTGTTGTAACTGATGTTTCCACGTATGGATGGTGTTGTGGTGGCTGATGGAGCACCTGCGTTTTCTTGATGTTAATTATTAGGCCAAAATTAGCACAAGCAGCAGAGAATTGATCCATACTTTGTTGCATCTCAGTTTCAGAGGCTGCATTGAGTGCACAGTCATCTGCAAACAGATCATGCACCAACACTCCTTCCATTTTGGCCTTGGCTTGTAGCTTTTCAGATTGAAGAACTTACCATCAGTATGGTAGTTGACCTTGATGCCATATTCCTCCTCACTGAAAGCATTTGACAACATGGCTGAAAACATCATGCTGAAAAGCATGAAAGCAAGCCCTGTTTCACTCCCTTGGTGACTGGGAAGGCACATGTACATATACAACATATGCATACATGTATATCTGTATAATTTAAATGGGCATGTGCACTGTGTATTTTGTGCCCATAAGCACATATATACACATAATACACATAAGCATACACATTTGTGGATCATATACATGTAAGCTGCATTTACATGTGTGTTTACATATTTATACACCGGTATGTACAAAGTGTGTTTCACATTGTGTATTTACATATATACACACATGCAATATATGTACATATCTATGTGTGTGTACACATGTATCACAATCTATGTTTGTATGTATCTATATGTATGCACAAACAAAACGTTGGTGGGGCTGTTCATTTTTTAAATACGAGTGTGCTGCTAACAATGGCTAAGAAAGATGTTATTAGGAAGAGCTTTTCTAGCTCCTGGTTAAGCTCTGCGCAACACAGAGGGAGTTGAATAGTCAGTCATTCCCAACTAGCTCACATTCATATTAGAAAGACAGGACATCATCAAGTCCCCAATTCTCAAGCCCAAATGACATGCAAACATTGACTGGAGACACGTTGCTTGAGACGAGAGTACTGAATTGGGAGTCAGAGCCCGGTGGTTGACATCCCAGCTGTGCTGCTTCCCGGCTGCATGATGTTGGGTCAGTGACTTACCCTCTCTTGGCCACAGATATAAAATGAAAGAGTTGTACTGCATCACTCTAAGGTTGCTTCCTTCTCCAGTTCTGTGATCCTGTCCTCTTGGGGACAAGATCACTGCCCTCGTGAAGCCAACAACTTGGTCCTTGTGCAATACAAAAGAGACCAGTAGTGGAGACTAGAGAGCTGACATCTGAATGAAGCAGGATTGAGTACCAAGAGGTAGGGTGTAGCAGACTGTGTCTCCTCTCATGGGTTGGGAAGCAAAGGTCGATGGGGCCCAAGGTTGTCCAGAACGGCTTCCAAAATGACTGTAGTGGGATGGAACAAGGAGGAGGGTTTGAATCAGAAGGAGGAAAACAGGATGACAAAAGCCATGTAGGTGGAACTTGAGTTATGCAGGTGGGGCCCAACACCAGAATTCACGGCTGCTGTATCAGACCTGAATGGGTGTCCGTGGCCCCCTGCAAGAACTCCTCGATCCCCAAGCCAGGATGGCTGCATAGATTTCACGTGTGACTGCAGCAGGGCAAAACTGTCTCTGAACATGAAATGATAATGATCAGATGCCTGTCTCAGGGACAGAAGCATTTCTTTCCACTCCAAGAGCAGGCGCTCTGAGTGCCCAAAGCAGAGCTATAAATAACCAGTTACAGCTTCCCTCATTCAAATTACGGATTCCTTTTGCCCCAAGTCTCTTACCCATTTGGCAAGATAGCAGATTGACTTTAATTAACAGTTTTACTTCATTGGCTGCATGCTTACAGGTTCTCTGAATAAAAGACAGGCTCCTGGATCGCTGTTTGTGTATTTTTTTTAATCTCTCTCCTCCCCCTGCCCCTGCTGCATAGCCTCATTCCCATGCTAGGGACGTCAGAAGAAAGAGAAAGGTACCACCAGCTCTACCGAGACAGGACCTAAATATTGCCATCAGGAAAAGCAGTTGGAAAGGAAGAGGGGTACTTGATCACAACTGTTTTCTGAAAATGATAGTGTGCTGGGTACTAATCTTAATTCACAACTAACTGGGCCATGGAAAAAAATAAAGGCCTGTTAACTGCCTGTAAAAAACAAACCTCTCGCTGCATTCCTCCTTCCAGAAAACAAGAGAAAGGCAGAAAAATCCAGCCCGTCAAGTCGACAAACCCCTGTGGCGGAGTTTCACACACTCCTGGTATTTTCAGCTTTGCTGCAGCCCCAATCTGTCAGGTCAAGATTTAGGAACATTTGCTGAAGCCCCTCCCCCCACTTTAAAAAAATTTATTCCTTCCTTCCCCTTCTCTATATTCTAACAGCCCCCCAGAGAGCAACAGAAATTTGCTGGAAAATTGTAACTCAAAAACACCAGAGGCCTCCTTGGGGGACAAGGATATTTGAAGCCTAAAAAGAATATAGGACAGTAGTGGGGGTGGTCAGGGAAGAGTAGTACAGATACCCCTCCCCGTTGCCCCTAACTGGCTTCACTTAACATGACATTAGGGCAGCTAGGTGGTTTAGAGTACTGGAATTAGAATCCGGAAGACTCATGTGCATGAGTTCAGATCTGGCCTCAGGATACTTACTAGCTGTGTGATCCTGAGCAAGTCAATTACCCTGTTTGCCTCAGTTTCTCATCTATAAAATGAGCTGGAGAAGGTGGCAAACCACTTCAGTATCTTAGCCAAGAAATCCCCAGATGAAGTCACAAAAAATTGGACACAACCACACAGTAACAACATGATTGTTAGATAATACAACATCCCATAAATACACTGGTTCTGAAGGAACAATGTTGTGAACTTTACACACTTTAAGACTCTCTATTAATGTGAGCTATTATTATCTCATCGTCTCATTCAAGAGAATTCTGAGAGAAACAGTCCACAGACAAGTTGCTATCTCGGTACTATTCTTTCATATTTTATTTCCTGCAGACATTTACAAAGATGGATAAAATCACCTTTTCCTAAGTGAATAAAAGACTGTAGGTGTGAACTCATCTTCTGTAGGCTGATTGAATGCCCTTCAGACAGCCCAGTAGCAGGCAGGATAAGGATCATATGTACTTAATCCTGTACCCACATGGTTCTGATTTGCAGCTGCTGGGTCCCTATACTTGGAAAGTCATTCGTTTTTCGCATGTAGTTTGGAAATTATGAGCATTTAGTATGGCAACATCTTTTAAAAACCTGTTAGACATTTTTATGGCTCAAGGTTGTGCCTCAGAGGTTGGGGGAAATGATTTTATGGCAATGATGCTACAGTTTCAGTACAATTTATGTGTTGAATTCTGGAGGATATTTTGAAGTCTGTATTTATAGTAGGATTTGTCATTTCCAGTGTGTGAGTACAGCCACCAGGTCATATCTTTCTAAGTATTCTTGTTGTTCAGTTGTTTTGATCATGTCCAACTCTTCCTGTGACCCCATCTGGGGTTTTCTTGGCAAAGACACTAGAGTGATTGGTCATCTCCTTCTCCAGTTCATTTTACAGATGAAGAAACTGAGACAAACTGGGTAAAGTGATTTGACCAGGGTCACATAGATACTAAGTGTCTGAGGGCAGATTGGAACTCAGGAAGATGAGTTTTCCTGACTAAGCAGACCATTCAACTCATTGAGCCATCTGGTTGTCCTAGGTATTCAGTAGGTGCTAAATGTTTTCAATCTTCAGTAATGTGTTGCAGTTTCTACCAATTCCCTGTATAATCTATATAATCAACAAGTCCAGGCTCATTAAGGATAGCCATTATGTAGTTTTAACTCTCTGTGTAGGATCAAACTATCAACTTATTAAAACAAGATCAAAATCAATACTAAACTAAAAGAAAGAATTTAAATTCAAGTTTATGGTATGGAAGTGAATCAACTGCAACTTGACCTATTGAAACAATCTGCTCATGCCAAAAAGAAAAATATATACAAGAACAGAAAATTGCCATTTCCTAAAAAAATAATAATAATAAAGTAAATTAACACAATGCAGAAATCTGTACCCACAAACACGAGTCAAGAGGACCTGAGTTCAAATCCAGCTTCAGACACTTCTTAAATATGTGACCCTGGGCAAGTCACTTAACTCTGTTTGCCTGAGTTTCCTTATCTGTAAAATGAGCTAGAGAAGGAAGTGGCAAATCACTCCAGTATCTTTACCCAGAAAACCCCAAATGGTGCCATGAAGAATCAGACATTACTGCCTACACACACACACACAGACACACACACAAACACACACATACATATATGTGTATGTGTATATATGCATATATACACATACACACAGGGAAAAAAGATGGCAGTTAAAAACAATGCTAGTTTAGAATATAAGCTCATCTGTAAGACCTCCTGTGGGAGAATGGTGTGAGAAACACTGAAAAGAAAAGCAATTTTCCAGAAAGCTTGTGGAGAACCAACTAAGCAAAATCATTCACAGGTCATTTAAGCAGGAAAGTACAAAGAAGAAAGTAGAAGAACATCGAACATGGAAGATGGAAAAATCTGACAACATTTCGGTGGCAATTTCTTTTCTGCCAATCATGAGGAATGTCATTATCTTCAGACTCTAACATTATAGTCCCGATACACTCATTGAGGAAGTAAAGTGATGGCACTAAGGAAAATCCATCTGTTGACGGGAAGAACAGGCCCACCAGACCAAATATATACAATGCAGGTACATGTTGGAGCTGTCACAGTTTGGGAAGCATTGAGGGAATGTACCAGAATGGGATGAGCATAGAGAAGAGGATGGACATGATAAGCAGAATTAACAGCTATTGATGATTGATGGTATATAAAGTATGAGAGAGGAGAAAGTCAAATCTGATTTTTTAGTTAGGAACTTAGATGACTTGGATGATGGTGGTGCCCTCCACAGACATAGTAAAGTTTAAAGGAAATAGGGGCAGTCTTAAAAGGAAGATAATGGGCTTCATTTTGGATGTAACAGAACCTCCAAATGGAGATGTCTGACTGTTGGTTGGAGGTGAAGGAGTGGACTTCAGAGAGATTCAGGCTAGATACATAAATCACGAAGTCATGTATGTAGAGATGGTCATTGAACCCCTAGGAGCTGATGATCTCACCAATGGAGAAAGAGTGGAAAGAGAAGAGAAAAGGACTTAGGGGACATCTATGCCTAAGGGGAAATAGCAGCCAGATGAGCAGAAATGGAGCCATGAGCCAACAGTGTTAGGGAAGTTAAGATAAGAGAGGGCATCCAGGGAGAAGAGATGGTCCACAGTTTAAACGGTCTCAAGAATGTCAAGAAATCTAAAGGCAACAAAATACTACTGGACTGAGCAGTCCTGAAAGCATTGGTGTCTTTGAACAAGCCATACCAGTGGAGTGATGGGATCAGAAGGCCAACTGCAAGGTAGTGAAGGGTGAATGAGTTGTGAGAGAAATTGAAGGCAGATAAATATTTCTAAGAGCTTAGCAACAAGAGCAAACAGAATAAAAATCAATCAATCAACCAGTACTCATTAATCTCCTACTGTGTGCTAGGTACTAGGTGGTTTAGGAATCCAATGATAAGATGGCAGTCTGATAGAGAATGGCAGGCAGTCTCAACCTACAAAGAAATAACTAGACTTGGAAATACTCAGTGGATATAACCTGGATGAAAAGTCAAGAAAAGAGACTGGCAAGAAGTGCACAGAGAGGTGGAAAAGAATGTTAGCAAAAAAAAATTAGAAGAGAATGTCCAAGAGAAGAGGGTAATCAAAGATTTCAAAGAGGTCAAGAAGAATGAGGATTGAGGAAAAAGCCATTAGATGCAGCTGATTTCAGATCTCTGCCTCCTGGTGGTCTTTGGCCAGAACACAAGCTCTTTGAGATTAAGCAATGTTTCATTTTCTGTCTTGGTTTTCCCAGTGCCTAGCACAGTGATCAACATAGAAGATATGTAGTAAATATTTTATCACGTGTGGTATAATAGAAAGTATTTGAAATTAGAGAACCTGGGTTCAAATTGCAGTCCTGCCATGTGCTGCCTACATGACCTTGCTCAAGTCATTTAAGTTTTCTAGGCTTTGGTTTCCTCATTTGTAAAATAAGGTGGTTGAACTAAATTGTCTTGGAAGCTCCTTTCAGCTCTGAATCTGAGATCTGTAAATGGAATTGAATGCATGGCACTCACGATGAGTAATTGCTTCTCTCTATTAGCTCAGAACACTCACCTTTTTCTCAGCTCACTCTAACCCTCTCTTTTCCTCACTAAAAAAGTAACTACTACTTGCCAAAAACCAAATTAGCATTCCAATCAAACACAGCTGGTCCCTGAATCACTTAACTCAGACTTCCCTTGAATGTAAAACGGACAAGCAAGAAAAACTACAGTCCATCCCCCTTTCGGGGTTTTCTCTGTACTCAGAAGGAGGGATAGAAAGTGCATGTCACTCTCTCCCAGGTTAGCTTCCTGCCTAGGTGTGGGGGAAAGTTGGACTAACCAGGTGTGATTTTTCTTTCTGATTATATAATTGTCACAGGTGGAGGGGCAGGGCTGAGCTCAGTGCTTTTACAGGCAGGAATGATTTCATATTTTTAGTGGATGCACTAAGGATTGGCATCTAGGAATATCCGCTGAATGGAAAGAACCTGAGTTCAAATCTAGCCTCAGACATGTCCTAGCTTTACAATCCTGGACAAGTCGTTAACCTCGGAATGCCTCAGTTTCCTAAGCTGCAAGATGGTGATGATAATAACACCTATATCCCAGGGTTGTTGTGGGGAATCAAATGACAGAATATCTGTAAAGTCCTTAGCCCAGAGTCTGGTACATAGTAGGTACGGTATAAATGTTAGTGATGATGGTCATGATGATGTTTTATGCCAGGGGTGGGAAATCTGTTACATTCAGGTCACATGTGAACCTCTAGGTCCTCAAGTACTGAGTCCAAACTTTTGACTGAGTCCAAACTTCACAGAACAAATCCCCTCAATAAAAGGATTTGTTCAGTAGGACTCAGTCAAAAAGCCACACCCAAGGACCCAGAAGGCCACGTGTGTCCTCCAGGTCACAGCTTCTGCACCCTTGGTTTAAGCAAATAGTTTATTAGCACCTGTAAGAGAATAAAAAGAGCACTGGACTTGGCATCAGAAAATCTAGGTTCAAGTGTATTGCCTTTCAGGGAATCAATTTTTTCATGTGTGAAATAATCCCTGCATTATCTACCTCCCAAGGTTGTCATGAGGATTAAATGTGATTGTGGATGTGTGTTCATGCACACCTGAAGCTCTGTGTAACTCAAGCTGTACATTAGAGCATGCTAGAAGACAAAGGTAGGTGGATAATAGACTCAAAGCTAGAAGGGACCTGAGAGCTCATTTAGTCTAACTTGCTCATTTTATAGATGAGGAAACTGAAACCCAGAGAGGTAAAATCACAAGTCTGCTGTCACACAAGTAATAAGTAATAGAGCCAGAATCCAAAATCCTATCCTCCCACATCAAACCCAGAGATCTCTCCACTCCATTTCATTCCATGAAATTAATGTTTCAAAACTTCATGCTCTCATTTACAGAGCGGTTCTCTTGTCTTTTGAAGTAGATCACAGTCCCCCTCAGCCTTAGCAGAAAGTTTCAAGAATTTCTAGGATCAATAAAAATGTACCACCCATAGCTTATCTTCTGGTGATTAAGCCTTTCCAAATGAGCTGGTTGGTCCTTGAATGACAGACTTATTGTCCATCCGTAAGAAGGGATTCAGAACTTTTTTCATCTTGGTAAGGCCAGTCATAGCCTGTGTTTTGTTGCCATGTACTTTTTTTTCACAAAATTTCAGAGTTGGAAAGGATGTCAGATGCCAGCTAGTACAACCCATACCTTACCATGGGTCAACCCCATCAAGTACATAAGCAACAATTTATTTTTTCCTTGGCACCAACACTATCTGCCTTTTTTACAGCTTTCCTCCATTACTTCAAGGTCTACTCTTTGGGACTACCCTCCATGTGATAACTCTTCTAATATTTTTAATACTAAGAAAGCTATCACATTCCCATAAGCCAAGAGTTCTTAACTTGCTGTCCGTGGGCCCCCAAGGAAGTGAATAGATTCTGTGTGGTCTGTGAAATTGGGGGTGGAATTACATATTTATTTCAACATAATTGGTTTCCTTTGTAACCTTATGCATTTTATTTTATGTAATCAAAAACATTCCGAGGAGTCAGGATGCTTTACCAAACTGCCAAAGGAGTCTGTGAAATGAAGAAAAGATCAAGGACCATTACCCTGTCTTTCTTTCTCCAGGTTAACTATCTACATTTCCTTTAACCAGTCATCCCCTCTAATCTTATCCAATCAACACGTATTAAATACCTACTATGTGCCAGTCACTGTGCTAAGCTCTTCACCAACCTGGTTATTCTCTTCTGGTCACTCTCCAGATTATCAATATCCTTCCCAAAATGGAACATCCATAACTTCACAAAATACTCAAGATGTGGTCAATAGTCAAGGAGCACTTATTAAGAAATCTACTATGTACCAGGAACTGTGCTAAGTTCTGAAGATACAATTAATAAAAAGACAGTCCCTGCCCTCAAGATGCTTAAGATCTAAAAAGGGAGACAGCACATACTTAGAGGGGAGAGGAAACTGAGGGAGGTGATATCAATAGGACCTGAGTCAGCAGCATGGTGGTGAGTTTAGACATGATGAGCTTATCCTGACTGAGGCATCTTGTTCCAGAGTTGAAACCAAGCAGGGCTGCAGTTGCAAAGTAGAGTGAGCTCCTATAGCATGAACCTGAGGCTCTTCACCATCCTGATTGTCCTCTTCTGGTGACTTTCCAGATTATTAATACCTTTCCTAAGATGTAGCATCGAAAATTTTGAATGACACTCAACACGTCATCAATAAGTCACTTACTTATGAGCACTTACTATGTCAGGCACTGAGCTAGAACACCAGAAATTTTAAAGAGCAATGAAAAAGAAAGACATCCCCTGCCCTCAATGAGCTTACTTTCTAATGGTGAAGATAATACAAAATGAATATGAAAAACAGGGGCAGAAATGAGGCAGAAGATCCATAGAAGTCTGGAAAGCCAGGAGAAGGAGTGAATGTGGCTGATTTGGACAATGCCTTAAAAAGGATGTTTTCATCCTTTTTAAGATATAAATGTTAGTGATGATGAGAAACTGACCAATCACAGGAAGGAGTCACAGGGGTGAAGTGGTTCAGCCAGGGCAGAGTACAATGGGACTATCATGTCCCTATTTATGAAGGATTAAGAATTAATCTTCCTATTAATTAATGCAACATTAGATTTTTGGTTGCTATCCCATGCTTTTGATTTCAACAATTCCCCAAGGTTCCTTCTAGACCATAGTATGACATTAGAGTAGGACTTTATTTGAATCCTGAAAGTATTACCTTTGCATCAATGTTAATACAAATTTTAATGATATATAAGCATTATTATTATTATTATTATTTGTTGTTGTTACATTCAGGACCTATAGTGGGTACTGTGGGGAATATAAGAAAGGGGAGGAAAACCCAGTCTCTGCCCCCAGAAAACTAGTATTGAGTGAGAGAAGATGAAGTACATGAAAGAAATAGAAAAAAAATACAAGGTGATATCAAGCTAAGTGTCCAAACATTTGGGCTAGATGGCAGGTATTCAGGAAGAAGTGAGATCATTGTGGGTTACAGTTTATAGAATCAAAGATTAAGCCCTAGAAGGGATATTAGCAGCCAACAATTCCAATATCTTCATTTTCCAACCCACTCATCTTTTCTAGAAAAATGAGATATGTTGATCTCCCCAGACTCATGCAGCGAGTAAATGTCTGGTACAAAATCTGAACCCAAGTCTTTGAAATAATCAGATTGATTCTATATCCTGTTTATAGTAAATTAATTTTGTCCTGTAACTGCCAAAGTCATAGTTTTTTGTCTTTGAATTTAGTTCAGAAATTCAGCTGGCCTGTAACGAGTTAAATTTAGAAATCCAATTGTCCTGTGAATCACTGTTCTATTCTTGCCTCAAGGAAATCTGTTATCCTTGAGGGATGCAAATGGAAACCAGGGAATCTAGTCTAGTATCTTGATACCACCAAACTATTCTACAAGGATGTCTGGTTTGCTGTCCCAAGAAGTCTGGTCCACTATCTCTAACCTTGCAGGTGGGGTCAAACAACAAACATTTCTTAGTCACAAGAGAGAAGGAGGGGGATATTGCTAGCCCCTTATTTACAATTTCCAACCAATTATATTGTCTCACCCTTCTTTTTACAGATGATGCAACTGTAACACAAAAAGATTTAAGGGATTTCCTAAGGTCACATGGCTGGAACTTGAACTTGGATCTTCCTGACTCTAAGTCTAATGACCTAGCCACTACATCAAATTACCTCTTATCAAGGAAGGGTCTTCATGAAGTTGGTGAAATTTTGGATGGATTTTGGATAATGGGTTAGATTTGCTATTCAGCTATTAAAGCAAGCCTGGATGGGAAAGATTTGTAATTCATAGGATAATAGATATAGAGTTGGAAGAAATCTTTGAGATGACCTATAACTTCCAGATGAGGAAAGTGAGGTTCAGAGAGGTGACTTACTTAGGGACTCATGGTCACATAGCTAATAAGTGTCAGAGGCTAATAATTATTGATCCTGTCCCCTGATCGCAGTTTTATGAAGTAGCCACTCCTTTCACCATTTACAACCTGACAGACTTCAGCCATGGATTATCCCACCATCTTCTATCTCTCCTCCTACTCTCAAGCCATTGAATGACCCTCCTATACCAGAAGCCAAACTCCAAGTTCAAGCTCTAAGGGTCCCTCAATGCCCACTGTCTTGGAAATGAGGTTATGAAGCTAGTGCTCAATAAGAGTTCATTTCATCCTTGGGCACTCCATCTCCAAGCACTTGCTGACCCAGAAAACAAATCTAACTTCTCTCACCACCCAAAATTTGGAGCAATTAGCTCAGAAAGTCAAATCTTCACCTTCATTAGGACCCTCAATTATCACAGAAGCCTGGAGTAAGGGGTCTCTAGCTTTCCCCCAATTCTATGGCAAGCAAACCCCCACCTCTTACTCCTCTAAACCAGGGCTTCTTAAACTTTTTCCATTTTGGCAGCAGTTTGTTGGTGTTGTGGACCTGAAGGCATGGGCAGTGCAAAGTGCACATGCTTTGTGTTCAGAACCAAGGCTGTGGTGAAGTTGTCTGATGCAACATGAACAAGAACTGTCAAAAACACCTCAGAGGGGGGGAAATTACATATTTCAAAATATGTATGTGTCAAAAACACCTTGGATTCATTACACATTTAGTTTTTAATTAATTTTTGATCATTGTGAATTCAGAAACCATTTACTGTTGCCAAATTTTTCATGACCCCATATGGGGTCACAACTCACAGTTTAAGAAGCACTGTTTTAAATTTCATGATTCAGTGACAGTCTTCTAAAGCAAATGCCTTTTTTCTGATATGCCTCTGTTGCCCACCTCATCCTTATCCAGCTTGGCCTTACCTCCTCCACAATCCTGATATACCCCTGTTTTCCCCCTGTACTGTGCTCTCTCAAACCCCCAATCTCTTAAGAAACTTCCCTTTGTACCAGATTTCTTCATCCCACACTATTTCCTTTTCCTGGCACTCATTGATAACTGGTTCTCTCTACTTTATCCTGAGTGTGTAAACCTTAAAGATTAGAAGGTTGATGGAGACCTCAGTAGAAGCACAGACTTTGGAAAAAAGGTGAATTGAAGGAGGAAGATAATGACTTTTTGCTCTGGATGTCTTTGAATTGTCAGTGAGATATCCAGGTGGACATATCCAGCAGGCAGTTGAAGATGTAGGACTACAGCTCAAGAGAGGCAGTAGAGCTGGATATTTAGATTTAGGGCACTACCCCTACTCCCAGTATGACTTAATCATACATCCATGGTTCAGGGAAAGTAAATAACAGAAGAACTGAGGTATCTTAGCCTTTCCTAGATCAATAAAGAATATACTACATTGAGAAGAAATTGATACAATGGATACAGTATTGGACTTGGAATCAGGAATATCTGAGTTGGAATCCTATCTCAGAAGCTTACTAGCTTCTGGGTAAATCACTTTATTTCTCTGAGTCTTGTTTTTTCCAGCTGTAAAATAGAAGTAATAGCAATTACCTTTCAAGGTTGTTGTGAGGATTGACGTGATAGATAGATAGATAGATAGATAGATAGATAGATAGATAGATAGATAGATAGATAGATAGATGGATAGATAGATGGATGATATGTATAAACATATACAATTTATTATGTATAATATACTGAATATCACACATATATCATATTGCAAACCTTAAAACACTGTATAAATGAGAGGTATTGTTATTATTACTATTATTGTATATTGGGAAAATATGTTATGAGGACTGTTAGTTCCAAAGAAAGGGAAAATATTATAAATAGACAACCCAAAACCAGTAGATCAGTGTGCTGAGGCATCATTTGGGGATTTGGTTATAACAACTTAGGGAAGAATCTAGTATAGGGGATGATGATTGGAGTGATACAGATCCCTTCTTGGGGAAGATGTCCAGCACTAACACCGAAAAATAGGAAGGATATCAGAGTCAGGGTGAGGTTGTCACTGTAGCTGAAAATCAGGTCAGTGGTGCTGAGTTTTGTTTAGCTTGGATGGAAGATGGGAGCTTGGAATCCTTTCTCAAGCTGATGCGAGTTTCATGCATAACAATGAGCTGTGTTTAAATGGCCTTACTGTATTTTGACTCCAGGAAAAGGCATCAGGCTGTGATGAAGGCAGCGGCATATTACCGGAGCCAGGATTGGAAGGAAGTTAGATCCAAGGCAGGGTTGTGACTGGAATTCTGAGTGTGTTTGGGAGACAGTTCAAACTCATGGAAAGTGGAGGGTAAGCTGTAGCCATGGATGAAGGCCAGGCATACACTTAGGAGCCAGAGATCACAACCAGGCAGATAGCTAGTCAAGAGAGCTGAAACAGACAAGGAAGCTTAAAACTGGGGCAAGGCCTGCCTCAGACAAGGATTCCTTTTGTGTCCTTCCTACTGAAACAGAAGACCATGACTGACTTCTCAGGGCACATGCATAATGACCCAAGCTACTGTCTTCTCTCCTTCTGCCTACCAAGAGCCTCCACCTATGTGGAGATGACTTCTAAATCTCCATCAGCCTACAGGACATTTCTATGGGGATATCCCACCAATCCCTGAAACTCAATGTGTCCAAAATTAGATTTATTATCTCTTTCCCAAAAACTAATTTTTCTTTCTGATCATTACTTTTAGCTGAAAACCTTGGAATTAGCTTTGGCTTTACCTTCTTATAATTCCTTACTCCTCACACCCTATTTCATGGAACCATAGTTGTAGATCTAAAAAAGAGCTCAGAATTTATACAGCCCAATCCGCTCATTTTACAGGTGAAGAAAATGAGATCCAAGAACGTAAGTGATTCTCCCAAAGTCATATAAGTAATAAGTCTCAGAGGTGGTATTGAATCCAAATCCTCTGACAAGATTCAGCCCTCTTTCTCTGTAAGCCTAGTGAATGTAGGGATTGTGTCTGGTCTAGATTTTGAATCTGCTTTCATTGAAGAGTATGTAATTATACACATAGTTAGTGTCTCAGATTGAGCAGAGAGGTAAATACATTCTGGCTCAAAGTAAGGAAAAACTACTTAACGTTTATTTTTGATGGGCATAAAGGGAAGGAGAAGAATAGAGCTGTGATTTCGGTAAGGGACTTCCTATGTAGGAATCTGTCTATTACCTAAGAAGATGAACAGTTCAGCTATAAGTTAGAGTCTTAGCAAGTTCACTGAGGCACTAAGGAGTTAAGTGACTGGCCCAGGATCCCACAGCTGGTACAGTTGTCCCTTCCACATTGTAACTTTCCCCATTGCAATTTCCTTATATCACAATTTAGCATTAGAAATCAAATGGGAATTTGGGGGGAGTTTTGCAGAAACTACAGATGATACATTAAGGCCAACAGACAACACAGGAAAATTTAGAAACTCAGAAATGCATAAAATATACATATAGTACCGTAAACACCTCATAAAAAAATAAAGAAAAAATGCAAATTTCTGCTCCAGTAAGAAGGGAGGGCCAAAAAACTTTACATGGATTTTCTAGATCACAGGCATGCTGTACCCCTAACCATGATGATGTAGAAGCAGTATGTGAGCCCAGGTAGTTCTAGTTCTAAAGCAGGCTCTCTATCCACTCACTACTCCAAGTGGTCTTTCTCTTAACAATTATGGCTGCCCCAAAATCCAATGGACCATGTGCAGAGGTAGGGGTCTCCCACCTATTAATGGTCTTCAAGAAGACACTGAACAACCCTTTGTCTAAGATGTTATAGGGAGGATGTTTGCTCAGGCTTGGATATGAAGGGACAACCTCTGGGATAACTCAGGGATTCTGCAATTCTTTGCTTCATCCAATAAACATTTGCTCCATACTGAGTTCTCTGCTCAGGCCTGTGCTAAAACCTCTAAGAAGTTAACATCTGACCCCTTACAGTCTATCTGGGGAAACGAAATGAGCATACAGGAAATTCAATTACAGTCCCACAGGATCAAAGGATCGTGGGTCCAGTAGACTAGGAGGTCCTTCAGGGCATGCCATAGACTGTGATGTTTGCATCCCCAGTCCCTAGCAGCGGGTCTAAAATCAAGGTTCAGTAAATGTTTATTGAAGGAATATAGAGTGACTTCACATTGGAAGCCCCAATCAGTATTGTTTGTCCTTGAATGCTAAAGGGTATATCAAAGTCACATCCTTGGAAAAGCTACAGACCCACCTGTAGGCCAGCCAGGAAGTCTAGCCCAGGACTTCCCCATTCTGTTTCCATTTCCTACCACCAGATATGAACTGTCTGAAATCAGGACATGATTTTACATAGGAAAGATTTTATGGGCTTAATGGAATCTCTCAAATAAATGAAGCCAAATGTAACCTAATTAGAGCTCCCAGAAACCAGCTTCTGAATCTAGCACCAATTTATACCAGGCTGCCTCTTCTACATACTGCGTGTACCTCACTGTGACTGGGACCAGAGGAGGGACAAAGAGAGATAAGAGATGACCTCTGACAATGGAATGCGTCAGAAAGCTATCTCCAAAGAGTCAATAATAATGGCTAAAATTTATATAGTGCCTACTATGTACTAGGCACTGTGTTAATACAAATATTACCTCATTTGAGTCTCATAACAGTCCTGGAGGTAAGTGCTATTATTATCCCCATTTTACAGATGAGGAAACTGAAACAAACAGAGGTTAAGTGGCTTGCCAGGGTCACACAGCTAGCAAGTGTATAAGGCGAGATTTGAACTCAGGTCTTCCCGATTCCAAGTCCAATGTTCTATCTGCTAGGTTACCTAGTTCCTCATTCTCCTCCTTCCACCCTCACCCCCAAAACACAAGCTCTCTAGAATAGAGATCATCTCATTTTTTGTCTCCTCAGTGCCTAACACTGTTCTTGGTTTACTGTAGGTACAAGATAAATGCCACTTATTTGTTAATTGATTAAATCTTAACAAATCATACTAATACAGTGCATTAAGTTTCCAAAGGCTTTTCCATGTATCTCATTTGACCCTGCCAGTTTGGGCATTGCTCCATGAGATGTCCCGTATACACCCTGGGATTGGTCTAAAAATGTTTAGAAATCTCCATATTAGACCTTTCCCTCCATTCCCCTCATTGGTTCACCTGCCCTGAATTGAATGAACTGTCAGTGATGATGACAGGTGCCCTTCTTCTAAGAATGCTTCCCCAGAATAGAAGGGAGCCAACCTTACCAGATCTAAGACAGTAGATTTTATTTTTCCTTTTTAAAGACCAGCTGTCAGAGGGAAATTATAGGAAGAACTCTGGGCATCATAAAAGCCTTCTGGTTATTATATTCCACCCCCATGCATACCAGTTTTTTTTTCCTACAATGACATTAAAATTACAGTCAAGGTGATTTCTTCCTCTTTCATGATTAGGGTTGTTCTAATGAGCATTAATAACTGACCTTTATCAAGCCTAGAGATAGAAATCAAGCTCAAGTTCCAGCCCTGAGCCTAGAACTAAATGTGTGATGTCAGCTTACTCTCTCCTAAAATACACACACACACACACACATATGTATGTATATACGTGCATGTGTATACACATGTACATGTATGCTTATGTATATGTGCATGCATGTATATATCAATACCAACTGGCGTTTACATAGTGCTTTCTGATTCACAATGTGCTTTACAAATACTATCTCATTAAATCTTCACAGTAACCTTTGGAGGCAGATACAGTTATTTTCACCATTTTACAGATGAGGGAGATAGTAGTTGAATGACTTACTCAAGGTCACACAGCTAGTTAAGTGTCTGAGGCCAGATTTGAACTCAGATCTTCCTGACTGTTCTCGTGCTCTATTCACCTACCTGTCAATCAATAGCAAAGGTAATAATTATTATAAATAATAAAACAAGATAATAGTGATATATTATTATTACTATTACAAAATGAGAAGAGACTTCTTGGTTTCTGTACCCATCAGACTACATGAACTACAGACCAGTTTGGTCTGGAATAGACAAATCTAAACATGACCTTGGCCCTTGGAGATGCAGACAGAACCATGGACTTTTAAATTTAGGTTGTTGCTAACCAGCTGAGCTCCTAGAAATCACACAAAAAGACATTCCACAGGAGAGGAGATATTCATTTGCTGATGCATTCTATCACTTTGTTGAGTTTTTCTTTAAAAATATATGGTCATTTACAGTGTATCATTTAGAAATAATCATAATGCAAGCCCTCAAACTTATGATGGTTTATATTCCTGGGAAAGATGGCAAATTAAAACTATGTAAATTGAGTCTTATTTTTCCATAGGAAGAAAGTTTAAATGTGATGTTGATCAGGATTGTAATCTCCTCTTCCGTCAGTTTTTAAATCAGCATCACAATTTCCTGAACTGAAGCGCAGAACAGGACATAGAATAGATGTCTGCTTATACAGAGTCCAAAGAGAAGATTGATTCCTCATAGAAGGTAAGGTTCACCAAATGTTGCTGTCTCCAGATGAAGGGGGAAGGGGTGAAAATAAGCATTTCTACAGTACCTCCTGTGTGCCAGGGCATGCTAAATGCTTTTAACATATTATGTCATTTGCTCCTCAGAAGAACCTACAAGGTAGGTACTATTGTCATCTCCATTTCAGAGATGACATGTCAATTGCATCAATCCCCTACTTGAAATTCACAATTACTCAGAAGAGCTCAGCCTATCCAAACAGGAAAAACCAAGTGGATGAAAGATGCTTATTGTCCAAAACAGGATATACAGTTGGTTGAACATATTCCATAGAGTTGGTCTATAGATCTTGGTAAGAAAGTACAGATAGAAATGAGATGAGTCCAGAAGAGATTAGGATGAAGAAAACAGATTACCTTTGGATAATTGCATAGGGATTTCAAGGAATCCAAACTTTTCCCCTGAAAAAAATAATCCACCTTTTAAGCACCAAATTCTTCCACAATGTTATATGGCTTTAAATCATTGTAAGCCCAACCCCAAAATTATAATTACTCAAAAAAAAAACAACAGAAAGACACACATTACCAAAGATGAGTTGCATGAAAGAAGTGTTTGAAAAGATGACACCAACTAAATGTTTGATCAAAAAGGGAGATGAGCCAATCATGTGGCAGGCTGGAGAAAAAAACAGACAAAATACACAATGCTAAGAGACCTGGAGGAAAATGGCCAGCATATTCTACAGAACCACCATTGCTGATTTGACAGGAAGATAAGGATAAAAGTCCCACAAGATGTAAAGGGTTAGGTGGCTTGCAATATGTTCTATTGGAGGGAGCACCCATATTGATAAGTTCTTTCCAGTTTGGCTCTAGCCTAACTTTCCAGGATTGTTATGTCCCAGAAAATGATCCTGTGGTCTACCTTCCTCCTCTGTCCTGATCATTTCAGTCCACGGAATCTTTCCCTCCTCAAAACTTAGCACTTATCAACTGTATGGGTCATTAGACAATTGATTGTATTTTGTCTTATGATGAATCTTGTACTATTATTTTGGGTTTTAACTTTTCTATTCTGAGTTTAGGTGTATGTGTTTATATGCACATATGTATGTATATGTTTGTGTCCATGTGGTATATGTGTGTGTGTATATTCTAGTTGGAGAGACTAGATATATATGTAGATAGATAGATAGATATAGATATAGATATATATCTAGATGGATACAGATATGTGAGATAGAGAGATAGATGATAGATAAGATGGATAGACAGATATAGACAGACAGATAGACAGACAGACAGACAGATAGATAGATAGATTTTCATCTCTTCAACTAGACTACAAATACTTACAGTGCAGATACTGTATCTTACTGTTATTTATGTCTCCCACAGAGTGCTAAGAAAGAAATATCTATATACCTGGAGGTATACTCACTTACAAATAGATATGCTTAGACAAGTCACTCCAGATTCAAGATATTTTGCAGTTCCTCATTCACTTAAAACCGTAGCTTATTGGTCCCTGCCTGTAGGCTCACTTTTACTAGTTAGTCAGTGGGCATAATTAGTTCAAACAAATGAAATTTAATGAAATAGCATTGTAGAAAAGCAGTAATTGAACACTTTCTCCATAAGCCTAAATAAAGCATGGTTCCCACAAATGCACCATCATTGGGAAGAATGGCTGTGCCAAGAGAATATATGTGAAAAGATAACCCATGCCTTCTTGTAATGCCATCACATTACCATTCATGGGCCAGATCCCTGCTGGGTGTGTTATAGAGTCTCCCACATTTGCAGTCTGGGTAGGTTCTTGCTCTTGCTAGCTTCACATAGTTTCACAAGCCCTAGTTTTGCCAGTCTTTTGATCACATTTCCCTTGGCCCCGTGATTGCACAGCTTTTCTCTGCTACCAAATTCTGAGCTTCAGCTGAAGTCCTTAGGTGAGGTGCTACCTCTTTTACATAAGCTAAGGAGAAGATTGTGACATCTCCCTTGGAGTCTAGAATCCACAGGCTTAAACCTCAGGTTTTTCAGTGAAGGAGTCAGTCCTTTCAAATATCCCATCATCAGCTAGGAAAAAAAATCTTCACATCCTTCCTCTCCAGAAGAAAATATCCAACAGCTCCCCAAATCTTAGCTGTATGCAGCCTTTCTCTCCAAAGCAAGAATCTACTCTTCCAGAAGCCAAACTCTTTCCAGAGAAGAATCAACTAACCTAATTAGGACCTAAAGCTATTTAAATCTCTAGTCTTTTGATCAGGGGCCAGTTAACTCGGTCCCAATCTTTTGCCTAACTTAAAGTTAGAAAGTATCCTTTAACTCCTACCAATTCCTGGTTGTAAATCATCAATAATCATTCTTGTGGGCTAGGCTACCTTTCAACAAGGTCTGAGAACCCAGTGTTTTACTCAACCTTCTCCCTCCACCATTGATTATTTGGGTCACCTGTAAAAACAAAACTGAGATAGAAATGCAAAAACAGAAAATAATCTAGGTGGAGCCTTGTCAAGGCATTGTCCTACACTTCTAATTCTTTGTTCCAAATGCCTGCCTTCATTTTGCACACGTGACTAGTAACAAGTCTCTTAGGCTTTTGGCTGCCCTAGAAGTTGCTGATTGACAGATTAATGTGTTATCCTTCTCAGAAGCATTTACATTTTAAAGGAATGATGTAATGGAAAAGGGACTAGATGGAAATGTAGAATACTCTGTTCTTGCCCCAGCTTTGCCACTAACTCCTTAGACCACATTGGACAGATCCCTTTTCTCTTAGTTTTAGTTACTTCATTTATGAAATGATTAGCAGTCTCTAAGAGAGAGATACATAAGCTGTGTGATAGTGGGTAAGTCACCAGTCCTTTCTGTTCCTTAGTTTGTTTCCTGCTCATCTGTAAAATGGGGATAATAATAGAATAATAGACTCACAGTCCCCAAACTGGGCAGGATCTCAGAGGTCATCCTTATTTTACATCGGATTAGGAAAGTGAGGTCCAATCAAGTGAAGTGCTTTGCTCAAGATCATACAAATCATTCATATAGTACCATCATTACTTTTAATTCCATATATGCATATACATGTATATACATACAAAATACATATAAATAAAATGTAAACATGTATTCTATATTATATTGATAAAATCAATATTATTAACTATATATTTGTAAATATAAACTTACATAAATGTATTTATGCAATGTGATTATACATAATATATAATGAGATTTTATATATATGTTATATAAAATGAGATTATATATAATGCCAATATATAAAATAACGTACTAGAAGATTACATATAATATATGTATAACATATATTCATGTAATAGGGAATTCATGTAATAGAGAACATATGTGTGCAATGCATATGATGTATTATTTTACATGTATTATATTATTACATATATTATGCATAATATATATGTAACCATCTATTCTATATTAATGTTATATGTAGTCTCATTATACATAGCATATCTGATCTGATATGTAATATAATCATCTATTATATATTGATACAATCTCATATGTGTGTGTGTGTGTATAAAATGCCTTGCAAACTCTGAAAGTGTGATAAAAATGTCAGTGATCATTACTGCTATCATCATTGTTGCTGTTTGGAGATGATGGAAAGGATAATGCTTAGCCCAAGGAAACTGTCCTTAAGGGTGCAATTTCAGGCACTGGGGAATATAGGTGAGGGGATACTGTTGGCCTAGGAGTGAGGAAGACAGCCTTCTTGCCGTATCAGCCAGCACCCCAGACCAGAGGTCACCTCCTCTGCATAAGTGTTCACTGGTCAATCCCCACCAACATTAAGCTCTGTTCCTGCTACTATTTATTCTGCATGAGAGTGCCAAGTGAGTGTGGGGTGCGGGGGAGGGACTGGTGCAGCAATTTGTGAATGAGACTTTTCCTTTCTCATAGTACCAAGCAGAGGTATAAAGAACTGAATCAAGAATCAGAGGCCCTGGATTCAGATCCTGACGTCTTCTGATTGCCAATGAGACTTTGGGCAAATCCTCTGACCTCTCTGAGCTTCAGTTTTCTGCCTTTGTAAAATGCTTAGAATTTCAGGAGTTTTTTTGCCTTTTTTGTGTCATGGATCCCTGTAGCAGTCTGGTAAAGTCTGGGGACTCACTTCTCAGAATCGTATTTGTAAATGTATAAAGTAAAATGGCCAAGACTACAATAGAAATCAATTCTATTGACATAAAGATGTCATGCTCTTTTCCATCCAAAGTCACCCACTCCCAAGGTCTGTGGACCCCAGGTTAAGTGCCAGTGGACTAAATGATCTGTAAGCCTATGCTACTCCTTCCTACTGAAACCTCAGCTCCTGAGATTCCAGACACCAGAGCCCTCAAGAAATCATCATCTCCTGTTGGAGGAGGAAGCAGAGCCCTGGTCTTTCTCCTTCAGCTACTGTGAGCAAAGGCCCGCTCCAAGTAGGGGGCCCTCTTGGACTTCAAAGCGTCCCTGGACTGCAGGGCAGTGGGGGTTTGCTCATAATCTAAATGCCAAGCTTCCTCATCAAAGATGTGGAGGAACTTTTCTCTCTCCCCTCCAGTGCTGGAGCCTCTGAATCACCAAACTAAATGTCTTTGATTGCCTCCGACACCAGCCCGTAACATCACTGATCCTAAACGATAACTATCTAAGTGTAAATTTAAACAATGCCAACCAAATCAAAACCAGCTATCAGGACCCTTGCCTAGTGCCGAGAAATCGAGAAAACAGATGTTGGAGCAGACAGCAGATACTAGTTTAGGAAATGAGCCACAGCAGGAATCACAACGTTTAAGTCAGCTGCTCATTTCCCCCAGTTATTCCCTCTAAATGATGTTCTCTGATGTTCCCAGCCGCCTCCCTCCCCCTGCCACACACAGCCATGTCATAATTTCCCCCTCCTAATTAGCCAGTTGAGATGTGTTTATACGGGACAAGCACTTAGGGATCCATGAGCTCTCAAGGACTCCTGAGGACTGAATCACTCTCCTCTTTTTCTTACCCAAGTTTCCAATGCCCACATGCAAGTAAGTGCATACACACATGCTTGTATATACCTAAACACACACACACACACACACACACACACACACACACGCAGTCCTCTCCAACAGATATAAGACTTTCACAGAGGTGCTGATTAGATTCAGACTTCTTCTTTCCAGACCCTATTTTCCCTCCCTTTCTGGACTCTGGGGCTGTTTTCACTGCCTTTCCATGTTCTGGGCTGGCCAGTTATAACTCTGGTAATCAGTTTCACCAAATCAAATATTAGTATGTATAGAATAATTTTAAATATGCATATATTCATAGTGTATATATATAATATTTATATATACCTATTTGTGTCTAATGGTAGTCATGTCTAGAGTGAGAGGAAGAAAAAAAGGAAAAGAAATTTGTATGATAATTTTATTATATATTTAAACATATATAAAATATATTATATATTTAAAGGGAAAAGCAGGGCATAATAGATTTGTGGTTTCATGTGCAATCATCTTTTTAAAAATTATACTGTGTAATGGAAATGCTTGTTTTGTTTCATAAATTAAAAATAAATTTTACAAAGATAAAACATCAAAATAGATAACCCCACATTTGTGAGCAGAGACAAAGTAGGAAGAACATTTAGCTGAAAGTCCTAAGACTTCAGTTCTCTTCTCTGTCTTGGTACAGAAAGGTTGTGATTTGTCCAGTGTTGCCACCAGTCAGGTACCTCACAGTGCAGTGCAATGAAAGGACCAAAGGATCTGAATTCAGATACTGCCTCTGACGCACAATGCTTATTGGAGAAAACATTTCCCTTCTATGGGTTTCAATTTCCTTTTCTGTAAAATGAAAGGGTTGTTCTAAGATGATTTCGAAGGTTCCTTTCAGCTGGAGATCAATGATCCTATGATTAGGTAATTAAACTAACAGACTGTGCCTTCCATCTTTAAGGGGGAAAGTCTGAGATTCTGCTCTGAAGATGTGAGTTCACCTGGGATGGATGGATAACACCGGAAGGCTTTGGTCCTTGCCAAAACCACTGGAAATCTACAGGAGTGGTCCAGTGGGAGAGAGCCCAATTAACAGAGCTCAGCACCGTCATCTTCTTATAGTCTTTTTTTTTTTCTTCCTGGATTAACCTCAGGAGAACTCATTTAAAATAAAAATCAATTTTACAAAGGTTACAGGGATATCTGTGTCTGAAAGTAACATTTAATTTTCCCTGGCAGCCGAGCAGTTTTGCCAATTACATTGAAGTAGGAAGACAGGCAGCATGCTTACCCTGTGACTGTAATCCTCATTCTCCTACAAAACCCTAATAAAACATCAAGGATTTTGAGGCTACCCGGGGTTCCACTGTTCAGGAGGGAAAGGCCCATCCTGCTTTGCGATTCTAGCAACCCCAAGGAAATTAAACCCCTTTAATCATAAGAAACTCTGCTTGACTGCAGGGTATATACGGGGAGGGGTGAGAGGAGTAGAAAAGGGAGGGAACAGTGTCTTTGGAACATCTGGGATTCATCAAGGGATAAACATACATACATCTGGATATTAAACATATACAACCATCCCCTGCTGACTTCATGAATTACAACAGGGGTCAGACTGGGCACACCCCAAATCTAATTCAGCCCCATCTATGTCCATAGATTGGAAATAAAGGGAGAAATTGCCAGAGTCTGCTCCCCAATAAATCCAACAGCCCCTTTGTCTTTCTTCCTGTAGTTTAAAGAAATGTTCAAGTTGTAAAGTATTAAGCTCCCCACTCCTTTCTCTGGAGACTGGGTCAGCAATTTGAGAAATTGTTTTTAAAAAAGGCACTCTGTCCAACAAAGAGAATGGGGCACTACAGTGTTGACTCTGAGACATCCCCTAAGTAAGAATGAAATGCACTGGATGGTTTTAGGTCCAGATCTATGAGTTTGTAAGGATGGGGAACTTCTGGTATAAGAACTTTCATAGATACAAATCTTTGCATCCATTCAGAGGAGTGTCATGGGATCATGGAGGGTGTTGTACTTGGAAGACCTGGGGTAAAATCTGGCTTCTAGTACCAGTTGTGTGACTCTGGGCAAGCACCTTGACTTCTCTGAGACTTAGTTCTCTCATCTGTAACACATGAATGAGTGATAGTATCTACAGTACCTGCCTCACAGAGTTGTTTAGAGGATTAGATAGGATAATATATGCAAAGCACTTTGCAAACCAAAGCACTTACTATATAAATTCCAGTTCTCATTATTATCTACAGTTTATCTAGAAAATCTCCTGGGGCCCAAGGTCTTTGTAACTCTAAGGCCAGCCTTCCAGCTACTATGCTATCACACCTCTGTATTCTAAGCTATAAACTACATATACACATGCACACATATATACACATATGCACATATACATACATAAATATATATATAAATATACACACACTGACCTTTTTTATTAAGGAGGAAACTGACATCCAGAGATAGAAAAGAATTGCCCAGCTAATGGAATTAACTGCTAGTTAATGTACCAAAGCTGGGACTAAACACCAATTTTATTTTCCATTTAGGGAAAGAATACTGGATTTAGCTCAACTGAAATGTCTAGCAGTTTTTTTTTAAGGATCACAAATATTTCTTTGTTACTTAAGTCAGGATGATGTAGGGAAATGCCTTTTTACTTTATCTACAGTCATCATGACCTACATTGAACACCAGCTACCATATTTCCAAGTTCAATTTTAAAAAATGACCCATAATCTCTTTTTCCTTTGGGGCAGGTAGGTGGCTCAGTGGATAGAGAGCCAGACCTGGAGTCAGAAAGATTCATCTTCCTGAGTCTAAATCTGACCTCAGACACTGAGTAGCTGTGTGACACTGGGCAAGTCACTTAGCTCTGTTTCAGCTTCCTCTTCCTTCAAATGAGCGGGAAGAGGAAATGGCAAACCATACTGGTATCTTTGCCAAGAAAACCCTGAATGGGGTCACAAAAAACCCAACGTGACCGAAATAGCCAAACATCAACAGCAACAATTTCTCCTTCCCAATCTCCACCCCACTTGCACTGTAAAAAATTAGTATAACAATCTACAAAAGCACAAACAGCTGGAAATAACAATGTTTAATGGAAAGAACATTGGATTTGATTTCAGGAGACCTGCTTCTCCTATGTTGAGTTACAAGTAGTGTGCCTGGGATAAACTGAAAGAAACAAACAATGGCAGATAATCTCTATGCTGCTGAAGAATTAAAAGTCCTTTCAGCATCCCCTCTAAATTTAGAACCTTGGGACAAATCTCCAGTTTCCCTATCCTAGTTACTCTGCTATAAATTATTCAGTGCCTGTGTATCCTTGATTAAGTTCCTTAATGTCTATGGATTTCCATTTCCTCGTGTATGATTGTATTAGTACTGAATTTGCAGTCATTGGGTCTGAGTTCAAATCCTTTTACAGCTACTAATAAGTAGCTTTTGTGGTGTGAGAGAAATCTCTCTGGGTTTTAGTTTCCTCATGTGTCAAATAAGAGTTTTGAACTACATCTAGATAGATCTTTAAGATTATGAATTGCCTCAAAGGGCCAGCTCCTACCCGTATGACTTCACATTTACTCCACCTCAAAGTTTCATGTTCTTATGAATCACAGATTAGTTGCTTACTACTTTGCAGCAACATGAGCTTTTCTGCTGCTCCTGTTGTTTAGCCTTTGTTTTGGAAGAGGACTGAGGACATCATGATAATGTGGCATTAGAGGCCTCTGCTACTTATTGCATGCATGGCCTTAGGAAGGTCATTTGGCCTTTCTGGGCCCAGTTCCTCCTCTGGAGAATAGATCATCTTTGAGGACCATCTTCCAGCTTTGAATCCATAATCCTTTAATCTTGTCTGCGTGACCTTAAGTGAATTATTGTACTGGAACTCACTGTGTTCATCGGCAAAATGAGGGAGTTAGACTAGGCAACCAACAAGGACCTATCTTCAGGTCCAAACACCTAGTTCTTTGCTCTAGAACAACCTCCTCATTTTGTAGATGAGGTAACTGAGGTCTGAAGAGAAAGTAACTTGCCCAGAGTAAGTCAATAACAGAGAGCAGACCAGAGGAAACCACTCTGATCCCCACCCTCACTTCACCCTTGCCTCCAATTCCCAGTACAGGCTCAGGGCTCTTTTCATAATACTGTGCTAGTTCTAGAAAATGTTTTTACCTGTAGGAATGTAAGAGGTCATGAATGAGACTGGCAAACCCGCTGGGGCATTTCTGTTGAAGTCATTAGCAGAAAGGCTGGTTGTGATAGGCTGGGCTTCAAACTCCACCAGCCCAAGTTTATTGCATGTTAATCCATGCATAGTTTGGACATTAAATCACTGTTTCTTCTGGATATTTGGCTACCTAGGTACATCTGGCTTTATTTAGCCTCCAAAATTTAACAGAAACACATTTCGGTTGGAATAATCTATGGCACCCTGGTGAAAAGAAAGAAGGGGGAGTCTAACGCAATCTTTCCCTCCCCACTCCTGCCTCTAAAAAACACTTTGGTCTCACTCTGAAGGACATGGTTCACCATCATCTGGGACTCATGGACTTCCTGGTCACTTGCCTGCATTAGGCATTCTGAAGGTAAAGTGCAAGTATGAGATGCCATTGTCTGGAAAACCTTCCACTCTGGGGAAAGACACTTTCTGCATTCTCCATTACATGACATCACCATCATTCTGCATTTTCTCTGTTAGTCTTTTCTCTTCTTCCCAGGAAAAATGCACAGATTTTAGTTCTTTGGGCAGTTTCCAATGCCTTCCTGTCACTGCCCTGGGAGGTCTGGGACAGTTTCTTTTGGACTGAAATTCTACCATTAGCAATTCCTTCCTTTTTCTTGTGACTTTAAAGAGGCCACTCCATTCCAGAAAGTTTATTCCTTATCAGTCACTTATACACTCACGTATGAATCAGTTCCAGATCTTTTTCTGAGAGTACATTCTGATAAATAGCAGAAGAGAAAGACTGGGAAGACTGGAAGAGTAAAGCAAAGGAAGAAACATCACATAGGAGAGAAAAAGACAAATGGTGGGGTGGTCAAGTGCATTATTATTTGTGACAGAGGTGGAGAGAAATCATCAGTAAAGTTTAAGTAATTTATCTAAGGTTAAGATACCAAGTAGCTACAGAAAATGCAGGGTGAGGCAATTGAAACTTTGTTCTAGAGCTCTGAATTTATAGAGGGAGCCCAAAGGATCTGTCCTGAGCCATGATATCCTTCATCCAAATCAGAAATAAAAATTCTGAGGGAAGAAACAGCATTTTTAAACAGAATTGTATGTGATGTGAAAAAGTAAGGGATAGCTAATGAAGTACGTAATAGAATTGAGACTTTTCAAAGTTGTGACAGGGTAAAACAACTGGCCAATTCTGGTCAGATTAAACTGATTTCCTTTAGTACATCAGTGGATCTGGGATCTAACAGATACAAGAAATCCCTCTGCCAGTGGAGATCACAATCAATCCTAATGTCACTGTATGTGATTCCTCTGTCTGTCCTTCCAAAAATACTCCATATAGAAGAGACCTTGTTTTTAAAATATTGTATAGATATCAATGCTACATTCCAGTCATCCCTCACTCTCACTGTATAACCAATCTGCCTCCTATTTCAGCTCCTATATTCAAATGCTTGGCATTTTGTTCATGATAAAAAAAAAAAAGTTGTTTTTTATTTTCGGGAACACCTATGATCATTTATATCTCCCTGTTTTATATCTTAATTGATATTGCTGATAAGAGGATTATTCAGCAAAGTTATGCCCATATTTATGTTTCACAAACATGGGAAAGATACCTTATTGGAAGAGATCCTCCAAGGCAAAGGTCAAGTCAAATCAACAGATAGTAACAGTAAGGATTCTAATATTCTCCATATATCTTGGCCAACTATTGACTATGAAGGAGAAAGCTGTAAAAGAAAATGCTTCTGAAATCCTGCCTGTTCATTTTGCATATTTTTATCAAGGATCCCTTTATTGTATAAGTAAATCATTCTTATGAAGATTTTTAGAGTTTTCCTGACACCTGAGTCTTTGAGTAGATGATGAATGACCACTTTCAGGGTGATATTACAAAGGATATTCATGCTTCAAGCAAGGAGAGGCTGAGGTCCCTTTCAATTTTATAATTTGACAAAAAAGTAACTAGGGAATTTATTTCATTGGAATTTTATAATATATTTTATACATTATTATACATTTCATATATTTGTGTTTTAAATTTCTATATCAATATATAAATTATTGTTTCATATTAAAACTAATTGATGAATATGTAATGTATTGATATATTTATTATGGTTTACATATGGAATTTTATTCATGTAACTATTTATGGAATTTGTGGAATGGGAAATATTCTCGTTGTTCTTCAATTAACACCATAAAAGTACGGAGTGTAGTTACGGGGATGAATGAGATATCAATGTACTTACTTCAAATAAAATTGAGAGTGGTTAGTAAAATGACCTAGAAGTAACTTGCCCTGGATCACATAGTGAGTAATTACCTGAACTGGGATTGGAACCAAGACCTTTATTCCTCTAATCCTAGAAAGAAGGAGAGAATGCTTAGTCAATACATCTGTCCTCATTCACCTCTGATCAGAGGATCCCACGTTTGGGACTGAAAAGAACCTTAGAGATCCTTAGAACCAGTAATGTCAAACATTCCCAATCAGATTAATATGTAATTGGGAAATATTTTACAAAATTTTTAAAGAATACAATAGAATACAGATAATGTTAATATGTGGTTTTCTAAGTCAATAAATACCTGCAGGAAACCTTATGTACAGTTTAGTAACATTGATTTAGGCCACCCCTATAGATGAGAAGCTGAGGCTGAAAGAGTTGAAGTGACTTATGCAAGGTGACATGGTAAGAAGCAAAGCTGGGCTTTGACCTCAGGTCCTTAGACTTTAATTCCAGCACATTTGACCACATAACCTCCCCTTTCCTACCTAGCACCCTGTGTGGCCCTTGCATACAGGGCATAGAGAACACTGTACTAAGTCAAAGCTTAGCCCTTCTTCAAGCCCAACCGTTCCCAGAGCATTCTGGCCACCACTCATCTCCCCCCTTCCTGACCATACAATTCTCTCTGCAAAGTCTGATCCTTTAATTAAACCCCTTTGGCTTGAGTCTGCACACGTGGTGCAAATGTGGCAAGGCACATGAGCTTTCTTTTCTCATATGTAAAGTGAAGGATTTGAATAAGATGGCCCCAAAGGTCCCCTCCAACTCTAAACCTGGGAGCCTATAATGCTCTTTGCAAAATAAAAGGGTTGAGCAAAAGGCAAGCAATGTGGTATAGTGGGTACAGCACTAGATTTGGAATCAGAAGACCTCGCCCTGGGACTCAGCTCTATCCTTTCCTCCATGGCAATCCTGGGCAAGTTACTTAGCCCTCTGAGCCTTAGACCACTCACCTGGGAAGTGAAAGGTTTGGACTAGGTGCCCTCAAAAATCCCTTTGACCTCTAAATATTCAATTCTATGATCTTGAAGAGCCCATCCACCATTATTCTATGGATCAGTAAGCATTTATGAAGCAACTTCTATGTGCCACGTACCATCCTGGGTGCTGAACTTACAAATACAGGGATGAGGCAGCCTCTGCCCTCAACGATCTTCCATTCTGTGGGCCTATCATTAGTTCATTGCTTTGGGAATCTTCTGTTTTCTTGAGATACTCCCTATAGGGGCAAGTGAATGGTACAGTGGATAGAGTGCTGGGCCTGGATTCAGGAAAAAGCATCTTCCTGAGTTCAAATCTGGCCTCAGACACATCCTAGCTGTGTGACCCTGGGTAAGTCATTTACCCAGTTTGCCTCAGTTTCTTCATCTATAAAATGAACTGGAGAAGGAAATGGCCAACCACTCCAATATCTTTGCCAAGAAAACTCCAAATGGAGCCAGACATAATTGAAATGGCTGAACAACAGGAAAACATCACTGAAATATGTCATACCCTATTTATCTATTACTTAGCAAAAGAACCTTTACAGTATCTATGACTGAAAACCTCATTACTCTGCTGACAACTGGTGCCCTCTCCCACCTTGGCTATGCCTCCTTTTAAGCAACCACATGCAGTCCATTACTGGGCCCATGCTCAAAGTCTTTCCATGTTGTTAGGCAGAACTCTAGTTCAGACAGGGCTTTTAGAACCTGTCTCCATGTTATGTTTAAGCCAACAGGATAAAAGTTTCTGAGGTGAGAGATTTGCCTCATTAATTAGATTGTTGCCACAGTCTGTACCTCTTCTCATAAGGAGTTTACGGACTATTGCAGGGTAGGAGAGAGAGCACAGGAAGGGATGGGACAGGACAGGGAAACATATAGCAGAAATTGCGGTGTTAGAAGTCAAGAGATCTCACTGCTTATTTTAACTTTGAAACCAGCTAGCTGTGTGATGTGTAATAAGTCTCTAATTTTTCTTCCCCACTTACAGATGGAAAAACTGAAAAGCAGAATGGTTGCTGCCCTTCCTAGCTCATGGGACTGCTATAAGTCTTAGCTCAGAGGTTCTTAACCTTTTCCTATGTCATGAACCCCTTTGGCAGTCAGGTGAGTCCTATGGATACCTTTTATTAAAACAATGAGTTTAAATTTTATTGAAGGAAAAGTTAAATTTCAGTTTGAGGTGAGTAAAAATAAAGATGTAACTTTTTTCTTATCCAAGTTCATGTACTTGATATCTGCTGAACGACCTGAGGTTATGAATTCCTGGCTTAGATGAAATAATGAAGATGAAAACCCTTTGAGAAACTGTGGATACTGCAGGCATAAACATGATTACAACCTTCAGTAAATCTTTAGAAATGAATCTGACTCAGCCCCAGAGTCCAGTTAGTGATTAAAATTCCTCCAAATTCCAAGAAAAGGAATGGCAGGTAGCCTGATGGTATGAATCCTCATTTCCAACAAAAGAGCACCTTAAATTCATGCCTCCATCTCCCAGTTTCTGGAATAGAAGGTGGGGAGAATGAATTCTAGAGGGGGCAAAACACTTCAAGTTTGAAAAAAAAGCCTTCTGTAAGTTGAAAGTTCTTGTCTGTTTGGTTGTCCCATTTCTCCAATTTCTTGATGAGGAAGGAGAAGGTTTAGGAAGATTTAGCTGCTAAATGCCCAAGTTACAGGTTTCTAGATGTAGCCCTTAGATTTAGAACTTTTTTATTGTTCTGATCTTCCAAAGATATCTATTTCTTCTGCTGTTGAAATATATATATATATATATATATATATATATATATATATATATATATATATATACACATACCACACACACATATATACATATATGTATGTGTGCATGTGTGTATATGTATATACATGCATGTGTATATATACACATACACATATGCATACCCACATACACACATTATTCACACCATTTTACTGCAACAAATCTGAGGATTGCCTTAGATGACAATATTAGTGAGGTTTCTACACTTCAAGCCTATTGACTATCCCAAATTCCTAGCCCAGAGTTATTATAATCCCATGTACCTGGGTGTCGAAAACTTGAATAAAAAAATCTGCAAGCTGATCTTTACAAGGACCAGTCTTCCTTTGTAACATTATCTCTACAGAATTAGCTTAGAGCCTTCTACAACTTTGTTTCACCTAACTGTCATTTTATTGAACCAGTTGACATTGTTAGGGATGGGTATATGCCCTAAGGGCTAACAATAGGAACTAGAAATAAAAAAAGTTAAAGACATTATCTGCACCAAATCCAAATATTAATTTTCAATCTTTACTACAAAGCAAATTCATTTTTTCAATTTTATTTTAATATTTTTTGATTTTTCTATTATTTTCATTTCCATATACGTTACTCCCTCCTCCCCTACACAAACTTACTTTTTTTTCAGTCAGAGACAAGGTTTATTAAAACATTGTTGGGGTGGGCAAGATTCCTAGTGAGTTTGCACTATTGGCCAGATTTTAAGAATTTGAGCAACAAATTTACTTTTTTAAAAATGTACCTAGTATATTAGCTTGGGTCCAAGACTTCAAAAATATCCTCTGAAATGAACCAAAATCAAATTATTGTAATTCATGAAATTGTAGAATGTCAAAGCTAGAGAGAGATGCTGCTGGAGAGCAACTAGTTCCAATCCCTCATTTTATAAAAAAAGGAAATTGAGGTTCATCAAGAGAGGTGATTACCTAAGGGAACCTAGCTAATTAGGGATAAGAAATCAACCCCAAAATGATGTATACTCTTCTCATGTTAGTTTTTAACTCTAAAGTTTCAGGAACTGAGAATGGGGGATGTATTTATCACCTGAACTTGTGCAACAAAATGATCTCTGAAAACTTACATTTCCCAACTGGTTGACCTTCCTCTATCACAAGATGAGAAAAATCTTCTATTTCTCCCATTCAAGGTCAGCAGCCACCCAAGTGAGGCAATGGGAGCTAGAGAAAGGGTTAGGAGTCAAACAGGAGGAGATTGCGGGGGGGGGGGGGGGGGAGCGCTATTCTGTTTAGGAATAACTGGGTTCCATCTGGAAGCTATTGTTCTCCAGGTCTCTGTTATTTAGATTTTTATATGTCCTCAAACTATTTCCACTGTTCATCAATAAAAAGACACCTGCATATAGCCCTCGAGGCAGGAGGACCAGTTCTTGACCTAACTTTGCCACAAATACAGTATAGGAGCTTGGACAAATCACTTCACTTCTCTGAAATTAGATATTTCTTTGTTTGTTTGTAAAATGAAAGGGTTGGATTGAGTGATCTCTAAAGTCTTTGGTAGTATTCCGAGTTGATTGGTTCTGTGCCCCCTGGTCTGAAACTTCAAGCCTGCCTCCTAGCATCTCCCCTCCACTCAGTCTCTCTGAGGGTCCCTATAATAATTTGTCCTAGTTTTGTTAGTCATAAAATATAATTGTAAATGGATGGAGACACTGCTTAGGAGGACATGCTACAGCCACACTGCCCAACATTAGTCCCCTGGTAAAGGTAAGGGAGGAAGGTTGGCACCTTCTTTGGAAATATTTCTAGCTGTATCTTTAGTTGTTCCTACTTCTCTTGGCAATATCCCTGATTGAATTCCTTCTCTGTCCTAATTGTGAAGGTATTGTTGCCCATATGAGTAGTGGCACACTCATATCTTATCTCCATATGGGATACTCTTACGTTCTATCTCCCCCTTGGTGTTCCAGCTTCAGAAGTCAATAGTGAGGCCACATGATCTTCCCTAAAAATGCCCCTGAATTACTGGCCCATCTAATTTTTATGTGATTTTTCTCTTATCTTCACCTCTTCTTGAATCTCAGTCACAGACTAGAATACATTTTAAAGGCTTTGAGATCTTCAGGGCTCCCCAATTTAAAATGCAGCAATATGTAGCATAGCTAAGAATCCTCAGGACCATTAGAGAACAATAAAGACAATATGACGAGCTTTGTCATTTTTTCCCTCTGAAGCATCTTCTGATCCCCTCAACTGCAAATGACTTCCCCCTCTACTTGCTGTTTAACTGATTTATATTTATTTGAATTTATTCTGTTTTTATTTATTCGGCATATACTTAAGTATGCCCTCATCTCCCCATTAAAATGTTAACTCCTTGAGGGAAGTGATTCATGTAGAGGGTGTTTAGGAAATTCTTGTTAATTGGTCGATGAATGGATTGTTTGACCTCTCCAAGTCCTAGGTTCTCTAAAGTTTGTGCCTTGGATATTAGAATGGCATGAGTGGAAGAGGTCACAGAGAAGCTCTACTACAAAGGAGGATAGGAGACTCAGAGCAGACAGGCACCTTCAAAGTCATCTAACCCAAATCCTAAACTTCACCAGTGAGGAAGCTGAGATACAAAAAGAGATGAAGTGTGTTATCCAAGAATGCGCAGTCAGTGCTGTTCCTCAAAGAAGATACTATCTTCCAACTCTGGGTATTTTCACTGACTGCCCCACACACCTGAAATGTTATCCCTCCTCACCTCTGCCTTCTAGCACCCCTGACTTCCTTCAAGATGCAACAAAAATTCAACCTTCTACAGGAAGCCTTTCCTAATCCCTTCTAATTCTAGTTCCTTCCCTCTGTTAGTTATTTTCATTTTTTCATAGATAGATGATAGATAGATAGATAGATTCCATGTATCGCTTTTATCTTCTATATAGCTTATTTGTCCATAATTGTTTTGATGTTGCCTCTCTTGCTAGATTGTGATTTCCCACATGACAGAGACTAGCTTTTATCTTTCTTTCTATCACTAATATTTATTTTCCCAGCATTTGGCATATAGTAGACACTTAATAAAGGTTTATTGATTGGCTGACTGACTAAAGGAGAACAGCTGTGGTTTGAATGGAAGCCCTGTGCCTCTAATTCTAGTTTTCAGGGAGGACTAACACCTCTCAAGTGACCACTTGCAAAATTCTTTTCAAAGTTGCTCATCCATCTTTGTACTCCACCTTCACCCAACCCTTACCTGAGAAGCTATAACATATGCAGTATCCACTCCCAGGTAAATGCTCTCAGGTTTAACAAGGTTGAGGGTAAGCAACAGGCCTCAAACCCATCTGTAAATTGGGGAGGGTGTCTGCTCCAAGCATGTGAAGACTTTCCCTAGTGAAATGGGAGGGTGAGAACAATTTATTCCAATAGCCATGAAAGCAGCTGAAGCAGGTGCTTTGTAGTATCAAAGATGCCAAGGTCATCCACTGCACCCCCAGCGCATCTCCAGTCATCCTGACTTGAGTTTGCCACTGAACTTCAATGACTCAGGAAGAGAAAGAAAGTCTTAGGAGGCTGATGACTTTGCATAATTCTGCCTCACTTAAATCCAGTTCACAGTTAAGTCAAGACATCACCCCATGGTGTGGTCCTTTTCAAAAAGGCAAGACAAACAACATTTTATAATTAATAAAAATGAGACCCAAAGATGGAGAATGACTTACTAAAGGGTATACAAAACATTGGAGGAGGAACTGGGAGACTCAGTTCTCCTGGCTCCTAATCCAGTGCCTTTTTCTACTACAGATAGAGAGAGAGAGAGAGAGAGAGAGAGAGAGAGAGAGAGAGAGAGAGAGAGAGAGAGATAGGTAGGTAGGTAGATACATAGATATATAGATATAGATATGATCAATGGAAACAGCCTCAAAAGAGTTAATACCTCAATTGTTGTTCATCTCAGCTGAAGTTTAATTAGTTGAGAGTTCATTGTTCGCTAGTTGAGACTGAGGAATGAGACTGGTAAAGTGCCTAGTGAGGACAAGGTCTGAAGATGGGAAAGGGGACACCCACAGCTATAGGGAAGAGAGAGCTGGGTAACTGAAGTCAAAGCCTAGACTTGTTCCTTGTTTTGCTAAGGTCTAGCACTTGGGAACCAAACTGCCCTATATAATCAATCTTAGTGGGGAGGAAAGAGCATGAAGTAAGGAAAAAGAATTTAAAACCCCAAATCCCCAACCATTTTCCTAGGTAAATCCTGTCTAGTATGTCTTAAGAAAATATAGTTTCATGGAATTTTCTAATTGAAAATGCCTTTTCCCCCTCAAACTTCAGTGTGAGGGCTAAAAATAAAGAAGATAATGTTCATCTAGGTAGTTTTACTCTATCACATCTCTAATCCAAAGGGGAGACTTCCCACACGCTCCAGTGGCTTCACTATTTAACATGTCTCTATGTTTCCTGGTTAGGAATTTACTAGGCTACATTAATGTAATTTTGGAAACATTGTAGGCAATTCAGATTGTTCCCGCATCTGCGTTTCTGAATGAATCAGGCTTCCTCTGGGAAATGGGGGGAATAGGGGGGAGGGGAGAAAGAAAATAAGAAAGGCTGTGTCTGCTTTTCCTCTGCGTCTTCAACAAACAGGGCTGTCAGTTTTTCAAGGGCCAGCCTTGTTTCCATATCCACTTTATGGGAGAGTGAGGCTTACAATGGCGCAGTGTGCCCAGGGGCCCCTGGAGATCCCAGCAGGCCCTGCGGCTCCTTTGTGCACTGTCCCATGCCCTGGACTCCTCCACAGTGGGGAGAGGAGGAGGGAGGGACTGAGTCATAGCAAGTCAGCAGCTTGATGACAGAAGAGAACTGTTCTTGAGAAGGCCCTATTCTTTGCTCCTGCTTATACACGGGAGGCAGCAGTTGGTAATGAGAAAAGAGCTTTCCTCACTGAATCTGGGCAGAGGAAGGGGAGCTTGAGTCCAACTTGTACGAGTCCAACATGTGAATAAGAAACCCTTCTATGACATCTCTTGTAAATAGTCCTCCAGTCCCTACTCAAAGATCTCAAAAAGTGGGGAAACTACTACCTCCCCATGCGCTCCAATGCACTCTAGGATAGGTAATTGTCAGGAAGGTTTCCCTTAGGCACAGTCAAAATCTACTCTTTGCCCACAGCCCCCAGGTCTGCCCTCTGGGGCCAAACACAACAAGGAAAGTAGGGCTTCCACTCGACAACCCTTTAGATATTTGAAGCCTGCTATCATATCCTTCGAACTAAGTTTTATCTTCTCCAAGTATAGTCCCTTCATCACATCTCAGAAAGGCAGCAATTTACAATCAAAAGAATACTGGATTTGGACTCAAAAGACCAAGGTTCAAAACCTATATCTCTGACACTTACTACCTGTGACTTTGGGCAAGTCACTTAAATTTGTGGCCTCAGTTTCTTCATCTGGAAAATAAGAGGCTTTGGATGAGATGACCTTTAAACTACCTTCCAATTCCAAATTGATGATCTTAAGATCCCTCCTGCAAACACGGTCCAGTTTATCAATGTACTTCCTAGAATGCTACATCCAGATTTATACACCAGATGTGATCTGATCAGGACAGAGTGTCACTGCATTCTCTCATTACAGGCATTATGCTCCTATCCATGTATCCTAAAATTACACTGGCTCTTTTGATTGCCATGCCACATTGTTGGCCACACCCAGATCTTTTGCATATGACCTTTAAAGAGTCATGCTTTTTCATTTTGTACTTATGAATTTGACTTTTTAAACTCAAGTGTAGTACTTACAATTTAGTCAACCAAATCTCATCTTATTAGATTCAACTCCTTGTCTTAGCCTGATTCCTGAGTCTGTCATCCAACCTGTGAGTCATCCTGACCTATTTTATGACATCTACTAGACTAATAAACATGATATCTATGCTCTTATCCATCACTGATGAAACTAGAAAAACAGCATGATGCAAAGGACATACCCCTGGAAAGCTCCTGACCTGTCCTTGCTCTAACATCTTTCATCCTTAGCAATAACCACTTCCCAGCCCCATCATCATCATCATCATCATCATTATCATTGTTGGCATCATCATTGTGCTAGCCTAGAGAAACCTATCCCCTGAGGACCTGCTCTCATGATTAGTGGTTGCCTGACTGGGTCATATTTCATAAAGAACCCTCAACATACCCCCATTTTGCTCATAATGCAATTATTTGGACTTTTCCACAAAAGTCACCTTTCCCCAACATGAACACCATCACCACCACCCCCATTTTATGTGGTTTTCTCTCATGCTTGCTGGCACATAATAAAGACTTAAGAAATACTTTAGCTATAAGTCTATCTAGCAATCTGTATATACATATATATATATGTATATACATATATATGTGTGTGTATGTATATATATATATATATATATATAGTTAGCTAACAATATTTATCATTTTATTCTCATTTTCATGGAGTTCAGATAGAAAGAGTACTGGGACAACTTACTTTCCTGAAATTATTCGTTGATATTTAATATTATATGGACTTTTGTATCCATTTGGATAAAGTAACTACTTTTATGGTTAAATAATTCTTATTATGTAAGATTCCCTGTAGCTTTATTGAAAGAATCCTTAGTACAATTCTAGTAACAAACAGCACAAGAGGAATGGCCTCTATCTCACAACAAGACCATGTAATTTTGATCTTTTCTTAGAGGTCTCTATTTGGAATGTTTTTCATTCCATGTACTTTGTAGTCTACTGGATTTTGATAAGGCAATATGTATTAAAACACATTATTCTTATGTTTCTATAGATCAATATTGTGGCCAGATGAATGTGGGCAGCAGTTGACTCAATGATAATGGCCCTTTTCCATTATAGCTTATTCGTTGAGTTTCCTAGTATATTTCTACATATATTTCTGTCAGATAGGGATTTTTCATCTCAGTCATGAAAGAGAAAGAATTTCAGATGTATAATTCTAGGGAAGGTTTTTTTTTTACTACCTATAGCAATGTGTTGCATGGTTTCTGCCATTTATTCATATAATCAATACCAGAGGTGTCTCTGAAACATTTCTAAGTGTGGCTGAATCAGATTAAAATGTAACTGGAAAATATTTCACAAAATAAATACAATAAAACAGAAAGTGTTCATTTTTTGCAATATAAGACAATATGTGACCCCAAGAATTCATTTCTATTTGATCTGACACCACTAATTTACATCTTTAAGTCCACGTTCCTTGAAGATAAACACCTGTAATTTGCGGCATCAACAACCTCCTCCTGAATTTATATCCTAAGCCCCTGATTCAACAAGCAAAACTGCATGACTCAGTCATTTGTTCAATGTCTTTGTCTACGTGTTTTTGACTGAGTTCATGTGGATATCACCAACAGAGGCCTTTTGATTCTATGTTTGTATCATCACCATATCATAGGTACCATCTGGAATTCAACTACTTTTTGTTACATTCAATAAATCCAGTAGTGGGTACTTACTACCAACCTGGACTATTGCTTGGTACACTTAATGAAAAAATATTTCTGCAGGTTTTTTTTTACTTGTTTATCATGTGCCCAGAGGATATCTAACAATCCTCATTATTCTTTTTGGTAAAGCAGTGTTTATCTCTCTAGAACTGACTTAAAGGGTGAGACAAAGGAAAAGAAAACAAGCATTAATTAAGCATCTACTATATGTGAGGCACTGTTCTAAGTGCTTTACAAATAGTATTTTCCTTCAATACTCTACAGTAATGTTAATATTATATGGGTTCTCATAAAAATGCTTTCCAGAAAGGTTATGTTCCATTTCTTGTTTTAAAAGTGCATTCTAAAGTTTTTGCACAAACAAAATCAATGAAGCCAAAATTAGAAGGAAAGAAGGAAATGGAAGAGGGGTAGAATTTACACCAAGGTTTTCATATAAAGGCCTCATTGCTTAAATATATGGTGAATAGAATCAAATTTATAAAAGAAAAAATAAGAGCCATTCCCCAACTGATAAAATGGGCAAAGGACATGAACAGGCAATTTTCAGAAAAATAAATTAAAGCTACCAATGCTCATCTGGAAAAATGTTCTAAATCACTATCAATTAGAGAAACATGAATAAAAACAACTCTGCAATGCCACCTCACAACTATCAGATTGGCTAATATGCAGAAAAGGAAATGATAAATGTTGGAAGGATTTGGAAAAATAAATTTGTATCCCAAAGAGATCAAAGAAAAGGAAAAAGGACCTATTTGTAGAAAAATATTTATAGCAGCTCTTTGTGGTAGCAAAGAATTGGAAATTGAGGAGATATCCATCAGTCAGAGAATGGTTGAACAAGCTGTGGTATATGATTGTGATGGAATATTATTGTGCTATAAGAAATAAGAAGAATGGTTTTAGAAAAACTTGGGAGGACTTGAATGAACTGACACCAAGTGAAGTAAGCAGAACTAGGACAGCATTATATGCAATACTGGAACAATGACCAATTGTGAAAGACCACTACACTAATCAAGTCTATGATCCAAGACAAACCCAAAGGATCCATGATGAAAAATGCTATCCACTTCCAGACCGAGAACTAATGAACTCTGAGTGCTGATTAAAGCATGCTTTTTTTTTTTACTTTCTCTATTTTTCTTGTTGTGTGTGTGTTTTCTTTTGCAACATGGAAAATATGGAAATATGTTTTGCAAGACTTCACACATATAATTGATAACATATTGCTTGTCTTCTCAAAGTGGGGGAGGGGAAGAAAAGGGGAGAAAACAAAAGAAAGTAAAGATAAATGTTTTAAATTTTTAATGTAATTGGGAAATAATTAACAAAATAAATAAAAAGTATATTTTGAAAATTTTCATGGAAGGATTAGATTCCATTAATTTAATAAATGTTGAAGATCTTGCTCCAGTAGGTTATTTTTGGTGCAGTAAAAGAGTTGCTACTAGAAAAAAAGCACATAACTGGTATTGCATAGATATTAATTTTGTTAAATGTTTTTTCCATCCGGCTTTAATTTCAAGATGCTGGTAAGTTTCTTAATCAGAAGTCTCTTTTTGATATTGATGTGCTATATGTGTCTTACCTGGAAGAAGCCAAGGTATTTGTTGGTATTACTTTTATTCTTAGGTTTAATATGACCTCTGAATTCAAGCTCAAAACCCTTATGTGAATGGGAGAATTACCATTCGATGTCATGGGAAAAGACAAGAAGCCAGTTATTAGAACCAGAACACAAATTCAGCTCCAAACAGGAAAAAACTGAACTTGGAATCTAAGACAATTTATGTCTTCATGGCCTAGGAATCATATTGGTCCTAAGGTGCTTGAAAGATTGTAAAATGGCCCCAAATGGCTAGTCAAAGTATAGGAAGTCAAAGCAGTCATAAGTGTTTCCTCAACAGATTGCATTTTGAGATCAGAGATTATATTTCTTCTACCAAACTCAAGCAGCATAAAGGAAGAATATGTGCTCTGCTCATGTCCCCTTTCTAATATAGAGTCTCATCCCTGGGGAGCTTCCCATTTCCTACAACCCCATAAGACTGGCAATATTATTTGGAAGCCTTTTTCTGTGACTGTCAAATTTCGCTGTGATTGTGACCAGTGAACACCAATCATTTTGAAGGACCAAAGGATGTTGAGTTTCTCATACCTGGTCCATTTGGAAGAAGGTAGGAGAGACTTTGGCCTGGGTGTAGTATAAGTTTGATTGTACGTATGTTTTATCTCAGAACACTTTCTGGTAAGCTGATAATAATAGTTTGTGCTCAAGTATATGAATGGCTGTCGCCTCATTCTCACCCAATCCAGGGCAGAAAGGGGAGAAGTAGGTAGAAATCTTAAAAAAGTAGATTCAGGCATAAAGAAAATGAAAATTTTCTAACATTTGTTGCTTTCCCGAAGTAGAACTATTTTGGAAGGCATCCTTCATGGGAGGTCTTCGGATAAGGATCACATTACCACTTGCTAGAGATTTCAAAGAGGAAATACATGATTGGTTGTACAAGCAGACTTCTGAGATCTCTTCCAACTCTGTGAGATTTTGCGATTTTCATCATTCTATGAATTGATTAATCACAGCCAGAGTTCTTAAAATGATACCCACATTTACCAATGAATCCAGTTCTGCCATGAAGCATTTTCACTACAGTCATGTTATAAGATGGCATTCCCTAAAAGGTCCATGTGATGCATATTTTATGGTACTGAAGGGGAGGGAATGTGTGTATCTTTTTTCTGCTTTAAGAGGCCAAGAAGTATAGAATAGCTATGGCCTGAAATGTTATGCATTGTCTTATGGCCTAGTATTGACAACATGAATTCAATTGTTTGATATAACTGAGAGACAGTGAACTAGAAATTAAAAGGCTCAGTTAGGTTCAAGTAAATCTCTTTTTTAATGCCTAGTTTTCTGATCTCAGTTGTCACTAAACTCAGGATCTCAGCGTTTTCATTTGAAAAAGTAGAGATAATAAAGGTAACATGGGATTGGGGAAGACTGGCTAATGGAGACCCAGTTCAGGGAGCATGTACAGGGGGCTCTATCTGCTGCCAACTCATGTAGAACTTGTTTTTAGAAGAGTGTAATGGAATGGAATAAGAGGCCCTGCCTCTAATTCAGAGCATACCCAAGTATTCTGTCAGTACTTCTTGTCTGTTTACTATGTAACAGAGAAAGGCCTTTTAATTGGCCACTGTTAAACTGTTAGAGAAATAAGCATGCATAGCCAAAGGTTCTGTTGTAAGAACATTTCTGGCAGTGAGTAAAGTAAGAATTGATATAAGGCTCTAGGGAGGGGCAAACAAGAGACAGAGAGGGAGACAAACAGACAAAGAGAGGGAGGGAGGGAGAGAAAGGGAGGAAGAGGAGAGAGAGAGAGAGAGAGAGAGAGAGAGAGAGAGAGAGAGAGAGAGAGAGAGAGAGAGAGAGAGAGAGAGAGAGAGAGAGAGAGAGAGAAAGATCTCCATACCATTAGGACTAACAGGTGCCTGTTTCTTCTGTCCGTCTTTAGTTTCTTCTTTCCCACCCTTTGGTGTATGACTTTTGGAGATGGAACAGACCTTCTTGCTGGAGTCTAGTGGTCAAGCCCAAGAAGGAGCTAGCCCTGAGAAGTGACTTGCCTAACCCAGCCCAGCAGTGTATTGAGCCAAAGTCTGAGAAACTTTGTCCTGTAAGCAAAGGAGCAGTTCACAAGCACCTTAGCACACGCATGTCTTCCCACTTCACCACATTACTTTATGCCCAAAATCAGTGGATCATTGAACAAAGCTATCTCTGTAGACACATCTATCACAGAATCACAGATAATTTTAATGTATGTGCAGGAAACACCTCATCTGAGGAAAGCCGTGAGTACAATAATGCATGGGAAATGTTCTGTAACTTCAAGCCTATATAAATGTGAGCTATTATTCAGTAATTCCCTGTAAAGCAGCCTCATCAGTGCAGCTCACATTGATAAAGTTCTTTAAGATTTGTAAAGAGCTATGTATGATATCTCTTTGGACTGTCACAACAAGCCTGTAAGGCTGATAATAGATCATCCCTATTTTACAGTTGAAGAAATTGAGGTTAAAAGACTTGTTCAGGGTCATACAACTAAGTATCTGAGGAAGGATTTGAACTCAGGTCTTCAAGACTCCAAATCTAGAGCTTTTATCCACCGTGTCACCTAGCTATATTTACAGTTATGCCCATGTGGTATTGCTGGGCTAATCTGAGTCATCTTTCTATCATGTAGCAGGCATTAATGGTTTCTTGGGCAAAGGGATGTTTTTCCTTATAAAAGAGAAGAGACGTAAAGAAAATAAGAAGAGAAGAAGGGAAGGCAAGGGGAAGGGGAAGGAGAGAGAAGAGGAAGAAGGGAAGGAAGGCAAAGGAAGGAAAGAGAAGGAAAGGGGAGAAAAAAGGAGACAAGGAGAAGGAGAGGGAAATATCCTCTGAGGACAGAGACCATTCTGATTGTGGACAAAAGTACTGGCTTCAATTGAATTGCCTCAGTTGTCTCCTTCAGCAATACACAGCACAGTGTAGAAATAGCAGTCATAGTCACTGTAACAACTTTTGTTTACATATGTAACCCTTAAAGTTTCACCAAATGCCTGACACTTGATGCTTTACATGTTATTTTCCTTGATCCTCCTAAGAATGTATAAGTGCTACAAAGTACGATTATGCTCATTTTACAGATGAGAAAACTAAGTTCAGAGATTTTATGTGACTTGCCATCGATGACACAGATAGGGAGTCTCTGAGAGAGTATTTGAACCCAGGTATCCCTGACTCCAAGTCCAGCACGTGAGCTGTGATGCCATCCCACCTGTCACTAGAGCTAAATAAGAGACCTTGAGTTTGGATTCCAGCTGTGCTCTTTCCTTCCTCTGTGACCTTGCACAACTGATTTACCCTCTCTGGGCTTGTGTCTTCCTAGCTATTTTAAGCAGGGGGAGCAATAGGATCTCTCTCCAAGGACCCTCCCAGCTCTGTAGTCAAAGTTCCTGACAGGGAAACACGGACCCTGTAAATTCTCCACATGGCCTTTCTTTCTGAGAAGCCAGATGCTCAATTTTGCTGGCTGGGTCTTCATTGAAGTTCAGGAGAGGGAAATAAATAAATAAGGGAGCACTAAACTCTTTCTTGCCTAATGATCTCCACGTGCAAGTGCTTAGAGCTACACGTTTCAGAGAACAATGAGCAAGCAGCAACCTAGGATGGAAGGATTGTACTGTCAAATATCATTGTTCACTGGATTTTTTTTTTTAAAAAGCAACAAAAACCTCATTGAGATTTCTATCAGCCCTGGTGAGGCCCCCTGCATAAAGACCTGTTTATTTGTTTGTTTTTGTCATCAATACATGCATGTCTGAAATTTGTAACCAGATAGCTCAGAGGGAGAAAACTCCCGTGTTCTGGGGGAGTGTTTGAAAACAACCTTCTATTAATTCTTTTCAGCTGAGTCTTTTTATCGGTGGATCTTTTGTTATTAGGGATTATTTATTCATGATCTCCCACTCCATTTCGGGATTGCTAATCAGCCTGTTGGACGTGCAGAACTGTTCCGTCTCAAAGAGGTTTAGAGAAACCCATTGGCAAGATTTACTTAATTTAAATGTGCCATCCACTGCTTCTGCACAGCATCTCCTTCCTCTAGCCTCCCTATTGTCAGGCAGAAGCCTGCTTAGTCAAAAGATTAACCCTTTAACAGCTAGCAGGACTCCAGGCAAGAGGCAGCCTAACAGAATTGATGCGGCTGAGAATACCAAGCTGGGAGGTGGTGGAATGGAAGGAGGCCCAGAAAGGGAACTGCCATACCTTAACGCATTGTGCAATTTACGTTAAAATAGGGCAAAGAATTAGATTGCCCAAGGCTCAGAAGCTCCCCCCAAGGAATGGCTGCAAACAGAATCATAACTACCCATTATGGTGCCTGGACTTCATGAAATGTGAACCCAGGGCAAGCAGTATGAAAAATACCCTTGAATCAAATAGTTGAGAGAGTGGATGTTTCAGAAAGTAACTCTGGACCACAGGTATGGCCACACAGGGGAAGAAATTGCCCCTTGTAGGGAATGGCAGAGATCCCAGTACATAGCCCCAGTTGGTAGAGACCCAAGGACACTGGGAAGGTCCCCTGGGGAGTCAGGAGGGAAGAGCCAGGCCAGGAAAAAACTCCCCTGGAGTGCCAATACAGGGAAGTAAGCAAATTGAAACACCTGGTAGTTTTACTATTTTAACAAATTATTTCTTGCTCAGTTGTTTGTAGCTGCCGAGGGACTGAAAGTATTGTTGGCCCCTTATAAACTTTAGCCAAAGTCCCTGTCACCCTTACCCTGGTTATGGTTTAATATGATGATAAGAGTAATAACAATAGTCAGCTAGATGGCAGAGTGGATAGAGTACAGCTCCTGGAGTCAGGAAGATTCATCTGCCTGAGTTCAAATCCAGCCTCAGACAATTACTAGCAATGTGATTCTCGACAAGTTACATAATCCTGTTTGCCTCAGTTTCCTCATCTGTAAACTGAGCCAGAGAAGGAAATGGCAAAAACCTTCCAGTATCTTAGCCAAGAAAATCCCAAATGGAGTCACAAAGAATTGGACATGACTAAAAATAACTAGAAACAATAGCTAATACTCATGTATCATCTACAATGTGCCAGGCACTGTGCTTTACAATTATCTCATTTGGTTTCATCCTCACAACAACCCTGAGAGGGAAATGCTATTATTATCCCCATTTCACAGATGAGGAAACTGAGATTAAGTAATTTGCCCAAGGTCATATAACTAATATCTGAGGCTGGATTTGAACTCAGATCTTCCTGACTCCAGGCCCAACACTCTGTACGATTGTGAGACAGACTGTGAACTTTTAAAGTCTGAGGTGGCCCCTTAAGTCATTTCTTGATCAGATTCACAATACTACATAAAAGACATGAAATTTTCCAATTTTTTTTCAGAACATTTTCTTATGTTATGGAACCTCAGAGTTGGAAAAGATATCAGTGGTCATCCAGTCTAATTCTCAGCTCCTACCGTATCAATCCTCTGCATGTATATCCATCCTTCAATCCATTCACATATTTATACATACATATTTACCTATGTGTATATCTGTGTAGACTACATGTATTCTTGTATATACATGTGTGTGTGTGTGGTGTCCCCCTATAATATGTAAACATCCTTGTACTTGTCTCTCAGGAATCTAGTACAGTACATGACACGTAGTAGATATTTAACAAATATTTGCCGATTGATAGCAAGCTCACTATCTACCAAGACAGTCTATTCATTCCATTATTGAATAGCTTTGATTTTTAGCCAGTTCTTGTTTAGGTTGAGCCAAATCCTGCCTCTCTAGAACTTTTCCCCACTGGTCCCAGTTTTCTTCCTGGGGCCAAGCAAATTAAAATGAATTCCAATCCCATGTGATATTTTATCAAATATGTAAATTCACAGCCACACTGGCCTACGCTTCCCCTTGTTTCTCCTGGATAAAATTCCCCAGCTCTTTCAATGAATTCTAGGGCCACATAGTACAAGTATTTCTTTTCAAATAACCTGACCAAATATTCTCTCATACCCCTATAGGATGGATTTCCCTATGTTTTCATTGTCTTAGAGTCCAAGACTATTAAATGGGCTAATATCTCAAGTTCTCTCTCATTTTTGCATTTGAGGAAATAGAAACCTTGATGTAAAGTGATTTCCCCAAGATCTAATAGCTTTACTGTTCAGAGGCAACATCAGGACCAAAACCCAAGTCTCTTGACTCTTGTTTCAGACCTCTTTTCACTACACTGTGCTACCTACCAACCCTGATTTCCTGATCCTCTCTATCCCATACCCATCACCTTTCTAATACCTCGTGCTATCAGGAAGATGGTAGATGAATTCGCACAGGGATATTAGGAATTTCATGTATTATCCTCTCAAGCAGAGGATTTGCATTTTAAGAAAATACTAAGTGGAGGACAATGAATGAATTGATGATGGTAAAATTTCAAGCTGTTTGGCTTCTAGGCAGAGAAGTATTTTGGAATCAGGTCCTTCCCTAACTTCATCATCAAATCACACTGTATTTCAACTAGAAAAGTTTACTTACTGGAAAAGCTGTCCACCTCATTCTATTTCTTGCTTTTTTTCCTTAGGAAATTCATCCTGCTCTACCTTTCTGAGGTTGTCCTCAATGTCCTTTAGAGTGGACTAGGTAGAATATCTGGCAGTCATTCAGTGATTAAGAAGTTGAAGAAGCTAGAGATCCCTAGTTCCTTAACTCAGGAATGTTCATGCTAAGGAAAGCTTTGAACCAAAACGACCATTACAAGCATCAAGACAGACTTCAGAGTTTTTGTGACCCTTGTCTGGGCCACATAACACTAGCATTTAGGGAAACCTTCTCTCCTGCTTTTTTACAAGTTAAACACTAGCAGTCCTCTGAGTGATAGATATTGCAATGCATTCTGGGCTAACAGACCTGACTTCTCTGCCCAAGGCCTGGCCATATATATTCATGAAAAACTGCTTCTTTGTTATTATTTCATGAGTCTTTTAAATGGAATTTTTTTTATTGTATCTAACTTGTTTCCCAGAAGGATTGGAGTAACTCTCAGGTAGGAAGGAGGAAAAGAGTAGTAGGAAGGAAGTAAGAAGGAAAGAAGGGGAAAAGAAAGGAAGAAGGAACGAAAGAAAAGAAAAGAATGCTATGTTCAATTTGGGCTCTTTACTGAGCAGGCCGTCATGGTCATTTATGTGAAGAAGGGTTGCCCTTAGCAGTCGTGGAGAGAAAAGTAATATATATCCAGACATAGATCTCCAGACAATGTCATTCACCAATCTCTAGCCTCCCTGCTGCTATGCCTATGATTCAGAGCCTCAATTCCTAACCAGTCTTTGCTCTTCTGTACTCAATTTTTCTGTCAACAAGAGGGAAGTATTGACTTTGATCATCATATGCATGACTATCAGTTAACCTCTACATAAGACCATTCCCTAGTTCACACCTTTCCATCATTCATCTGCTTTCAGGGATCATTCCTACAAGGCTCTGTTTTGTACTCTTTTAAATAGATAAACTAATACCTCCCCCCCCCCCTTGGTATAAGTGATTCTTACTGGATTTGAGGATAAATACTTTTGATTATAGCAAACAAAGGTCTTTTCAAGCCTTTACATCCCCCTCCTTTTTTTTTTGCATTTTAACATAAATGAATGCAATATTTTTTCATTCAGTCTTTTAGTGTATCTGTTAATATAATTGATAGATTTTTGTTTTGTGTATTAATATGATTAATGATGCTAATTGTTTTCTTAGCATTGAAGCATTTTTGGTATAATTCAATGTACTCTTAAGTATGGATTCATTGCTGTGACCTCTATGCCAATATTTCATTCAGTATTTTACACAAATATTCGTTAATGATAGTGACTGTAACTCCCTTTTCCTTCTTTACCTTTCCTGGGGTTTTGTATTATCTACATATATTTCTCATGGAAGGTATTTCGTAGGGTGACTTTTAAGTTTTATTTTTTGAGAACAGTTTGTGTGCTGGTGGGATCATTTGCTCTATGAATGCTTGCTAGAATTCACTTGTAAATCCATCTGGATTCAGAGTTGCTGTTTTCCTCTCTTTATACTTCACACAATTTCCCTTCCTGAAATTGAGAGAGAAATTTAAATTCTCTACTTTACAGCTATTTAGATTCTCAAGTTCTTATTTTGTTCATTTGGATGTTATGTGTATGTTAATTTATTTTAATTTTTCAGTTTGGTTGACACATAATTGGTCATAGAGCCTTCTGATAACTTTCTTTCCTCTCTGATTGCCACAGATTATAGTCTGTTGTTGTTCTTACTGGTCTCAATATTAGAATATAAGTTCTTTGAAAAGAGGGACAATTTTCCTCCTTGTGTCCCCAATACCTGAAATAATGCATGAGATATAGTAAGCTCTTAATAAATACATGTTAATTGACTGAGTCATTCATTTGTTTTAAACTTCTCCTAATTTTTAATTTTGGTAGTTTTTGGTCTCTGTCTCATTGTTCTCTTTCTGTCTTACAAACCCAGACACACATATCTCTGTCAATGGTTTTTTAACTTTGTTAGTCTTTTTCAAACAACTTTATTAATTCAAAAGTCTCTTACTTTTCTATTTTGTTTATCACTTCTTTGCTTTTCACTACTTCTTTTATGCTTCTTTTGGGATTATTAATTTGTTTGTTTCACAATTTTTAAAATTGCATACTCAGTTCCCTAGTCTTTTTCTCTTCTATTATAGTGTTTAAAAGATAGAAATTTTCCTCTAAGTACTGCTTTAGTTTCATCTCATAAATTGTGGTGCATCATCTCTCTATATATATTCTCTTTAGTACTTATATTTTTAACATTTCTAGGATTTACTCTTTGATCAATTCTTTATTAAATTTTCTCATTAGGATCTGTAAACAATGTTTAATATTACCATACATAATTTTTCTGAGTTTTTTAAAACCTAGAATGAGAACCATTTTAATGTTGAAAAATAAATATATTTATTGAAAATAAAAATAATGTTGAAAAATAAAAATAGGGGCGGAGCCAAGATGGTGGAGTAGAAAGACGCACATACACATAGCTCCGAACCCACAACCCATAGAACGGCTACAGGGAAGTGACTCATGGCAAATTCTGCACCCAGAGGCCATGGAACATTGGAGCGAGGGAGATTTCTGTTCCAGAGAGACCTGCAAACCTCTCGCGGGGGTCCTTCGCGCTGCGGACTGGGCACCGGGACTGGGAGCAGAGGGCAGCCCTGCAGCGGCCGCGACACTGTGAGGAAAAGATCCGAGCGGGCTACGGGGACGGGATCTCCAGCGGCCACGCGGGTCCCTCCACCCACAGAGGGACCTGCAAACCTCTCGCAAAAGGTCCGTCGCGCTGCAGACGCGGAGCCCAGCCCAGACCTGCGGCGGCCGCAGCTCCGAGAGGTACAGATCCAAGCAGACTTCAGGGACAGGATCTCCAGCGGTGGCACAAGCCCCTCCACCCACAGGTGACGGGGGTCGGTGAGAGAGTCTCTTTGGCGGGTCAAGAGGGGAGTGGGGTGCCCCCATGGCTCGGGCCCCCCTGGGAGATAGAAGCTGAGAGGCGGCTGCAGACAGGGACTCCCCAAGCGAGCGGGAGCCTGGATCCATTGTGGAAGGTCTGTACATAAACCCCCTGAGGGAACTGAGCCTGAGAGGCGGCCCTGCCCCGACCTGACTACCTGAACTTAATTCTCACACTGAATAGCAGCCCTGCCCCTGCCAAAAGCCCTAAGGCTGGAAGCAGCATTTGAATCTCAGACACCAAATGCTGGCTGGGAAGATCAGGAGGCGAGGTGGGTGTGAGGAGAATATTCAGAGGTCAAGTCACTGGCTGGGAAAATGCCCAGAAAAGGGAAAAGAAATAAGACTATAGAAGGTTACTTTCTTGGTGAACAGGCATTTCCTCGCTTCCTTTCTGATGAGGAAGAACAATGCTTACCATCAGGCAAAGACACAGAAATCAAGGCTTCTGTGTCCCAGCCCACCCAATGGGCTCAGGCCATGGAAGAGCTCAAAAAGAATTTTGAAAATCAAGTTAGAGAGACAGAGGAAAAGCTGGGAAGAGAAATGAGAGACATGAAGTCAAAGCATGAACAGCAGATCAGCTCCCTGCTAAAGGAGACCCAAAAAAATGTTGAAGAAAATAACACCTTGAAAACTAGCCTAACTCAATTGGCAAAAGAGGTTCAAAAAGCCAATGAGGAGAAGAATGCTTTCAAAAGCAGAATTAGCCAAATGGAAAAGGAGATTCAAAAGCTCACTGAAGAAAATAGTTCTTTCAAAATTAGAATGGAACAGATGGAGGCTTAATGACTTTATGAGAAACCAAGAAATCACAGAACAAAGCCAGAAGAATGGAAAAATGGAAGAAATATCTCATTGGAAAAACAACTGACCTGGAAAATAGATCCAGGAGAGACAATTTAAAAATTATGGGACTCCCTGAAAGCCATGATCAAAAGAAGAGCCTAGACATCATCTTTCATGAAATTATCAAGGAAAACTGCCCTGAGATTCTAGAACCAGAGGGCAAAATAAATATTCAAGGAATCCACAGAACACCGCATGAAAGAGATCCAAAAAGAGAAACTCCTAGGAACATTGTGGCCAAATTCCAGAGTTCCAGGTCAAGGAGAAAATATTGCAAGTAGCTAGAAAGAAACAATTCAAGTATTGTGGAAATACAATCAGGATAACACAAGATCTAGCAGCCTCTACATTAAGGGATGGAAGGGCATGGAATAGGATATTCCAGAAGTCAAAGGAACTAGGACTAAAACCAAGAATCACCTACCCAGCAAAACTGAGTATAATATTTCAGGAGAAAAATTGGTCTTTCAATGAAATAGAGGATTTTCAAGCATTCTTGATGAAAAGACCAGAGCTGAAAAGAAAATTTGACTTTCAAACACAAGAATGAAGAGAACCATGAAAAGGTGAACAGCAAAGAGAAGTCATAAGGGACTTACTAAAGTTGAACTGTTTACATTCCTACATGGAAAGACAATATTTGTAACTCTTGAAACATTTCAGTATCTGGGTAGTTGGTGGGATTACACACACACACATGCACACACACACACATACATAGAGACAGAGTGCACAGAGTGAATTGAAGAGGATGGGATCATATCTTAAAAAAAAATGAAATCAAGCAGTGAGAGAGAAAGATATTGGGAGGAGAAAGGGAGAAATTGAATGGGGCAAATTATCTCTCATAAAAGAGGCAAGCAAAAGACTCATTAGTGGAGGGATAAAGAGGGGAGGTGAGAGAAAAACATGAAGTCTACTCTCATCACATTCCACTAAAGGAAAGAATAAAATGCACACTCATTTTGGTATGAAAACCTATCTCACAATACAGGAAAGTGGGGGATAAGGGGACAAGCAGGGTGGGGGGGATGATAGAAGGGAGGGCATGGGGAGGAGAGTGCAATTTGAGGTCAACACTCATGGGGAGGGATAGGATCAAAAGAGAACAGAAGTAATGGGGGACAGGATAGGATGGAGGGAGATATAGTTAGTCCTATACAACACAACTATTATGGAAGTCATTTGCAAAACTACACAGATTTGGCCTATATTGAATTGCTTGCCTTCCAAAGGGAAGGGGTGGAGAGGGAGGGAGGTAAAGAAGTTGGAACTCAAAGTGTTAGGATCAACTGTCGAGTAATGTTCTTGCCACTAGGAAATAAGAAATACAGGTAAGGGGTATAGAAAGCTATCTGGCCCTACAGGACAAAAGAGAAGACGGAGACAAGGGCAGAGAGGGATGATAGAAGAGAGAGCAGATTGGTCATAGGGGCAATTAGAATGCTTGGTGTTTGGGGGGGGAGGGGATAAAAGGGGAGAAAATTTGTAACCCAAAATTTTGTGAAAATGAATGTTAAAAGTTAAATAAATAAATTTAATTAAAAAAAATAAAAATAAAAAATATATATTTAAGATTTCAATTCAATTGTAATCAAAAGTCCAATAAATTGACAGATTCCAAAATTCTGATCAGAACTACCATTGATTTTTATTTTTGTTACTTTTATATCATTTGATCTACAAAAAGATAAATTCCCCTACAATTGTCTTACTTTCTAGATGTTTTGTAGTTTACCTTTTCCATTTAGTACTTAAATGTTATGCCCTCTGGGGTATTTTTACAGCATGATAAATTGTGATCTAGAAAGAATCACTAGACTACTAAAATCACAGAGACTCAGAGTATTTTTTTTTAACCATTTCTAGTGCTCTTTAAAAATAATGCCATTTCTCGGTTCTGTCTCCCTTGACAATTACGTACAATAAATAGTTTGACTATTAAATAAACAAAGAAAACAACAAAGAAACAAAAACTGCAACTCTTGCATTTTATTGGTGTTTTACCATTAATATTTAAGGTGATCATTTTTACCTTCTTTCAATCTTGTTATGTTGCTCATAAAAATCAACCCTACTGATTATGTTGTAGTCTGTATCCTTAAAGCAATCGTCATCCCATCTATATGCATGCATATATGCTTCCCACAACACACAGATCCCTCAATTCTACCTATACTTATATTTTTTACAGTGTGGTTCCAAGTGTCCTTTCTTCCAAATATCCCTCTACCATTTTTTTGAACGATTTTCAAATGTGATACCCTAGTTTCCAAAAGTATACATATATGTATATATATATACACATGTGAATATGTTTATGTGTGTATATGCCTATATATAATATACATACATATTATATATATATTATGTGTGTATATATATTTATATGTATATGTGTGTATACATATAATGTATACAATTTCCATGTAACAGTGTTTACTCTGCCCTTCCCAGTTTTCTGATGATCAGATGTATTACATTTCACCCCTCCCCCAGGATTCTCTGGTACATTTAAGGAAGGCTGGGAGTATATAGACTGCAGTTAGCTTCAACTTCCACTGACAGTATTCCCTCAATTGGAGAAGAGTACCCCTATACTCCAGTTTCACTTAACTACTAACAGACTAACTTTCACAAAGGAATATTTCCTTTGAACTTTTAATTAACACATATGCAAACATATTTCCCAACACATGGGGCATAATTCCCACCATGCACCATTTCAAACTCTGAGGAAGGGAAAGGAGAACCATGATCACAGGTTAGCTCAGCTCCTATATAGCACAGTTTCATGTTCCAAGTCCAAAGCTACCTTGGGCTTCTGCCTCAAGAACCTAGGTTTCTCAGACTTTCCAGCCAGATTGACTGACTAAAACATACAGACTATAATCCTGGCTCTAAGGTCACTATGTCTCAATGATTCCAGTTCCAATGAGGATTATACCTTCTGCAGATGAAACTGAAAAGGACAAATGAATCAGAAACCCTCAAGACAATTTCTCAAAGTCATAAGGTTTCAAAGAGGAGAAGGGGAGGATGGAGCCCTTCCTCCCTCTCTATCTCAATTAATGACATCCATACTGTGGTTGAGCCTCTGTACTGAGAATAGGAAAAAGGTACACAAGAAAATAAAAGTAAAACTATTCTAGCCTGGAGATTTTGAAGATGCAGGCTTTTCCAGCTATACAAGCATTCAAAGGAACCTATTCCTAGTCTTGTGGTAGAGAGAATACAGGATATCTTTTTCTAGTAGCAGGGTACCTCCATGTTAAGTGATCTGGGTGTGCTCCAAGTCCCAGTTATATACTTCTTTCCTTTCTCCTGTCCTTCCTTCTACTAAAATATTCTGCTTGACCACTCTTCAAGTGATTATTCTATACATGTTCTCTTTCTTCCCTCAGTGACCATCACACAGGTGGGACTTCTAATGACAATAGTAACATATAAATATTGAGTAATATAAATATTACTGAGCCTTTTTGAAGGAATAACAAAAAAAGGATGAACAAAAATATCAATAAATTTTTAGATTAAATTTATAGAGACAAAAAAGTCAATGATCCTGTTAATGATCCATCTTTTTTAATGCAAAAGTATGTTCAAATAACATTATGCATTGTTCTTGCATGAATTTCCTTTGATTTTCAGTATACCAAATTTCACAATTTTCTGTTATTCTTTTTTATCTACAAGTAGTCTATAAAATTCAAACTTAGGTTTCTTGTTAGGTGAACCATCTCCTCCCTAGAAAGTTATAAAAATCCTTCTTTAGTAGTTAAACTCTGGAACTTGGCCACTACTTTGCTGGGTGGGATAAGCTCAAGGATCCTCTCTGAAGTGATCAAGTAGATATGAACAATCAGTATTTTGATTGCAACTCCCAATACTTTCAGAAAACTTTTTTGTAATAGTTCCTAAGATACAACATTCAAGCTTTTTGTTTCATTAGGTTTTTTTGGATGTCATTGATTCTCATATTATCGTACCAAATTTTATATGCAAGGTCAGTTATTTCAGTTTTTGGAAACTTCATATTTTCTTCAAAGAATGCAGTCTTGATTTTTTTATGATACTTGTCATCCCTTCTCTTCATTTTGTTGTTTTCTGAATGTTATTGTGTTTTTCTGAGTGTTTTAAAATTTCCCACCATCTGTTCTACACCATTAATCCTCTCATTTGCAATCTAAAATTATTCTTTAAGACCACCAATTCCCCTTCTAACTTCTGTTCATTCTTGTAAGCTCCTCAAACACTCTGGTTGTTCCACACTTATTTCTTAGTCTCTAGCTACTGTCACTGCAGTATCATTCCTTTATTCTGGAGATGCCTCCTCACTTACTTTACTATGGAGTGTTTGTGTATTTTATTACTGTTTTTTGTTCATTCCATTTTTTCAGCCCCTCTACTAGGCTTTTCTACCTTGTGTAGTTTCCTTTTTTTCCTCTTTTTTCTTGGTGATGGGAAAGGGGATAGAAAAGTTCTATTTACTTGGACACATTTCTTGCTATTTTGAGTAGAGGAAGGAAAGAAAGTGAGGCATTGAACTCACCACTCACTCAGTAATATTGTTTTTTGAGGGACTTTTGCGAGGTGATGGTTGCCATACCTTACTGAGGTTACCATTTTCAATATGAAGAATATATGATAGGACAATCACACATTAAATGCTCTGTGTTACCAATAATTACAAAAATGCATATTCAAAGGATTCTGAGACTCTACTTTACACACATCACATTAGCAGAGATGACCAAAAAATGAAAATGAAAAATGTTGGAGGAAAAGCAGGAAGACAAGCTCTTTAGTGGGAGTAGAGCTGTGAATTGGTACCATTCTGGAAAGCAATTTTGGAACTATTCCCTAAGAGTTAATAAATTGCATGTACCCTTTGACCCTGAAACAACACTAATAAATCTATATCTCAAAGAGAAAGAAAAAAGGGACCCATATGCTCTAAAATAGCTAGAGAAAGTCTACTAGTAGTGAGCAAGAACTAGAAACTAAGATTGTGCCCACTATGGTTGAACAAATTATGATATATGAATGAAATGGCCTACACTGTAAGGAATGACAAAAGAGATGTTTGGGAGAAGCCTGAGAAGACTTGTATGAACTGATATAAAGTAAAGAGACCAGAACCAGAACAATTTATTCAGTACAATAATACCATAAAGAAAGACAACTTTGGGGGAATATAGCGTGCTGAGCAATAAACTAACCAGTTGTTGTTCATAATACTAAAGATGATTTATGCTACCCACCTCCTGACAGAGAAGAAATGGACCCAAGATGAAAATGAGACCTACGTTGTTAGACCTGGCCAATGTCAGACTTTTTTATACTTGGTAATACAAATTTGTATAAGGATTTTTTTTCTTTTTTCCCTCAAATTTGAGAGTGTTGGGGATAAAGGAGGAGTTAGGAATAGTGCTTCCCCCTAAAAAATGATACAAGAACAGAAAGGAGCCTAGAAGGAATCACAAACAAGACAATTTTGAAAATGACATTTTGAATTTATTATAAATTTAAAAGGAAAAGTAAACTCGACATAATGTAGATTCATGATTTCATGTACAATCTGTTCTACTGTATGTGTATATATATATTTATATATAATCCTTTATTTGGTATTTGTTAAGTTCAGAATAAAAAATAGATAAAATAAACATAAATAAGTTGAGGAAAATATTCATTAATGAGAAAGCTACCCTATTTTTATTTTCATAGCCATAAAAGAATGGTTCACACTTTTATTTAAGGATACAAAGCATTTTCCTCACAAACTCCCAGTGAGTTGGAGGAACAGCTATGATAGATCAGAGAATTTGGAATCAGAATTCCTCATGACCCTGGATAAAGCACTTAGCTTCTCTCTGTTTTCTCAGCTGGGAAGTGGGAGTAGTAATAGCACTCACCTTCCATGTTTGTTATGCAGATCAGATGTGCTAATCTTTGTAAAGCACTTAGCATAGTTCTTGGAACCTGGTAGGTGATTAATAAATGCTGATTTCATTCATCTTTCCATTGGGCATAGAGTACTTCATAAAAATTCAAGCATTATTTTATTCAAGAAATTGTTATTTTATCTGACTGAGCCTCAGAGGTTTGTTCATCTATAAAATAAGAGTATTAGAAGTCAAGGTGCCTTCAAGTTCTGACATTCCATGAGTCTGTCCTACCCATTCCCCTCCCCAAGCCTCCTTTTAAGCAACTAGTTCTTTCAACTCCCTTCTCCCCCATATATGAAAAGTCCTGCCACTAAAACTCTTTCACCTTCTTTGTTTCTAGACTTGTCTCTATGCTAGTTTCTTTTCCTTCTATCAGTCTCCTCTCTCTGTCCCATTCTTTTTCTTTCAACCAAAATTGTTCCCTAACCTTGAACTTTTCAGTTTTCTCAGCTAAATATACTCAGTTCTCTGGAATGACATCTTTCTCAAGTTTAATTAACAAGAATTTACTAAGTATTTACTATGTGCCAGGTACTTCACTAAGAGGTAGGGATATAAACGAGAGCAAAACAATGTCTACTTTCAAGGAGCTTACATATTAACAGAGGAAGACAACATGTAAAATGGAACTGAAAGGCTGGGGATGGGGGAGAGGGAGGAGGAGAAGAGGGGAAGATTCTATGTAGAGGCATAGGGATGAAGTCTAGAGAGTCAGAAGAAGATTCAGCAAAGGAGAGTGAAGTATTTCTGCACTAGATCCTCCCTGAAAATGAAGGTTCCAGGAGGAATTCACCAATGATAGAAGGGCTCCAAAGAGGCAGAGGGATTTGTTTGAGTATGAAGGCACTGAGAAAATTTCCAGAATCAGAAGGCAGCTAAGGCATGGTGGCAAAATCCAGGATTTTTTGTATGTATTTTTCAAAGGAATATTTGGACTCTCGTCCATTGTTCTCCCCCTGACGTGGAATTTATTAAAGCAATAGGAGAATGGGGAAATAAGTATTGGAGCTGGGATTTCACTGATGCAGAAAACTCTAAGACATGAAAACTCCCTTTTCAAAGCAATTTATAGTCACATACATATACATGTATGTGTATTTTTATAATATTATGTGTTGCATTTTTTTTTTATTTTAAGGTCAGAACACTTAAAACTAAAAACACATTTCCAAACTGTCAGCTGGAGCAGAAGGGAATGGGCATGAAAAGAGACAGCTTAGCTATTGGTTTTGAAGCTGTGACAGTTTTCTGCAAGTACACAGCCTACACCAGGTGACTAGATCACAAGTAATGGCTCCAGTGAGTGCCAAAATGTAAAACACATGTCAGATTTTTTCCTACATACAGGGAGACTTAAAATATGTATAATCCTACACCTTTCCCTGATGGCACTCCTCAACAATGCCAAGTTCACAAGCAGGCAAATCTGCTCTCTGCTACCAAATCCCCACCCACATGCTCTGTGGTTCATATTGGATACTAAAGTAGCCCCTGGTCACAGAAAGGGCATAGCATTCTCTCTCACAGTTCAACCTGGAGAATGAATGTATACTCTAAAGGAAAGATGATATTTCCCAAAATATGACAGTTTTCTCTAATGAACCATAGCCTATGGCTGTGAGAGGGAGCCATTTCATTTTCATCTTCTCTGCTATTTCTATTGCAAAGGGATTGGTTTGTGGGCTATTCCCTAATAAGGCCCTGAGGACAACAGGCAGCTTTTTTCCCCATCTTCTCTGAAGCCCCTCTATGACTCAGATGTACAAGTTAGGCTATTTAAGAGTCATGCTCACCTAGATGCCCCATCATCCCCTCAAACCTTTTACCATCCCATATCTCATTCATCATACTTTCCCTTAAACCAGCTCCTCACCTTAACTTCCCTGATTCTATTAAATATCCCAGCCTTCTCTCAGGTCTTGCATAGACAAATTTCCACTAATAAATAGAGTCTTATGCAAATGGGTTTGAGCCCTGGCTTATATAAATTTTAGGTACTGAGGTGGAGTCAAGATGGTAGAGTCATAGTTGTAAATGCATTGAGCCCCTTCCCACTCCCAGCTCCTCTAAACAGATCTAGAAAATGCACTAGACTGAGTCCTTATAGAGAAATCTAAGAAATAGTCACAGTGAGTCATTTTTTTCAACCTGAGTAGGCATACGGAGATAGATAGATCAATGGAAACTGGAGATGGGGTCTGGTTAGGAGCAACCATATGGAGAAGTCTAGTGCCAAGACAAAAGCAGTGCACTAGGGCAAGGGCATACCAGGGCACCACAATGGAAACAAGTACCAACTGACATCTTTGTCACTCACTAGACAATTCCAAGTCACACATGCAGGTTTCACTGAGGAAGGGTAAGGAATGATCACTGGCCCTAGGCAGGGTAGGGAGAGAAGAGGAAATTCAGACACAAGCAGCAAAGATGTATCTTCAATCCTAGGAGCAAACTAGGCAAGTTCTTCCAGATCAGTCTGAAGTCTGTAGCAGAATGATGAGGTCAGGAATCCCAGACCAAAGGGAAACCCATAGATCTGTCACTCAAAATCAATGAAGCTGCCTAGCTGACTGATAAGATCTGAGCTCAGCAACAATTTACTTTTTCTCAGACCCAAACCTTGTAAGGAATTTGCAGAGTTCAGGGTAGAGGGTGAGTGATCAGACTTTGTCCTGGATTAGACCATTTTGGGAACACTCAAAAAGGTCCTCAACCTGTTTTATTCCTGAGATTCAGGAAAAATACAACACTTAATATCTCCCCCCAAAAAACAAGACCTTCCATTCAGAAATACATAAAGCTGACATCAAGTGCAAAGGCAGCAAGCAGTCTGGAAGAATGAGCAAACAAAAAAGAACCCCAGTATTACAGTCTATTGTGGTAACGAGGATGCTCAAGACAAAATCAAGAAGAAAAGAATGACTTGAAAACATCTATAAAACTCAAAGAAAAACACAGTGTGGACACAAACTCAATTGGAATTCTTAGAAGATATGAAGCAAGAGTTTAAAAAAAAGAGTTAAGGATTACTTTTTTTTAAAATCAATGAAACAAAAGTGCAGAAGGAAAAAATTGGAAATGTGAGCAATGGAAGATATAATTGGAAAGGGAATTAATAGCTTACTTCAAGATGTATAAAACAATGGCCAAGTAACTTCCTGACAACTAGAATGGACCAAATAGAAGCCAACAACTCCATGAGACAATATGTGAAAAGAGAAAGGAAGGAAGGAAAGAAAGAAGGAAGGAAGGAAAGAAGGAAGGAAGGAAGGAAAGAAGGAAGGAAGGAAGGAAGGAAGGAAGGAAGGAAGGAAGGAAGGAAGGAAGGAAGGAAGGAAGGAAGGAAGGAAGGAAGAAAAATGTAAAGTATCTTATAGCAAAAAATACATCAAGGAAGAAAAGAAACATTTAGAATCATTTGACTACCTGAATTCCATGACTAAAAAATGAAGCTAGACATCATAGTTTAAGAAATCTTAAAAGAAAATGGCCTGCATCTTTACAGGTTACTTCCTGAAAAAAATATGCTAAAATAAAAATCCCCAAGAACATGATAGCCCAAATTTAGATTTTCTGGGTAAAAAAAAAATACTACAAGGAGCCAGGAAGAAAGAATTCAAATATCAAGAAGCAACAGTCAAGATCACACAAGATTTATCAGCCACCACTGTAAAGTAGCAGAGAAAATGGAATATTATATTCCAGAAGGCAAAGAATATAGACTTATAGACAGGAACAACTTAGTATGGTCCTGCAGGGAAAAATAGACCTTTAATGAAATAAAGAACTTTCAAGCATTCATGATGCAATGACTAGAGCTGTAGAGAAATTTTTCAGTTCAAATGCAAGATTTGAGAAATATAGAAAGGTAAACATGAATAAACAATGCTAAGGGATTAGATAAGGATAAACTGCTTACATTCAAATAGGAGGAGATGATGCATGCATGTCTCTGAACCCTATCTTCACCATCAGAGATCATGGTGGACTTCTAATTAGACAAGACTTGGAAGTGTTCCTTTATGCCTGTATGATCTTAAGAGAGGAATAGAAAGAGAAGGGGCAAAGAATAAACTGGAGTTGAGGGGAAAAAGAAAGATTAGGGAAAATAATCCCACATAAACAGACATCTGCACAAGCAGATATCTATACAAATGTGAAAGAGAAGGTAGAGGAATTGGATGGGAGGGGTGACCATTTAAAACTTACTCCTGTCTGAACTGGTCAAAAGAGGGAAGATTACACACACACACACACACACACACACACAATACAAGTATGCACATATGTGTACACACATACACACAGGTTGGGTACAGAAATACAAGTTTAAGGATCATAGAGGTGAAATGACTTCTCTAAGGTCACCAAACTGGTTAGTGGCAGAGTCAGGAGAACACTCTAGGTCTCTTTGTTTTCCCCTAATTTAAAAATAATGAAATTAGACTTACACAACTACTCTATGGTATTGTTGTGAAGTTAAATAAAATAGCAGTGGTAAAGTATTGTAATCACATGCTTCTACACAAAGATGAGTTATTGTTTTCCTCTTTTCAGTGGGCAAAGCAGCTAAGTGCCCCTCACACAGAGGAATATTGTCTTCCAGACTTTGCCTGCCTATAGACACCACCTTCAATCAGGAACCTTAGATGGCTTTAAAGGAAGAAAGGACCCCAAAGATCAGCAAGGCCAAAGCTCTCACTCTATAGATAAGGAAAGTAAACCCTGAGAGGAAAAGGACCATTGTCCTAATTACAAGATACTTTTTGGCAGATTCAAGACAAGAATCCAAGTCACTTGATTTTCCATTCCCAGCTCTCTGATTGGCTAGTAAGCACATGCCACCACCTGCAATGGCTTTTATCTGACTTGACACACTGGAGGTTCAAATCAAAAATAAGGTTCTACTGACACAAAGTTCTTGACTCCTGAACCAACACTCTAACCTCAAAGTATAAAGAAAGATGCAGCCTTTAAGGTCATTTAGTCCAATCCCTTCATTTTACAGCTGAGGAAAATTGAGACCCAGAGAGATTCAATGAAAGGTAGTCATCGCCAAAGCCAGGATTTAATAGAGGATTGTAAATTTAGAGCTCAATGGGGCTGAAGACACTACCTAATTCAACCCCCTCATTTTACAGCTGAGTAAACTGAGGCTCCAGGATATTAAGCTATTTGTGCAACATCACCAAAGTGTCAGAGTAAGGATTTGAACTGAACCCACATCTTCTGACTTCTGAGACAGTGTTATTTCTACTCATTTCACTTTACAGATGAAAAAAATGACACTCAGTGAAGTTAAGGAACTTGTTGGCTGCAGGTCACAGAGTTTGTAAACTCAAACCCCAGAGTTTATCATTTTTGTCTAGAACTTTTTTTCGTTCTCTTTTTCTAGGACAATGGAGAAATAGGGGAAAATAACAAAGGAAAAACTCCACAGCCATGAAAAGAGCACTCATCCGTAGTCAGATAACCCAGGACCAAATTCTAGCTCTGACACTTAATACCTGTGTGATCTTGAGTAAATCACTTCAGTCTCTGGGCCTTAGTTTCCTCAACTATGAAATAAGCAGCTTGAACTAGTTGATTTCTAAAAATGTCTTCTGGCTCTTAAGTCTATGAGCCTTATCATCTCCATATTTTTTCTTTAAGTAAGTCAAGGACAAGAGCCCTCATACAAGCTATAAAGCGCTCATAAAAAGGGAATGGAAAATTAACCTGAACTCTGCCTGAGGCCAAACTGACATAGGGTTAGACATATTTCTACCTTAACTGGCACTTAACTTCTCAGTTCACATTCTTTCTCCATGCTTCTTGGTGTACATATTATTATTTGGTTTTGTACCCCTTGCGTCTCATGCCATGAAGCTTCCGTGTTATGCTTTCAGGGATTTTCTCACTCTCTTGGCTTATCATAAAGCCCACCTGGGAGAATTGGGGAAATGTATGCCTGATACCTATTTATAAACATGCAGACCCTAGTGTTACAGAAGATAGTTTTACTAAAAGGGAAGAAAATATAAATCCTTGGCTAATCTCAAAAAAAAAAAAAAAACCAAAAACATGTAAAGTAAATCCCCTTATAGTCATGACTATGAGAACTCCTCTGGCGAGCCTCCCAGATGAATCAATAAAATTCTATTGAGTTTATAACCTGCTATGTGCCAGGCACTGTGCTAAATACTGGGGATACAAATGCAAAAAAAATAAAAGAGAGGGAGGAGGAACGTGGGGAAAGTACTGGTGGAGGGCATGGGAGAGATGGGAAAGAAGTTCAAATGAGTGCAGCAGGGTGGGAAGGAGAGATGAGCTCCTTCTCTCCCTGTCCTAGACTCCCTCCTCAAAAGGAAACTGAAGAGTTCATGCAGAGGGGCAAAAGGCACTGATGAATGAGGTGTGAGTACCAAGGCCAATTAAATCTTGTAGGATGATGAGATTCCTACGGATATGGTAGAAAAGTCAAAGTCCAAAATGAGCACAGCTGGGTGAAAAATGAAGGAGCCAATTTTGATCCACTGTCCCTTGCAAATTGAAGGGGGAGCAGAGAAGAGAAGGAGGGGACCATTCTTTAAGATATTCCCAGATCAACAATATTATCAGCTAGTCTACCTATTTCTCAGGGAAAGTAAGATTCAGTTTAATTTTTCTATGTTGTCAATCATTCCACAGCACTTATTAACTGCCTACTGTATGGTAAATGTAATACATGCTAGAGACACAAAGACAAAACTGTGCATGACCTCAAGGAACTTACATTCTATACAGGATGAAAGTAGCACCTTCTCTCCTCTCACCTTTCAACTCCTTCCTCTTTTCTCCTCCATCCTCTCTCACCATAAATATCTCAGGATAGTCATACTTGATTTTCCCCAGATGTTAAAATATGATAGGAAAAGAGAAAAGGAAAACATCCTAGCACTTATTTATAAATTTGCATGTATTTATTACCAGAGTGAAGATAAATCTATTCCTAATTCATTAGAATCCCATGGGTCACATTGTTAAGCCTAATCTTTAGTTGAGAATCAAAGGCTACGTACAGTAGCACATAAGAGAACCTTGTAGAGGTAAGCTTTTGGATACATCAGTGAAGGATATCCTGCCTACCTACTATATGTCCAGTTTGGCTATAGGCACTTTGAGGAACACAAAAAGAGATTATTTAGTCTTCTACCTTCATTTCCAAAAGAAGAAAGTAGGGGCAGCCCTGGAGTCAGGACAACCTGAGTTCAAATCCAGCTTCAGACACTTACTAGTGATGTGATCCTGGGCAAATCACTTAACCCCAATTGACTCCACCCCCTCAAGAGGAGAAAGGGAAGTACCAGAAGAGTCAGGGAACCTGAGCAAGATCATGCATCTAGACAAGAGAGTGCATCATAATTCAACAGAAAGAGCTCTGGACTGAGTCAAGACAGACCTGGGTCCAAATGCTGCCTCTGGCCTTGACTAGCCAAACAACCAAAGATGGCCATGAGATAAACTCAGGGATGAATCTCTCTAAGCTTTAGTTAACTTATCTGTACTCTGCTGTTGGGGAGTGGGGAGTCATTAAGAGTCATGAGAAAGGAACTCCATATGGGAGGGGAATACCAAAGGATCTTAATTTCCAAAAAAATACCAGCAACAGCACCAATGCTCCCCCAGGAAAGGAGAGCAACAGCTGCCCCACCTTCCTCTGCTGCACAGTCTCCTGGCTCGTTCCCTTCATCAGGCCTTCTTGCTGTTGAGATTGAAAAGAAAAAGTTCAGGGTATCAAGGTATGAGCTCAGCATACGTTTTTCTATCTTGTAAATTGTAGTTAATAGTAAATTGTTTCCCTCTCTCTCTCTCTCCCTTTCTCTCTCTCCCTCTCTCTCTCTCTCTCTCTCTCTCTCTCTCTCTCTCTCTCTCTCTCTCTCCCTTTCTCTCTCTCCTTCTCTCTCTCTCTCTCCCTCTCTCTCTCCTTCTCTCTCTCTCTCCCTCTCTCTCTCTCTCTCTCCCTCTCCCTCTCTCTCTCCCCCTCTCTCTGTCTCTCTCTCTCTGTCTCTCTCTCTCTCTGTCTCTCTCTCTCTCTCTCTCTCTCTCTCTCTCTCTCTCTCTCTCTCTCTCTCTCTCTCTCTCTCTCTCTCCTCCCCCACCCTTCTCAGCTTCTCCTCTCTCAGTGCTGTTCCATACTTTCATAGTCAGACAAATCCATACTAGCTGACTGTCTAGGTTTTAATAACAACTGCAAATAACATAGAAATGAGGGTAAGAAATTAAAGGAATAAAGCTTCCAAGTGCCTGCTTCTGTGGCTGCCACCAAGAAGAGACAAATTACTTTCTTACCACCACCCATCACACACACATACACACATATACATATGCATACATATGCATGCACACACATATACACATGCACACACATATTCCCATGGAGATGGAAGAGAAAGAGGAAATGAGTGAACAGAACAAGTTAATGGAAAGTAGCTTCCTCACTCGAGAAACAGACAAGGAAAGATCAAATTCTGATGCCTTGTCAGTCTGATAGTCTATTGGTTCCACCTACTTTCTCTCATGTTCAAAATTAATCACAGTCTTCCTGTTGCTGTTGTGGCTGAGTCATTTTTCAGTCATGTCTGACTCTGAGTGACCACATTAGGGCTTTTATTGGCAGAGACACTGCAGTGGTTTGCCATTTCCTTCTCCAGCTCATTTTACCCATGAGGAAACTGAGCAAATGGAGTTAAGTGACTTGCCCAAGGTCACACAGCTAGTAAGTTTCAAAGGCCAGATTTGAAGTTGAATCTTCCTAACTCCAGGCTCAGTGCTCTTTCTATGCGCCGGGGTGGGCGCATCTCGGGGCGCAGGGAGGGCAGAGCTTCGAGGACGGAAGACTCTCCCTCTGACCCTGACCTCTCCGTAGCTGCCGGTCCTCCGCTGGGGTCGTCCACCCCGACCATCTAGCTGCTCCAGTCATGGTCTTAGCCCCTTCCTTTTCTTAGGTATTCCTGTACTGTTCCTCATGTCTGTAGAGGCCTTTTGAATTCCTTCTTCTGCTCCTTTCCCACCCACCTAACCTAGCATGCAAGGAGGGCTTCTGGTCAATACAGAAACCAATGCTATAGACTCCCAGAACTCTTTGCCATATATCCACATAGCTACCTTCACTTCTCTGGGGAAGTTCCCTCAAGGTCAAAGGCCATGGGAAGTTGAGAAACTCTAGGTAAAATATTCCTCACACCAAGTTTCCATTGTAATGACTCTTAGGTAGGAGTGATCTGCACCGAGACCAGGGCTAGATATTAAATGGGAATAATTACCCCAGAAATCCCTACATCAGAAGGTTGTCATGAGACACAAGTGATTTAATGTATGTGAAGTGCTCTGTAAACCTGACAGCATGCTATAGATACCATCTATCATGACTATTGAGCAGAGGTAGACCCCATATCTCTGAATGCCAGTGTGGTGCTTCAAAAACTCAAGGCATTTGAGAGTTGGAAGAAGAATCAGTGGCCATATGGTCCAACTCATATCTGAAAAAGAAACTCCTCTACATGATCCCCAGTAAAGAGCCATTCAGTCTTTCCACTACCTCCTGAGGCAGCCTATCCTACTTTGCGGCAGCTCTCATAGTTCCAAAAAAAATTTTTCCTGATATTAAGTCTAAATTTGTTTCATGGTGACTTCTACCCTTTGCTCTCCCTTCTGCTAACTGGAGCCAGGCTAAACAAATCCATCTTCTACATGACAGCTCTTCAAGTACTTGAAGATAGCTATCATCCCCATAAATACCCACCCCCAAGTTTTTTAATCCCCAGGCTAATCAAACACAGGTCCTTCTACTGAGCATGATAGCAGGAGTTCAAGATGCCTTGTCACGCCTACAAATGCTCTCTAGCCTACCAATGTCTTTCCTAAAATATGGCACCCAGATAAGAATCCAGGACTCCACATATTTTTGGACAAGGCTAGTATTCGATAGGACTATCATCACATTATTCCTGGAAACTGTATCTTTCAATACAGCTTAGAAAGCACAGTAGCTTTTGGTTTTGTTTCAGGGTGTTGTCGCTGTTTGGTTAACATATCACACCCTCAACTCTTCAAATTTGAAGCCCTCTATAATTTCCAGAACTTTTTCAAACTGTTGTTTTCCTTCCCCAATCTGTGTTTGTGGAATCGATTTTTGGACTAAAGTGCAAGGCTTTATATTATTCTAAATTAAGTTTTATCTAATTAAAATTTGCCCAATTGTTAGCTGGTCATGATCTTTTGTGATCTATTTGTCTTCTAAACTATTATCTATCCTCCTTGTTTTATGTCATCTAAAAATCTATTAAATGTACTAGCAATGCATTTATCCTAGTCACTGATTAAAAATGTGGACAGCATAGATCCCCAGGTCATTCTACTGCAGAACTCTTCCCAAGTTCAAACCACTCTTTGGGTATGGCCATTCCACAGTTTGGAATCCATCTAATTGGAATAGCAAGTTGCCCATACATCCCCATCTTCTCCAGAAGAACAGCACAGGAGATATTTTCTCAAACTCCCCTCACTAGCTGTATATTCATCTTCCTGATCTCCCACTTGATTAAAAAGAAAAAGATCTGTTCATAATGAAACCTGATTGCTTTTCTATTTGGTGAGTGTGTGTGCATGTGTGTGTGTGTGTGTGTGTGTGTGTGTGTGTGTGTGTGTATGAGTGAGAGAGAGAGAGACAGAGAAAGAGACAGAGATAGAGAGATAAGAAGAGAGAGAGAGAGAGAGAGAGAGAGAGAGAGAAATCACTTGCTTTTCTAGAAGTTTACTAACCATCTTTGTAATAATTCATTATAGAATTTTGCCTGGAAGTTCAATCAAACCCAATTCTATTCTCTTCCTTATTTGGAAATTTAGTTCAGTATTTTTCTTTTTCAGATTCTGCAGTGCCTTTCTCATTTGTAACCATCTTCTAGGGATCACTGCCAATAACTCAGCAGTCATGCTTTCTGGGTTTTTATTTGTCTGTTAGTACTTGAAGATATAGTTCTTCTAGACGGTGAGCCAATCCCAGGCAGTGGGTGCTTTCACAGTCCCTACTTATCCTGGGCATCAGCTCCTTATTAGGGCTTGTGTTCTCACCTTCCCAGTCCAAAGATCCTTCTCCTGGGCAGGGAAAGCAAAAACAAATTAAAAATTGAGCACCTCTCCTTTCGTTCTCCCCAAGTATCCTGTCTCATCTACCATGAGCAGTGGGCCCAGCTCTTTGGTAATTTTCATCTTCTCCCCAACTCAACTCTGCAAAATAAACAACACAAAAGCTCTTGTGGTCCGCCACTCTCCAAGTTCATCACAAGCCTCAGCACCATTGATGCTATTGTTACAGGACTGGGTCAGCTTTTTGCACACTTCCTCTCTTCCCTACCCTTGCTGCCATTTTCTGCATGTGGCCTTTTCAAAGCGAAACTGGTTGGTGAGGACTTCTTGTCCACCTTGGTCTCTCCAGACAGCTCCTGCCTTTTTCCTCCTTATCAGAATGATGTCTCTTTCAGTCATTTCTATGCCACTGATAAATAAACCCAGTACTAAAAATTGCACTTTGATGTTCACTAGAGTTTCATGTGTGGTCCAACATCAAATTCGATTGGTATTCATTAAACATTTATTGGGTACAAAACACTATATTGGGTAGAGAAAAGGAAAGGGACCGTGACATGTCTCTTGTCCTCATAGAATTGATGTCTCATCACCGTTTTTAAAGCTAATACAAAACAGAGACCCAACAAAGCTCTAGGAGAGATAATAGGAACAAAGCTATTACTTTTAGTGCTTGGATCAAGTTTCAAGGCTGGAGCTTGAAGGCCTTGAAGGCCACATACTAATGGAACTCAGAAAAGAAGAAAAACCAATGTGACAGAATAGAATTCTGCTTCTCCTCTCTATGAGAGTTTTTTTCAAAACAAAACATATTTCTCCAAACACCTACTATGTGCAAGAATCTGTGAGGTGCCCAGAGTTACTGTACTACTATACATTTTGCATTTGCTTCTCTTGGCATTTGTTGAATACCTCCTTTCAGTCCCACCCTCAGCAAAACCAAAGATCATTGAGGGCAAGAATTGTTTCTTTTAATTGTCTTTGTATCTTAGCACAACATCTTGCACGTAGTAGGTGCTTAATAATTTTTTTTAATTTAATTAATGTGGCATCACCTATAGGTGCCAAAGAAATGAGGCAGGTTTCCTCCGTTTGTCAATCCAGACAAATGTCAAATGATGTGTGCATGAGTGATAATTTAAATGCTAATTCTATTTTGCATTTTCTAAAACCCTTCATAATTTTCAGTTATCCCTTCTATTATTTCCAGATTGTCCCAGAAACCCTGGGAAAGCATCTCTCCTACCATCATAAATTGGGCAAGTTGACTAAGGTCACCAAGCAAGTTAGAAATCAACTCAGGACTAAAACCCAGCTCTCCTAATTTCCATCTCATTCTACATTATTCTAACCACAATATTCCACATTATTCAACCAACCAATTTCACCTAAATTTGAAATTTAATACACTTTCATGTTCCTAGAGATATAACGATATTAATTAAAACTCTATCAACCATTTTAGAGGAACCTAGGTAGCAGGGTGGATAGAGTTCTGGACTTGGAGTCAGGAAGACCTGAATTCAGATCTTACTTCAAACCCATAGTAATTGTGTGACACTAGGCATATCTTTAAACCTCACTCACATTCAGTTTCCTCCCGTTTAAAATGGGGGTGATAATAATAGCACTCCCATCCCCGCATTGTGAGCACCAGAGGAGATAGTATATGTAAAATGCTATATAAATGCTAGCTATCACAATTGTAGCAACCACGTAAACTCTCTTTCAATGTATCATCATGGTACTGAGGTGACCCTGGATTGTCAAAGGCTGTGCCAGGAGAGAACTGCCTTCAGCAGCTCCTGCCAAGCCAGTAAAAGCTTTGAGTTAGGTCTGATTTGAAGAATTCTGTGTATTTCTTTAGAATATTACCTTAGCTATGGGCAAAGAATCTAATCACCAGAGAACTGGCTACCAGGTGATGGATTTTGTTGGCCAGAGCACCTCATGCAGACTGCCTACTAATGTACTGCAAACCAAAATACTTTAAAGCCTTCATTCTGGGTTGGTAGAGGGAGGACCCACGTTAACGAAATCACAGATCTTTTGAAGTATGGAAGCAGTCATAATCACATATTCATCAGGGCCCATTCAGGGCCATTTTCCTCAGCCATGTGAGATCACAGCAAACAAAGAAACTGGCACACTGGGGCACCCTGCAAGCAGAAACACGTGCTGGAGTCCAAATGAATCTGGCTACAGAAGGACTGTCTACAAAATACAGCTACAGGCTTCACACATGGAGCTAGGTGTAAATGAATCCATTAACAGAGAGCTTGAGAGTCAATGATTCCTCTTGTTAACCCAAGGGAACAAGAGCCCCTTTTCTGGAAGTCCCAGAGAGACATTGAATCTCAGGAGAACATGAGGGCCTTTTCTTTCTTCAAGACCTAGAAGGAAGGATGTGCTAAATAGCATTCTGAGGCAGGCAGGAAGAGAAGTATGGCTTGCTAGGGACCCGGACCAGGCTGAAGATTGGCCTTGGCTTCCTCCCTATGCTCTCTTTCCATGGGTAGGCTCCAACATTCCCACTCCCAGCCTGTAAGTTGGAAGAGGAGAAAGCAGGTGGTGAGGATCTCTGCCAAAATGGAACACTTGGTCCTGTGCCGCTTCTCTCTGCCCCTCAGGAGCCCTGCTGCTCTCTGGTTATTAATAGCAAGGCTGAGCATGGATGGGGGAACCTCCATCTGAGGCTCTCCAAGGATGGCCCACTCTATCCATGATAATAAAGGCAAGAAAAGATCCAGAAAAACCAAAAATCATTGATATTTGTCCTTAGATAGTGTGATCAATCAATAGGAAAAGCAATTTGTTGCGTAAAGACATATTTTCGTTTTGGCTTCTAAGATGCCATTAAAAGCAATCACACTGAGTCCAATCCTCTCCTTTTCACTTCTTGCTGCTGTTTTTGCTGCATTATTGCCTTTTGTTTCTGTTATTATCACCATTATTTTTTCTCCTTAATTCTCTCCATCCCACGTATGTTGCATCTTTTCCTTACAACCAAGGAAAATACTCAAGCAAGACTAACTGACACACAATAGTGTCTTAAGGGTGTGGACTGCGTTTCACTTGTAAAGTCCCTCATCTCCCTACGGAGAGGAAGGATATATTTCTTGATCAGTCCCCCAGGCCTGAAATAGTCCATTATAAATCTGAGTTAGACTGCCTTGCCATGCTAATATCATTGCCACTTTTGCACCCATGTATAGTTTTCTCTTGGTTTTTTCTTCCTTCTGAATAACTTCATACAAGTCTTTCTGTATTTCTCTAAATGGTGAAAAAATAATGATGTCAATGCTGGTGACAATGACAACTATAGTTAATATTAAAGTACATGTTACTTTATGTCCACATTCAATCCCACAACAGACTTGTGAAGTATTATTATTGTTCTCATCTTCCAGAGGAGAAAACTGAGACCAAGATATGTTAAGTGACTTGCTGGAAGTCACATAGCTAACAGGTGTCTGTGACAGTGTTGAACTAAGGTCTTCCAGACTCTGGGCCCATTACTAGCCTTCAATGACACTCCAACACTACAATTTATTCAGCTATCCTGAAATTGAAGGGCATACAAATATGAACAAAAACATAGTCCCTGCCCTCAAGGAGCTTATAATCTAATGAGGAAAACAACATGTAAAAGAAAGTTGAAAAGAGGGAAGAAGTGGGGACAGGGGAATTATGGGAGCCCTCCTTAAATGGAGGCTCTTGGAGAAGCCAATTAGTTAGAAAGACTCCACAGGCAGAGGGTACTTACATAGTGTGAATTCTAGGACTGAAATGATCTTCCAGGATAAAGAGGTTCCTGGTGCATGATGGAGAATTCCATAGGAGAATATCTAGGTGATAAAAATTTTCATCCTCACTCCACTAATTTTTACATGATATGACCTTTTATATCTAAGTCATATATTCATCCCACCATCATCACCACTTTATGGCTTCACTTTATATTTGTTTTCTCCCCTCAGAATATAAACTCCTTGACAGCAGGGGCAATGTTGTTTGCTTGTATTTGTATCTCCAATACTTAGCATAATACCTGGCACAAAGTAATAAATGTTCTACCTATGTGTGTGCATGTCTCTCTCTCTCTCTCTCTCTCTCTCTCTCTCTCTCTCTCTCTCTCTCTCTCTCTCTCTCTCTCTCTCTCTTCCTATGTGTGTGTTTTTGACTGTCTGTCTCTCTCTTTCTCTCTCTCCCTCCCTCCATCCATCCCTCTCTTCTTCCCTCTTTCCCCCTTTTCCTCTTTTATCCTTCTAATAGAGGGTGTTCCAAAATACTTGCAATTTTAAGCTGTTAGTTATTCTGGTACCTTTTTCTATAAGGATATATGTGTATCTTACATATCCCAATTCCTATAAGATATATACACAAAGATAATTTGGCAAGAAAGAGGCACTGCCCAGCAAGGAAGATCATGAATGCTTTCTTATATAATGTGATGCTTGAGCTGAGCTTTGTAGCAAACAGGGGATTCTACAAGATGGAGGTGAAGAGGGAGTATATTGCAGACATGGGGGAGATGGGAAATGAAATGTCAAGTGTGGAAAATAGCAAGAAGACCAGTTTCACTGGACTGTACACTGTAGCAAAGGGAATAATAAGGCTGGAAAGTCAGGTTAGAGTCACATTGTGAAGAGTCTTAAGTGCTAAATAGAAAACTTTGTCTTTGACCATGGAAGGAAAAGGCAACCACTGGAATTTACTGAATTGGACAATGACATGTTCAGACCAGTGCTTTAGGAATCACTTAGGTAAGTATGTAGTGGATGGATTGGGAAGAAGATGGGAGGAGTGGGATAAACTTGAGGCAGGCAATTAAACTGGAGGCTGAGACAAAAGTGCAGATAAAAGGTGATGAGGGCGTGATTGTGGGAGTAGAAAGGAAGGGGTGGATCAGACAGATATGGGAGAAGTAGCAGTAAGATTTGAGAGCTGATTGGCTATTTGGGCTGACGGGGGTGGGGGAACCTCCAGGACAATGCCAAGGCACACAGGACACAATTTGGCATGGTGGGAAGAGCGCTGAACTCAGAGCCCTAAACCCTGAGTTGGAATCCCAAATCTGCTGCTTCCCACCTGTGTGACCTTGGATGAGTCACAACCTCTCTGGACCTCAGTACCCTTATCTGATACTGAGGAGGTTGGGCTAGGATACCTTGAAAGTCTGTTCTAGCTGGAGATTTATGATCCTTTAGTTCAATCAAATGATAGTTCTTTGTTCTGTATCTTTTGGATGAGATTTCCTGCCTCAATGTATCTTCCCAGGAGTCCAGTTATTATGGTGGGATCTCATCTATTGGATAGTAAATTCTACAATCCCTAAGGAACTTTCATCTTCCTGAGTTCCACATTAACTTGCAAATGTCCCTAGGATGGGGATAAACTCTTAAGCATACACATTAACGGAGGCAGCATTCCAGGTCCAACGTTGATTGCTGCCATTTTTCTGATAAAGGTCCAATATCCAAACTGATTCAAATATGTTATATGAAGATGATAGCCATCACCTATAAATGGTCAAAGGATGTGAACAGGCTGTTCTCAGAAAAAGTAAGCCCAATGATCAAGAGTCATGTAAAAAAGAATGCTACAAATCAATATTAATTAAAGAAATTCATATCAAGACAAGTTGAAAGCTCAACCTTATACTTACCTGATTGGCAAAAATGAAAGAAAACAAAATGGCAGTTGTTGGCACTATAGAAAGTCAGGCACTCTGGTACGTTGTTAATGGAACTATGAATTCCAGCTAGTCTAGAAGACAATTTGGAAGTATAAACCAAGTCACCAAAATACGTATATCCTTTGAAACTGCTACTAAACATATACCCCAAAGAGATAAAAGAAAGAGGAAAATTTGTACATATTGCACAAAAATATTTATAGCAGCTCTTTCTGGTGTAGAAAAGAACTGGAAACAGGGGACTGTCTGAACAAATTATGGTAAATGAATGTAATGGAATATTATTGCATCATAAAAAATAGCAAAAGTGATGGTTTCAGACAAACCTGGAAAGTTTCACGTACACTGATGCACAGTGAAGTGAGCAGAATCAGAAAAACAGATTTATGTTCTTAGCAATAGCATAATAAAGACAATACAATTTGGGAAGACCTAAGAACTCGAATCAAAGCAATAGCCAATCCTGACTCCCTATGACCCATGCGAACCCACACTATCCACCTCCTGAAAGAGGAGGGGTGGACTTCAGGTACAAGATTTTTGGACAGGGCCTGTCTGTGGACTTGTTGCTCAACTACATTTATTTGCTATTTCCTTTTTCATTTAGGGAGAGGTCTTCAAAATCTTGGGGAAAGGGGGAAAGGCAAAGTTATTGATGATGTTGCCAAACAAAGAATACAAAAAAGATTTAAAAGAATAAAAAGGGCCACTGAAGAATCTTTTTAAATGTACAGAAGACAACAGAAGGAAATTCAGAAACACAGAAGACCAGAACAGCTTTGAAAGCAATATAATGAATTTATTTAATATATATTGCTTTTGTTCAGTCATTTCAGTCATGTCTGACTCTGCATGACCTCATTTAGGGTTTTCTTAGCTAAGATACTGGAAGAACTTGCCATTTTCTTCTCCAGCTCATTTTACAGATGAGGAAACGAGGCAAACAGGGTTAAGTGACTTGTCCAGGGTCACACAGCTAGGAAGTATCTGGGATCAGATTTGAACTGAAGAAGATGAATCTTCCTGTCAGGTCTGACACTATCCATTGTACCGCCTAGCCACTATGTTGGCTTATGTTATATACTTTTTAATATATTTATCGTTAATATGGAGTCAGGTAGGACCTTATTGTGGAATTGTAGACTTTTAGAGCTGAACGATATTTTGAAGTTCATCCACCCCAGGAGTTCTTAACCTTTTTTGTGTCATAGATGCCTTTAGAAGTCTACTGGAACCTATGTACCCATTCTCAGAATAATGACATTAAATGCATAAAATAAAATGCATAGGATTACAAAGGAAATTGATTGTATTGGAATACAATTATTAAAACACTTTTTAAGGACAAGTTCAGGATCCCCCCCACACTAAGAACTCCCAAATAACTCAATCCTGTCCTTCACCTCCCACTACAGATTGCAAAAAAAAAGTCCCATAGAGGTGAAGCAGCTTACCCAAAGTAATCCAACTGCTTGAGTCAGGGCACCTGAGTTCTCTCCCCACCACCGACCCTTGGTCCAATACTCTATACTCTCACCATAGTACCCTGCTTTTCTTAAATGTCCTAATTGTGGGAAATTTCAGAGGTGTTTTTTAATTGATGTTTTGATGACTGCAATAAACCAGCTATTTTAATTAATTTCCCCAAATTGCTAATTTCATTTGTCCAAAGTAACAAACATACTAACAGAAGAGCTGATTGAAATTTAAATGGTAGCCAAGATGCTCCAGGCTCTGCGCTGGGTGTCTTTTATATGCAAGTCAGTAACTGCGTCATAGCCTCACCACTGGGGAAGGCATCTCAGTAAGCAACTTGAAGGCATTAAGAATTCAGGCTGCTAGGATGAGTAACAACAACATGAAATGATAAAACAAAGACAGATTATTATTATACTCTACATAATGTGTTCTCATGTCCTCCCTATCTAATTTAGAGGGTTGTGTGTTGTATATTGAAACTGTAATTAGGCTGATAGGAACCAGAAGATTCAAGTAACTTTCTCTATGGATTGTGGGGTTTTGAAAGGAGACAGATAGGGAGGAGATAAAACCTGAAAAAAAAAAGATTTTAATATTCCATATTGCTATGCTGAAACCATTCACTGATAAATAACGTTCTGGCTCCCCAAGTGCTAGCAGGGAAAAGAGATGTTGATATGATGGTGTAAAAATGTTTTTCTGTTTGGAAAACTAGTGGGTGTTCAGGAACAAAGAACATGGGTCTGATAGGAAGGGTGAGAATAAGCTCAGAGTTCAAGTTGTGTCCCTGAACGTATGTCCAATGCATTTTTTGAGTGGGTACATGAGGGCTCTCCCAGAATGAGACCTCTAATGGGTAGGGATAATATGGTCTGGATGTGCCTGGGTGGGAGGGAAGGCAACTAATAGAAGATGTTATTCTGGTGGAAAGTAATTACTGTCCTGTTGAACTGGGGGAAAATGACTGAATTCTTTCTAAGTTATCAACAATATTTGGTTCTGTACCATCTAGTAAATCAGGCAGTTATGTGGTTATCTAGTCAGTGCAATTACTTGACTGGAATCATAAGATTTTTTTTGTCTCTCAGTAGCCAATATTTAAGCAAATTATGATATGAATTCTCCCTCGAACTCTCACCCACACCGTGAAGCTTCTAACGAGGTAAGTGGGGGAAATGGGAAGACAAAGAGGGAAGCAGTGTGCCAAAATGGAAAGAACATTGGCTGCGGAGTGAGGTTCTGCCTCTGATGATTATTTTCTGTGGGACTTTAGAAAAGTCACCTAACTTTGGTGAACCTAATTTTCCTAATTTTTAAAATGAAGGGTTTGAAGTACATGGTCTCTGTGATGCTTTCTAGCTCTTGATCTATGACCCAATGTGCTTGGAAGGAGAAATTTTCACTCATTCATGCTCCATATTTATATTACCCATTCAGCCCTATACTGGGCTTGTTAGTAGATGCAAAGAAAAATAAAACAGGGTCATAATATCTTTTTATTTATTTAACTTTTAACATTCATTTTTCACAAAATTTTGGGTTCCAAATTTTCTCCTCATTTCTCCCCTCCTCCCATCCCAAAACGCCAAGCATTCTAATTATCCATATCACCAATCTGCCGTCTCCTCTAACATCCCTCCCTTCCCTTGCCCCCATTTTCTCTTTTGTCCTGTAGGGCCAGATAACTTTCTATACCCCATTACCTGTATTTCTTATTGCCTAGTAGTAAGAACAATACTTGAAAGTTGTTCCTAAAACTTTGAGTTCCAACTTCTCTTCATTCCTCCCTCCCCACCCGTTCCCTTTGGGAAGCAGGCAATTCAATATAGGCCATATCTGTGTAGTTTTGCAAATGACTTCCATAATAGTCGTGTTGTGTAAGACTAACTATATTTCCCTCCATCCTATCCTGCTCCCCATTGCTTCTATTCTCTCTTTGGATCCTGTCCCTCCCCAAGAGTGTTGACTTCAAATTGTTCCCTCCTCCCTTTGCCCTCCCTTCCATCATCCCCCCCCCCTGCTTATCCCCTTCTCCCCCACTTTTCTGTATTGTAAGATAGGTTTTCATACCAAAATGAGTATGCATTTTATTCCTTTCTTTAGTCGAATGTAATGAGAGTAAGCTTCATGTTTTTCTCTCACCTCCTCTCTTTTTCCCTCCACTGAAGATTCTTTTGCTTGCCTCTTTTATGAAAGATAATTTGCCCCATTCCATTTCTCCCTTTCTCCTCCCAATATATTTCTCTCTCACCGCTTATTTTCATTTTTTTAAAGATATGGTCCCATCTTATTCAATTCACTCTGTGCTCTCTGTCTCTGTGTGTGTGCATGTGTGTGTGTGTAATCCCACCAACTACCCAGATACCGAAAAGTTTCAAGAGTTACAAATATTGTCTTTCCATGTGGGAATGTAAACAGTTCAACTTTAGTAAGTCCCTTATGACTTCTCTTTGCTGTTCACCTTTTCATGCTTCTCTTCATTCTTGTGTTTGAAGGTCAAATTTTCTTTTCAGCTCTGGTCTTTTCATCAAGAATGCTTGAAAGTCCTTGATTTCATTGAAAGACCAATTTTTCTCCTGAAGTATTATACTCAGTTTTGCTGGGTAGGTGATTCTTGGTTTTAGTCCTAGTTCCTTTGACTTCTGGAACATCCTATTCCACACCCTTCCATCCCTTAACGTACAAGCTGCTAGATCTTGTGTTATCCTGATTGTATTTCCACAATACTTGAATTGTTTCTTTCTAGCTATTTGCAATATTTTCTCCTTTACCTGAGAACTCTGGAATTTGGCCACAATGTTCCTAGGAGTTTCTCTTTTTGGATCTCTTTCAGGAGGGGATAGGTGGATTCTTTCAATATTTATTTTGCCCTCTGGCTCTAGAATATCAGGGCAGTTTTCCTTGATAATTTCATGAAAGATGATGTCTAAGATCTTTTTTTGATCCTTGCTTTCAGGTAGTCCCATAATTTTTAAATTGTCTCTCCTGGATCTATTTTCCAGGTCAGTTGTTTTTCCAATGAGATATTTCACATGATCTTATATTTTTTCATTCTTTTGGTTTTGTTTTGTGATTTCTTGATTTCTCATAAAGTCATTAGCCTCCATCTGTTCCATTCTAATTTTGAAAGAACTATTTTCTTCAGTGAGCTTTTGGACCTCTTTTTCCATTTGGCTAATTCTGCTTTTGAAAGCATTCTTCTCCTCATTGGCTTTTTGAACCTCTTTTGCCAATTGAGTTAGCCTATTTTTCAAGGTGTTATTTTCTTCAGCATTTTTTTGGGTCTGCTTTAGCAAGGTGTTAACCTGCTTTTCATGCTTTTCTTGCATCTCCCTCATTTCTCTTCCCAGTTTTTCCTCCACCTCTCTAACTTGATTTTCAAAATCCTTTTTAAGCTCTTCCATGGCCTGAGCCCACTGAATATTTATTTTGGATGTTTGGGATACAGAAGCCTTGACTTTTATGTCTTTCCTTGATGGTAAGCATTGTTCTTCCTCATCTGAAAGGATGGGAGGTGATATCTGTTCACCAAGAAAGTAACCTTCTATAGTTTTATTTTTTTCCCTTTTTTGGGCATTTTCCCAACCAGTTACTTAACTTTTGGGTCCTTTGTCAAGAGTAGAGTATACTCTGGGAATCTGTGAGATCTCAGTTCCTCCAACATGGCATAATCAAGCGTGTACTGGTCTGGATGCAGAGAGGGATTTTTGTGCCCAGAATCTTAGCAGATACCTCTCCACAGCCACCTGGCCTCCAGTTCCCAAGTCAGCACTGGGGGCTGATTTTCAGATAAGCTGGATGGGCAGGGTCACCTTTCAGTGTGAGACAAAGACCAGCTCTCCCAGGGCCTCCACCCAGGGCTGAGGTAAGACTCAGCTTTTCAATGCCCCCAGGGGTTTTTATGCTCCACCGAAGAGCGGTCTGTACAGGCTGCTGTGCACCCTCTGTGCCTGCTGCCTGCTGCCAGAGCTATGGGAAGGCCCTTCTCCATTCCTGGGCAGCTGATAAAACCCCATCACTGACCCTTGGCACCTGTGGGCCAAGGGATCTGAGGACCCACTACTGAGATTCTGCCCCCAAGGTGTCCTCCTCCCAGAGTCACACCACACGGCTTGGTCAAAGCTGGGCTGGGCTCCATGCTTGGCTCCACATCAGACGCAACCAAAATTTCCATGGGTCTTTGAGGTCACCGTGGGCTGGAAATCTCCTCCGCTCTGGTGTTCTCCACTTCTGCTGCTCCAAAGTTTGTTGAGAGTCCCTCTCTACAGGTATTTTATGGGCTGTGGGGAGGACCCTGTGTAAGTGTGTCTTTCTAGTCGGCCATGTTGGCTCTGCCCCAGGGTCATAATATCTTAAGCAGTTATGTGAGGGGTTACAAAAACCATATTTACTTTGGAGACCAAGATAGTCAACCCAAAGATGGCTATATATCTCTCTCTGTCTTCCCCTCTCTGTCTCTCTGTCTGTGTGTGTCTGTCTCTTTCTGTCTCTCTGCCTCTCTCTCTGTCTCTCTCTCTGTGTGTGTGTGTGTGTGTGTGTGTCTGTCTGTCTGTCTTTCTCCAGCCTAGTACTGCAACTTTGAGAATGGAAAAGAATGTTCAAGATCTGCCAAATGAGCAGAGACTGAAGCCTCGGTGACTGGAAGATGCTAAATCTCAAAACAAGAATGAGGAAACATTGTGGAGTCCTTACTTCCAGCCACCTGGAGTGGAAAACTTCTCGCTGCTGCTCCTACCATGGATTACTATCATTGGCATGGTCTGTATACAGATACTATTTTCTTTTCCTTCTTCTCTCCAAGTCTGTTGCTCCAGTCTCTAGCTATGTCCCATCTCTCAATAGATTTCCACTGCAGCTTTGAAACCAGACGCATTGAAAGCATACCTCTTGGAAGCTCAGTTTCCTTTTCTGTAAAATGGACAAAATAATACTTGTACCAACTACCTTGCTGAACAACTGTGAGGAAAGCACTTTCTAAACCAGCAAGTACTACACAAATATGAATAATTATCATCAATTCCTCCTCCTTTCCATCTTGTACAATGGCTCTGTTTCTATGCAGCACATTTTACCCAGCAAGGCAGGCTTCCCTGGCAGGGGACTGTGGAACCTTGCTGTAAACAGCTGCTGAGAATTAGTTTGCAAGGGCCCTTCTCTCCATTAAAGGATAGAATTTCTTAGCTTTAAAAGATGAGTTGGGTAGGGGGGAAGGGAGAAAGAAAAAGAAAAGAAAACTCCTTTTGTCATCTGCCAGAGAAGAACCAAAACAATACTCAGGCACCTTTTCTGGAACAATGGCAGTTTTCCCACAGAGTCCCCAGACAAGATGATCCCTTTTGGATCCTGACCATATTCCCCATTAGGAAGGCGCTCACTGTGTCCCTCTTCCGATTTCCCAAGAGGACCAGGAGCTGGGTCCTGTTCCCTTTATTTGTTTATTTTCTGATTGAATCATTTTGGAGATCAATTGTGCATTTGATTTGTGTCAGCAGCTGAGGGGATTAAGGTTTGGCCATAGGAAACACTGGGTGTTCTGCTGGACCAGTGTAGAATCTAGAATCTTGGTACCTTCATGGTTCTCTGCTTTCCTGACTTCAGTCCCTCAGGTACCAGTACCAACCCCAGCCCCCAGCACACACAGTGGTACATGCCCAATTAGCTGCACCATGCCCCAAAGTACAATGGGGACGTTTCCTCTGTGGTTTCCTCTGCTAAATACCTTTGTGACAGTTTCTTGGCAGGTTCTACTATGTAGAGGTTAACATATGTTAAGAATATGTACTGCAGGCGTTTTGCCTTTAAAGTGTAAGCAAATGGGAAACATCTCCTCAGTAGCATTTCCTCTGCCCACAGCCTGGACCACTTTGCATCTCCAGTGCCCAGCTCTGCCTCCAGGAAACTCATAGAAGTACAATCTTAGAACTTACAGGGACCTTCAAGGGCATCTAGTCTAATGTCTCACCCAATGCAGAAATCCATTCTGCTAAATGGAAGACAAATGGATCTGGCTTCTGCTTAAACACTTCCTATGATGGGGAACTTTATTCCTCTTTTGTATTCTCATAGTTGTTTGGGAATCTCTTACGTACTTATCCTGTTCAATTTAGTTCTATATTTATTTGTTTTCATATTAACTACTAAAACGTAAGATTTTCCTGGGAGAAATATATTCCTTATTCCTCTTTGGCTCTGCATTGATGCCTAGCACAGTCTTATGCACACATTAGATGCTCTGTGTATGTTGAAAAAAGGGAAAAGAGGTGGGCATCAATTTCATTGTTGCACAGTTCCAGTTGCTAGAATGTTTTTTCTTATACATATTGAGAGAAAATTTGCTTTCCTATTACTGAAAATCATGGAATCTTAGATTTGAAAAGGGCTTCACAATACATTTAGTCCAATTCTTATCTAAAATATTGACCTCCCCCTTCCCTAAAATGTCTCTAACCAGGAGTGTGGGTGTGCATTCACTTAAAGATGCCCTCCTATGGGTAACCCACCTACCTCCTAGATAGTCCATTCCGTTGTTGGACAGCTCTAATGATTAGAAAGTCCTTCGATGACTTTAGCTTCTAGCTCACGGTGTTAATTCCATTCTTATCCTTGGAGATTTCATGATTCATGTTAACATTCCCTCTAACAACCCGACTATACAATTCCTCAACCTTAACTCCAACAACCTTCTTCTTTATACTAAGTTATCCACACAATAGTATGTTCACAACTTTGTCTCAATGTGATGTAATATAAAAAGCAATTAATTAAGCATCTGAACGAATTTTTAAAAATACATAAAAGAGAACAGAAAGAAGGTCAGAAGGGAACACAAAACAGTAGACTAATTGGGTTACTATCATCTTATATTCAATTTATACTTCGAAAAACTATGTAACAGAAGTTCATAGGTTCATATGCAATCTTCTTGACATGCACATAAAATGTCTATATTTGTCTAAGTTCACAATTTAATAAAAGGAAAGTTTATTTTTAAAAAAAGCAGAAGCACTGTATTTGGCAGACATGAGTTCAAATCTCTGCTTCTCACTACTTGTGTGGTTTGGAGCAAGTCATTTCACCTCTCTGAGACTCAGCTTTCTCATCTGTAAAATAAGAATCTGGGACTAGCTGACCATAAAAGACCCTTCTGCCTCAAGTCCTATGATTCATTTTGTCATGGTGTTCTACCCTGTCCAAGATCTCAATTTTCAAAATTCAACTCTCCAAACACAGACCCCTGTCTTTCTATCTCACACTAAAGCTGTTCTCCCACATCATGACCTGCTCATCATGATTTCCCTATTATCCCAATATATTCTCCCCTCTCCTGTCTTCTTTTGCATTCTTGTCCTTACTTACCTATGTTCTCTGCTACCTTCAGAAGACATTAGAATCTTTCATCCTTAGAAATTCTCATCCTCATTCTCAGGTAATCCTCTGCTCTCCAAATCCTCTCTTTCTGGGCTGCTGAGTATTGATAACTTGCTCCAGAAAATTATGCTGATTTTACTATAGTAGATTTATAGTACATAACTTCAGCTGGACCCTCACTACTCCTGAATAATCCTTCTAAACTTAATAATTTTCCATTTCATTCCCCAAACCAAACCTTTCCTTCTCTTGCCAAATTCCCACTCAATTCCCCATATGCTTAGAAACAAAGGACCTAGACTTCTATTTCACTGGCAATGTTTAATAATTCAATCTAATGTTTATTAAGAGATTACCAGGCACACCTCAATCACATTGCTGAGCGTCAATCCAAGCAAAAACTGAACCATGGTAATGGTAGCTGGGAGGTGTTATTATTATGCCCATTTTATAAATGGGGAAACCAGGTAGACAACTATGCTGTAACTTGTCACATGATACTAATTATCCGAGGCCTGATTTGAGCTTGAGTCTTGTCTTCTTAATTGCAAGTCCAGCACAGTATCCACTATATCTCTTAGATGTCTCTTGAATAACTGATTGTGCTTTATATGGTAGCTACTTCTCAGTTATCTCCACACCATACTGCTTGCAGTCCTAGTTCCAACTCTTTGTGAAAGTGAAGAGGCTTCTCTCTCCCCCATCCCCCTATGACTCTGGGCTCTGATTAGAGAGGATGTCACCTTATCTTGCCTGGTCTCAGTCCAACTAAACTACTTCCCAACCATTCCCATGCCATGGAGTTAGATGGTTATTCTGACCCAACCCAGCTTTCCAACTTTAACTGTGGAATAGTGATCAAATCAACACTACCAATCCTTGTAAAGACATCTCAATCAATTGTCCTGTAATTCCCATGGCCATTCTCTTTCACATCTCTGGCCAAAACACACCTCCTTGACCACCACTCATCCCTACATGTTGTCTTCCTCCATTAGAATGTCAACACATTAAGGATAGAGGTCTTCTTTCGTGCTTAGATCTGTATTCCCCAGTGCTTGGCACAGTATCTGGCATGTAAGGAGCACTTGATAAATGCTCTTTCCTTTCATTTTCAACAAATGAATGAATAAAAACTATATTAAATGCTAAGCCTGGGAATTTAAATTTAAAGCATGAGATAGTCGTGCTTTCCAACAGCTCACGTTTTTACAGGGCAGACAAAACATGGCAGGATGAAGATGGCCAGAGAAAGGAATTTTTGTCTGGGGAGTCATAAGGATAGAAGGTTTATCCATAGAACAGTAAACTAACTATATTAGGTAAGAAACATATCACATTTGAGTATATGTCAAGTCCCTTGCTAGGTGAAAAGCAGTACATGGTCAAAGCAAGTTCATTGTTCCATTTTCCCCTCTGCTCCAACGAACAGCACAGTGTATCATCAGGGCTTAATAGAGGCTTGTTGAAGGGAATATATTAAGCTGCCTACCCATCACTTCTACCCATTTGTCTAGAGCTGTATCAAATTAATCCAACTTAGTATCACAGTAGTCAAAACTGGAAAGACTCATTTAGCCCACCACTCCTTATTTTTATAATGAGGAAACTGAGGCCCAGAGAGGCTAGGAAATTTCCCCAAGGTCATCTAGCTGTGTAGCAGAAGGAGCAGGGAAAGAGAATAAACCTGGGATCTCATTAGCATAGGAAACTCTCATATGTAGAAAGTCTTTCTACCAATGTAGACCAGCACTTACTTTTCAACTTGAGGTTAAGAGACTTGTCTGGGGTCACACAGCCAACATGTGTCCTTGGCTGGACTTGAACACACATCTTTCTGAGATCAAGGCTGGCTTTCTATTCACTACGCAAAGCTACCTGGTAGTGGCAAAAATAGGACTCATTAGGATCTTGTGTTTATTGACAACGTCCAGGTTAATCATTTGTTTAAATAAGATATACTCCCATGGGCATATGCTCAAGAGAAAATAAAAAGGGGTTAGGTTTTCTACGGTGCTGTATTTTTGAATTTCAAGTTATCCAATGCATAACAGAAATTCCAGGTCTATCAGCTCGCTTCTGCTCCACTATCTGCCTCTTTTCTTATGCTTAAGGAATTGGTTTGGGGCTAGAAATAAGGAGAAGGAGGAGGAGGAGGAGGAGGATGCTTGCCCTCAAGGAGTTTACCTTCTATAGTGGGTAGAGAGTACAATGTGTATCTAGAGACCTAAGTACAATATATTCAGAGCATTCGACTGTGCCTTCATTCTTCTTTCAACCACCCATGCTGAGTTTCTACTCATCCCTTTAAACTTAATTCAAACTGAGCCTTTATTAAGCCTTCCCTGATTCCTGTCCCCAGGGCAGTAATGACCATCTTCATCTACCTCTCACAGCATTTGATTTTGTGCCTCTTTAAAGCCCTTAGCATGCCATATTACATGTGGTTATTAGATATATTAAAGCAATTGCTGAATATTTATCAAGCACCTGTTAAATACCAGGCTCAGTTTTAGTGAAAAATGAAACCAGTCCTGCTGTCACATATTGGTGTCTTGTGCCACCCCCTCACACACACACATACACACACACACACACTCACACTGTCAACACCACAAATTCAATGACCAAGTCTTTTCTAAATTTTCTCTGTCTTGGCACTCAGGACTGTATTCTGAACACATAAGGTACATTGGACCCACAGGATAGAACTGAAAATTATGGGTAGAAGTTATAGAGAAATATTTGGATTTATTGGATGTTTTTTGAATGAATGGAATAAAGGTATTTAAATTATCATTCATTGCCAGCAATTTAAGACTGATGCCCAAATAAAAGGGTACAAATCTGATGAGACTAGAAGGGGGAGGAAAGGAGAGGTTAAAAGTCATGAATCCTCTGAATCAGAAGAAAACTGAGAAGCCAATTAGCCAAACCCTCACTTGAAAATTCTTTAAATAACCTCCTGTACCAATGGTCATCCAACTTTTGCTTGAAAACCTCTAGTGAGGAGAAATCACTACCTCTTCAGAACTTTTCCTATGAATTAGGACATAGCTTTTAGACAATTGCCTAAAGTAGGCTTTCTAACTCCAGATCCAACATTGTATGTCCCACCATACACCGCTTCCCTTCCTTCTGTCCCATTAGAATGTGAGTTTCTTGAGAGTAGGGATTACCTTAGTTTCCGATTTGTGTACCCAACACTTAGCACAGTCATTTTTATGTAGTCGGTGATTTATTCATTCTTCACCATTACAGTGAACCCAAATATTTCTCCATAACTTTTACCCATAATTCTCAGTTCTACCCTGTGGGGCCAAGCAAAGCACGGCTAACTTTGCTTCCCAATGACAGGCCACTGAATACTTGAACCCAACTATTATAAATGTCCTACTCCCACCTCCCAACACCATGGAGTCTTCTTTTGTCTAACCTGAATATCCCCAGGTCCCAACGCTGTTCAAGGAAGATGGCACTCTGATTTTAATAACTTGGGCTAGATATGTAATCATTCATTCATTCATTTTATTTCATTCATTCAATTACTGAGACAAATATCCCTTGAGTGGCATGGGACAATTCCCCTGGTTTCCAGATATTAATGGAAATATCCTTCCAAATCATCCAACTCCCATTTGCTCTTCTTCTCTGCTCACCCATCTTACACTACATTAGTCATTTTATTTTCCAAATAGGTTGTCCTGTTTAAAAGGGAACATGCTGGCCAGCCCACATGGGTATTCTGGTCACTTTGGATGTTTGTTCTCATCCTAGATAAATTCTGGTTTATCAATTGAGCCTCTCATGAGTACAGTTAGTGGGAATCATTGCCCCAGAGTTTGATCACCTTGTGGGCTCATGAAATCAAGTTCTTGACCCTGTACTGATAAGGAGCAGGTCCTGGGTCCCAAAGTGACCATCGCTTTCTACACTTCTACTGTGAAGTGAGACAGAGTCCTGATGGATGAATTTGCTAAGCGTTCTTCACTCGTTTTCATTAGCTGCTCTTGAGCCATTTGCCATGATATGGAGATTTACTATGCCATTGTGCTCAGAGAGAAGGGTTGGGCAGAAAAGCACAATGCTTGACCAGCTTGTTTGTCCACATCAAGTATAGACAAAAACCATCCTTTGGCCTGAAACTATAATACAGCCTCAGAAGTACTTCAAAGCTGCAACTTGGTACAGTGGAAAGACCCCTTAATTTCTAGCCTGAGGACCTGGATTATATCTGAGCCCTACAACTTTGTAACCCTAAGTAAGTCACTTTTACTTCTCTGAACTTCATTTAGTTCCCTCACCAATAAAATGAGGGAGCTTGACCACAAATATACTATCTAGCTTTAAATTTATGATCTATGATCTGATGATCATAGCTAAGAGTATCAAGTAAATAAGCATTTGTTACAGTCAGGCACAGTGCTAAACATTGTACAATGATTACTTCATTTCATCCTCCAAACAACCTTGCAAGGTAGTTGCTATTATTATCCTCATTTTCAGGTGAGGAAACTAAGGCAAACAAGTGATTCAGTGACTTGTCCAGGGTCACACAACTATGAAGTGTCTGAGGCCAAATTTGAATTCATCTCTTCTCTAATTCTTCTATCCACTTAAAAGGTCTTTGTTGAAACACAAAGCTTTGGTTGCAATTGATAGCATTTTTTTGACTCTACCTTATTTTCTAGATTTGAGCAAGAGGTTTCTGCTCAATGAGTCTGGTATCATGTCTTTGAAGGGGCTGTGACCCACAGCTAAAAAGGAATGCAGAAAAAGCCAGAAACTATGTGTCAGGGTGATCAAATGGGACCATTTGGCCAATCAACAGGATCTTTTAGTTTACCTGATACCAGACATCTGGATGCTGACAAACATTGTGGCAGACTTCAACCTGTCACACTCTCACCAGATGCTGGACTTCACTCCAACCAAAGCTGTGCCTAGAATTACAAATGGTGTTGACAGGAGGAGTCTTTGGCCAGTTCACTGCTTGGCTGTCCCATTGCTTTTTCCACTTCTTGGTCCCCAAGAGTCTCACCAAACAGTGAACCAGTTTAGCCAAATTCAGGCAAAATTCTGCCATGAAAACCATCAGTATGACAGCTCTGAAACCCAACCTTAGTGTAAAAGGAAACTGTGCTTGAATTCATTCTATTGGTCAATCAAAAAGTCTCTTTTGAGCTTCAACTGTGTTTCCAGAAGAGTATTAGGCTATTTGTAGGATACGAAAGGATAAGGTGATTTTTCTAAAGCCCAGATGTAACTCTGCCCTCCTGCTCAGTGAGCTCCAGTGATGCCTTATTACCTCCAAGTCAAATAAAAAAACCCTTCTTGGAATTTAAAGCTCTCCACAATCTAGACCCTTCCCAACTTTCTAATTTTCTTACAAACTTCTCCTCTCCAAGTATTCTACAAACCAGCCACATTGGTCAATTTGTGGTTCCTTAAATATGACACTAGCTGTCTCACACTTTAAACATTCATCTTCTTTACTTCCCCTCTTAGCTTTTTTCAAGATGCACTCAACTCTCACCTTTTGCAGATCTTTGCTGGCCTCCCCCCACTTTCTCTCTTCCCTCTGAAATTACCTTACATCTATTCTGTGTATGTCTTGTCTGAACCTGATTATTTATGTTATCTCCTTCTTCTCCTCCTCCTTTTTCTTCTCCTCCTTCTTCTTCTCCTTTTTCTTTTTTCTTTTCTTTTTTTTGTTTTTTTGTATCCTTGGCACTTAGAACAGTATCTGGTTACACAGTAGGTGCTTAATAAAGGTGTGTTGACTGATTAATTGGTTGCTGGGGGAAGACAAAAGAAACATTTTCAAAGAGAAATCACTGGATTTAGTGGTTGACAATATGAGAGACCGAATATAGGAGACTAAACATAGTGTTAGAAAATGATTTTGAGCATATAAAATCTGACCTTGCCTCTTCTTGAGGGTTTATGGTAAAGCTACAGCTCTGAGATCCCCAAGAATATCTACTCAACACCTCCATTGAGAGATGGATTTGATTTCTGGCAGTAAAGTACATCTTTAAGCTAAGTTCTTGGCCCTGTTCACAGAATATACTCAAGTGGGTTAGCAAAAGCAACAAGTTCTCATGGATTCAGTCAGGCATCTCTTTCCCCTCCCCAACACTTTAGAGCACATTAGGACCCTGAGAAAATCCCTTTGTTACTGCTGACTTCTCCTAAACACAGAGGAATAGCTAACCCTATTGGTGGCAGTTTTAGCACAAGAGAGAAAGAACTTTATGGTTCCACGGAAAAAGAATATCCTTTGTCTGCCCAGTGGGTACCTCAGCAAGGACAGTATTGATTTGGAACAGTAGGGGAGTTATTTCCCTGAAGAGCACCTCCAATCTGCCCTGCCCCCATGGTCCTTCAAACTCTTAATCTCTTTTCCCAGAATCCTTCATGCTCCTCTTAATTCTCCGCCAACTAGCAATGGGTGGCATTGCTAATGTGAAAGGCTATCTTCCCCATTTGAGACAGTAAACAGAACGCCATCCTTTAACCAACTCTACTCAAATGGATGAGGAAGGAAAGGCTCTCAGCTTTTTGTTTCTTGCTTATAATATTGCAAGAGTTTAAGAGAGAGAGAGAGAGAATACTTTAATATTATAGGATTTGGAAAGAGTGCCCCAGGTCATTCTCAAGAGATGAAAGGCATTCTTCAGATATCAGATTATAAAAGAAATTGTCCCTGAGCAAACAAATTCTCAAGTAAAACAAGCAGTATTAGGGAATGGAGAAAACGCTAGACTAAAATCAGACAGCCTCGCTGCCAGGTCCAGCCCTGCTGTTAACTAGCTACAGAACTCTGATCAAGCCCTTTCTCTTTTCTGGGTCTCAATTTCTTCATCTGCAAATTGAGAGAGTTGAACTAGATGATCGCTAAGGTCTCTTCCAGATCTAAGAAGATTCCAAGTTTTTTGTTTAGTTTGCCCACTATTAGATAAAATCCTCTGTGCATGCGCACATGTGTGTGTGTGTGTGTGTGTGTGTGTGTCCACAATTACCATTTTCCATCACTACCATGCTCTTTACAACAATCATCTTATTTGATCTTCAACCGCAACCTGGGAGGTAGGTGCTATTATTATCCCCATGTTACAGATGAGGAAACTGAGGCAAATGGAGGTTGAAGGACTTGCCAAATCTGAGGTCACATTTGAATTCAGGTCTTCCTGACTTCAGAAAGTGTTATAACCAGTCTCTACAGCCCAGAAATGTGGCAAAACCAGTATAGGGAGTTTCCAGGACAATCTGGAAAAATGGGTCTCTTTTCTGACATTGGTCAGCATGGTTAATAAATAGGTCCAGATATCACACTGCACACCCAAAAGTGAATGGCCACCGAAATACTGGCACAGGCTAAGGATATTTGCTAGTTTCCATAGGCATTTTCCCCCTGTTATCAACTCTAAATAAAATAAACATTTGTCCAACTTGAGGTTTTTGGCTTTCATTGACTCTTCACCATCTGCCTTTCCCTTCTCTCCCTCTGTTGTCTATCACTCTCCACTTGCCACCCCCTTCCCTATCATTCCCACCCCCCTTTTCCTTTTTTCTAAACTCAACTTCCTCTTTATTCTGCCCACATTGTATCGCCTCTCAAATTTGTTTTCCATCCTTCCACTCTCCCTGTGTCATGCCTTTGATTTTCTCCATGGGGCGATGGAATATTGAAACTGGATAGAACCTTGGAGATCATTTAATCCAACAGTTTATTGAGACTCAGAAAGGTGATGGGATATTGCCACTGTAAGTGAGTGATCTCTGTCCCTACTCCCTCCTCCCAAAGTTTGTCTCCATGCCTGAAATTCTCGTCTTTAGACACCAAAATCCCTTGGTTAGTCATACAACTGGGTTCAAATAATCAGGTATAAGATAAGAGAGGTGGATCTAGATTGTAATTCATCTAAAAAAAAGATCTGAGGGTTTTAGTGGACTACAAGCTACAGTATAATTCAGTAGCTTAAAAAGTTGATGTGATCATAGGTTCCAGGAAAGGAAGTATAGTGTCTAGAACAAGGGAATGGGGAAAGGAGACAGAGGGAAGAAGGCTTTCAGGTCAGAAGCTGCTGGCTCTCTTCCCACCTGATGAGTCAAACCCCATCTTGTACTCATGGGTAGCTGAAGGAAGGGAACATACAAAAGGGATGGGGAAAAAGTATTGGACCTTATTAGGTAGCTAGGTGGTATGGTGGTTAGAAGACTGGACTGAGAGTCAAGAACACTGGAGTTCAAATCCTGATTCAGTCACTTACTAATTCTGTGATGTGGTCTCTCTTTTAATTTTCTCATCTATAAAATGAGGATAATATTAACACCTCACAGTGCTGTTGTGAGGATCAAATGAGATAATATATACAAAGCCTTGGAAAGCTTGAAAGTCTTTCATAAAGGGTGGCCATTAGTAGAGGTACTATTGGTGCTATACTTGGCCCTACCAAGACCCTACCTAGAGAATGTAACCCAATTCTGGGTACCATGTCCTAGGAAGAAAATTAATAAACTGGAGGACATCTGGAGGAAGGTGACCATGGAGGGCAGGAAGGGAATTCTAACTTTTGTGTATATATTTGTAAGACTATCATGGATGATGATTAGTTCAGCCCCAAAGCTAGAACTAGCAGAAATGGGTAAAAATGGCAATGGCAGATTCAGGCCTGAGATCAGAGAAAACTTCCTAACAATAGTAGTCAAGCAACCATCTAACAGACCACCTTGGAAAGTAATGAGATTGCTTGAGATTTTCAAGACAACCACAGGATGACTACTTGACAGGGATATTGTAAAGGAGATTCCCTGTTGGGTTGGACCAGGCCCTCCCAACTCAGAGTCTACGACTGAATAAATTTTCATTCTCAGTCCATAAAAAAATTTTCCCCTCTCACCACCTCAAATTGAGGGTCAACCTCTGTGATTTTTCATATCGATTTTTAAGCACTACAAACCTGTGGGGCAATAGAATGTGCTTCTAGTGCTAGCTAGCCTTTGGCTATGGGATAGACAATCTTAATAACATGAGCATTAAATACAACAGCTGTCTGACAAACTGAGCTTAGAATGTAGTCAGAATCATAGAGTCGAAAGGGGACTCAGCAGCCAAGGTCACACAGCTAGTGAGGGATGGGACCTAGACTTGAAACTAGTTAATTCCCATTTGGGGGATTGAGATTTAGAGCTCCAGGGCATTCAGTCCAACCCTTGTCATTTTACAGATGAAGAAACTGAGGCCCCGAGATGTTAGTTGACTTACTTAAAGTAGCTCAGGTCATGAATAACAGAGTTGAGATTTGAGCCCAGGTCCAAATGCAACAACACTGCTGCCCCATGCTACCTCTTTTTACTGTACCACATTGCTTTCCCAAGTATTTAGGCTACAAAGGGAAATAGAAATCTAGATAACACAAAATAAGAGATCTCCTAGGGCCAGGGGTGGGGAACCTGTGGCCTTGAGGCCACATGTGGCCCTCCAGGTCCTCAATTGCGCCTTTTTGACTGAGTCCACGTTTTACAAAACAAATCCTTTTATTAAGGGAATGTGTTCTGTGAAGTCTGAATTGAGTCAAAGGACCCCACCCAAGGACCTAGAGGGCCACATGTGAAACTCGAGGCTGCAGGTTCCCTACTCCTAACCAGGCTTAAAACTCTGCAATTTATATTTAGCTTTGGAATAAGCAAATGCACATGTGCACGCACACACACACACACACACACACACACACACACACACACACACACACACACACACACACCCCTACCCTTTTTGTTGCTTGTCCCCATCCTTACCTCTAAAAGATTGATGGGAAAGAGGGAACGGTGAAAAGACACAAGGCTACCTACCACAGACAATTCTCCCAATAAATAATTGATTCACTGATAGATTTAGGGTCATTCATATACCCGTTTAGCAGATGGGGCAAAGCAAGGTAGGGAACCAGAAAAATAACTGGGTTTCTTCTGGTCCCGCTGATAGTCTAAATTCCTGCTGGTCCTACACATTCCAAACAGAATGCCTGGATGGCAGCCAAGCATTCAGGCTGAGCTTCACTTTGCAGCTTTCTTTAGCAGGAGCCAATGCCAAGGACAGATGATTCCCAGAAACCGGAGAGTGAGGATCTCCCGATAACGTCGGGCTTTGATTTAGACCCAGCCTGTTGGTCAGTTGGATTACTTGGGGAAGGGGGAGGAAAGGATGGAGGAAATGAGTTCAAATACCCTACTTCCCTGCCTCAGGACCTGACCCACACACAGAATTTGAAAAATAAGAAATATAGACATTCAATGAGGGGAGCTGGTGAAGAGAAGGCTGGGGGAAGGGGGAAGAGAGAAGAAAGACTGGCTCCTCTCTAAACATACTGAAGAGTTCTGGAGATGGCCAGGGATGCTCCTTTCATTTGGGGCCCGATTGAGGTTTGAAATAACAATCATACTTTTCATTTTCCATATCACTTCTGACCTTTTAAAGTGCTTTCATGCTCATTTTCCTCATTTTGTTCTTAGAGTAGCACTGTAAGGTATTACTTTTATTATTTAAATTTGGAAGGAGAAAAAAAAGTGAAGCCACAGAAGCATGTAGTGTGATGTGGTAGGAAAATACAGAATTTAAAAACTCGCACCGCTGCTTGCAGCCCCGTGATCTTAGACAGATTCATTTGACCTCTCTTAACTGGAATTTCCTCCTTTGGAAAAAGAAAGGGCTGGAGCAGACAGATGATCTCTAACACCCTTTGCAGCCCTAAATTCTAAAGACCAATGCATCTCAAAGACTGTGACTTGTCCAAGGTCATATGGTTACTTAGTAGGAGGGTTAGGATCAGAAGGGTTCTGCTATCAAGAGCACAGGACAGAGCAGCTAGGTGGCACAGGAAGATAGAGCACTGGCCCTGGAATCAGGAAAACCTGAGTTCAAATGTAACCTCAGACATGTACTAGCTGTGTGACTCTGGGCAAGTCACTTAAGCCTGATTGCCTCAAATATGAATAAACAAAAAAAAGCACGGGACCTGTGTTTCAATATCAGATCAATAACACCCCCCTCCCTTAAAAGGGAAAGGAAGATTTCTCTAGAAGACTCAGACTGCTAGTAGACAAAAGAATGCTTCAAGGACAGTGAAAGGAATGGCCATTTGATAAATGACTTATGGCCTCAGTTTCTCCATCTGGAAAGAAGCATTCATTCCAGCTCAAAAACTATATTTTCTTCAGCTGATGTTTAATTGCTGTGTGACAATAAATCCCTCCTACCTATGTCCCTTACTACCTGAATGACCTTAGGCAAGTAATTTAACCTCCATGACCCTCAACTTTTTCTCTATAAAATCTACTAGAGGAGATGTGTCATATACATAAATAAGTAATAATAAGCTAATACTGACATAGCATTTACTATGCGCCTAGCAGGCCCTTTATAATTATCATCTCATCTGCTCCTCACAACAACCCTGGGAGGTAGGTACTACCATTATCCCCATTTGACAGATGAGGAAACTGAGGCAAACAGAAGTTAAGTGACTTGCTCAAGTGGCACAGCTAGTAAGTCTCTAAAGCTGGATTTGAACTCAATTCTATCCCAACTTGAGTCCTGGTAATGTATCCACAGCTCCATCCAGCAGCTCCTCTACAAGGTCAGTATGAAAAGAATAAAGTCAGTAGATCTGAGTTCTTGGTAGTCACTTCACCTGTTTCCTCATCTGTCAAATGAGTAGGCTGGACTGGATGGTCCCTAAGATTCTGTGATCACAGGAGGGGTTCTAGACAAAGTATGTTAAGCTGTGGGACTGAGAGATCACTTTAACTTGGAGAAGCTGTGAAGCTTTATGGCCAGGGTAAAGTCAGAGTACAGCCAGGCTACTTGGATTGATTCCTGGTCGTAGAATTTTAGAGTTGGGTTAGCTGCTGTTTCGTTACAACCCACACTCATGTAGCTTTTTAAGATTTATAGGTGCACCAAATCTCAAAAGTTGGAAGGGACCTAGGACCCCCTGAAGTCCAACTGGACTAAATATCTGTTCTGCAGCCTTGACAAAGAATCATCATGCAGTTTATACCCAGAGTCCCCAGGACTTTACTTCCTGAGGCAGCCTAGTCCCTCTATGGATGAACAGATAGATTTCCTCACTGCTGATCAGAGAGGTAAGGGGTACAAGTATTATCCTCCTCATCGTTCAGTTGAGAAAGCAGACTCCAAGTGACTGTGATTCTCCCAAGTTCACACAACTTGTCAGTGTGTAATCAGGAGACATGAAATTAGGTTTCCTGATTTCCAAGTTCAGGGTTGTATCCATTAGGCAACACAGCCTTTGAAAGGAAGTGTTACACCATAGATAATTGGGAAGGCAATGATATAAAAAGCACAGCTGGGGTTTCAGATGCCTGTGTTCAGGTCCAAGCTTTTTCACTAATTAGCTGTGTGACTTTGATCTCTAGGCCTCTCTCTATACATAGTTAGAAGTAGCAGACATTGTTTTACAGTATGGCCCTTATGCAGTGCCTCTCTCCTCTCCCAAGTAACTTCTGGTCTTCTAATAGCATGTTTAACTATCATACAGTAGCCCTTTATTTCTTTGTGCAAAGAGCCATAATGGTTTTGCAGAAAAAGAGAGGTGAGAGTCAGTACTACACCATGTAGTCAAATGAATTTGTAGACAAATAAACACTGAAGATAAGAGGTCTCCTGAGTGGCAGAGCTGGGGCTGCTTTGCAGAGTCAGGCAGAAACCGAGAAAGAAGCAAATGTTTACAAGGTCAGAGTAGGCAAAGTCAAGAGAAACGAGGGTAAAGGATCTTTATATGAGCACATACATAGACAAACACACACACACACACACACACACACACACACACACACACACATGCCTGCACCATCTTGGGAGAGCCTGACTATGCACTTTAGAGTTTCAGATGAGGTACCTAAATTGTTTATTGCATTTGTCTTTAGCTCACTCTGGGGTCAAAACTGAGGTAGCGAGTAGAGACATGTGCTAAGAAAGACAGCTACACACCCCTGGAGGTCAGATCTCCTCCAATTCAGCCTCCCTTCATCCTAGGGGAGGGAGGGCTCAGGTTCATGTAACTAGGGAGGGGAAGTTTGTAGACCTCCAATGTAGATACTCAAACTTTGACCTATGACTATGTGACCAAGTGGGATACACATGGAATGATGCATATTTGCATGATAGGAGTAGCAGTGGGTTGGTGGCCCTATGGATACTGTGTGTGTCTGAAGTCTCGGGGTCAGGCAGCCTGCCTGGATCACCTGGCCTCTCAGTTCCCCAGACATCTCTCTGAGAATAAATTTCTGGGGAATTGTCCATCTGCATTGATAGAGGAATTCCCTATGCTAATGAAATCACCCAGTCTACTACTAATACCTGGCATTTGTAGGACCCTTTTCACATTTACAAAACACTTTCTATAGATTATCTTCCGTGATCCTCACAAACAACCCTGTGAGATGGTGACTCTAGGCACGGTTCAGTGAGACAAGGACTGGATTTGGAGTCAGGGAATGTGGACCATAACCTTTTTGTGTCCAGACTGGCAATTCTTTACCTTGTTCTCCTCAATGAAGCATGACACTTTACCCTCTTGAGGCCCTTAAAATATGCATTGAATTGGACTCCCATCATATTACATTTTATTTCAAGCTACTCTTCCCAAAGCTCAGAGAGAAATTCAATTGAACACCAAAAAAGCCCCACAAGTTTCTGTAGGAATGGGGAGAGGGGACAGAGCGGACAAGGCTTTCAGGTCAGAAGCTGCTGGCTCTCTTCCCACCTGGTGAATCAAGCCCCATCTGGTACTCATCTCACAGAGGCAAGAATGTTTACAGGCTTGCAGCCTCCGGGACCAGGAAGGCTGAAAGAGCCCCCTGACTCCCGAAGTGTATCCTGGAAACAGGTGTGGGAGACTCCTGGGAGGGGACTCATGGTGCCTGGTAGGGCTAAGGAGAAGCAGCTGGACCTTACTGATGACTCAACCTTTAAGATGGAATAATGAAAACTGCCCTTCTCCTCAAGAGAAAGAACATGAGAAGAAGAAAAATGATAAAAGATGAGGACAAGGGTAGAAGAGGAGGAGGAGGAGGAAGATGGAAGAGATAGAAGAAAGAAGGGAGTTTTATTTGGGAGAGACTAGGTAATTCTGAATGATTTGCTTCATTTAATTTATAGCGTTTGTCTTTTATATCCATTAGCTCATCTGATGCTCAGTATAATGAATTGTGTAAGACATACCATTATCCTGATTTTATAGATGTAGAAATTGAGAAATAGGTGATGGGACTTCCCCAGGGTTACATAGTTAGTCAGTGATGGAGCTAGGTCAAACTCAGGCCTTCTGACTCTAGGACTCATACTTGGGTATTTTCTCATCATTCCCCTGAAAAAAAGTTCATTAGGGAAGAGCAAAAATGGTAGAGTATCAGGAAATACAGCCTAATTGCTCAATATAATTCCTACACAAAGATCTAAAACAATCACTTGACTGAGTCCTGATCAAGAAATCCAGGAAAAAAATCATAGTGAGTCCTTTTTCCAACTCAGTTTGGCACAAACGGATAGAGAGGTTTGAAGATATGGGGAATGAGGATGTAACAAGGAGCATACCACTCACAGTGTTCTAGCACAACAACTGAAAGAGGATAGAGAAAGCCTGTGAACCAGGGCAAGAAGTGGCCCCAGACAAATGGGTCAAACCCTGAGCAGAACGAAGGAACAGGGGCCAACTGACAGCTGTGTCACTCATGACCCAGTTCTGAGTCACATATCCAGGGCAGTCTGGGGAGGGGATCTGAATTTAGGGTTAGCATTCTGTGATGAAGAAAAATCCTAGGCTTTAGGCTGAGTACTGAGCAAGGAAGAAATTCAGGAGAAAGCAACAGCTATGTGACTCTGATTCCAAAGAGCAGAGCTATGTCCCAGCTCCAGGCTCCAACATAATCTGCAACTTATAGAGAGACAACCAGAGCAGGAATCCTAAAATGAAAGGCAGCCTTCAGTTCTGTCACCCTGAAACGAAAGGGTTTTCCAGCCAGTTAAAAGAAGATAAGTCTACTGTAATTCCAAAAGAGGCAAGCCCACAGGTGTGTTGCTCAGAACCAAACCTAGGTCAGGAACTTGATCATGAGGGCAATGATCAGACTTTGCCCTGGATGAAGACCACTTAAGAAGTACTGAAAGTCTGCCTGAGCTAATCCTGTAATAATATAATACTCAGTACCCCCTCCCCCCAAGAAAACTCCAGAAGGACCCAAGTAGACACAAGTTCTTCCTAAATATTCCCTTAAGAAATGCACTGAACTTGACCCTAATATAAATTCTGAAATCAGGAACTAGGTTAGAAGAATGAGCAAATAAAATGAGACCCCATCCACAAAGGGTTATTATGATGACAGGAACACTCAAAACACAATCCCAGAAGTGAAAGACTCCAACACGTCTATAGGTAAAGCCAAAAACAAAAAAACAAAAAACCATGATTGAGCACAAAGTCAACTAGAATTCCTCGAAGAGATTAAACAAGAGGGTTTTGGGAGGTTTTTTAGGAATTAAAAATTATTCTAAAAATCAAAGAAGAATGATAGGGCAAATGAGCAAAGAAATGAGAGCTGTGGAAGAAAGCATTGCAAAGAGAATTAACAGTTTGGAGGGGAAAATCATATGAAACCTTACCCAAGAAACAATTCCCATTTTAGGTTGGACTTAAGAAAGTGGGAAATTCATTTAACAAGTACCTCCTATCTACTATGTATTCTTCTTGATGCTAGGGAAAGCTACAACTATAAGACAAGCAAGGTCCCTATGAAAGAAACACCATTTCTGTAGTAGTAGCTTAATCATTCAGTCAATGAACATTTGTTAACCACTTATGTTCTAGGCACTATGCTAAGGACAAAGCAAAGCAACAGGGGAAGAAGAAAAAAGACAGACAAAAAATAGTCCCTGCCCTTCTGAAGGGACTGAGAAAGGCCTGCTGCAGAAGGTGGGTTTCCCAAAGGAAGTCAGGCAGAAGTGAGGGAGCAGTTTTTCAGTCATTGAAATGGGAGATGGTGTGTTAGGCTTCAAGATGAGATCAGTATAGTTGAACTTTGAGTGCATGGAGGGGTGTAAGCTGAAAGAAGACTGGAGAGGGAGGAAGGAGCCTGATTATGAAGGGGTTTAAATGGACCATTTTGGCAAAGGCAGCTACTCTGTGCCCATGGTAAGAGGAGTCTTTGATGGTGCCCAGAGTCATAGAATGTTAGAAGTGGAAGAGATGAATTCAGTGGATTCAGAATACAGCACTTGGATTCATCCCCTGATTTACTCCTTACTAGTTATGTGACCTTAGACAATACACTAAACCTGAGGACCTCCTAATTCTAATGGAGAATGAGTAAAGAAAACTTCAGTATTCATCATATGCCATACTGTACTCCTCTTTTCTTCCTCAAGAAGAAAGCAAACTCAGTACCAGACTTTGGCTACCGTATGGCCTGTAGAATCCTCTTAAGCTAGGAAGTAGGGAAGAGTGCTCTCTTGCATACTAAGGATGCCTAGGCTCTAGCCCATTGCTGATCCATTCTTAGGTTCAGTTAATGTGCTGTTTAATGTACTCCAAAGACCCCAAGAGACACAATTAATTACCTTCTCCTACCTCCTTTCAAATTCTGAGTTTTCATAGGAGCGTGATGCCTCAAAAATATTGTCCTCAATATCGGTGACCTCCAATGATGTTTTCTTCATATAGATAGAACAATCAAGATTGAAAAGATGGCAAAGCTTGACTTGAGTGGCTCCAACCTCCCTGCTTGTCACCCAAGTTCTATTCCTCACTCTGCCATAAATTCTCTTTTATTTGAACCTCAGTTTCCTCATCTGTTAAATGAAGTTACTGGATCAAAAGTTTCCCTCATTTAAGGTACCTTCCTATTCTCATGGAGAAGAAAAGGGCAAACCATTCCAGTATCTTTTCCAAGAAAACCACAAATGGGTTCATGAAGAGTCAGATCCAAGTACAAATGACTGAACAGTAATGAGAAACCTTTCTATTCACTTCTGTCCTCGATCCCCTATCCCTACTCAGGGAGGTGCTATGGGTCTGCTTACTCTATCAAAACTTGCTCATAGATCCTCCACTCACATCAAGGTGTAAATAATTCTTAGTTCCTACAGGAGGCCTTTGTACTCCACCAAGGATCAAAGCTTCAAGCTAAACGAATGAAGCTCTAAGGGCAGAGTTGGATCTGGCGGGCCATTAAATGCTTATAGCCTAGTAGTAAAACAGTAGCACTTAGACAAGCCCTAGGTATCTGGCCCTGCTCCGAACAAAACTTCTGTAAACTCTGCTGAGGAGAAAAATGGTACCCAAGAGCCTGCTAATGGCTGCATTCATTTCATTAGCAGCAAAAATGGTTTCTCTCTCACAGGGTGGGATTGCTCTCACCTGAAGACCCAGTAGTTATCTCTCTCTTCCAATATCATCTCTCTTCTTGTCTGTTCCTCTCCAGAAGGCACTTAAAATGACTTAGATCTTTGGTTGAGAGGGGGTGTTCCTCACTAAAGTCACTACAGTGCCTTCCCTTCTACAGATGGAGCTAGGGAACCCCAGGGCACAGAATCAAAGAAAAGAATGTGTTCCCACATTCATGGAGATAAATGAGGAAACTCAGGCTTGTGGGCCGACTGTATGCTTCCCTCCCTAGCGAGGAGCAATAGGAGATATAACATCGATCAGCCAAGGGGGGACCCTGTTGAGTTTTCTCTTTGGGTGGCAGGTATATGGTCCATTTCATCTGGATGAGTGGTGCTGTTCATATGCTGCTAATTTAATGTCTAACACCCTCAGCTTCAAGTCAATTCCAGGAAAGTGAGGAGATCGTGGGCTATAAGCAACACCGTTTCTAGTTAAAACTTAAGAAAACCAATTCCTTCATCTGGAAAAAGAAGAGACTGGACTAGATGGGACCAAGAGAGATCCTTTCCAACTCTAGGCCTATTTTCCTCCTCCCTCTCTTCCTTTCCACAATAAATATCCCCAAACTCTTTTCTTTTCCCTACCTTAGCCAAAAGAAATAACTCTATACTAATTCACACTCAAGCGTGAGGTCAGCCATTATTACCCCTCCCCCTGCAAATTTGTACTTTAAAATCTGCAATAGCCTTAAATTAAGGAAATAAGGCTTTTAAATGGGACAAGGGGAAAATGTCTAAGGTACTTTCTAGTGCCAGAGTCCCTTTCTGTGCTCCATAAATTAGAGAATGCAGGATCAGCAACCAGAACGGAAGCAAAAGTGTTGAGGAGAAAGAGTTTTGAATGTGTCTTTAGACAAATCACCCTCTCTCCACCTCATATATAAAATGAAGGGGCTAGACTAGATGGTGTTCTAAAGTCCCTTCCAGTTCTAAACCTCTGATCTCAAGTTGGTAAGGAATTTGGAAAGGAAGAGAAATCCCATAGATATCAGTAAGAAAGACAATGAATACGTAAAGATATGAATACGTAATGATAGTGGTAAGAATATGGGACTGGGAACTAACAGACCTCAGTTTTAGTCCCTGGTCTAGTCTAGTCTGTCATTAAACAGATGTATGAATGTGGATAAATCACTTAACCTCTCTGGGTCTCAGTTTCCTCCTTTGTAACATGAGGAAGTTGAAGTACAACTATCTCTAAGTTCCCTCTGAGGTCTAATATTCTCTAATTCTGATACCTCAGGACTCCTCTAACAAGGATGATTACTATCCTAATATGTTTCAATATATTTTATCCCAAGTCACTTTTTGCAAAGATGAGCAGAGATTGGCCTGAATGATTGAAATTCATTGTTTGGGATGATTTATCGGGCAGTTTTGTTCCAGCTTTCTTATCTCATAGGACCACACATCTAGAAAAAAGTTTTGTCAATATAATACAAGGATATGGTCAGCCAGAGTATTTCAAAAAGGAGAATTAATTCAGGGAGGGACGATCAGTAGGAGAAACTTAGGAAGTCTACTGCAGAGGCCCAGTTTTTGGAGTTACCTGAGGAAATTCCTTGATTTCCACTGAGCTCATTCATATTTAACCATCATCACTGATGAATGAGTGGATGAATGAGAAAAAAAAGATTATGCCTTTATTATATTACTAGCACAGGACTAGATACCAGGGGTACAACCAAACCAAATAAAGCCAAAACCAAAAGAGGACCCTCAAAAAGTTTTCATTCTAATGAGAGAAACAACACACAGGGGGTGCAGTGGCTACAGAGGGAAAATTATCGGAATGTTGAGTGAGACTCTAGGGATATAGATTGTGTCCCATCCAGGAAGAGTTGTACAATTGATTTGATAATGACTCCAGAACTGGAGAAGTGGGAAGGAGGTTCTGGAGGAAGCAGTATGGAAAGGAAGAAATGATCAGTCATTCAAGTCATCATTCATAAGCATGAAGTATGTCTACCATGTCTATCAAGTACAAGGTATTATGGCAGAGGCTGGAGATACAAATGAAACAGTCTCTGCCCTCAAGGAACTTATACTCTATAGTAAACAATATTTTTCAAGTAAGCAAATATTAATTATTTACAAAGTAACATCAAGATGGGGAAAATGCTAGTAACTGAGGCCACTTGGAAGGGCCTGCTATAAGAGGTGGCAATGGAACTATACTTTGAAGGAAGCTAGAAGTTCTGCAGGGCAGAGGTGAAGTTCCAGACTTGTTCAAAGGCAAGAAGTGGGAAATGGAATTTTGTGCATGAAAATCAACTAGAAGATCAGTTTGACCAGAGTAAAGACTGAAGGAACGACAGTAGGTGGAATGGGAGCCAAATTGTGGAGTGTTTTAAATGTCTCACTGAAGATGTTGAATATTACCCTAGTAGTAAAAGGGACCACTAAAGATTTTTGAGTCGGGGGTTACATAGTCAGATATTGGAGTTTTTAATATATCAATGAGGTAGCTATGTGAAAGATTAATTACAGATGGAAGAGACTGGGGTCAGGGAGATAAATTGTTGATAAGAGCCTAAACCATAGTGGTATCCATGTGAGGAGAGAGAATAGAGAATCAGTTAGATGTTGTGAAGGTAGCATCAGTGTAGAATTGCTTATTGAACCCATGGGAGCTAATGAGATCACCAAGAGAAAAAGTGCCAAAGGAGAAGAGGAAAACCACGACAGAACTTTGGAGAACATCTGCACTTAGTTATTTGTGGGGAATAGAAGGAGAAGTAAGCAGACCTAGGAAAAGAGACTGAGAGTCATTGGTTAGACAGATAGAAGGAAAATCAAAGAGGAGCAGTGCCATCTAAGCAAATGGGAGAAGAGGGAGGTAAATGTGCCTAGGAAGGTACGACCAACAGAGTCAGAGGCATCAAGAAAGGTAAGGACTAAAACAAGACCATTGAATTTAGTAGTTAAGAAATCATTGGTAACCTCAGAGAGTAGTTTGAAACAAATGGCATTAGAAGCCAAGGAATAAAAAATCATTGGTTGTAAACACCACTCCTTAGAGGAGAGGGACATTAAGGACACTAGACACATAGGTTTAACGAAACTATGCTCTCCAACAATCCTCCTAGTCATCCAGGCCAAATCCCTTTTAACTCTCCCCTTTCCCTTTCATATCTTAGCTAAGTCCTATGGATGTTTCTTGCCTAGAAAAAAATAATAATTGTTTCACTAAAATTACAAATTTCTGGGATAGAAAGTATACTCAGCCTACAAGATACATTTTACAATTCTCGGTGAGGTCTAGAACAGAATTTCTAGAAGAGTACAAGTATATGCAAGGTCATTACCACTTGCTATATGACCTTGGGTAGAACCTCTCTAAAGCTCTGCTTCTTCATTTATAAAATATGAGTGAAGGATCTGATCATCTCTAAGGTCCTTTCCAGCTCTGAATACTGTAATCCCTTCCATTCCGATCCAATGAACCCAATAAGCATTTACTAAGCACTTTATATGTGCTAGGCACCATGCTGGCACTTGGGATACAATTAAACAGAAAGACAATTCTACCCTCAAGGAGTTTATAACCTAATTGGAGAGGGTAAAGACACACAAAAGGAGGGGGCTAGGGAATATCCAGTATGGGGGCATCCTGTTCCATGGAGTTGAGACCAGGTGGAGCAGTAGATTCCAAGTGGAGTGGACAGAAAGTCTAGCTTCAGCTGCTGTGTTCATCCTTTGTTTTCAAAGAGGAGCATGACATCAAAGAAATGATGACATGACTTGCCCTTGACTTTGTTTTGAGGGAGGGAGGGTTGTACAAGGTCACCAGCCTCACTTTCTCCTCCTGAGCCATCTGGATCCAGTGATCAGATATTCATTGGGTTGAGTGGAGATGGCCCAGGATGCAAAGGAAGACCTTGGCCTTTTTAGGCTAGGCCTTTTCACCTACTCACTTAGACGGAGGTAATGCCCACTGAGTAAATAAGCCTCTTTAAGAAGTAGTCAGGGAATGACCCTTTTAATGAGTGAAAGAAAAAATAACTAAATCAAACTGTCTGGGAAAGAGAAACTGTTACAGCTGATAATCATTCTAAGACAGCCATTAAGAGGATCTTGAGCAGGGACCTATTGTTGTCCAACCTTTGGGCTTCAGAGTGCACTGGGTTTAAGGTTTCGGGAACAGGAAGGAAGGAAGGAAGGAAGGAAGGAAGGAAGGAAGGAAGGAAGGAAGGAAGGAAGGAAGGAAGGAAGGAAGGAAGGAAGGAAGGAAAGAAGGGAGGGAGGGAGGGAGGGACATCAAGCCAGGAAAGTCCAAAGGAAGGGGAGAGGGAGACAGAAGGAAGAGGATGATCTGGGTTACCCAGCTAGCTGAGTCCCCATTCAGGCAGCTTGCTCTGCTCACAGGTTGTATTCATCCTTCATTTTCGAAGAAGACTGTGACATCAGAGAAATGATGACATGACTTGCACTTGACTTTGTTTTGAGTGAGGGAGGGCTGTGCAGGTCACCAGCCTCACTTTCTCCTCCTGAGCAATCTGGATCCAGTGACCAGATATTCATTGGGATGACTGGAGATAGCCCAGGATGCAATGTAGGACCTTGGCCTTTTAGGCCAAGGCCTTTTCAGGTTCTCATTTAAAGTGAGGTAATGTCCATTCAGTGAATAGGCCTCTTTAAAAAGTAGTCAGGGGGATGGCCTCTTTAATAGAAAAGAAAAAATGAATAAATAGATAAATCATGCTGAGAGGGGCAGGAGCCTCAGTGTTGTTGTTTAGAAGAGACACTTATTATTGACATATACTCTAAGCCAGGAGGGTCCCAAAACAGCCACTGAGTGGCACTTGGGCAGGGACCCCTAGCTTCAGCTCACTCTAAAGAAAGGCCTTGGGAGCAGTTTCATACAGCACCCTTTGCCCTCTAATCAGAGAGGAGAGAAGGCTGAGGGAAATTATGTCAGTCAGATCTTAGATCCTCTAGCTATGGCCCATGGCTATTTGACTCAGAGCCATAACGATTAATTCTTTTGCTTAGAGAAAATTCATTTGGATTGGAGATTTGGGGAGATACATCACAGCTTGAAACAGTCAGATGGTACACTAGATAAATCAGAAGACGAGTACAAACTTCTCCTCAGACATTTACTTGTGACTGGGCAAGTCATTTAACCTGTGGCTGTCTCAGTTTCACCCATAAGATGTAGATAATAATAGCGCCCACTTCCCATGGTTCTTATAAAGACAAAATATGACAATTGTTGTAAAGTGCTCTGTAACCCTATATCTAAATATTCTCTCTATATGCTTTATATAAATATTAGATATTGCTCTTATTGAAACAAAAGCTCTGTTTATGTGTTGGAGAGGGGGAGAACCCAGGAAATCACTCTTGGAAGTCTTCTGGAGAAATCTCACCTGGAGTGCCAGGAGGCCTTAAAATTCCACCTTGGAAATGATAGGCCAGCACTGCCTCTGATGGAGGGCATCCCGTAAAAAGAAGTAGAACAGGTCCGCAATGTTCAGTGGCATGACAGAGGGCATAGAAGGTCTGCTTCAACCGAGAGTAGAGGGGGTAGCCTGTCCCATAGAGATGCTCTCTCCCCTATGGCATGACTTCTATAAAAAGCAGTCGGAGCAGTTTGAGGCAGCAGATGGGGGATAGAGGTAGAGAGGAGAACCTTGGCAAAGGGGCATAATGGTAAGGGGACTATTCACATGCAAGGTCAGATTCAAGTAAAGAAGTAAAAGAGATTGAACCTTGTACCATGAGTCAGGGGAACAGTAGATAGGAGGAAACGTTTTCCCTTTGCTCCTATGATGGTGTCCTGGGAACAAAGTCCTAACTTTTCCACCATAGTTTTAGCTCTAATTTTAGTAGCTTCCTAATCAGAGCTCAGTATAGGAATAGGTAATGTAGGCAGTCAACCAGGACCCTAAATTAAATGGGGACTCTAAAGAGAGAAATTTGAATACAGCTTCTTATAAAAAAGCACACTTTTTAAAACAAAATTCTATGCTCCATGTCCCTCCCCACAAATTTATTCTGCATCACAAGGCTCAGTAGGACCCAATTTTGGAACCTTGCCTGGGGTCCCCAAATATCTTGTTTCAGCTTTTCTCCTAACAAGTCTGAGGTTACTGGGGAAGACTGATCTCACACTACTATATGTATTCTATGCTCCAGAAAAAGAAGAGATAATCACTGTTTCACAACCATCTAGGAAAACTAGATTTCATTCTTCGGCTCATTCCAACGCTATGAATGCCATGTCCTCTGCCCTACAATCTCAGCCTGTTAAAATTTTGCCCAACTTTCAAAATGAACTTCCTCCATGAAGTCTTTCCTGACCACCCCCCTTGTCAGAAATGCTCTTTCTTCCCTGAATTCCTTGGACTAATTTGTTCCTCCTCTCTAAAACAGAGTGAATATCAATAATGTGTAATAGTGATTTGAGCGTGTGTTCTAGCTCTTCTGTTGAAGAAAAAATATCTTGAGGGCAGAAACTAACTAGGTCTTGTTCACTTTTGCATGCTGTTGATTTTTCCCATCCCAACACTCAGGCGTAGAGCATCAAACTAGAAGCAAAGGAATATGCTAAGCAGTCACTGAACTGTTAATTAAGTCCAGTTTATTTCATGAAGCAACAAGCACCTACGTAAAAGGTATTATGTTCAGTGATGGGGATACAAAGGAAAACATAAAACATCCTCTGCCTTCAAGGAGCTTTTGTCCTACTTGGGAATGGAATAAATATGTAAGAAAGGAAATTCAAAATAATATAAAGTAATTTCAATAGAAAGAAAGAATTAAGTGGGGAGTGGATGAGAAGAGACCTGCAGAGGCTAGGGAAAGACCTCTCTATAAGATGATACCTGACCTGTACTTTGAAGGAAGAAAAGAATTTTATTGGAAGAGGTGAGGAGTAAACTAAGGCATGGAGACGGGAAATGAAGTATCATGTAGAGGGAAGGACCAGTAGTTATTTGGACCGCAATAGAGAGGACGTAATGGGGAGTAATGTGAAATAAGATAGATAGAAATCAAAAGGTGAAAGACTTTAAATTCTACATCAAGGATTTCCTATTTTATCCTTGAGTCAATGATACAGAGGAAAGAATGCTAGATTCAAATTCAGGGTTCAAATCCTAACTCTAACACTTAACAATTTGTGTGACCTTGGTCTAGTCACTCTACCTTTGCCTCTTGGATTAAATAAGAGATTTGGACTAAATCGCCTTTCTAGCCCTAAATCTAGAATGATCCAACTGGAAGCAACTAAATCTTAAAAAAAAAAAAAAACTTCTTCAAACTCCAGTTAAAAACTGTAAATAATCAAAACAAAATGGAATTCATGATCCCCCCACAAATTCACCTCAATTTAGTATTATTATTAATCAGAATAATTAGTAGCTTGCATTTATAGAATGTTTTAAAGTTTTCAAACTGCCTTCCCCAAAATCTCCCTTTGAGGTAGAGCACACACTCAAAGATAGAGACCTAGAAGTCATTTAATCTGAACCCTTGATTTAACAGATGAAGAAACTAAGGCAAAAAGAAAAGTTAAATGATTGACTCAGGGTCACATCTGTCAAAATGAGGATTTGAAGGCAAGACCTCTGATTTCAAATTCAACTCTCCTTCTACCATACCAGGATATCTTTCACAATAATGGTGGAAAGATCGGGGGTACATTGAGTCAATCAAACTATCACCCCATTGCAACTGAAGCGACTAAGAAGATAGTAAACCCTGATACCTTTATCGGGTGAGAACAATCTATTGAATAAGAGATACGAGCTAAGTGTGAACAAGGCCTAGATATCTCCATCAAATCAAAGACGTTAAGCTAACGCATGCCCTATCACACCCAAGGAGTCTTCAATAGCATTAAAGTGTCTTGCTGCTCAGAGGGGAGAGCAGCTCCAGTCAAGTTCTTAAGAGAGACTCACTGGGGAGGTTGAGGGAGAGGGGGGTGGTGAGGTAGGAAGAGAGTTTCTATTTCTTTCCCTGTCACTCTTGAACAAAGGAGGACCTGGTGGATAACAATTTCAGAACTCTACTAGGAGCCCATAAAAAACTATACCACACCTATGGGGATATCATAAGCACCCCATAAAGAGGTGAAAAGGACTTCTAACAACCAAGAGCTATGACTTACCTCTTTGTCACATGTAACCTCTAAAATCTAAACCTATTTTTCCCTGGACTCTGTATGCACTTTTGGGAGAGTGCGTCACAGACTTTGGGGGAGATATATTATGCCAACTGTTCTACTAAAACACCTTAGTGAAATACCTCTTTCTAAAAACTAATTCAAGTCTGGCTAATTAATTCCTTTCAACTGTGAATATGGCACGAAGCTTACCAGTAGAGACTCATGAGCTCTAGCATTAGAAAGTCACTTCTGGCCCTTCAGGGTTTACCCTAGAACCCTGAAAAGATGGAGTAACTGCTTTCTGGGGACCTACCCTCCACTGACAGTGGAGGTTAGGATAATAGCTCCATAACCTGCACTATAGTAATACCATTGAACTATCAATCCTTTCTTCCCTTATCTTGACCTTTGTAAGCAGAAGGTATTTCCTTTTTCTACTATACCCTCACACATACTCTACACCCTCAACTCCACCAAGGAAAATTGGGCCCTTAACTCATCCAGCTAGCATTTCATGTTTCAATCGTCAACATCCCAACAATTTGTCTTCATTAGAAACATATGAAAACAGATGTAGTCATGTCTAAAACAGATTCATACTGTCTGTGAATTCCCGTGGCAGTTGTGAGCCTCCAAAGAGAGATTTCATATTTCATTTTGTCCTGTCCTATTTGGTGCATCTTGTATCCCCCATCCCCCATCCTCATCTTCTCCCAATATATATCAGAGGTGCCTGGTTGAGTCCTGCTTTAAAATTCAGAATGAAGATTTTTTTCCCCCTTGTTTGCAAGATTTTTTTTTCAGCAGAAATTGGAAGGAGTCACTTCGCTAACGCAGACAGAGAGTCTGCAGGGAATTTCAAGATTGTGCTGTGGAAAGCAAAACATATGCCTGTTTGGGACAAGTTGTACTTCACAAACATTTAGCAGCCAGTCCTGGGGAAAACAAATAGAGAAACCGTTTGCATAGGGAATGAAGGCTTCAGCTCCTGATCTTATTAAATCCTAATATCTCTGTCCCCACTGCCATCCATCTCCAGAGCTCTCACAGCCTGCCCAACATGTGATATTAGCAAACAGGGGAAGTGGAGAGAAATCTTCATTTTCCTTCAGAGACTGTTAGAAATCAGGGGCCAGGGAGGAATTATAAATCAGGGTCTAACCAGGACTGATTAGACTCTAATAGTGAAGGGAGGCTGATCACCTTTAGTTGGATATAAAGGAAAGAATGCTAGGTTTTGAGCCATGAAATCTGGGTTCAAATCCTAGCTTTGCTCATTGCTATGTGTATAAGCTGGAGCAAGTCTCTTAACCTAAAAAGGTGGTGTGGTACAATGACTATAAAGTTGAAATCCCACCTTTGCTTACCACACTGAACAGTCATTTAACTTCTCTGGGTCTCCGGACCCTCATCTATAAAATGAGTTTGTTGGACTAGGCCAGGGGTTTTTAACCTTTTTTATGACCTAGACCCCTTTGGTAGTATCAGTGAAGCCTACAGACCCCTTTTCAGACTCCTGTTTTCAAATGCACAAAATAAAACACACAAGATTACAGAGCTAACCAACTATTTTATTATTATATTAATGATATATCTTATATACATATAAATATTAAATAATACTTTTTAAAACTTCACAGACTCCAGGCTATGAACCACTTGACTGAATAGCTTCTGAATTCTCTTACAACTCTTAATCTAGGATTCTGAGTTCTTTTTCCAAAGAGTATACCCTTAAAGGTAGGGGATTAATCCAAAGGAATAATTCTATTGTCACCCTTGGCTTGAGTGGGAGAGGAGAAAGCCAAAGCCTAAACAGCTTACCTGGGGTATGCTGTGACAGGTATTGGCCCAGAGTGTTGGACTGGGAGTATGGAAAGCCTGGATTTAAATCCCAGCTCTCACACACCATATCCTTATAGATGCAGAAACTGAGCAGGTCACTTAACCCCTATGAGCCTCAGTTTCTGTATTTGTTTGTTTGTTTGGGAGGCAATTGGGACTATGTGACTCTAAGCAAGCCAGTAAGTGTCTAAGGCTGGCTATGAACTCAGGTCTTCCTGACTTCAGGGCTGGAGCTCTATCCACTGTGCCACCTAGCTGTCCCAGTTTCTGTAGTTGTAATCATAAATTCTGGGCATGTGATTTCATTGGTATAGCAAATTCCAAAGTTAGGGAGCCGTCTGTATCTATACAGGTTAGCACCTTCTCTATGACTTATATTCACAGAGAAACTTCTAAATACTAAAGGATTAAGTGACTTGTTCAGGGTCACACAGTAAAGAGGAGTCAGAAGTGAGACTTGAACCCAGGTCTTGTTGGCTTTGGAGCCAACTCTGTAACCACTGTAGCATGCTGGCCCTCTTTTCCTTCTGTAAGATAGTGGTACCCATCACTTGGGATTATTATAAGTTCATATGACATAATATGATTCACTTTGCAAATCTTCAAGCACTGTATAAAGGTCAGCTCATTTGAATGAAATGAAGTCTGAAAATTACAAAAATTCCATAGATGGATGAGCATCTTTTCCCAAAACTGAATTCCCATGATAGGGAAAAGGAATGTTATAGTACCTACTACATGCCAGGCACTGTGCTAAGAGCTTTGCAAATATCTCGTTTGATCTCCAAAACAGTCCTGAGAGGTGGATGCTATTATTATCCATATTTTACAACAGAGGAAACAGAGGCAAACAGAAATTAAATAGTTTGATCAAGGTTGCAGAGCTAATAAGCATCTAAAGCCAAATTTGAACTCATATCTTCCTGACTCTAGACCCAAAGCTCTATCCAGTGAACCATCTAGCTGCCACAGTCTCCTCTGAAGTATTCCTGTGATGCTTGGAAGTGAGAGTGGATTCTCCAAGGCTAACCCAGCAAAAGATTGGTTCTGACAGATCCTCTGAAACTAAAAAGATTCCAAATCATGAGGAAATGGAAGAAGAAACTTCCTGCCAATTAGGATTATCTAAAAGTAGCCTGGACTGCTTCAGGAGAGAGTGGGTTCCCATTCATTTCAGATCTTTCTGCAAGGCCTAGGTGACTGTGTGTTGGACACATTAGGAGAGTCTGGGTTATACTAGATGGCCCAGAGCTCCTTTCAATCTCTGAGATTCTGTGATTCAGAGGGAGGTAAAACAGAATGGGGTTAGTAGTCAAGAGACCTGTCTTCTGGTCCCTGAGCTACTATTAAGTAGCTGAGAAACACTAATCAGTTTTCCTAATTAGAAAGGCAGTGTGGGGTGGTAGACCAGAAGGCCTGGTCTTGAGTCCAGGTTCTAATACTTGGCTTCAGTCTCTTCAAAGAAGTGAGTATCTGGATTGGAGGGGAAAGGGGGATAAAGAAACAGAAACGAGGCCAAGGGCAGGGGTGATGGATGAGAATGGGAAGAAATGATGGAACAAGATGATGATGCAAATGGACCTCAGGTCAAGAGATGGAAAGGCCAGCTGCTATTCATCCTACAAATGAGACAATTAAGATCACAGAGATAAGTGACTTGCCTAAGGTCTCACAGATAAACATCTTATAAAATGGTAGAGCTAAGATTCAGACTTAGGTTCATGGTTCTAGATTGCTTCCCTGAAGTTCATGGATTTCTAAAAAAGGAAAAGTAAATGTAGGAACATGGTTGGATGCACTTGACAGCATTGAGAGCAAATCGTATAGATGTTCTCCTGGTAGGGGCCTGGAAGAGGAAAAAACAGGCCTCTGACCTATGTGACCAACTGCTTCCTCCAGGACTCTTGCTGGATCTTCCAGCCTTTCTCCCCTCTTCCTACCACAGGTGGCTCCCAAAGTTCTTTCTCAGGTCCACTTCTTTCACTATTCTCCTTTCCTTGAAGACTGTATCTCTTCTCTCCAGCCTCCCCCTCCTCCACCACCCCATTAAAGAAGAGTTGTCTTTCTGGAAGGTCTGGCTTGTTTTTCCCACGGAGAAGTTTTCTCTTGGAGCAGGTATCGATTACTGTCCCTGTACCAGAGTCAGAGGTTAAGGGAAAAACTGCCCTGGAGGCAAGGTCTCAAATGGAAATACTTCATTATTTAATAATCCCTCTATTGATTTGGCCCCTGTGAATCTCCACCTCCTTATAGAGTAGAGGAATGGGGAAAGGCCCACCACAGCTAGCAGTTTTGGCTGACCTTCTCGGCTGGGGTGATGTCAGCAACAGGCTGGGCTGGGCCTGGGGGTCTTCTCACTAATCAGCTTGGAAGTGTCTGGCTGGGAAGACAGAATGCAGAGCTCACACTGAAGAACTTCAAGATACCTTGCCTCACTGGGGAGGAAGCATCCGTGAGCTGGCTCAGGAAACAAAAACCAATCCCTTACACAGCCTTTGAGAGAGGCAAACTGAGTTCAAAAGGGTTCTTTTCATTTGTTTGTTCCCTTTCCCCAACCTCCACTGCTTTAAAGAGGCGCCATGCTACAGTCAAAAGAGACCTGGCCTTGGAGATGAGGAGACATATTTTTTTGGTTCTGACTTGGCTACATCTTCAATTGGGTTCTTAGGACCATAAATTTAAAACTACAAGGGACCTTAGAGTTTATTAAGTCTGATTTCATTTTACCAATAATGAAACTAAGGCCCAGGGAGAGTCTTACTTGTACAGGATCATAACTAGTAAGTATCTGGGGTAAGACTGGAAGTCTTGGAGTCTTCTTGACTCCATTTTGTAAGACAGAGAGATAGAGAGGAAGGCAGACAGACAGAAACAGACCACCTTAAGGTCAGTGGGTAGAAAGATGGAAGTCTGGAAGGTCTGGGCTCAAGTCTTTCCTTTGAAATATACTATCCAAGTCACTTAACCTCCAGTTTTTCAGTCAATTCTCTAAGACTGTAATCTACTAGGGGCTTTTCCTCAACTAGAGTTATCTCCATACTAATGAAATCTCTGCAAAAAGAAAGAAAGAAGGAAAGAAAGAAAGGAAGGAAGAAAAGAGAGAGAGAGAGAAAGAAAGGAAGAAAGAAAGAAAGAAAGAAAGAAAGAAAGAAAGAAAGAAAGAAAGAAACAGAAACAGAGAGAAACAGAGAGAAAGAAAGAGAAAGAAAGATAGATAGATAGATAGATAGATAGATAGATAGATAGATAGATAGATAGATATGAGTTCATGTTCCCATTCCTGTGCTAGATCCTCGTGGAAAGACAGAAGAAGGCATGCCCTTGGAGAGTCTATGACCAGGGTGAAGAGACAAGAAACAGAAAAAAGGAATACATCTAAGGTGATGGAGTACTTGGGCTGGTCTCCAAGAAAATGATCACATTGGCAATTTATCTTTCAATTTCCCAAGCTTCCAGTCTTATGTCCTCTTCATCCATTTTGTGGTGTCTACATCTTACTCCTTACTCCCTCAAGGGACCAGTTACCCTTTTTCTCTCTCCTACCATATCCCTATTAAAAATCTGCTCTCAAAAAAGGCTCTTTTAGTCTTTGCTTTCCAGTGATAATGTCTAGTCATAAGTCATGGAGGGCTAAAGTCAACAAAGAATTGAAATTGAGGATCACTCAAATTCCATGGGTTTAACTATCATCTCTATGAGAATGACTCCAAGCTCTGTATATCCTGTCCCAGAAATTCCCCTTGAGTGTTAGATGCACATCATCTATATCCTATTATATATTTTGAACTGGTTGTCCTGGATACATCTTGTAATCAACCAATTTAAGAAAGAACTCATTCTTTCCCCCTATAAACCCTCACCTCTTCCAAACTTCTCTGTTTTTGTCAAAGATAACCCTATCCTTCCAGGCTCCCAAGATCATGACCTCAACATGATCCTTGATGCCTCTGTCTCCCTCTCCCCACATATCCAGTTAGTTTTCAAGTCTTAACATTTCTACCTTCACATTCTTACATTTGATTCTTTCTCTTCCCTCATGAAGCTGCCATCTTGGTCCAGGCTCTCAACAACCATTGCATTTTATGACAGTTGTTCTTTCTACCCTAACTTTTTCCACACTCTAGTCCATCCTCTACACAGCAGCCAAAGTAATTTCCCTTACACATACTTTTTCAGTCGTGTCCAACTCTTTATGATCCCATTTGGGGTTTTCTTGGCAAAGATACTAGAGTGGTTTGCCATTTCCTCCTCCAGATCATTTTACATTTGAAGAAACTGAGGCAAAAAGGATTTAGTGACTTCTCCAGGATTATACAACCAGTAAGCGATTGGGGCTAGATTTGAACTCATGAAGATGAGTCTGCCTGATTCCAAGCCCAGTTCTCTATCTAGTTGCCCCATTTTTCCTTAAGTACCAATCTAAACATGTGACTTTCCAACTCAATCAACTCCAATGGCTTCCTAGGCTTCAACTAGGTTTTTCTTTTCTTTTCTTTTTTTTAGGATCAACTACATGCTGTCCCAAAAATCTTGGTGCAACTTTAAACTATTAAACTTTAAACAGCATTAACACCTTTGGCACACCATGTGTAAATTACTGTGTTTGGCTTTTAAGGTCCTCATTAACCTAGTCCCAACCTATCTTTCCAGTTTCATTGAATACTACTCCCCCTTTCACACTTTGCAATGCAATCAAACTGCTCTCTCTGTTTTTCACATATGATCTTGCATCTCCTGTCTCCATCACCCTTTGATCATCCTCCCAACTGAAATGTACTCCCTTCTTATTTCCACCTCCTGGAATCCCTCTCTTTCTTTAAGATGCAGCTCAAGCACCGTCTTCTACATGCAGCCTCTCCCAGACTCCTCCCCAGCTACCTTGTGTTTAACTATTTTGTGTATATTTGAATTTGTTCACTTAATATTTGTGCTACATGTATTTTATAGGTACTTATTGTCCCCAAGAGAATAAAAGTTTCTATGAATAAGGATTGTTTTATCCTTTACATTTGTTTCCCAGTACCTAGGACTGTGCTTGATAAAAAGTACTTAAGGACTGAATGATCACCCATAGGGATATGCATATGGTGGGCATGAGCAGATTGCCCCACACCATAAACAATTGCTTGGGAGAACCAATACAGAGAATGCCATCAGAAAAATGTATGGCCCAGTGCTTGCTACAGCAGAAAATATACTGAAATTGAAATAATAAAAAGAAAATTAACATGGTCCCTGTGTAAGGATAACACTCAAATTCATGAAGCATTCTATATTTTTTAATTAAAGTATTAAAAAAAGTATAGCCAGGAAGAAATATAGGCAAGTCGTATGGCAAGGGGGAAGAATACAGACAGCCTTGGTGCTCTCCTGGCATCCACAAAATGTTGAAAGTTTTAAAGGAAGACTTCTAGCCTTCTGGATGCATTCTTCCTCTGTTAGGTCAATGAGAGAACTGGGACAAGAGCAGCCAGGGCAAGCAGGTATGAATGGGTTCTCATCTGCTCTGTTGGGAAAACTGTCCACATCTATGAGATCCAGATCCAACAGAGTGGATTTAAATCAGAGTTTCCTTTCCCAGGAAGTGGTTTGCATGTCCTTCCTGATCTCTAGTGATGGAAGGAAGGCTTTGTCCTCTAGGAGTGAGGGGAGTAAGGAAGAGGATGTAGCTTTCTCAGTAACCCTGAAAGGGACTCAATGTGGGTCATTAGAAAGAATGATAGATGTAAAGTTCAATAACCTAGGTTCAAATCCCATCTTCCTCTTCTGTTTAATATTAAGAAAATCACCTCTCTGGACCTCAGTTTACTCTACTGCAAAATGATCAGGTTGGATTAAATTACCTCAAATAATCCTTTCCTCTCTAAATCTACGATCCTAGAAACTATCCCATAGAGAACTATCCTTTCTGTCTCTGTGTTAAGCCTGGTTGATCCTGGAAGTAGTTATTTTTATGATAAAGATGGTAATGGCTACAAGAATTCAGTAATGGGTGAAATACTAAGTGATGTGTCCATCAGAACATCAGTTTCACAAAACCTTGTGCCCTGGAAGTCAGTGCTACCAGTTGGTCTTTAGGAAGAGAAGGTAAAAGTCAGTGCTGGGTGCACAAGTTAGCACAAATAGCACTTCTCATGTGAGAACAGAATGGTGCTTGGATCGTTTCCTTTGGAGATTCTGGAGGCCAATGTTTTCCTCAAGAGGAATTTTAAGTGGAGTCCAAGAAACTCAACCTCTAAGCTGAAGGTGCTGTTTTTCTGGTTGGGGCAGGAGTGAGGAGTGGATCATTTGGAGGCTGGGAGTTATTCAACCAAAGTTTAATCAGCTCTCATTGTCAACTAGATGGAGATTTTCTTTCCATGGACACCAGTAGAATCAAAACTATAGTTCTCAAACTGATGTATTGCACCCTTGAGTGTTTTTTCCTCTTTTCACAGCTTTGACCTTATGGTTAATAATAATAATGATAATAATAATAAACCAGATTAAACAGTTCAATTTTACACTATCTTTCTTTACCTCCTTGTTCACTTTCTGCCTTTATTCTACCTTGAGTCACCCCCACCACTTGCCTTGGTCCATCCTTGCTCCTTTGCTACTGGAATAAGTCATATAAATGTGTTAACAGGGTCCACTATAAATGTATGTTATCCAACCTCAACTGGGCCCTCATGGCAAATCCCTTTATTCTCCTCTGTTTGACTATCATGATCTCAATGTTCTAAACTTCCTGTCTCTTACAGTCCTTTATATTTTTTCCTCTTAATCCCATCTCTTTTTTCTCTCATTAGATTATTTTGTGCCCTATTTTACCAAAAAAAAAATAATCAAGGCCAGATTTCTTTATCTTCCACACTCCATACCTCCACCTTCCCCCAATATTTACTGATTATTTTTACTTCTTATTAAAAGGGCCCTTCTTTTGCCATTTCTTACCCCTCCATTTGTACCACTGATCCCATCCTCTTCCATCTTTTCTGGGAGCTTACCCTTTGATTAATCACAGAGCATTTATCCTCTGGACCGCCCCCTGCTCTCTATCCTTTCCACTGAATCTTTCACATATGCCTACAAACACTTAATAACTTCAACCCTAAAATTTAAAAAAAAAAGATTGAAAGCTTTCCCTTAATAATTAGTGTATCCAGTCACCATTCCATCTTTCTTTTCCCCTTTCTTATTAAACTTATTGAAAAAGTTGTCCATACTCAATGCATCTACTTCCTCACTACCTATTCTTTCATCACCCCTCCCAAATAGACTTCTGCAACACCTCCTGCCCCCATTTCTTACAGTTTTCCAATAATTTAATTGTCATAGCCAACTGTCTTTTTAAAAATCATCTTCTGGGAAACGTCTCTAGCATTTAACAATGATGACCACCTCCCTTAATGTACATTCTTCTCTTGTGACTTAGGATATCAAACTTTCTTGGTTCTTTTTCTGATTCTAACTTCTCCTTCACTGTCTTCTACATTGGTTCATCATCCTCTTCCCAGTTCCTTGATGTCACCATTCCTGTAGCCTACTATCCTTGATCATCTTCTCCTTTCTTAGGAAATTTCTCTTAGACTCACAGCTCCAACTACCATCTGTACATCAGTGACTCCCTAATCTATATTTCTAATCTTGACTTCTCGTCTGAGTTCCAAACTGACACCATGTCTAAGTACCTACCATTGGAGGTTTTTAATGTCCCACCACTACCTTAAATTCAAAATATCTCATGTTAAGCTTATCTTTCTTCTTAAAGTCCCTCTGCAGCAAGGTGGCACAATATATAGAGTACTAGAGTTAGAGTCAAGAAAAACTGAGTTCAAATTCTGCCTCTAACACTTATCAGGTGAATTACCATGAGTGAATTTCAGCCTCATTTTCCTCATTTATGAAAAGGGGATGATAATAGCAGCTTCCTTATGGGGTTGTGAGAATCAAATGAGGTAACATTTGTAAAGTGCTTCGCACTCTACCTGACATCCTGATCATGAATGTAGGAGACAAAGTGAGTAACAGTGTCACAAGCAGAAAATAATACATAATAATAGCTCGTGTTCTTAAATTTTAAAGCTAACCTACTTTAAGGTTTAAAGAAATCTTCCCCCTCTCTCATCTCTAGTATCCAACTAGTTTTCAAAGTGTTTCCATTCCACCTTAAGCAGGATCTCTTGAATTCATGCCCCTGCTTCCATTCCCTCTGATACCATCATGGCCCAGGCTTTCATTATCTCCCACCTGCAGCACAACAGTCTCCTCACAGGTACTGTTACCACATCCACTTTTTCTCCTTTACAAAACATCTTTCTTCCAGTTAACCAAACAATGTGGGAAGCCATGTGGTGCAGGGAGAAGTAGGACTGGATTTGAAGTTGGAGGTTCAGCTTTTACAATGACAACTTGCATATCATGAGGCAAGTCATTTCCCCTCTTCAAGACTCAGTTTCTTACTTATAAAATAAGGGAGCTAGACTGGATGACCTCTAAGGTAGCTTCTGGTTCTAAATATGTGATCCCATGATACTTATTCATAGGTCTAGCCACATCATTACTCTTCTCAAAAGTCCTCAATGGCTCCCAATTGCCTGCTAATTAACACTCATCATTATCTGACTTATGATCAAGGACCTCCATGACTTGGGGCCATCCTTCCTTATCTCATATCCAGATCCTCTCTTTGCATTCTAGGATTCAGTCAAACTGAGTTACTTTCAGAAGAGCCCTATTTACATCATTCTCTAATTCATGTATGCCTTTCTTCTCCCCTCTTCACTCAGTGAATACTATCATCTCCATGAAGCCTCCCCGATTCCCTTGGTTGAAAATGGCCTCCTGCTGATCTCACACAACACTTGGTTATTCTCAAATGCATTTAATAATAATTCATATTTTACTTAACATTTATATAACACTTTAAAGTATACAAAACACCTTACATAGATTATCTCATTTGCCCCTTGGGAGGTAGCTGTTACTGTTATTATCTGCACATACACACACACACACACACACACACACACAGACACAAACACAGAAACACAGACACACACTCCATGTTCTCTGGATCATCCTAAATCAAGACCCTGAGTGGTGCCTGGGTATTTCCTAATTGTCAAAGTTTCCAGGGACAGTCATGTCTCCAGGTATCTCAAGAACTCTAGGATGGCCATGTGGATACAGAAGAGCTCTTTGTTCCTGTACAGTCATATCCTTTGCTGAATAAAACAGTTGATTTTAGCCATTAGCAAGTTCGTGATTCCTACCAATGTGTTCCCAGGCTCCATTTCCAAGAGAAAGCCGATGTGCTTGACTGGTATAGTTTGATGCAGTCAGCATGTTGCTGATATAATTAGAATACTATATCAGTTTGGAGGAGAGAAATGGTGTGAAAATACAAGATATGTTGAGAGAACAGGGAGTAAACCAGTCTGACTGACACAGAAAACCCATATGGGAAAGTAGTGGCACATGAGACTAGAAAGATTAGAAATCACAGGGGACTTTCAATGCCAAGTCAGGACTTTGTCAGCAGTGGGAATTCATGTTTTGGGGCAACCTAGTGACATGATGAAATGAATGCTTTAGAAAGATTCATCTGAGGGGCAGTTAGGTGGTACAGTGGATAGAGCACTGGCCCTAGATTCATGAGGGCCTGAGTTCAAACCCAACCTCAGACACTAGCTGTGTGACCCTGGAGAAGTCACTTAACCCCACTGCAGAGAGAGAGAGAGAGAGAGAGAGAGAGAGAGAGAGAGATCTGGATTCAGTGCACTGGAGGGAGAAGAAACTGAAGGTTATTCTACTATGTCTAGTAGAATATAATCTCCTGGAGGGCAGGGACCATTTTTCATTTTGTCTTTCTATATCCAGTGCCTCGAATATATGAGGTGCTTAATATATGCTTTTTGAATTGGATTGAATCAAAACAGAGAGGCCAATTAAGAAAGTATAGAATGGCAATGAGCAGCCATGTTAGGGTGGTAGTGCTGGTCAGTTAACAAGAATTCACCAAGTGCCAATTATGTGTGAGGCTCAGTGCTAGGTAGTGGATACAAAGAAAGGCAAAAAGTACAGACTCTGCCCTGGAAGGCTTTCTAATCTCACATTTTTAATGGAAATTCCCCTGGAAATGGAAAAGAAGGAAAAAGTGAAGTGTGTAGAGAAAGTAGACACTGACCTTGTTGAAAGGATGTGGAGGGGTCATGAAGAGGGTAAAGATGATGAGTCCCAGATTTGAAGACCAACGTAACATTTGGCAGAAAAAGGGCAACCAGGAGATGGGGCAGGGTAAAGAATGGAGCAGGCAGAGCATTGGTTCAGAGGAAATATATGAGCGCAATTTCAAACATCAGCTTCTTAGCATTTATACATAACACCACGGACTATACAGAAGCAAAGGGAAAAAAATAAAAAGAATGTGTGTCTAGTATCAAGCCACTGCATGTCTTTCCATCACAGGCAGACCTTTGCACTGCAATTCAAATGCCCATGCATTACCTAATGAAACCAATGAATTGGTTCTGGACCCATGGCTTGGGGGCAAGCCCTGAAAGTGGAGAGCATCACTCTAATTCCAAACCATTCAAAGCATCCTCAGTGATTGGCATCGAGCCAACCTTTCCCAGTAACCAAGTTTTGCACCCATCACTTTGGGAGTCAGGCAGGGAGCCAGGGAAAGCCTGGAGACATTACACAAATGGCTTGATGCAGCATTTCCCGCAGGCATTTTTACTTTGCATGTAATGACTCCCCGTCCCAGTGAAGGCCAAATTGTAGCTTCTGTGAAAGGTGTCTGAGAGCAGCTGCCAAGGGCAAGCAGAGAGGATGTATAGTTCAGAAAAGGGGGGAGCCAAGAGATAGGGCTGAGAGGCCAGTTGAATGTCTCAAGCCCAGTGCAGACCCCTGCTTTCTCGATGCATCTGCCACCACACAGGGCATAAATAGTCACTGATCCTCAGAGCCAGCAAAAATGAGAGCTCATAGAATCCAATCTTCTCATTTTACACAAGTAAAAATGGAAACCCGTAGGATTTCAGGAAACTACTCAAGTCACACACAATTAGGGCAGAGGAGTGCTATAAATGAATGAATCAGTGAATGAATGAAAGAAAAAGCATATCTTAAGAACTTATAGAGGGCCAAAGGTATGCATTCAGTGGCAAAGCTTTTGTTGAAAAGATGAGGAGGGAGTAGGAAGTGAAGTGAAATATGAATAAGGCCTGCCTGAACTAATGGGTCGTGTGAGACAGTGACCAATAAGGACCGAAATCTTTGGACTTCTAAGCCAAAGCTACTTTTTTTAGATCATTCTGTCTCTCCTCAGCTCTGGATTTCTTTGTTCAATATCCAAAGGCCAAGTAGTCCCTTTGTAGTAAATGTACATCTCTGTCTGCCTATTCAAGAGGTCTGACTGCCATTGGCCCCTCAAAGAATTACTTGCCTCCTCTCCAAGTCTCATCTTCACTACTCCCACCTTAATAATATGAACAACATGGTACTGAGGACTTGACTCAGGTGAGATTCTGAATCTCAAGGAGGGTTTTTCAAGATATTGAGCACCCAAAGTAGAACCATGGCTAATGAATCACAGAAGATCATAAGACTGAACACTGGAAGGGACCTTGGAGGCCATCTAGAGTTTATTTTTTTTTACAAATGAGAAAAGTGAGTCCCAGCAGATATTAAGTGGTTTTCCCAAGATCAAACAGGTAGTAAGTTCAGGATTTGATCTAATGGGCCACATGCGACAGTTCTTACCCTTGGTACATCAATTAGCACCCCTGTGATATTAAAGGAAAATGAAGAAGTCCTCTAGAATGTTGTTTGGATGCCACATGGCAAACTTTTGAGAGAATACGAACAAGACGTGGCTAGGATGGGCAGATGTGGATAGGTTGAGGTCTGCATCATGGAGGAGTTCCCAAATAAATAACAGATCCATTTGAGTTTGTGATCCCTGTGTCATTCCCTCTCACACCCTTCACACAGTGTTGAATTTAAAACACAATAAATTATTATTGGAGTGGGGAAAGCAGAAAACTGAAGTCCTGGTGTCCCAACACAGTTAAAGCCCTTGTCACAAGGCTAAACGGTCATCCCTTAGAAGGAATTTTAATAATATTGAATTACTTCCCTTCCCATTTGGTCTTTTGTGTCCCAAACTGGCCACAGCAAAATGATGGAGCAAAAAAAGGCAATGGATTGGAAGTTGGTGGCAGAGTCCTCTGGCAAAATCCAAATTCCCTCACTACTTGTGTAACTTTGAGCAAGGCGCTTTATAGGTGAGGAAACTAAGGCCAATGAAGGTGAAGCAAGGAGATCAGGGGTGGGGAGGATGCAGCCTTGAGGCCTCATACAGTCCTTAAGTACGACCTTTGTCAAAAGGATCTAGAAGGCCACATGTAGCCTCAAGACTGCAGGTTCTCCACCCCTTATTAGACTATATTGGTTGCTGCAACAGAAAATGGGGCACCCTATTGGAGTGACCAAGTCCATCTTCATAGGACTGATAATGAAGGAGAGAAAAACTAGACACTTAATTATGTATACTATATGTGAGGATAGTACATTTCAACGACTTCATATCAAAGATAATTAGGCTGCGGGGTAATACCATTCTATTCTGACCTTTGACTTAGCAATATCATTATTATATCTATGTCAAAAGAGATCCACAAACAAGAGGAAAAGGTCCTATGTGTACAAAAATATTTATAGCATCTCTTTCTTATGGTGGCATTGAAATGGGAACTAAAGAGTACCCATCAACTGGAAAATGGTGAAACAAATGATGGTCTATGAATGATGTACATAAATAAAATATTAATGTATCATAAGAAACAATGAAGGGGACAGTTTCAGAGAAAGCTGAGAAAACTTATATAAACACAGTGAGGCGAGTGGAATCAGAACAATTTATCCTATACTACCAGCACTGTAAAAATAGACAACTTTGAACAATTTAAGAACTCTTCAGACACGATGAATAATGCTACCCACCTCCTAAAAGAGTGGTAATAACTAAATACGCGGCATGAGACATGTATTTTTGGCCATGGCCAATGTAGGAATTTATTTTACATCTATGCATATTCATTATATGGTTTGGGTTTCCTCCACCACCACCCCCAACCAGGGTGGGAAAGGAATGGGATGGAGAGGGAAAAAAAATGCTTGTTAATTGAAAAAAATCTACACAGAAAGTCAGCCCTAAAGGTATGGGATGTTCTCAAAAATGAAATTCTGAAAACACATATGGAGGAAAAGACGAGGTTGTAAGGATGCACAGTGAACTCATTGACCAACTTAGATTTTTAAAATATATATGCAGAAGATGGAAATGAAAGCAAAAAATGGTGGTTTAGTGAAAAAAAGTGTGACATGATCCTGCAAAAATAGTGTTAGGAGTGACAAGCATAAGAACTGATATATGAATAGTACCTTAGGATCTATAGAATGTTTCGTATACATACATTATCTCATTTGAATCTCTCAAAAAACTCTATAGGAAGAATATGAACCCTCAAATGGATCTGTTGTCTCATCTCTTCAGGAGTCCCCTCCATGATACAGATTTCACCTTTAGTAACTTTCCCTCCTTCAGATGCCTTATTTATCAGCCCTTCACCACTCTGCTAATATTTACTTTATTAGATGTTCCCAAAGGTCTACTTAAGCTTTAAATCGCACTAAGACTTTGGGGACACCATGTATACCTGGACCAATCTGGATGTTTTTCCTATCCTTATCCTCTCCTAGTGTCATTTACCCCCATGGAGGTACAGTTGGTATCGTCTCCATTTTCTCAGTAAGGACACTTAGGTTCAGAGTGACTAAGTGGATATAGTATTGACAAAACATCAACATGAAATAGCCATCTGAAATATTCATGCTCTCGCTAGATACATTACAAAAGGCATGAAGTATACTACTAGAGAGGTGATTGCCCCATAGTGTTGTCCCCAGTTGGCTCACATCTGTAGTGTTGTATTTAGTTCTGGGGTCCACATTTGATTAAGAACTTAATTAAGTTGGTGTATGTCCAGCAGAAGGCAACCAGGTTGGAGCAGCTTGAATTCATGATATAAGGAAGTAAGAATGTTTAACCTACAGGAAAAAAGACTTGGCACTTGGTAGTTGTCTGCAAGTATTTGAAGGGCTGTCCCATTAAAAGGGTTAAAAGTTGTTCTGCTTGATGTCAGGGGACAGAATCAATGGGTAGAAATTACAGAGACAACCTTAGGTTTCCATGACTGGAGCCATCCAAAAAATAGAATGAATGGATTTACTTTGGAGCTAGTCTGGTTGCCCTCACTAAAAATTTACAATCAGAGGTTAGACCATAACGACCACTGCCTAGTATGTCCCAAAGGGGATTCGTATTCAGGTAGAGGTAGCTCATCAGCTAGGATAGAGTATTGGGTCTGGCGTCTGAAGTCAAGAAGACTCATCTTCATGAGTTGAAATCTGGCCTCAGATGCTTACTAGCTATGTGACCCTGGACAAGTCACTTACCCCTGTTTGCCTCAGTTCCTCATCTATAAAATGGGCTGGAGAAGGAAATGACAAATGATTCCAGTAGCTTTGCAAAGAAGACCCCAAATGGGGTCCCAGAGAGCAGGTCACTACTGAAATGACCAAACAAAAATAAACAAAATACTAGCTCAGCTCTGAGACCCCTTCCACCTCTGAGATTCTAGGAGTCTATGATTCATATTGAGCTTTCAGTCCGCTGAAATCCACAATTCTTTCTCACAGATTGTTATATAATCAAGACACACTTTTCTCGTAGCTGTGAAACTGCATCATCAAACTCAGTCATGGAATATTTTCTCTATTATAAATTCTATCTGACTAAATTTGGTCCTTCATTCTGTACCATTGAGAAATTTTTTGATCCTCTGTATCAACCACCCTGTCAAAGTATTTCTCTCAATTCTGTGTTAGTTGGTAGTTTGATCAGCATGTCTACTAAGACTTCATCTGAATCATTGATTAAAGCGTTTTATAGCACAGTGCCACGTGCAAATTCTTGGAGCACTCCCCTATCAACCTCCCTTCAAAACCCTTCTTAGGTAGCTCAGTGGCACGGTGGATAGAGTGCTGGGCCTGATGTAAGGAAGACGAGTTCAAATCTAGTCTCTGATCCTTACTAGCTGTGTAACTCTGGGCAACAACCTCCGTTTGCCTCAATTTCCTCAACTGTAAAATAGCATCTCCCTGCAAGGTTATTGTGCAGATAAATAAAATAATATTTGTAAAGTACCCAGAACATAGTAGCAAGCTATATGAATGGTAGAAATTATTATTATTTAGCTGACATAAAGCCATCAGTAACTACTTTTTGGATCCAATTGTGCCCCCAGTTCTAAATTGACTTAATTGAACTAGTCTATGTCTTTCGTTTCTTACTTCCCTCTGCACAATCAGAATTTCCATATCTTCAGTTGCGTTGATCTCTGCTTATCACATCAGTTGTCATTGTGACAGACAGCCAAGGCATGTCAAAGTGCTGAGAACAACAGCTCTTAATGTACTTTTCCTCCTAGGAATATTTGCAGTTGTTTAGGAAGGAAGTGCCTTAACCCAAAGGAATGAATTGTTGTTCATAATGGAATTTCAGGTAGCTCTATTCACCCTGCTGCTCTGCTCCAGGTTATTTATGTCAAGGTAAGAGAACACAGGTGGAGCCTTTCCCTGGAGATCCCCAGCTGCTGGCTGGACACTGGTAAATGCTAATTGGCTAATCCTGAACTGCAGTGCTAAAGTGGGAGGGGAGAAGGAGGGGAAGAGGCTTTGGGAAGTGGCTGTGTGTGAGCCAGGAGTCAGATGGGACTAAAGAGAAAGCTATAGTGATCTGCTACTGGTGATCTGCAACTCATGGGCATTTGTCCCTTTTGTTTTTATTTGCACACATAAAGAACCAGTCACTGACCTCTGCAAGAAGTGTCTATAAGCATAAATGTCATTGGATCCTCCCTGTGCTGTCTTTAACAGTACTCTTGTAGTTCTTAAATCAGGTTATACCCTCCAGACCATTGGACAAGGCACCTCTGCTTAGAGTTGGTTTATCCAATGGTTTGTGAACATGGGCAATGCACCTAATCTCAGTTTCCTTACTTATAACATTAGAATAATGATATGCTATATATCACATAGGGTTATGGAAGGCAAAGTTATTTTCCATACATAAAGTCCCATAGAAATATGCATCATTAATATCATCAGGATGTGCTCTCCTAATTGTTACTCCAAACACCTAATTGCTCTGACATCAACTTGTCTCCAGTGTTTATCTCTGGTTTCTCTTTTTTCCTGTCAAGACCCTATGACCTTTAATTGACAAGGTTCCCTTCCACAGTCTTTGACAGACATGCCAAGAGAATAGAGAAAGGTTCCAAAGGTATAGATAAAGATCCAACTACTGTTGGATTAGGGATGCAAAGTTCTCTGCCTAATCTTTTGATAGATGTTGTGCCAATGACCTTAGGCAGCTTATAGTACAGCCCAGTATGTGTGTGTTCGTCCTTCATTGCCGAAGAAGACCATGACATCAGGGAAATGATGACATGACTTGCACTTGACTTTGTTTTGAGTGAGGGAGGGCTGTGCAGGTCACCAGCCTCACTTCTCCTCCAGAGTCATCTGAAACCAGTGACCAGATATTCATCAGGATGACTAGCAATGACCCAGGATGAGGCAACTGGGGTTAAGTGACTTGCCCAAGGTCACACAAGTAAGTGTCAAATGTCTGAGATGAGATTTGAACTCAGGTCCTCTTGACTCCTGCACTGGTGCTCTATTCACTGCACCACTTAGCTGTCCCAATAGCCCAGTATATGCTTTCCCCAGGAGGAACAAATGATACAATCTATTGCCAAGAACTTCTGCCCCTGAGCTCAGTTGTCCTGCCTCTGTGATTGTGGCACCTACTTTAATGACCTTACTGTAATTTTTTTAAGTTTAGAAGTTTTGTGATAAATAAGAGAGCTAAAATATTCCCTAAAATTTCCAGTCTTTATAACGTCATTGTCTGGTTTAAGAATCCAGAAAGGCAAGGTCTTGAAGTACTTGGCAACTTTTCTCTATGCATGCACTCAAAGTGCACCTTATAGAATCTTCCAGTGGGAACTTTCAAAATAGTCTAGTCACAAATGCAAAAGTCTATTCTATAGCATCCGTAGAATGTCATCACCTAGTCTCTACTCAAATACCTCTAATGACAGCAATCTCATTACCTACCAAGGAAGTCCAGTCTGTTTTGAAATACAATCAATCCTAATTATTCACAGATTGCATATTTGTGAACTCACCTACTCCCTAAAATTTATTTATAACCCCAAAATCAAAGCACTCACAGTGCTTTCTCAGTCATCCACAGACATGTGCAGAGCAGGAAAAGCTGAGTCATCCAATGCCCATATTCCCAGTTGAGGCTGAACAAAGTGACACTCTGCTTTCTTAGGTCAACTCTCACATTGTTAACACAAGTGTCCTTTTTATGGTCTACTTAGTGCCCTATTTTTCAAATTTTTGTGCTTTTGTGTTAATGGTTTTGCTGTTTAAAATAGCTTCAAAGCATGGAGCTGTCTTGTGTTCTCAAGCACAAGAAGGTTGTGATGTACTTAACAGAGAAAAATCATGTGCTAGAGAAACTTCATTTAGGTGTGAATTATGATGCTGTTGGCCATGAGCTCAATGCTAACGAATCAACAATCCCATACATCCAGGAAAAGGAAACAGAAATTCACTGATCTGTATGAGAGGCTGCTCTAGAAAGTATCAAAGTAAATGCTGTAACCAGAGGCTCACAGAACCCTAACCCTCCATTTTCCCCAGGAGCAATGATTCAGTATTCACTTGGCTGATATTCACTATGACTTTCCAAAACCTTACTACTGCATATGATGAATATGTTGTATATGTATACATGTATACATATATACATGACAACTACATTGTCTGTAGTTCTAATTGTTAGAGAACTCTTACTGTTACACTGAATTGTCCTATTCCCTTCTATTGATCATTGTGCTCACCAATGATGTCTAATCTGTCTTACATATAACATTCCTTCAAATATCTGAACCCAGATCCACCTGACTCTGAGGGCAGCTGTCAATCCATTCTGCCTCTCATAACACAACATATGCATTAAGTAGACAAAATCCTAGTCACCTTCCTAGGGTTGTGCCCTGTCCTGTCAGTATCCTTCCTCAAATGGAGGACCCAGAATTGAACACAATATGTGGTCTGACCACATTTGTGTACCATTGGACCTTTCCCTCCCCTGTGCTTAACCCTGTGCCTCTATTAACACAACCTAAGTTCCCACTAATTCTTTTAACTATTGTGTCCCTATGTTCACTCCTACGGAGAGGGTAGCCTTCTTCACAGGAATTGTTGACAAACCAGGTCATAGACAACACCTTGTATGTGAAAAGAGAACAATATATGGGTGTGAGAGACTCAGCATAGAGACTGCCCCTTCCTCCTATCCCTCTTGTGTATGCCAGGCCAGGGATTGACCAGTGAGCATTTGTCTTTGACAAAGGGAAAGATGTGTCTTGGAGTCAGGAAAAGAATAAATTCATACATACACACACACACACACACACACACACATATTCACAAAGCAAATTCCATACAAGGCATGTCCAGAAATTCCTCTCTGACATGGTTTCTTAGGGAGTAGGAAGAAGTGGCCAGGAATTTTCCCAGGGCATTTCCCAGCATCAAGAATTCAAACTTGAGTTTTCTCTGTTTTTTCTCCCTAATGTCAGCACTTAGGGATGTTTTGACACAAAAAGGATTACACTGGACTAGAGCATTCACCGTTCATACGGAAGAAATGCCGAAGGCAAAACAGCATTAAAAGGGACCTCCTGCCCCTCACCATTAGGTCATAGTGCAAGGCCCTCTTGAGCAACAAGGACAAACTGTGAGAGGCCAGGTTAACCTTACCTGGGGGCAGTGTCTCTATTTCTATTCTGTGATGTGAGGAATTCCAAAAGGTCTCTTCCCTAGAAAATATCTCTTTCACTGATGCCTAAAATCTCATCATTAGGGTTCCAATCCTCTGGCCAGCCAGAGTCTTACGTTCAGTTCTAGACACTTCAGTCAAGGATGGACATTGATCATCTGGAGAACCTCCACAGAAGGGTAAATAGAACGGTAAGAAAACCAGATGCCATGTGGGAAGGCATCTGGGATATTTAACCTAGAGAAGAGATGACTAAGGGGGAAAGGCAGAGACATAACAGCTGTCTTCAAGGATTGGAAGGGCTCTTGTAGAAGAGGTAGTAGGTTTATTCTCCTTGACTCCATGGTTACGGACCCAGCAACAATGGGTGAAAATGGCAAAGAGCTTAATTTTACATAAAGTAGAGCTTGCTAATAATTAGACCTGTGAGAGAAGGCAATAAATTTTTCACTTTTAGTCTTTGGTGGAGGCTCAGCAGCTAATTGTTGGGACATTTGGAAAGGCGATTCCCAATCAGACATACCAACTGACTCACAAGTCAAGACATCACCTTCATGATGTCACTGGTCCTCTCAAGAATGAAGGGTGAACAACAATAATACGATTAGACTAGATGGTCTTTGAAGGCTCTTACAACTTTGATTAGTTATTTAACCATAAAAGCAGGATGGATGAGGCATAGCTTGAACACAGTTGGTATGACAAAGATTGGGGGATATTTACTCAATTATGGGAAATGGTAGCCAAAAAAAGCTGGTGTGAACTTGGAGTACATTAATAAAGACAGTGTCCAGAATGTGGGAGGCGAAAGTCCCTCTGTACTCTGGTCCTATCCTACCTGGAGTACCATTTTTGGAGGAATATTGACAAATTGGCACATGTCCAGAAGAGTTATAAAGTATATCGAAGGCTGGCATACATGTATGTGTGTTTGTATGTGTGAGTGTGTTTACGGTGTGTACATATACAGATACTATCTAATTTTATCTTCAGACCAATCCTGTGAAATACTACAGATTTTAATATACCTACTTTAGTAAATGAGAAGTTTGAAGTGAGACTTCCTGATCACACATTGTTAAGTGTCAGAAGCACAATCGAAATCGAGAAATTGGAAGTTAGTCACCTATCATTTTGATCCCAATCCCTGAACTTTTTCCATGACACCATGTTGCCTTTCAGTTGAGGGAACTGAAGCTGATCAGGCCAGAAAAGAGAAGGCTTAGGTGGGAACATGAACACTGGCTACACCACCTCCCACCTCCCCTTTCTTGGCCAAGGGCTCCACCAGTCCTCTCTCCATAGTTCAGGATCTGGGAGTCATTCTTGGCTCTTCCTTGCTCCTCACTTTCTCCCCCATCCAATTTAGTGTCCATGTCTCAATTTCCCACAGCATCTCTTGCCCCTTCCCCTTCTCTCTTCTTATACCACAACCACCTTAGTTCATCCTTTTATTGTCCTGCCCCTAGACTATTTCAATGGCTGCCTAACTGAACTCCCTGTTTCTAGTCTCTCCTCCCTCCAATTCATCCTTCACACTGCTGCTAAACTGTTATTCCTAAAGCACAGGTTTAATCATGTCACCCTCCTGCTCAAGCAACTTAAGTGGCTCCCACTTAATTCTAGCATCTGCCCTCTGCTAATTGTTTCAGATTTATCCTGAATATAGCTTATTTGTACATAGTTGTTTGCATGTTATCTCCTTCATTAGACTATAAGTTCCTTAAGAGGAGGAAACATCTTTTACCTTTCTTCATATCCCCAGTTCTTAGCACAATGCCTAGCACATAGTAGGTACTTGATAAATGATGGTTGACCGACTTCCAAATTTTTCTAGGATAAATTATGAAACCTATTGTTTTGCACTTAAAGTCCTCCACCTTGTGGCTTTTGCCTCCTTTAGTATCCCCAGTACTTAGCACGGTGCCTGGAACATAGCAGATGATTAATAAATGTTGGTTGATTGATTGATTAAACCAGATGGAACTAAGAAGGATGAGAGTTACACAGAAAGAGATTTGGGCTGGATAGAAGGCTAAACTTCTTAGCATTTAGAGTCGATGATTGATCAAAAGCATTTATCAAACATTTATTATGTGTCGATGACTTGCTGAGCATGGAGATATGAGGACAAGACTCTCAAGGAGCCTACATTCCAAAGGGAATGCTCCATCATCTAAAAGTGGGAAAGGAGATGAGTTCCCCAAGATTGGAAGTCTTGAAGCAAAGGCTGGATGACCCTTCTTGGGGACATTGTGGCGGAGATCACTGTGCTTTGGACTTCCCTTCCAACTCTGATTCTTTAATTCTGCATTGCCTTCTCTCAACTTCTTAAAGTTTCAAATCCCTTTGGGAGGGGATTTTGTGGAATGAGAATTCCTCAGTGCAAGCAAGTTTACCAGCTTTAATATGCCCCTTGAAAGGAGAGAGCAGAGCGACCTGGGGGATGCAGGTACTCAAGGGGGGAGGGAAACATCAAGTAGACACTGGTCATCTGAGAATGGCCCCATGCTCACCAAAAGGAAGGAAACTGAAGCATAAGATGGGAAGATGAAATGAATCTCTATCCATTACAAGCTTGGTAAATGTGTCTGAGAGGCTAGGGGAGAAGGAATTGAACTTTTGAAACACATCCATTTCTCTATGGGCTGGGGGAAGAGGGTAGCCCAAAAGGGAGAAGTATTTCAGCTTGTGGTATCTCCTGGAAATCTCTGGCATATCTCCACCACTGCTCAGTACAGAAAGCCCCCTGATCTGGGGGTGCCCTTAAACCTTGAGTTTCCTTCCCCAGGGTCTGACTAGAAAGGCATGCAAGATGGTTAACATTTTAAAAGTGTCAGGATTTTGCATGCTTCCTTGGAATAAAAGACAGATGTCTTCTCTTTCCCTCATTCCACCCCACCCCCTCATTAAAAAGAGACCCAGCATGTTTAAAAACTGATATATGTATTTTAAAACTTTAAATTGAAACCCTCGACGAACAAATGTAATTGCTTTGGTATGCCTGTCTGTACAGATGTACAGCAAACGTTTCACAGCTGTGTAAGGAGGCCCTGTTTGGCTGGGATATAGGAATCCTCTCCCAAGTGCTAGCCAGGCAAAATTTGTCCAGTGAGGGCCGGTGGGGCAGGTCTTGAAAGGGGTGGTAAAAAGGCACTCAAATTCCTGACATATGGGATTGGATGATATTTGATACTGGTTAGAGATTTTGGAATCAGCGATTGAGGAATTTCTGGTATGGAAACTCAAATGAGATATCTGTGAAACACTTAGCACAGTGCTTTACACATAGTAGGTGCTCAGTATGTGTTTGCTCTCTTTCCCTCCCCTGAGACAGATGGGCAGCTCTTCTGTAACATAGGGAGAGTCTCTTGGGTCACTGAGAAGTTAAATGACTTGCCCAGGGTTACACAGGCAATATTGTGACAGGCAGGACTTGAATCCAAGCCTTCCTCACTCTAAGGCCAACTATCTAGCCATTCACTTTTATTTCTGTATCTCAGTGCCTCACCTACAGGAAGTGTTTACTTTACTTCAATAATTAGCATACTTAGTTTACCTGCATTAATTAATTATTATGTAATCTAGAATCATATTAATGCTTGTTGATCAACTGATTGGCTGATTGATTGCCATATGGCCTCTCAAGCTCATGAAAAATACATTTGAAATTCCTTTTCAAAGGTTTTTTATGACAAACAATGGTGTAGTGCAAGATCTCTTCTAGTTCCTAAGTTAGAATCTTGGCTCTGCCACTTATCCCCTTAATGACTTTGGACAAGTCATTTCCCCTCCTTGGATCTCAATGTTGCTATCTGATAAATGAAAGAGTTGAAGCAGATGACCTCCAAAGTTGCTTTTCTGCTCCAAATGTATATTCCTGTAACTTCTATGAGATAGGATGGTGATGTTTAAATTCCTGAGAGAACTGACATCTACTAAAAATTCATCAAGATGTCTTTTTTGAGGGCCAGCTCTCTGGAAGGCACTGAGAGGGACTTTATTAACCTTCATTTTTCAAGGGCAGTATAATAGTAATAAATATATCGTTGTTGTTCAGTCATTTTTTCAGTCATATCTGAGTCTTCATGAGCCCATTTGGGGTTTTCCTGGCAAAGATACTGAAGAGGTTTGCCATTTCCTTCTCCAGTTCATTTTACAGATGAGGAAACTGAGGCAAATAGGGTTAAGTTGACTTACCCAGGGTCATACAGCTAGTAAATGTCCGAGGTCAGATTTGAACTCAGGAAGATGAGTCTTCCCAACTCCAGCCCTGGCACTCTGTCCTTCTAAGGTCAGGCATGCTTTCTGAATCATCACCAGAAAAAAGGTTCGAGTACATTCTGTATCATTTTGACTTTTATCAATTCTAGTTGAATTCTTTTTGAAAACAGTTGATATTATTTGTATCTTTCAGGGAGCTCTCCACTGAACAACATGCAATGTTAACAATGCCATTGGATTTTGGAGTAAGAAGACTCAGGTTTGGGTCCTGGCCAGGATACTCATGGGATAGTCACTTAGCCACTCTAACCATAGTTTTCCCCTTCTCTAAGTGAAGGTGGTAACAATGGTACTCTCTATCTCACAAGTATTATAGGGTAAATATAAAAATATGAGTTATTTGCATTGTTGTTACCACCACCATTAGGAACCAATCCATCAATTAACAAGTATTTACTGAGTTCCTACTATGCGCTGGAGTCTGTGCTACGCAATGGGAGTAAAGAGACAAAAACAAAAACAGTCTTTGTTCCCAAGGATCTCAAAGTCTGGCAGAATTTGGAAGGCGTTCATATGTATATGCCAGAGAAATACAAAATAATTAAGGGGATTTAAATATTAACAAATCAGGCATCCCAAAAGGCTCCTTGAAGAAGGGAGCACTTGAACTTTCAATACAGCTAGACTTCCAAGATTCAAAAGTAAGGAAGAAGCAAATACTAGGCATAGAGGAATGGAACCCGAGTTCAGGCAATAAAGAAGGAAATAAGATATCGTGTGTGGAAATAATAAGTGAACCAGTTTGGCTGGAACATACAGTGTCTGACAGAGAAATCTAAGGTTAATATGAAATCTCATTTGGAGCTATATTGTGAAAGGCCTTAGATGCCGAGTAAAGGAATTTATATTTTATCCTAGAGGCAATAGTGAGTTACTAAGGTTTCTTGAACAGGAGAGTGACATAGTCAGATTGTGCTGTAGAAATATCAATATGGCAGCTGAAATAGATGAAAGCAGAAAGGGGAAAAACCGTAGACAGGAAAAACAAAAGCAACTGTAGTAGTTCAAATGAGAAATAATGAGGGCCTGAACTAGAGTGGTTATAGCATTAGTGGAAAGAAGAAAAAGAATACACAAGATGGTGGAGAGGTAAAATTAACAAGATTTAGCAACTACATAGGATATGGCAGGTAGGTAATGAGGAGCAGGGAAGAATTAAGGAAGACTTATAGGTTATGACCCTAGGTGACCAAAAGAATAGTGATACCCTCAACAGAAATAGGGAAGTTAGGCATAGAAAGGGATTTACTAGCAAAAAAAAATGAGTTCTGTTTTGACAGGTTGAGTTGAAGATGCCTAGAGGTCATCCACTGGAAGTGTTCAACAGGAAGTTGATGGTAAAGGACTGGAATGCAGGATAAAGATGAAAGAAACAGAGAGTTATCTATATAGAAATGATATTGGAATCTGTGAGAATTTATAAGATCAACTATTGGGCCAAGCTGAGAATAGAATAATGATAGCCGTTGATGTCCTTCCTTCTTTATCTCTGTCCTCAACAAATTCCCTTTCTTCCCTTTCACTTCATTTGGGGACAATGATTCCTGTGGCCAATGGACATGTGGTCTCACATCTGTACAGCACCAAATAGGTATATCCATGGAAAATGAACTGCAAGAACTGTTCTGTGCACAAAGCAAGAAGTTATTAGATCTAGGCAACTATCTTAGTATTTCTTCTGAGATATAAAGGAATTTCATTTGATCCTTTAAGAAATCCAGTAGATGCTATCACTAGCATCTGAGGACATGAGAAATTCTTGAGTTCTAGCTCCAGAGGAGAGAGAAGTCAATGAAGAAATGTTAAACTCATGATTACTGATACCCAGAACAAAAAAAATTGAGGGAGAGGGAGCATGGAGAGCTGAGAAAGATGAGTCAGAGTTGGGGCTGACAAAGATTAGGCCTTGTTTCTTTCATCCTTTCAATGAAGACTCGACTTGATCAGACTAATGGGCTTTTAAAAGAATTCTTAGAAGGTTATAACTTTCTTCTTCATTTTGTTGTTTTAAACTCCCATCTGTCTCCTTGAAGTTATTGCTTCTTCTGTACATCAAAGTTCCACCATTTCATCCATGACTGGTTGCTACTACTACACCCCCTCCATGGCTTAATAAATTGCACCAGCTAGAAACATCCTCACCCATAGTTCATGAATCTTTCCACACGTATCTAGACTGATCTTTCAATGGACTCACACTCAAAGCTTTTCTAGCTTGGCAGGACTTTCCAGAGTTCGTGCTTTCCTGGAAAAGTCTCCATGAGCCCAGGGTTCCCATTCATGCAACGATGAAGTATCAGAATAAGACACAAATGGAGATTCTCTGTGATTACTGGCAGTAGAAACCCTTCCAAATACTATTGCACTATAAGAAATGATGAACAGTTGAATTTCAGAAAAACCTGGAAAGATTTATATGAACTGATGCTGAGTGAAATGAGCAGAACCAGGAAAACATTATACGTAGTAACAGTAAAAGTGTGTGAGGACTGTTTGTGATAGACTAAGCTCTTCACAGCAATTCAAAGACCTAAAACATCCCCAAAGGACTCTTGAGGCAAAATGCCATCCATATCCAGAAAAAGAACTATGGTGTCAGAACACCGAAAGAAGCAGATTCTTTTCTCTTGTGCTATGTTTTGTTTTCTCATGGTTTCTCCCATTCATTTCAATTCTTCTACGTAGTATGACTAATGTGGAAATATGTTTAATAAGAATGTATATATAGGGAGGAGCCAAGATGGCAGAGTAGAAAGACTCACCTACTCTAGCTCTTTCCCCACAGCTCGTAAAATACCTGTAAAAAATGACTCTAAACAAATTCTAGAGCAGCAGAAGCCACAAAAAGACAGAGTAAAAGAGATTTCCAGCCCAAGGCAGCCTGGAAGGCCAACAGGAAAGGTCTATCACACAAGGCATGGAGTGGAGTGCCGCCCATGAAGCCCAGCCGAGCCTTGGCTACACTGGCAGGGACAGGACCAGAGCAGGCCTGGTGGCAGAATCCCTGGCTGCAGCTGTGGTTCCCAGATCCCTCAACCCACAAACACCAAACACAGCTTCAAAGAACACTGAGAAAGCTTTTTGAACTGGGTGAGAAGGGAGAAGGGTCCTCCCCTAGCCCTGGTCCCAGGCTGTGATAGTGGCAGTCCATTTAAGAGCCCTTGGTCACTGGGTGAATTGAGTCCCTGATCTGGGTCTCAACCACTTGATCCTGGGGTAAGGAAGCATTCTGGCATGGTGGAGCTGGTGGAGGCTCTGTAAAAGGAATTCTACTTGCAGATCCTGGGCCGAAAGGCTTTGGTAGCTCCCAGACCAGAGCACGGGGCCAGTTTACTCCTCTCCCTTGGTTGTGCTACCTTAGAGGGACTGAGAACATGCAGGTCCCCAGAATATACCCTCCTCTTGACAATGGACTCAAAAGTCAAGTAACTGGCTGGGAAAATGCCCAAAAACGGGAAAGAAAATAAGACTATAGAAGGTTACTTTCTTGGTGAACAGGTATATTCTTCCATCCTTTCAGATGAGGAAGAACAATGCTTACCATCAGAGGAAGATATAAAAATCAAGGTTTCTGCATCCAAAACCTCCAAAAGAAATATGCAATGGTCTCAGGCCATTGAAGAGTTCAAAAGGGATTTTGGAAATCAAGTAAGAGAAGTGGAGGAAAATTGGGAAGAGAAAAAATAGTGCTGCAAGAAAATCATGAAAAGCAAGTCAACAGTTTGCTAAAGGAGATCCAAAAAAATGCTGAAGAAAATAGCACCTTTAAAAATAAACTAATTCAAATGGCAAAAGAGGCCCCAAAAGCCAATGAGGAGAAGAATGCTTTAAAAAGCAGAATTAGTCAAATGGAAAAGGAGGTTCAAAAGCTCACTGAAGAAAATAGCTCTTTAAAAATTAGAATGGAGCAGATGTAAGCTAATGACTTTATGAGAAACCAAGAAATCACAAAACAAAACCAAAAGAATGAAAAAATAGAAGACAATGTGAAATATCTCATTGGAAAAACAACTGACCTGGAAAGCAGATCCAGGAGAGACAATTTAAAAATTATGGGACTACCTGAAAGCCATGATAAAAAACAGAGCCTAGACATCATCTTTCATGAAATTATCAAGGAAAACTGCCCTGATATTCTAGAATCAGAGAGTAAAATAAATATTGAAAGAATCCACCAGTCACCTCCTGAAAGAGATCCAAAAAGAAAAACTCCTAGGAATATTATGGCCAAATTCTAGAGTTCCCAGGTCAAGCAGAAAATATTGCAAGCAGACAGAAAGAAACAATTCAAGTATTGTGGAAATACAATCAGGATAACATAAGAGAGGACTTTCAAACATTCTTGATGAAAAGACCAAAGTTGAAAAGAAAATTTGACTTTCAAACACAAGAATCAAGAGAAGCATGAAAAGGTAAACAGGAAAGAGACATCATAAAGGATTTTCTAAAGCTGAACTGTTTACATTCCTACATGGAAAGATCATATTTGTAACTCTTGAAACTTTTCTCAGTATTTGTGTAGTTGGAGGGATCATACATATATATAATATATATATGTGTTATATATATATTATATATATATACACACACACATAGAAGGAGAGAGAGAGAGAAAGAGAGAGAGAGAGGGAGAGAGAGAGGGAGAGAGAGAGAGAGAGAGAGAGAGAGAGAGAGAGAGAGAGTGAGAGAGAGAGAGCACAGGGTGAGTTGAATAGGAAGGGATGATATCTAACAAAATAAAATCAAGGTGTCAGAGAGGAACATACTGGGAAAAGAAAAGGAGAAATAGAACGAGGCAAATTATCTCTCATAAAAGAGGCAAGAAACAGCTTTTTCAATGGAGGGGAAAAGGGGGGAGGTGAGAGGGAAAAAGTGAAGCTTACTCTCATCACATTTGAATTAAGGAGGGAAACAAGCACACTCAATTTGGTATGAAAATCTATCCTACACTACAGGAAAGTAAGGGAGCAGGGGATAAGTGGGGTGGAGGGATGATAGAAGGGAGGGCAAATGGGAGGAGGGAGTAATAAGAAGCATGTGTGGGTTTGTCCTTCATTGCTGAAGAAGACCATGACATCAGGGAAATGATGACATGACTTGCACTTAGCTTTGTTTTGAGTGAGGAAGGGCTGTGCAGGTCACCAGCCTCACTTCTCCTCCAGAGCCATCTGAATCCAGTGACCAGATATTCATCAGGATGACTAAAGATGACCCAAGATGAGGCAATTGGGGTTGAGTGACTTGCCCAAGGTCACTCAGCTAATGAGTGCCAAGTGTCTAAAGTGAGATTTGAACTCAGTCCTCCTCACTCCTGTGCTGGTTCTCTATCCACTGTACCACCTAGCTGCCCAATAAGAAGCAGTCACTTTAGGGGAGGGACAAAGTCTAAAGAGAAAATAGAATAAATAGGGAGCAGGATAGGATGGAGGGAAATATAATTAGTCTTTCACAACATGATTATTATGGAAGTCTTTATAAAAACTACACATATATAACCTATATTGAATTGCTTGCCTTCTTGGTGGGGATGGGTGAGGAAGGAGGAAGGGAGAAAAGTTGGAACTCCAAGTTTAAGGAATGAATGTTGAGAATTGTTTTTGCATGCAACTGGGAAATAAGAAATACAGGTAATGGGGTATAGAAATCTATCTTGCACTACAAGAAAAGAGAGAAGATAGGGATAAGGGAAGGGAGGAGTGTGATAGAAGGGAAAGCAGATTGCAGGAAAGGGTAATCAGAATGCATGGAGTTTCAGGGTGGGGGAGGGGAGAGATGGAGAGAAAATTTGGAACTCAAAATCTTGTGGAAATGAATGTTGAAAACTAAAAATAAATAAATAAATAGATGAATAGATAGATAGATAGATAGATAGATAGATAGATAGATAGATAGATAGATAGATAGATAAAGAAGGATGTATATGTGGAACCCATATAAGATTTTATGCTGTCTTGGGGAGGGAAAGGAGAGGGATGAGGAGAAAATTTAAGACATGGGAGTGATTGTTGAAAACTGAAAACAAATTAGTTAACTAAATTTTTTTAAAAAGAAAAAGAAACCCTTCCAAACCTCTCAAGGAGATCTCTATGCTTGTTTCTGAAGTTGGGGAGAAGCTAAGAAACCGCATGTTGTTCTTTAGCAGGTTTGGGAAGAGTGGTAGCAGGGTGAACGTACAAAATATATATGAAGCGCAAATTTTGGAGAACACAAAGAAAGTGACAAACATGGAGCTGTTATGGGTGGAGAAATGTTCCATGTTGTTTACACTGGCAGAAGAACCCAATCATTTATAATGAATGACAAGCAAAGGAATTTGTATTTTATCCTAGAGGCAAGGGTGAGGTACTAAAGTTTCTTCAGCAAGAGATTGACATAGATCGTGATTTAGAAATATCAACATGGCAGCTGTGTAGGATAATTGTTGTTGTAGATCAGAAATCCAATTGGGGACAATTGTAGTTATTCAGATGATAAATAATGAGGACCTACACTAGAGTGGTTGTGGTGTGAGTGGAAAGAAGGGGAAGAATGAACAAAATGTTGGGAAGGTAAAATCCACAACACTTGATAATTAGATAGACTTTGGAGAGAACACAAATAAGCTAAAGAGATACTCCCTACCCTCAAAAAGTTTACAATCTAATGGGGGTAAACAGCATACAAAAGAAAGTTGAAAGGTAGGGGAAGGGAGCCACCAGAGGGTACCTAGCACCTGTGGGTGATTAGAGCAGAATAATTAATTGAGGCACAGCATGTGCCTAAACAGAGGGAACAGAGGTACAGTTCAAGTGCAAAACCCAGAAGCATTTATTGAACGAGTATAGCACACCCATGGGGGAGCAGTAGACCTAGTCTAGGCTACTTCAAAGATTAGGTGGTAGGAGAATTGGAGAAATGCAGAGTACTTGGAACCAGGGTGTTTGTGCAAGATCTGGCCATTTGGGGCCAGCATGAACCAGTTTGAGCCAGCCCTATGGCTGCTGGCACAGCAGAGTTGTTCTGGGTTCACCCAGTGAACCACAAAGGATCACTGGTATGTCAGACTTGAGTAGCATTCATTCTGCCTCCTGATTGGCTGATTCTGATTCCCAGGTAATTTCAGCCTCCCCTGGATAATAAGGAACCTCAAACAAATCAAGGTGATTAATAAACTCATTCATTCCATTTCCACAGGGGGAAAGTGGGGGTAAGGAGGACTCCAGGGCTCAGGCATGTTGTTCCTTGGAGTGGAAGACAAGCAGAGAAACTGAGGGAAAATGGAGATACCAGTTACATCAATAAAACTTTTTCTTGAAGTGTATGAAAAGTTATTATATGACATCTAGCTTCAATAATATCTATACCCCTCATGGGCACTTCAGAGTTTGAAGGAAGCTCAGAAACTTCTAGTGCAACCCATTCCTGTTGAGAAATAGCCAACAAGGGCTTATTCAGCCTTTACCTGAAGAATTCTATTGAAAGGGAACCTTTTAGCTCACAAGGCAGTCATTCCACTCTGTGGTAAATCTAATTGTTAAGAAGCTTTACTTTATCTGAGGCAGAACAAAAAACCTCTATGCAACTGCTGCCTGTTAGTTCTGAATTCCTCTTCAATATGGCAGCATTGCAAATACTTAAAGATCTCCCTCAGTCTTCTCTTTGGCAGGTCAAACCTTCAACCAGTGTTCATATGGCATGGTTGCTAGAACTCCCACCATCCCAGTTATCCTCCTGAGAATGATCTCTGTCAATGTCCTTCCTAAAATATGGTGTCACAAATATTCCAGATGCAGCCCAACAACTAAATATTCAGCTAAGTTCAGAGACCCGTATTCCCTTATTCTAACCTATATACCTCTCTTTCTGCAGCCCAAAAGCTCATTAGCTTTTTAGTTGCCATGTCATCATTTCACTCATGTAGGTCCACCAAGATCCCTGCCCCATTTTTTACATGCAATCTTATCTCACCATATATCTTGTACTCTGCGCTTATGTAGAACTAATTTGTTGATTCTGACCTTGGACTTTCCATGTATCCCTTTTAAAGAGACTTTGCCAGTAGTGTGCTGAAATCTAGTTAAGATATACCTACAAAATTTCTCTGATCTACTATTCTGGTAACCTGGTCAGAAATGGAAATAAGATTAATCTTTTTTTGGGGGGGGGGTATACTTTTTGAAAAGATTAATCAGATTAATCTTGTGTGCCATACATATCCTTGATGAAATTCTTCTGTTGATGAGAAGTGATCAAAGCTTCTCTTTTTAAATAAATATTCAGAAACTATCCCTTTAATAATGAGAATTATTCCAGGAATCAAATCAAGCTCACCAGTCTAGAATTTATAGATTCCTCCCTCTTCCTTTTTTTTCAAAAAGAAACATTAGGGAATTGGTAGACAACCCTGTGGCACCTCTCCTAGTCTCCATGAACTTTCAGGTTTCACTGACAGCTGCTCAGTCAGTAGTCACCTCTTCTGTGTCCTGTGGTGTAGTATAGGCCTGGTGACTTCAACTCAGTGAGGATAGATACATCATATCTTACCATCTCCTCACATATCTTGAACTTCAACCATGCCAACCACTTTTATTCTATCCTTTCCCATTTAAATATTATTCTCCTTGTCAGATAACAGCAGAAAAAATTAGAGTTGAACAGCTACGCCTTCTCTCTGCTGTCTGTTATCATCCATCAACCCTGAGTCTTTTTTCTTCTGTGGAGGGAGGGGTGAAGGATAGAGAAGGACTGTATATTTTCCTTTCTTGATGTGAATAATGCCATTTTTGACTAATCCTCCATTTCCAAGTTAAGTGAGCAGTCACATCTAATTTCTGTGTTGCCTTCCTATCACATATCCCATCTGTTGTCAGATCTTGACTTTACCACCTTCACAACATCTTTAGTTTATTTCCCCTTCTCTCTTCTCAAATGCTAACCCTCTGGTACAGGTCCTCATTATCTTTTGCCTGGACTATTCCAATAGCTTTGAGATCTCCCTACCTCAAATCTTTCCCCATGCAATCCATCCTCACTCAGATGTCAAAGTGCTTTTCCTAAAGGGCAAGTCTGACTATAACCAACACACACATACATACATACACACATACACATACACACACATGCATGCACGCACACACACACAATCACACATACCTACCTCAATAAACTTCCATGCCTCCTTACTCCATGATCAAATGTAAAATCCTTTCTTTGACATTCCAAGCTCTTCATAACCTGGACCCTTCCTATCTTGCTGGACCTCTTGACTTTACCTTCCTCCTCACACTCTATGATCCAGCTACACTAGCCAATTTGCAGTTCATCACACATGACCATCTATCTTCCATCTCTGTGCATTTTTATTGGCTGTCCCCCATATTTGGAAGAATTGTCCTCTTCACCTCTGACTTCCATCTTCCTTGACTCCTTAAAGAATTTGCTCATCTCCCACATTCTACAGGGCTTTTCCAATTTCCTCTACTGCTAGTCTCTTCTCTCTGAGATTACCTCCCAATTGTGTTTTATATATATTATTTGTATATAGTTACTTGCATGTTTTCTTCTCCATTAGAATGTCAGACAGTCAGTCAATAAACATTTATTAAGTGCATACATTATGCTGAGGATGATATAAGATGGGGCAGAAAAAGTCCCCACTCTCAAGGAGCTCATTTTCTAATGCAGGAGACAATGTGCAAGCAACTATGTACAAACAAGCAATAGACAGGATAAATTTGAAATAATCAAGAAAAGGAAGGCACTGGGATATGAGATCTTTGAAGGCAGGAAGGATTTTTGTCTTGCCTGACACATTGTCACTACTTAATGAATGACCACTCATTGATTGACTAAAAGACTTTACCCCAGTTTCTCTATAAGGACAACCAAAGGCAGATTCCATTCCATCTCAGATCGCTAAGGTGAATGAAAAACTGTTGTTCAATTGTGTCCAACTCTTCATGACCACATTTGGGGTTTTCTTGGCAAAAGTACTGGAGTGGTTTTATTTCCTTCTCCAAGTTATTTTGCAGATGAGGAAACTGAGGCAAACAGGGTTACGTGACTTACTCAGGGTCGCACAGTTAAAAAGTATGTAAAGTCAGATTTGAACTCTGTAAGTCTTCCTGACTTCTGGACTAGCACTCTATCCAATGTGCCACTTAGCTGCCTAGCAGATAAGAAAACTATGTTTCCTCTCCCTCACAACATACTATCCCCAAGGCCAAGACTGACCAGTTGTGAACTGGCCTGGCTACTCGTGTTCTCGTGTGAAATGGCACATATTGAGAAGAAACCTTGCCCCTTATTGACCCACTGTGTACCAGATGTTGCTTTTCCTGCCTTGGCTTGCAATAGATATATGGAATAAAGCCTCTTATTGACTTGAATTCAAAATTATAATAAAATGACTTTTCTCATCACAATGTTGCTTTGATCTTTCTTTTGTCTCCAACATAGCATTTTTGTTTTTAGCATTCCTCACTAGACACAGATCATTCTGGAATTTAGCCCTCCCAGCAGAAGTCTTCTTAAAGGACCACACCTCACATCTGTAAATTCATCCTCCATTAGCTACCCTGGTCTCCCTCTTCTGTACACGTCTCTTACTTTCAATTGAGGAGTGACATGATCATAACAGCTCATTAAGAAAGATTATTTGGGTAGCAACATCTACAGTAGATTAGGAGAAAGCAGAAAGACAAGTTAGGAGGTTATTATCATAGTCTGAAGACCTGAGCTAGACTAGTTCCAGGGGGAGGGGGAAGAAGAGGGGCTGATTGTAAAAGGGATGTTGAAATAGAAATAACAGAGCTTGGCAACTGAGTGAATGTGTGGCATGAGAGAGGAGGAAGAACCAAAGATTCTTGAAAGTTTCTGAGACTGGGAAGATGATAGTGCTATTAGGAAGTATAGAGATGTTATCAGGAAAGCAGATTTAGAGGGAAAAATGAGGAATTCTATTTTAAATATGTTAATTCTGAGCTTCCAGTAGGCTAGCCAGGTAGAGGTTGTGATGAAGGTGATAATTATTAGCTGATATATATAGCCTTTTAAGATTTGCAAAACACTTTACACACACTACCTCAATTGATTTTCTTGACAGCCCTGTGAAGTAGGTGCTATAATAATCTTCATTTTATAGATAAGGGAAATAAGGTTCAGAAAAATTAAATGACCTGGCTAAATAGCAAGTGTTTGTGGTAGGAATTGAACCCAGATCTTTCTAACAGTAAGTCAATCCCTCTATCCACCATGTAAGGCTGATTGGTCACATCGCAGGAAGTTGAAAATATGAGACTAGAACACTGGCAAGAGATTAGCGGTGTTAATCATTCATTTCAGTTGTGCCCAATTCTCCATGACCCCATTTGGGATTTTCTTGGCAAAGATACTGGAGTGGTTTGCTGTTTCCTTCTCCAGCTCATTTTACAGAAGATATCTAGATAGACAGATGACAGATAGATAGAGAGATAGATAGATAGATAGACAGACAGACAGACGGATGGATGGATGGATAGATGGATGGATTGATAGATAATTGAGGAAATCTACATATATTTGCACACTGAGGGAAAGAACTCAGAAGAAATGAAGAGACATACAAACAACATGGACTCCCCCTCATCAGTTTCAATCAATCAACAAATAAATTTCAATGCTAGCTCGATGGGGATAGAGAGAAAATAGAAGCCAGAACCCTTGTCCTCAAGGCACTTATGATTTAGTTGGTGTGGGTATATCTGGTTTATTTTCATGAATAATCCAAGGTTGCCTTGAATGATTATGTAAAGGCTCAATTGAATGTGTAGAGACAGGGTATCCATGTGCCAGGTTCAGCATCGTGAGATGTCACAAGCCCACTGGATGACAAATGCTCCCAGTGTGGGAAGTTTAGAAGCTCATGGAAGAGATGGAAGAGGGCCACAGAAAAATGGAAGGGACAGAGAGGAAAATGGACTTGAAGCCAAGAAGTTTTCTCTGGCCTGTATTTTACTCCTGTCACTCCTAATAGGAAGGTCCTTTGCCCTGCCCCCAATTTGTTGGCAGCAACAAACTCTAGTCAGTGCTTTAGCAGGAGTACCTCCCAGGACCTTGAAGCTTCAACAGTGAGAGCTTTCCAGGCAGCCAGGGTTCCAGTGCCCCTAATACTACAGTGCCAAGATTAAGTGGAAAATGACACTGAAAAACATTTTATGGAAAATAGTCTAACACTCTGCCATGAGTAAATGGGAGCAGAGCCTGGGAAGTTAGCACCAGAGAGACAGAGGAATGTCTAGGAAGGTACAAACAGCACTCTAGACTTTTCCAGGCCAGGCCTAAGAGGGTTCCCACTTACAAAGGTTAACCTCTTCTACAGACCACCATGGGAGTATGCCCAAATGTTCCCTTTCTACTGGGCTAGGGAGACAGAAAGGTGAACTAGAAATGACCTAGTGCTCCTAAAGGAATGAAGAAAATGGTAGACAGTCGGGAGGATGGATGTCAGAAAACTTTTCTATTTGAGTTAACCCTTTGTTGTTTACCTTGGTCTTTATTTTAGATCAATGTCCTTTGACATTATGATGAATGTTGCTATTGAGTCATTTTCCAGTTATGTCTAAGTCTTCACGACTCCATTTAGGGTTTTCATGGCAAAGATATTGGAATGGTTTGCCATTTCTTCTCCAGTTCATGCTATAGATGAGGAAACTGAGGCAAATACTGTTAAATAACTTGCCCAGGGTCATACAGCTAGGCGGTAAAATAGGCTGTATTTGAACTCAGGTCTTCCTGACTCTAGGACTGACACTCTATCCACTGCTCCACTTCGCTGCCATTATTATAATGCCATGCACTTAATTCTAGCTGGTCAGCAGAGTTCTGGAGGAAAATGGGGGTTTATAAGCAGTAGGTTTTTTTAAATTTTTATTGCTATGTTATCATAGAGTTAGAACTCAAGGCCACCTTAGTGATTATGTGTCCTAAACCCTTCATTTTAAGAAAATTGAAGAAAGAAAACATATGTTGATAAAATAATTACCAACTATGTACCAGACACTGAGAATTTTAGAAAGATTATCTCCCTGTGACAAAAGGAGTAAGTAGCAGAGCTGGAATTTTAGTGCCAGGCCCTTGACTCAAAATTAGCACTCTACATCATGCCCAGAAGGATGGACAGTGATTGCCTATCATGAGAACATGGATCCATAGCCTCAAGTTCTAGGAACCTGAATGTGGTAGCTGGTATGCCACAAGTGGTAAAATCAGTGAGCTAAGGACAGAGAGAGAAAGAGAGAGAGAGAAACTTTTCATGGTATAAGTGGAGAAATCTGAAAAGGGTTCCCAGAACTTCTTAGTGTAATTTGATCTGGCCCTTGAAGAGGGGAATAAGGCTTAGATGCCTAGAAGGAAAGGGCAGTAGCATGGTAGCCAGGGACCTCAGAACCACTCATGAAATGTGTAATTCTCAATCATCAGTGATTTTAAAGGTATATAGCAAGGTGGAGAGAAAGAGAGCATCTACTAGGGAAAGAGGGAAGGCCAAAGTCAGACATATTTAGGAGAGCTCTGAAAATCCAAGTATTAAGTTTCATCAACCCTGTAATGAGGATTGCTAAGTAGTGCAGTACATAGAGTGCCCAGGCCTGGAATCAGGAAGACTCGTCTTCTCAAGTTCAAATCAGCCTTCAGACACTTACTACCTATGTAACCCTGGGTAAGTCACTTAACTCTGCTTGCTTCAGTTTCCTCATCTATAAAATGAACTGGAGAAGGAAATGGCAAACCACTCCAGTATCTTTGCCAAGAAAACCCCAAATGTTGGGGGAAGGGGTATTCAGAAGCAAACTCTTTTGAAAAAGGACAGAGACAAAGGAGAAAATAGAATAAGCGGGGAGGGGCACAATAGGAAGGAGGGAAATATAGTTAGTCTTTCACAACATGACTACTATGGAAGTATTTTGCATAACTTCATATGTATAACTTATATTGAATTGCTTGCCTTCTCAATGAGGGTGGGTGGGGAGAGAAGAAGGGAGAGAATTTGAAACTCAAAGTTTTAAAAACAATGTTAAAAATCGTTATGACATGCAACTAGGAAATAAGATATACAGGCAATGGGGTATAGAAATCTATCTTGCCCTAAAAGGAAGTAAGGGGGAAAGGGATGGGGGGGGGGTGATAGAAGAGAGGACAGACTGAGGGAAGGGGTAATCAGAATGCATTCCATCTTGGGGTAGGGGCAAGGGAAAGATAGGGAGAAAATTTGGAACTCAAAATCTTGTGGAAATGAATGTTGAAAACTAAAAATGAATAAATTAATAATAATTTAAAAAAGAAAACCCTAAATGGGGTCATAAAGAGTCAGACAACAATAAAAACAAACAATAAAATCACATGGGAGTTAGTAACACCCATAGGATTGTAGAGACAAATAACCCACTTTCATAGGCCTAGAATGACTAGGTGATCACCCTGCCAAGTGTGATTTAGCTCTGGAATTCTACTCATAGCTTTGGGATTCAAATTCAAAACTTCCTTCCACAGACCCTCACTGCAGTTCAACTGGCCTCACTCAATGATTCTCTGTGCACATACATCCCTGCCATTGTTCAAGCAGTAACCTCTCTGGAAGGTTTTATATATAACCAGTGCTCAGTTAATCTCCACTGAATAACAAATACTTCCACATGGGTTGGCAGTTAGGTCAGAGAAAAATGTACCTGAAAAAAACAAATTCCTTTTTTTAAGTGACTTTGCAGCATGTCTGCATGTGTAGAAAGGATATTGGGATTCAAAGTGTTTTTGACAATTCATTAATATCCTTAAGGAGCAAAGAGTATCCCTACTTCTGACTGGTTCTTTATCTTCTAAACATTTGGAATAGCTAACCTAAAGAATTCAGAAGCAACTACTATTTCTGGCTATCCTGCAAATCCGCTGAGATGACCAATTCCCAGAATCCCGCATAGGTTGCCTATATTAGGAGACAGGAATATGCAAGTTTTGCTCCTTAAAGTATTATGCCAAGGTCTCTCAAGCACGGACACCATTTTCTAGGTCTTAGTTCATCCTGGATTCTTATGTTAAACATCTTCCTTAAATTCTACTCACACTACTAAATCATTCTCTTGTTTGAGAATCAAGGGAATTGACCATTGTCCACCACTTCTAGTTCAAACTATTGTGCTTAGCTTTCAAGGTCCTATATAATTGGCCTTCATTCAAGCTGTTTAATCTTAATCTTCCATGACTCCCCAACATATATCCTGGGTTTGGGCCAGGATCATCTCCTTACTGTTCACATATAGCATGCATGCTTCTTTCTTGCCTCTGTGTCTTTGTTCATCAACACTGTGAGTTGGAATTGACTTTGGAGGTTACCAAGTCCATCCAATACGTGAAGCAGATACCCTCAATGATATCTCCAACAAGCTTCTGTGCCAATGAGGAATATGTCTCACCTGTGGCTCCAAGAAGCTGTAGCATGTGCAGTGGCCTCATTCCAGTGAACCATCTTGACAGATGGGCTAAACCAGGTTGAGGGCAACCACCAGGTCTCAAACCTGTCAATGAGTTAGGGGGATATCTACTCAAAGCATGTAAGAACTTTCCCTTGCAGAATGCGTGAATGAGAACATTTGTTCCAACGGCCATGAAGGTGGATGAAGCAGGAGCTGTGGAGCATTTAGAAACACCAAGGATCCATTGCATCCAAGGCCATCGCCATTCATCTTGACTTTGGTCTTACCACTGGACTTTGATGACACAGAAATAGAGAGTAAGGTCAATGACCTTGTGCAGCTGTGCCTCACTTAAATCCAATTCACTGCAAATCAAGACATCACCCATGATGTGATTGGTCCTTTTCCAAAAAAAGGGCAAACAACAACAATTTCCTAAAGTAGCCCATTCTATGTAGATAATTCCAACTAACAGTTGTTTCCTTATATTTAGTTGAAATCTACCTTTTTGAAAGTTCTCCCCATTAAGAAGTTTTCATTTCCCCCATAGCTACACTAACTTCTACTCCATGACCCAGGAAGTTCATCATTGGGAAAACCTCATCTTCCAGCAAGACCAATTCAGCCCTGAGACTCATGCCTCTCCTCATCACTACCCTCCATCCCTCTGATTGGAGGACATAGTCCATTTAAGGAGGGGGGTCAACACTGACCTCTCCTCATTTCCCACCTGGTTCTCCACTCTGGGACTTACCTGACTTCTCTACCCAATCCCACACTTTTCAACTTCCTTTCATGTCTTGTCTTCTCTCATTAGTGTGTAAACTCCTTGAGAACAGGGACCAGCTTTCTTTATTCTGTATTGGTGTCCCCAGAACTTAGCAGAGTGCCTGGCATACAGTGGACACTTAATAAATGACAATTGACTTTAATTCTTCCTTCTGGGGTTGCATAACATAAACTTACACACTATTCTGCACATAACAGCCCCTCAGCTATTTGAGGACAGCTCTCATATCTTTCCTGCCTCAACTAAACATTCCCAGTTTGTTCAGCTGACCCTTAAGCTATGATTTTTAAGTCCCCTTCACTACCCCAACCATTTACCTTTCCAAAAATCCTTTCAGAACGGACACAATACTCTCGATCTTCACCCCAGGGCAGACTACACCAGGAATGTAATGGTCTTTAAAACATTATGCTTCTATTATGACAGCTCAAGAGTACATTCATCTTTTGTTTGTTTGGGTTTATCATTATTATTATTGATTATTGATTTTGTCACATTATTGACTTATATTGTCCTTAGTATTGTTCGGTTGTTTCAGTCATATCCAATTCTTCATAACCCTGTTGTGGTCTTTTGCCAAAGATACTGAAGTGGTTTGCCATTTCCTTCTCCGGATCATTTTGCAGATGAGGAACTAGACAAACTGGGTCAAGTGACTTGTTCAGTCTGGTAAGTGTCTGAGGCCCAATTTGAACTCATGACGATAAGTCTTCCTGATTTCCAGCCTGGCACCCTATCCACTGCACTGCCTACCTGCCCCACCCCAATTGACCTTACAGGTTACTAAATGATCATTTCAAAGTTTGAGTCCCTGGGTCTATTATGATAAAATTTGATAATCTGATTCCTGACTTCTTAAAATAAAACCCCATTCTTTTTATATTAACTACTTTAGTCACATTTCCCCTATCCTGTACTTGTCCTGTTGATTTTTTGAACCCAAGTTCAAGATTTTACATTTGTTTTAAAAAATCAGGAATCCATCAAATTATTAAATTTTAGCCTTCCTACAATAGCAAAGAATGAAAAACAAAATAGATAACTATTGATTGGGGAAATGGCTAAATAAGATGTATTCCACGCAATTTTTCAGTCTTAAAGAAACAGTGAATATGATGACTACAGAGAAATATGGAAAATTCCCTAAAGACTGATCCAAAGTGAACTAAGTAGAACCAGGACAACAATATACACAATGACTTTGATGATGTAAATCAGACAATAATAATAAAAAATTAAAGTGAATTCTATGAAATAATAATGGCCCTCAAATGATATTGGAACATATCTCCCCCTCTTTGCAGATGTGAGGGACATTAGGTGTAACATACTACATACAGTGCCAGACTTGGCTGTTTTGTTGGTCAGTGTTACTCTACAGATTTTTAAAAAATTCTTGTTAGGCAAACAAATGAGCTTTCACCTAAAATTAGTGTCCCCATTCTGTCTTTTTGTGAGACAGAACTACTTTTCACTCCCTGAAGAATTGAAATTGGTAAGAGTACATCCTGGTACATGGTGAACCTTGACTCCCTTTGCAGAGTTAGGACACTGGTGTTGCCTGGAAATTCAGACAAGAATGGCAGAATGGGTACAGGAAAGAACATGGTGGTAGACAACTGACTTGAAGGCCTACCAGTTAGAGTTCTATCAGTCCACACTGACTTCCTAGCTGGAGGCCCCTATTCAAAAGCAGAAGTTCTCAAATCATATACCACAAGGGTTTTCCAACTGCTCTTAGTAGTGCTATCAGAGAATCCTATAATCTCAAAACTGGAAAGTAGTTCACCTGCCTCCTAGTCCAAACCATAACTAAAAAAGAATCTTTGCTATAACACCCCTGGCAAAAGGTAGTCATAAGATAGCTTTACTTTCTGGCACAAATTAGCAATTTTATTGGGCTATTTCTTGTTGAGAACTTAGCAAAAGTAGGAACTTTCTTATTCATTCTGGGGTTCTTGTTTTTGTAATATTCACAATTAATAATAACTTATAATAATAATAACTGATATTTCTAAAATTCTTTAAGGTTTACAAAGCATTTTCCTAATAAAAATCCTGAAAAGTAGGTAACTTTACTTATGATTCTCATTTTGCTAATGAGGAAACCAAGTGTGACTTACTCAGGACCAGAGTAAGCATCCAAGTGATGACTGGAGGCCAGCTCTTCTGGATTTAAGATCAACATGCATCCCACTATCCCAACCTGTCATTTTCATGGAAAAATAGGTATTGGCTAGGGAGTAGGATTAGATAATCTGGGAGACCATTGGCCTCGCTACAGAAGTCAGTAGAATAAAGAATTTTGAATACAACTGTTGTAAAAACAAAACTAACAAACAAAATTCAATGCTGAGGTGATGAGAAATGATCAGCTTCCTTTCGCTCCTGATTTGATAAAAAATGAGAAGGGAGAACACCATCCAAGTGGAATTGTGCAACGTGGCCATGTTGTTATCAAGGAGAATCATTAAGAAGATAGATGATCATAATGAATCTGAGAAGGATCACAGAGGTACTCATTATTATGGGTTCAAATGGCTAATTATTCCTTTATCTACAGTTGCTCCTCCAAGATCTCCAGTACTACGTGGTCACCAGTGAGTGTCATTCCAGGCTTTGGCCAATAGGGGGCTGTCAGAGTATATGACCGGAATCCAGGGAGTGGGGACAAAGTATTTTTAAAGCATTAAATACATATTAAAGTTGATTAGAACTCAATGCACCATAAAATCTCTTTCAAGTCAGGGAAATGCCTTCAGCTACAGATTTTTTTTCTTTCCAAAAGAAACCTCCCAAGTATTAAGGGAGGATTGGAAAAATTAGATTAGGGTTTACTAGGGGGAAAATATGGTGTTCTAAAGCTGGGAGAAACATTTTGTAGGTGGTACTCGCTCTTCCTGTAAATATTTAAAATATGGAATCCAAGACCCCAGAGAGGGAGACAAGTCTGGGAAGCAAATTTAGATAGGATTTGAATTTCAGGACATATAGATAGGCATGACACTAAATGGGAATGTATGTCACTTTAAAAAGCTGCTCCTCATATTTTTGAAGTAATTTAAACCCTATTTACATTTCAGAGCAAACAGCATATTGTTTTCATTAGGGGGAAATAAGCACTCATGTTTACCTTATGTTGCCTTCAAAATATTTGCATTTCAAAGCCTTCAGAGCTTTAAGTTTGGAGCTGTTCAAAACAGGGCACCTGGGCTTCTCCCAGATGGGCCAGATTGACAAAAGAAATTTGTACCACCCCTGTTGTGGTGGAATCAAGAAAGAACAGGGTCCCTGTAAGACTTACTGACCTCTACCTGCTGGGAAGGTCTTCAAGAGCAGGATTCTCTGCTTCTTTCACGTGAGTCTAACCTCAATGGGGATGGGACAGGGCAATCTGGGTCAATTTGGGTGCATCCTCTTGAAACTCAAGGACCAGGTTCAGTCCTCAACATATCAATGAGTTGGTATGAAGTCTTTCTTTTGAGAGGCAATGTGGTATAGTGACAAGGGTGCTGGATTTAGCATAGGGGGCTTAGGTTCAAATACTGGTATGTTCCTTTACTACACATATGACCCTAGACAAATAACTTAACCATTCTGAGCCTCAGTTTCCCCCATCTTTAAAAAGAGAGGGCTGAGTTAAATGACCTCTCAGGAGCCTTCTAGTTTTAAAATCTAAGACCCTGGAATATTTGGAATGGACCATCTCTATGTACTTTTCACAATTCATGGTGCTCCTTCTCCATCATCCCTCGCCAACAGCAAGATGGTAGAATGGAAAAGATGGTCGCCTTTGGAGTCTGAGTTCTAGCTCTTCTTCTTATAACCTGTGTGATCATGGGGAAGTGTCAGCTTCTGTGGGCCTCACCCAGAAAATGATCGGAGTTGACTAGATGATTTCTGAGATCCCTTCTAGCTCTAAATCTCCAATCTTTAGAGACCTCTCCCTTTCCTTCCCTTGAATCTGACCATCAGGAAAGGTCTTCCAATGATGCCTGTGCAGCTTAGTCAGTTGGAGCACATGGTTCACTTCCCAGAAGCACTTGTGTTTTAAGCCTCATCTGTAACTGTGACATGAAGGTCTTTGTGGGTAGTTGAGGGTAGGAGAAGACCCTAGCCTTATGCTTTTGATGTCCCAGTACATAAGTTACTAGCTATTAGTCCTCAACCTGTAGTAATAATAGATGACATTTATATGGTGTTTTACATGCAGTATCTCACATCATTCCATCTCATATATGAACCTCACGTTCAAATGAAGGTTGAGAAGTTAAATGACCAACCCATGATCACATATCTAGGTTTCACAGCCAGAATTTGAACCCAGGTCTCTTCTGATACTGAGTCAATCCTTCTACAGTGCCAGTCTCTTTGGGTCTAGAACTTTTTACAAAATCTCTTCTGAATGCCCAAGGACATGAGGTTGAGGGGTGAATGGACCAGTGGGTCCCTGGCATTCCTCAAATGGCTTTGGAACTCCTTGTCCCTATAAAAGTCAGGGCAGCAGCTCAGAGTCTCCTACAGGATCATAAGTTTGAAGTTGTAAGAGACCTGAAAGTTCATTTAGCTCTACCATCTCCTTTCACAGATGAGGAATAGAGCTTTAGGCAGCTGAACTGACTTGCCCAGGTTGAGAGACACAATAGGACAAAGACAGGGTTTGAACCCGGGTCCCCTGATGCAAAGTCAGTGTTCTCTCCACTGTATCATGACGTTTCTCCCTAGGCTGAGAAAGATTGTACCATAAAAAAGTATGCCACAGGGGATTCATATAGCTTTGGCCCAGGTGAAGCGACTAATGAAAAGGAAACAAGTGGGGCAGAAAGAGAAGGAGCTGTGGCATTGATTTCTCTCACTGAGGCTAGAGCAGTTTGGTTTCAGGAATGTGCCACTGAGGGGATGGGGAGGGATTCTCTGCATCCAGAAAGCAAGAGCAAACTCATGTTGGTCAGCCTGGCATGAAGCATCGCAGATCAAATTGGCCGGGCAATTTACGGAATCTCACCAGCAGCTCTGGATGGATGATCTCCTCATGTGTGTGTGAGTGTGTTTGTATGTGTTTATGTATGTGTGTGTATTGTGTGGAGGAGTACGTTGCATGCGTTTGCAGGTTTCCACATATAATGTCTGTATGTTGTGAATACATGTGTGTATGTGAGTTTTGTTTATCTGTGGTTTTGTTTGAATATATTATGTGTGTATATATATGCATTTGTGTGCATAAGTGTTTGCATATTTATGCATGTGTGGTTATATGCGAATGTATGTGTGCTTTCTGCTTGTGTGTATGTGTTTTGTGTGTGTTTTGTATATGTGTGCTTGTATGTTTGTATATGTATTGTTTGTGATTGTACATATATTTGTGTGCATGTGTGTTTGTGCATTTGTGTGTTTGTACATATGTAGGAATGTTTGTATATGCGTGTACGTGTGTTTTCTATATGTTTAGGTTTTTAGTTGGGTCTATTGTGGGTGTGAATGTGTTTATGTATATAGGTATTTTTCTGTATATATGTTGGCGTGTTGTGTGTTTTGTGCATATGTATGTGTGTATGAGTGTATGTTTGTAGTGTTTATGTGAATTGTGCTTTTGTGTGTGTGGAGATATATATATGTACATTTATGTGAAAGTTTGTATACATGTGTGTTTGTGTACATGCATATGTATCTATATAGAGATGTGTTTGTATGTTTGTTTACATACATGTCGGTGTGTCTTGTGTTTTTTGTGTGCATGTTTGTATATCTGCGTGAGCATATTATACATTTGTATGTGTTTGTGTATATCTGTGTGCATGTGTGTTTGCATTATTCTGTGTGTTTGTGTTTTGAAACCCATCCCTGCCAGAGCAGCTCCAGCAGTCTCAGGACTTTACTTCACTCCATCTCCAAAGTTGTTGATGTCAATGCCACACACTGACTCCAAACTGCTCCCCCCCCCAGATCCCCGCAGCCACGCCCATCTTTGTCCCAGGCAAGGCTGTTTCTCCTATTCAAGATTTCTAGGAAAGATGACTGCAACCTGTAGTTTTATAGAACCTAAAGCTAGAAAAGAAGATGGAAAGAATGTGCTCCTCGTGACTCCTTTTATGAAGGAGGAAATGGAGGTCCGGGAGGTGCAGAGACCCCCTCTGGAGCTGACTCCGAGCCCAGGTCTTCCACCTCCAAAGTCATCACCATGCCCCCTCCACTACATGGCCAAAAGGCCACCCAGGCAGTCAGTGGATCAAACCTCCGAGAGAGAACATTTGATGTTAGCTCCGTCTTCATTTAACAGGACTCTCTGTGCTGCAGGATCAAGTACCTGCTTACATATGGCCTTGTAATTCACTCCCTGGATGTCAAGAGCAGTGGCTTGTTTTATGTTATTGGTATTCCCTCCTATTACCTTGCACAGGACCATGGACACAATAAGTGCACGATGTGAAGAGAAAAGACATGAAAAGACCTATGCAACCAAAAATGCATATCAGCTATATAAAATGGGGAGAACAACAGGGTGAAAGGAAAGAGTGGTGGGAGGAAAAGAAAAAATCAGTGGGAGAAAGGAAGGAAGGAAGGAAGGAAGGAAGGAAGGAAGGAAGGAAGGAAGGAAGGAAGGAAGGAAGGAAGGAAGGGAAGAAAGGAAGGAAGGAGGGGAGGGAGGGAGGGAGGAAAGGAGGAAGGGAGGAAGGGAGAGGGAGGGAGGAAAGAAGGAAGGATTTGATCCTCACAACTACTGTGGGAGGCAGGTTTCTTCAGAGTTGAAGAAACTGAGGAAGGCAGGAGGAAAGTCGCAAAGCTAGTGTTGAAAAGCATCGTTTGCTTGTTATTTATTGAATTGTGGGCTTCTACCACATTCAAAGAAAAGGGTTTCTGGGAGATTTTCCTCATTTTTCATGTTTATTTGTAGTCGCATATTGCCAAGGCGACCCATGGGAAGTACACTTTTTCTTGGTTAGAAGGAAGAGTTGAAGGTTCATGGGAGTTAGGAGTCCTGATAAAAGGGGGAAGTCCAGGAACTTTTGAGCTACAACAAGTAGAGGGATCTCACGGGGACAGACGCACCAGAAGTCAGAACTACCTTGCTAAATTAAATATAATCAAGAGCATTTGGGGTTTGTCTGGCCCACTGACTGGCTTAATCTTAGGCAGCTATGTAGTGCAGTAGGTATGGTTCTGGGCCTAAAGTCAGGAGACCTGAGTTCAAATCTGGCCTCAGACTCTTCTTAACTACATAACCTTAAGCAAGTCACTCGATGTCTGTTTGTCTCAGTTTTCTCTTCTGTAAAATGGAGATAATAATAGCACCTGTCTCACTGCTAGGTGGCACAGTGGGTAGAGAATTATGCCTGAAGCTAAGAAGTCCTGAGTTCAAATCCAGTCTCAGACACTAGTGTGTAATCTTGGACAAGTCACTTAACCTCTGTCTGTCTCAGTTTCCTCAAATTTAAAATGGGAATAATAATACCCCCTAACTCACAGGATTGTTGGGAGGATCAAGTGAGACAATATTTGTATAGTGCCTGACCCATAGTAGATGCTTCATAAATCCTAACTATTATTTTCTTCCTAGATAGAATTTGCTGTTTCTCTGACTGTAAGTAACACTGGGGTCTGGTGAATTTCTCCATTCTCCATTTCCTCTCCCTCCTGTCTGGTGAACTGACATCTCTTACTTCTGGCAGTTTCTGATTTTCTTAAATCTTCTTTGCTGTCTGTATCTATATAATGGGTTTTATCTCTAGGTAAAGACAAGTCAATTTTTATTGCATTCTGAGCAAATTGCCTATAAATGAGTACATGAAACTGGGGAAGTAGGGGAGGATAAAAGGGAGCATTAACCTGAAGTTTAACCTCAAACCTGTTGTGATGCTCTCTTGAATTCTCTAGAAAAACAAAGAGGGGCTTTACTTATTTTTGTCAATGGTTATGAAGCCCATAAACAAATAGGAAAAGGACCTGTGATTTTCTTAGTGTGAGAAATGCCTCCCTCCAGTACAGATCTCAGCATAGTTGATAAATTTAAGCGACTTGCTTGCCTGAAGCATGTGGATGATCAAGAGGCTTGCTCATGGTCACAGTGGTGTCTGAGGTGGGCTTCCAAACTCAGATTCTGTCCTGTGTATGTTCGTCCTTCATTGCCGAAGAAGACCATGCCATCAGAGAAATAATGACATGACTTGCACTTGACTTTGTTTTGAGGGAGGGAGGGCTGTGCAGGTCACCAGCTTCACTTCTCCTCCAGAGCCATCTGAATCCAGTGACCAGATATTCATCAGAATGACTGGAGATGACCCAGGATGAAGCAGTTGGGGTTAAGTGACTTGCCCAAGCACACAGCTAGTGAGTGTCAAGTGTCTGAGGTGAGATTTGAACTCAGGTCTTCCTGACTCCTGCACTAGTACTCTATCCACTGCACCACCAAGCTGTCCTATAAGAACATATAAGTGCTATAAAGTATTATTATATTAACAGATGAGAAAACTGAGGTTCAGAGATTTTTATGCGACTTGCCTCACTACATCACTGATACAGAAAAAATACGTGCATTAAAATACCCAGACATGGGGTTTCTGGAAATACATGTATGTGAACACTAACAAGGAGGTTCATTTGAATTTCTTGGTTAACAGCAAGAGTATCTTTTATTTATTCCCAAGAAGGGAGCCAATTTGTATCCTTATATTGACTCACAGGGCCCAAATGAGACCACCGTCTATAACTGAGACTTACTTCCATGGCTTTCAGGTATTCTCACTATATTTGAGGAAGGAAGACTCCGTATCAAACTAGAACTACAGGATCTTTAACTTCTTTGGAGAAGGGAAGGGAATAAGCTTTATGTAGCACCTACTAAATGCTGTTGTTTGTTCTTCATTTTCAAAGAGGACCTCTGATACTGTGGGTGATGTCTTGTCTTATGCATGAATTGGATTTATGTGAGGCAGAGTTGCACAAAGTTGTCAGCCTCACTCTCTTCCTGAATCTTTCAAGTCCAGTAGCAAGACAAAAGTCTACCTGGGATGCAGTGGATGACCTTGGCGTCTTCAGTGCCTGACGACACTAAATGCTCCACAGCTTCTGCTTCAGCCATCTTCATGGCCATTAGAACAAACTGTTCTCATGTGCCCAGTCTGCTGGGAGAAGTACTCACATGCTTGGAATAGACATCCTCCTAACTCACCAACAAGTTGGAGACCTGTTAGTTACCCAACCTGAGGTAGCCCATCTGCTGAGATGGTATTACTGAGGTGTGACTGCTGTGCATGAGGCTGCCTATGTGCTAGGCATTATGCTAGATGCTTTACGAGTATTATCTCATTTGATCCTTACAACAATCCTATGAGGTAGACGCTGTTATTTCTCTCATTTGAAAATTGAGGAAACTGAGACAGAGGTTAAGTGAACTTGCCCACTGTCACATAGTTAGGAAGTGACTAAGGCAGGATTTGAACTCAGGTCTCCCTGACTCCAGGATGAACACTCTCATTACTGCACCACCTAGCTTCCTTCCAAACATGGATCAGACATCACAAATACATGCTTCCATCTTTTGAGTTGGCTAACACCTATGAACTTCCAGCCTTTGGCTACTGAAATTGGATGTATCCCATTAATCTATATGTTGGGCCCTACTTTGCCAGCCTTCTCATAATTTTTCCCGATATAAACGGGAACCTCAATAGAATTTAAAAAGATTATGAATGGACCCAATGTACATAAGGGCCAAACAAAAGTGAGTGTCTTCCAGGAGTTGAGATGTAAAAATATTTCTTAGGGCTAGAAAATTTTTATGAACAGTAGCTAACCTCGAGGGTTCAAGGCTGATAAAACCTCTCATATAATCATTGAGGAGATACTTCAAGGGGATATGCCAAACAGGAGAGGTCCTCCCTAATACGGAAGTGAGACTCATGTCCACTCCCTCACTATGTCAACTAAAACCAAGCTGGCTAATCTTTGTGAAGACAGATGCCTTTGGGGATGATTATTGGGTTACCTCTGCTTAGAATTTATCAGAAAGGGAATAGAAGTCAATTTCTGAAGCTTCATTTTTCCCAGTGAAATATTATTCCCAGCAGCCAAGTCTGGCAGAGAGAAATTATACCATGATTGACCAGGAGATGCTTGTACTCAAGGCTGGCTTCACTTGGAAGAAGGTAATCATCAAGGTATGACCTTGGAGGACCACCAGAACTGGTTTTTCTTCAAGGAGGGTGGGATAATGATAGGTGTTAATGCTTAGCTATTATTTACCCTTCCCTTTGGGTTTTCCATGTGTCTGGAATAATATTCTTGTTGATGCACTATTGGGACCCAGAAAGGAAGAAGTCTGATTGGACATGTCATTTGCCTTTAAGATATATACAACAATCAAAGGTAAGAAATTGAGGAAAGAACCAGCTATAGTTCCTGGGATAAGCCATATTTGAACCATACTGAGAAGAGGTCTATCTTTCACATCATAATGACATCTAGCAGAGGTGGAAAAACAAAAGCTTAGCTGGGGAGCAGGAGGAGAGAAAAGGAAACTCTTACTATACACAGGATTTCTATTATCTAGAGGGAGCTGGTGGCACAGTGGATAGGGCAGTGGGCCTTGCATTAGGAAAGACCTGAATTCTAATCCTACCTCAGACGCTTACCAGCTGTGTGAGCCTGGGCAAGTCACTTAGCCTCTATTTGCCTCAGTTTCCTCAACTGTAAAGGGGGAATAATAGTAGTACCTACCTCCCAACGAATTAGGATTAAATGAGACAATATTTGTAAAACAACAAGCATCTGTTCCTGTCACATAGTTAGTAGTGTATAAATGCTTAGTCCTTTCCCTGTGACTATGATGGGTGCTATCAAAAGGAAAACCCTCCACAACATATGGCTTCCTATGGTCACTGGCAGTACCTTCTCAATCATCTTAGTGGGGGAGGAGGATTTTATATGATTATACTACACTATATTATATATAATATGCTATATATGATACTATATTATATTATTTTAAACTATGATTTTATAACTAATTTATACTTCTATAGGAGAATATTTCCATCTTCATAACAGTAGGTGATTTCTCCTACAACGGGCTTTTTAATCTCATATCCTAAGCTATAATCTGCCCTAGAGAGAGTGTGAAATATTCTAAGAAGGGTCTTTTCCTCATGTGGGCTTCCCATACAGATTGTTTCAGAAGGGAGGCGCAGAGTTCTCAAAAGGATTTCAAAAAAGAGTAGGGGGTTTGATTACTGTTTAGGTGGTACAGAGGATAGAGTACCAGTGCAGGACTCAGGAGGACCTGAGTTCATATCTCACCTCAGACACTTGACACTCAATAGCTGTGTGACCTTGGGCAAGTCACTTAACGCCAACTGCTTCATCCTGGGTCATCTCCAGTCATCCTGATGAATATCTTGTCACTGGATTCAGATGGCTCTGGAGGAGAAGTGAGGCTGGTGACCTGCACAACCCTCCCTCCCTCAAAACAAAGTCAAGTGCAAGTCATGTCATTATTTCTCTGATGGCATGGTCTTCTTCGGCAATGAAGGACAAACACACACATTCCCACCTACTCCCCACAGGCCAACAGCCATGTGCAGCACAGACAATAAGAGATTCCACAGTATATATGTCTCCACTCCCCCAGTGCAAAGGAGATAGAGAGAAGAACAGGAAAGGAAAAGGAGATATTTTGGGTTGATCATGTAAGAAAGGACAGTATATAATCTGGACGGAATGCTTATACCCTAGAGAACCATACATGGCCAAGGATGTGCACAGCCCCTTCAATGAATGTGCCTCTGAAGAAAAGCAGTGTGGTGCAGTGACAAAAAACCCTAGATTTAGAATTAGAGCACGTGGGTTTGAGTCCTGGGTTCAAATCCTAGGTCTGCCACTTGCCATATATGGGACCTTGGACAACAGTAATAATAATGATAGGATATAGATAAAGTGCTTTATCTATGTTATCTCATTTGATCCTCAAAAAAGGATCAACTATATACATTTTGTCTCCATTTTGACAAATGAAGGAACTGAGGCTGAGAAGGATTGAGTGTCTTGCCCAGAATCCAACAACCAGTAAGAATTTGGAGCAGGATTTGAACACAAGTCTTTCTGATTCCAAGTCCACTGTTCTAGCCCCTGAAGGACAAGGCTGCCCCAGAAGTTTACTAACCTCTAGAAGGCTTCAGTTTTCTCATCCACCAAATGAGGAAAAGTTCCCTTCAACGTTGAATCTATGAGGATGCAAGTCCCCCTTGAGGACAGGGACTGGTGTTTGCCTCTTTTTCTACCCCCAGAACTCAGTGCAATGACTGGAATACAGTAGGTGCTTAATAAATGTTTATTAGGAGTGGTTGTTGTCCTTCCTTCTCAAAGAGGACCAAAATGTCATTGCTATGATGGGGTCAAGGTATAGTATGTCCAACTGTGGCTGGTCAGATCAACATGAGCCACGAAACATGAGCCATGAACTGAATAACTGAATCTATAAGTCTATGATCTCATAACCTTCATGGAGAGAAGGGATTTGGAGGCAGACATACCATCAGCACTACTGCCAGGGGTATCTGGATTTGGCAGCAGGGAGCTAGGTCAACATTCTTGCAAGGGAGAGGGCTAAAGTAGTGTGATAGGATATATAGCAGGCTGGACCCAGGAAGAAATGGGTTCTGATCTCATCCCTGCCACTTACCAATTGGACGACCCTGGGCAAGTCACTTACCTCTCCTAAGCCTTTGTTTTTTCATTTGTAAAACGAGATTTAAAATAGCTACAGTACTTACCTCACAAGGTTGTGGAAATGCTCAGATGAGAACATTATAAATCAAGCACTTTGCAGACCTATAGAAACATCAGCTCTGATTGTGTTTCTTGATAGGGGAGGGGGGGAGTAGAATGGAACCTGGTAGGCAAGATTTATGGAGCAAGGACAGAGCCAACTGCCATCATTTGATAAAACAGCCACTATTGTAAAGCCTTGCAGTGAATTTGATTGCCTATACACAGACGAAGTCAGATGCACATAAGCTTCCAGGGTTTGGAAAGTATGTGATTCCACGATTTAGGATTCCTGGGAGCCTCCCCTGATATAATGAGTCTCCCTGTATCTCTCTTTCTCTCTCTTCTAGTATGTCGACCCTGGAAAGGAGGTCAGGGAATCTCTGTATTGTGCCTTTGTTTCCCCTTGCCATGAATATATTTTTGGCGTGGCATACTTGGTACCTTCATATTGACTAGGGTTCTTTTGTATGGTATGGCTGAGTATAACATTGTTGTCACTGTCTTGGATGAAGGCATAGGTGACGTGGTTGTCAGACTTGCAGATGGCATGAAGCTGGGAGAAGGCATGTTGAATCCAAGTGAGGATCCAAATATCTTAACAGGCTAGAGCAGGGAGTCAGATCTTATAAGGTGACCTTAACATGAGTGAATGAATCAGCACTTATTTACTGTATACCAAACACTGTGTTTAACACAGATACTTGGAATCAAAAAAAATGACTTCACAAGAGCAAGATGGGGGAGTTAGTGTGAAGCTAGTGTGAAGACCTGGGAGGTTTAGTGGACTGAAAGTTCAGTATCAGTAGATGCAGGCAGCTGGATAGTGCAATGGTTAGAGCACTGGATCTAGAGTCAAAAGAAATCAACTTCATATCTCTCCTCAGGCAGTTATTTGCTGTATGACCCTGGGCAAGTCTAATAATACCACCACCAACAACAGCATTTATACAACACTTACCACATGCCAAGCATATGCTAAGTGCTTTGCAATTATTATTTCATTTGATCCCCACAACAATCCCAGGAGGTAGGTGCTATTATTATCCCCATTTTCAGATGAGGAAACTGAGGCAAACAGAGATTGAGTGACTTGTCCAAGATCACATAGCTAGCAAGTGTCTGAGTAAGAACTCAGATCTTCCAGTGCTCTATCCACTACACCATACTGCTTCAAAGTATTATGTCTCAGGGAAGAGACTCGTGACTGCCTATTGACTGTCAATGAATTGAGGGTATTATCTTCTCTTATTCTTTCACATATACTAGACTATCTCTTCAAATAGAATGGCCTCATAGGTCACCTAGCCAAAGGATCATACCATCATAGATCTAGAGACCTTAGAGGTCATCAATCCAACCTCCTCCTTTAGCAACTGAGGTCAAATTCACACAAACAGGAAGTGAGACAGGCAAGATTTGGAATCAGGTCCTGTGAATCCAAATCCAACTTTCTTTCCACTGGGTAATGAAGCCATCCCAATCAACTCTCTAATTTGACTGTTGGGGAAATTGAGATTCAAGGTCACATACTTAGAGCAGAGCCAGCATTAAAACCCAGGGTTACTACGTAGCCATAGGTAGCACACTTCCCACTGCTCCATCAGATCCAGATTTAGACTATTTTGTAACCCCTTGGATTATCAGTGTTTTGGGTTCATCATAAGAGCCCAATTCATCTGTGACAAATGACTGAATGAAGGGCATTATATCTACGAAGAAGGTAGGTGAGATTATCCTCTGGTTGGAGTCCATCAGTAAAGACCAAATACTATTACTAGGCAGTTAATAGTATGTCTATTATTTACAAAGAAAAGTCAGAACTGGATATGGTATCAGAACATCTCTTGGATATCAGCTGGCAAAGGAAAGGTAAAAGTCAAATTGCAAAGCTGGTCTTCCCCCTCCTGCCCCTGTCATTTGACTTATCACAAGATTAAGGAGAAGTCAAGTGTACCCTCATCTTCACACTCCAGAGCCTGACCTCATTCATCCACATCCCGTTGCTCAGAAGGAGTGACTTTTCACATGGCAAGACCAACTAGTGACCCTTTTCTCTCCCTACTTGCCTCCTTCTCTTGTAAAATGTTTTATGCAGAGGAAAGAAAAGGAAGAGATAGATGTGGGGAAAGTGGTAAGGGTTGGAGTGAGGGGAGAGGGAGGGTCAGAAAGGAAGTTCTTTGTTTGAGAAAGCAATGAGAGGTAAAGCTCCAGACCTAGCAGAAACATGTCATGTTGCTAGAAATCCGATTTTCCTTAATCACAAGTACAGAATTTTACATGACACGTTGAAAAGTGTATCTCTTTGAGAAGCTGCCCTGAATCTCAGAGGCATCCTAAGTACAGAGCCTTGTAATGTGGCAGTTGCTATGGTAACAACTCGTTTTCCATAGAAAGAAAATCAGAGTGGATAAATCACATTAAAAAAAAAAAAAACAAATAATTTCTTGACATTCACCCTGAGAGGTTGGGAATCTGACCCTCCCATCTTAACTGATTCTGTTTAGTTGGTGGGAGGTAGGGGAGAGAGGGCTAGGGGGAGGTTAGTATGCAGCATTTATAAACCTCCTGCCTTGAATAATAAAACTTCAGAGCTGGAAGGATCCGAGGAGTCCAACCCACTAGCCTTGTGGCTAAGTTACAGAAGGTGAGAGGGATAAAGCGACTTCTTCATAGTCACATGGCTAAGGAATGGTGAACCTATACTGGAACCCAGCTGTCTGCAAGGAGAATACTCTTTTCTACTAGAACATGCTGAGTTAATGATAATAAACTCACCCATCTGCCCCTCCACCCAGCTCACTTTCAGAGCCCCAATTAACATGGGGGGGAATGGCATGCCTGCCTGTCCCCCCAACTAAGGTGAAAGAAAAAACCACCAGATCACCCTCCTCCTATCACAACCACACCTGGGATAAGACAATCCTCTGTCCCTTTGCCGTTCTCACACATCAGGCACACTGCCATCAGACACAACACACTCCTCTCACCTTTCCTCACTTCCCTTACTTCTAGCCCTTCCCTTGGCTGATTATTTCCAATTTATCCCACCTATCTCTTGTTTGCACATGTGCACATGCACATCCCCCCATTAGACTATGAGTTCCTTGAGAACAGAGACCACCTTTTGCTTTTTTTGTATGTCCAAGGCTTGGCACAGTGCCTGGTGCATAGTAGGTGATTAATAAATGTTTATTAATCTAATTACTTATTTATTAATTACTTTAATTAATTGATTAGTTTAATTATTAACTGGTTTATTATTTATTCATCTGACTGACTGATCTGCCCTATTCAGCTCTTTCTCCCCAGGGAAAAGAATTCCTAATTATGGCCTACCCATTTTCATTCCTTTCTCCAACTTTATTAAAGTTGAATAGCCACAGGACTTGAGTACCAGTGAATTCTAACCTAGATAAGCATAAGAAGCACATTTTCTCCTGAAGATGACATCACCACCTCCACCACCACAAGCCACAAACATGCTCAGAGTAGCTGGGTCATTCCCTAAGTCTCCACCACCTGACAACCAGCCTGTTAATTGAATCAGAGAATCTTGATCTAGAAGCAACCTTGGTAATTATTTAAGAGAGTTAAGTTCACTTAGTAAGAAGAGGACCCAGAATTTAAACCCAGCATCTCTGATTCCAAATTCAGTGGTCTTCCCTAGTGTACTAATGTTATTACAGTATTCCTTCTTTTTGATGGGTCCAGGGTAAGAGAAGCAGAAATTCTTTCTGCCACAGATGCTTTAACAAGGCACTTTTCAGCAATTATTCTTAGCTCCCAAGAGACCATTCTAGTGTTACACGAATACTTCAGTAATTCTCTGGCAGGTGGCTCCTGATACCAAGTACTGGAAAAGACAGGAAGCTGCTCTGGAAAGAGTTGAATTATGGGATTCAGATATGAAACTGATCCTTTCTCTTCCCTGTCATCCCTCAGGTCACTCTGTCAGGCAGTCAACAAACCTTTATGAAGCACCACATGCAGAATTGTGATGTGATGATATAGCTCTCTGTCTTTAGTTGTATGTATTATTGCCTGAGACATTTTGGTGTCCCTTACCTATGACCCTGAAGAATGTCATAGAACCAGAGATTTAGTTTAATGGAACTTCGGAAATCATAGCCTAATTGCCTCATTTTATAAGTGAGGAAATTGAAGCCCAGAAACTTGGGTCTCACCACAGTGGCAGAGACAGGATGTGCATCTCAATTCTCCGACTCCAAATCTAGCCCTCTTTTCATATGCAGTTTTGTAGAAAGAACATCTATTCCCAGACAGGCTAAGCTCATTTTTCCTTAGAAAATGCTAAAACTGGAGGGGGAAGAGCCAAGATGGCGGAGTAGAAAGACACACATATGCTATCTCTGAACCCACAGCCCATAAAATATCTGTAAAGAAGAACTCCCAACAAATTCTGGAGCAGCAGAAGCCACAGAACAACGGAGCAGACGAGATTTCTGTTCCAGAGAGACCGGAAAACCTGACGTGAAAGGTCCGTAGCACACTGGACCCGGAGCAGAGCCCAGCCCTGCCTTGGCCGTGCAGCACCGAGAGGAGCAGATCCCAGCAGGCTTCAGGGACAAAATCTCCAATATCCCTGCAGGTCCCTCCACCCACAGGTGACAAGGGTTGGTGAGAGAGTCTTTTTGGGTGGCCGACAGGGGAGTGTGGTGTCCCTGTGGCTCGGGACCCCTCAGGAGGCAGCAGTGGAGGCTGCAGCAGACAGGGGCTCCCAAAGCAGGTAAGAGCCTGGATCCATTGTTGAAGGTCTCCCCATAAACCCCCTGAGGGAACTGAGTCCCGAGTGGTGGCCCTGCCCCCACCTGAGCACCTGAACTTAATCTCACACTGAATAACAGCCCTGCCCCTGCCCAAAGCCCTGAGGCTGGGAAGCAGCATTTGAATCTCAGACCCCAAGCACTGGCTGGGCAGATCTGGAGGCAAGGTGGGTGTGGAAAGAAAACTCAGAAGTCAAGTCACTGGCTGGGAAAATGCCCAGAAAAGGGAAAAAAAATAAGACTATAGAAGATTACTTTCTTGGTGAACAGATATTTCCTCCCTTCCTTTCTGATGAGGAAGAACAATGCTTACCAACAGGGAAAGACACAGAAGTCAAGGCTTCTGTATCCCACACATCCAAAATAAATATACCATGGGCTCAGGCCATGGAAGAGCTCAAAAAGGATTTTGAAAATCAAGTAAGAAAGGTGGAGGAAAAATTGGGAAGAGAAATGAGAGAGATGAAAGAAAAGCAAGAAAAGCAGGTCAACACCTTGCTAAAGCAGACCCCAAAAAATGCTGAAGAAAATAACACCTTGAAAAATAGGCTAACTCAATTGGCAAAAGAGGGTCAAAAAGCCAATGAGGAGAAGAATGCTTTCAAAAGCAGAATTAGCCAAATAAAAAAGGAGGTTCAAAAACTCACTGAAGAAAATAGTTCTTTCAAAATTAGAATGGAACAGATGGAGGCTAATGACTTTATGAGAAACCAAGAAATCACAAAACAAAGCCAAAAGAATGAAAAAATGGAAGATAATGTGAAATATCTCATTGGAAAAACAACTGACCTGGAAAATAGATCCAGGAGAGAAAATTTAAAATTTATGGGACTACCTGAAAGCCATGATCAAAAAAAGAGCCTAGACATCATCTTTCATGAAATTATCAAGGAAAACTGCCCTGAGATTCTAGAACCAGAGGGCAAAGTAAGTATTCAAGGAATCCACAGATCACTGCTTGAAAGAGATCCAAAAAGAGAAACTCCTAGGAACATTGTGGGCAAATTCCAGAGTTCCCTGGTCAAGGAGAAAATATTGCAAGCAGCTAGAAAGAAACAATTCAAGTACTGGGGAAATACAATCAGGATAACACAAGATCTAGTAGCTTCTACATTAAGGGATTGAAGGGTGTGGAATGTGATATTCCAGAAGTCAAAGGAACTAGGACTAAAATCAAGAATCACCTACCCAGCAAAACTGAGTATAATACTTCAGGGGAAAAATTGTCTTTCAATGAAATTGGGGACTTTCAAGCATTCTTGATGAGAAGACCAGAGCTGAAAAGAAAATTTGACTTTCAAACTCAAGAATGAAGAGAAGCAGGAAAAGGTAAACAGCAAAGAGAAGTTATAAGGGACTTAATAAAGTTGAACTGTTTACATTCCTACATGGAAAGAAAATATTTGTAACTCTTGAAACTTTTCAGTATCTGGGTAGTGGGTAGGATTACACACACACACACACACACACACACACACACACACTCATACATACACACACACAGAGACAGAGAGCACAGAGTGAATTGAATAGGGTGGGATCATATCTTTAAAAAATGAAATTAAGGGGTGAGAGAGAAATATATTGGGAGGAAAAAGGGAGAAATGGAATGGGGCAAATTATCTCTCATAAAAGAGGCAAGCAAAAGACTTCATAGTAGAGGGAAAAAGAAGGGAAGTGAGAGAAAAACATGAAGTTTACTCTCATCACATTCCACTAAAGGAAGGAATAAAATGCACACTCATTTTGGTATGAAAGCCTATCTTACAATACAGGAAAGTGGGGGAGAAGGGGATAAGCAGGGTGGGAGGGATGATGGAAGGGAGGGCAATGAGAGGAGGGAGCAATTAGAAGTCAATACTCTTGGGGAGGGACAGGATCAAAAGAGAGAATAGAAGCAATGGGGGGCAGGATAGGATGGAGGGAAATATAGTTAGTCTTACACAACACAACTATTATGGAAGTCATTTGCAAAACTACACAGATATGGCCTATATTGAATTCCTTGCCTTCCAAAGGGAATGGGTGGGGAGGGAGGGAGGAAAAGAAGTTGGAACTCAAAGTATTAGGAACAACTGTCAAGTACTGTTCTTGCTACTAGGAAATAAGAAATACAGGTAAAGGGGTATAAAAAGTTATCTGGCCCTACAGGACAAAAGAGAAGATGGGGAAAAAGGAAGGAAGGGATGATAGAAGAGAGGGCAGATTGGTGATAGGGGCAACTAGAATGCTCGGAGTTTTGGGGTGGGGAAAGGGAGAAATGGGGAGAAAATTTGGAACCCAAAATTTTGTGAAAATGAATGTTAACAGTTAAATAAATTAATAAAAAAATAAAAATAAAATAAATTTTAAAAAAATTAAAAAAAAAAGAAAATGCTAAAACTTTCCTGATACTTAGTGGGCTCAGGAGAATGACTCAGCCAGTTAATGCCAAAGCCAGATTAGGAGGAGGCAGATCTGGCTCCCCTTCAGGTTTGGCCAGTGCACCAATATGACCAACACTAAGGCAGGCTCCAATTAAATCAATGAAACATCCTTACTAAAAGTCTTTCCCCTATTATGGCTAAGTAAACCTACTTTCGTTGACTCTTAACTGGTCTACAAATATCCCATTTTGTTCCAATTCTGATCTTAAAGTACCAGACCAGCCTGAACCAGGTCCTACCCACAGCAGTCTCTATCTCAGTTGCCTCTAGACAGGAAAATGGTTTAATAAAAAGGATGCTGGACTTAGAGTGATGCAATATAAACATAAATCTCAGCATTAACACTAGTTAACCATAGCTAAATCATTTAAACATTCTGAGCCTTAGTTTCTTTGTTTTCAAATGGGAATAATAATTAATGATGATGATCAAGTTTAGAGTGCTATAGAAATGTGGTTCATTACATTATCATTAACCTATTGCCTTGCACCTAGTAAGCACTTAATAAATGTTTAAAGAGGATAATGATTGATGATCAATATTTTGGGAACAGCAGGAGGAAATGATAGGACCTGTAGACTGGGGGAGTCAAAAGGCCTGGATGCAAATTCTAGCTCTCCCTAATCATATGCATTTGGGTAAATCACTTCTCCTCTGGACTCAGTTTCCTCATTTATAAAATGAACTAGATGAACTCTTGGGCCCCTTCTAGCTTTAGTCTAGTGCTTTTTCTATCCCCTTGCTTCTATCCTAGTCTTTACAAAACTCCAGGAAAAGGGATTCCATACTATTCTTTGTCATCTTATAGACAGAAAGAACTTTTCTGAGAAACAAGAGTGCTCACTTTTCTTAGAATTTGCCACTCACTCTCCTGCTCCAGGAAACTGGCAGAAGAGACCTCTCGATGCCTCGCAGACTCTCTCTCCTCTATTACCTCTCAAAGTGTGTCTCCTCATTGAAGACCCAGCTCAGGAGTCACTGACTCCACAAAGCCTCTCCTAATATCATTCCAGAAGGAAAATATACTAGAAATAAAACAAGCCAGAACTGAAAACACTTCCCTGTTTCTCAAGCCTTCTACTATCGGTCACCCTCCACAAGACAGGCTTCCCCAGATCTGACACCTGTTCTCAAATCATGCATTCTGAGTCTCTGTAAATGTCTCATTTCTCTAAGCTCCAGAAGCACAGTCAGCCTGCTAGATGTTAAATGCTCTCCTCCGCTGACAGAGGAGCTGATGAATGCCTTGTCCACAAGGGCTGTCTGTTCTGTCGTAGTGACAGCTCCCCATGCTTTGTGATCATGAATGCAGCTCCTTAGAAGTCAGAAGCCTCTCACTGACATTCGTGGCAGGGAGATGGACCAGTTTCATTTTCCCGTAACAATTAGACAATAGAAGCACCCTATCTTAAAGTACCTTGCTGTGCCATTAACTTTTGATAGACTCTGGGTTCCATCTGAGTATGGCTTAGTGAAGAAAGTTCTAGACTCTGAGAGGTGTGTTCAAGTCCCTCCTCTGACTAAGAGGTGGGTTCAGATCCTGCCTCAGACACTTACTTACTGGTTAGGCTATTTTCAGTAGCTCATTAAGTCTCTCGCAGGATCATCTATAAAATGGAAATAATATCACCTACCTAACCAAATAACAGATGTCAACAATGAGATAGCACATGAAAAAGCCTTAACAAGCCTTGAAATAACTTATTCTACTAGAGCAATTTGTTAGCTTACTTGAAATCATAGGACAACAGGACTAGAGAGGGCACTAACAACAATCTAGTCCAACCCTTTCATTTCAAAGTTCAAGAAAATGAGGCCCACAAAGGAGAAATGTCTTGGCCAAGGTCACACAGCTAATGGGCGATGAAGAAGGGGTTTGAATGCAGGTCATCTAGTTGTGACTGGAGTTAATTCTCATCTTCCCATTTTAGGTTATTCTTTAACTCACCAAATTTTCAACCATGGTGTATCAGATGCCTACCATATTTCAAGAAATATACTGGAAGCAAGGAACAGAAAGAGAGTCCCTGACCTCAAGAAGTTTGTCTTCTACTGGTAGAAAGAGCCTACATTCAGATAAGACAATACATATAATACATAAAATAAATTGGGGTTTAGAATTGCTAACTGGGAGAATCAAGCAAGACTTTCTAGGGTGAGTATGACTTGAATGAAGCCTTGGAGGAAGCTGGAGATGCTGAGAGGCAGAGATGAGAATGGGATGAATCCAGGCATGGAAGAGTCTTTGCAAAAACACAAAGGTGGGACAGGGAGCAGCAGGTAAGCCGGTGTAGCTAGAGAACAGGGTATGTAAAGGGCAGTAAACTACAATAAGGCTAGAAAGAGAGGCTGAAGCTAGAATATGAAAGGCTTAACCTGCCAAGCAGAAGAATCTTTGTTTTTTTTTTCCTGGAGGCCAAGGGAACTGCTAGAGCATCTTGGTATTTCCAAATGATTCTTGCTTCTGACTCTTTTCCTGGCACTTTCTATGAGACACAAAATGAACTGGAGGTAGGCAGGCTTGTTTCCCTCTCCACTTTATTCTCTCTCTTTTGGTAAGGCATCATGCTTGAGTATGATATTCAGCTAATAAATATGTATGTGGGATTTTTATTACTTAATAGTTGTAAGGTTAATAGTCGTGGTGAATGCCTATATTTAATGTGTCAATGGAGCTGCAAAATGCCAGGCTGAATAGTTCTAACACACATTAGTTCTACTTGTGAATCTACAAATAGGAACCTTGTCAGAAAAGTATTCAAACTGAGATCAGTATTGATTTTGGTCGTTGGAAAAGGCACTGGACTGTGACAGTTTAAAATGATAAATGTCTAGAGAATTATTTGCTGGTATTGATAAAAAGAAGTAGATATAAAGCTGACAGCCTTGGAGGCGTAGATCCTGAGCACTGGTAGCAAATATAACATTGTTAAGGACTCCAAACTAATCTCCCCTTTGATATCTACACGATTGCCAGTCAAGCCAAGGTTCAGCCCCCAGTTGGCCATGGCAGTTGGTAATTGCTAGAAATGAGTCTGGGCGTGCTCACACTGCTGCTTTGCACCTGCCCTGAACATTTCCCACCTAATTATTGAACCAATCATGCATGCACCCAAAGCCAGCCATCCCCAGGGAAACTGAATGCTTTGTCCTGTGGGCTACTGGAAAACAGGAGAGGTTTTTAAGTGAAGAAAGGATTGGATCAAAATGTAAATTCCTTAGCCTAGCACTAAGTGAGTCTCTACGTAATCTAGTATCATCCTACTTTTTTAGCCTCATTTCCCATTATTCCCATATTCATATCCTCCACTCTAATTAGGATATTTTATTCATTGTTTTCCAAAAATACTTTGTACATTAGTGAGACAGAACATAAGATTCTTGAGAACAGGACTGGTTCATTTTTGTCCTTCATATTCCTAGCACCTAGCTTACTTCCGGGCACATAGTAGGTGTGTAGATGTTTATTGATTAATTAATTGAATGATTCTAGCATTAACATTTTTACTCATTCTTATCTCATCTCCTGGAATTCCATGCCCCTTTTCTTCACTTTACATGAATCCTACTTATCCTTCAAGACCCAATTCAGACCCTACAAAGCCTTCCCTATTCATGCCCAGCCCTTGGTGATCTCCCTTCCTTCAAGTCCTTTAGCATTCATTGGCAGTCCTACTAAGTGGAAATATTGTCTTACGGAATCTATTCTGGCAGTGACACAAGTTTAAAGGCACATGGGGATCTGTTTTCAAGCTATCTCAAAGAGGGAAGGATTCTAAAAAGCTAGAAAAATGGTGGACGATGTTATTACCAAAAAGGTGACTGAGACGGCTTAGCCCCTACCAACCCATTGGCCTATTTGTTCATTTCCATGGTCTATGAACTTTGAAAAATAATAATAATAATAATAATAATTAATAGCATATTTATGATGTTTTAAAGTTTTCAAAGTGCTTTATACATGGTACCTTATTTGATCCTCTCAGCAGTTTTTGGGATAGAGTTTCTATGAAGGACATGTTGAGGAGCATGAACAAGCATGGTTTAAAATAGGAAAATGCCAATGGGTGGCACTCTGGAACAGTTATGTGTCCATCAAATTACATATCCATGAAAGTATATAAGGTCTTTGGATGAAGATATATGTTTGTTTTATGTCCTAGAGAGTATAACTGATAGTAATGAGCAGATGTTATTTAGGTCTAGAGGCTGGGTTCAGGTTTGGGATTGATTTTTAAAATAGAAATTGAAATTAAAATATAAATAGAAGGAGAATTTTTCTAACAGAGGAATATATTGCCTTGTAAGGAAGTCAGAGGATTGTCAAGTCCCGTGACCGTCTATGAGAGCAGTTGTAGAAGGGATTCTTTGGGTGGTCCCTTCCAATTCTGAAATTCTACAATTTCACAATTCTACTTTTCTGTTTCGAAACAGAAGAACTTGACCCTTAACAGCAGGACAAATGGCTCTCCCTTTACAAAAGAGATGTGTTACTGAAATGTGGCACATGCTAAGCATGATTTAGGTTTATTTTATTTTATTTGCAAATTGAAGTCTGTTCCCTCAACTGACTTACAGAAGTATATCAGCAATGTTTTATTTCCTTTTCTCATTTGATCTTTAGTGACTCCTGATGTGACAGTTTTGTTTCTCCAGACCTGAGGCCTCTTTCTCCAGTAGAAAATAAGATATAAGCAAACTCTTAAGATTACCAGAGCATTTCTATGGTGTAACCCAGTCAAGAGTCCTTTCCCAATGAGAATAGAGTGAATGTGGAATCAAAAGGCAGATTTTAAATCCCAGTTTGGTCACTCACCATCTTTGTGATCTCAAATCACTGCAGTCTCAAAGTTAGATGCTTCTTCACACCAGGCAGCTAGATGGCACAATGGATAGAGCATGGAGCCTGGAGACAAGAAGACCTGAGTACAAATCCAGGCTCAGAAACTTACTAGATGCCAAGCAAATCATTTAATGGTCTGACTCAGTTGTAAAATGGAGACATAATAGCACCTACCTCATCAGGTTGTTACGAGGATCAAATTGAGATAATATTTGCAAAATGTTTAGTACTGTGTCTAGCACATAGTAGGCACTTAATAATACTTGCTCCTTCCCCTCTTTGGATCATCTAGTACAAGCTCTGACCAATACAGGATTTCCTTCTACAACATGCCTCATGGGGAGTCAGTAAGTTGTAAAATCACCTCAAAAGAATGTGATATCCTTGAGAGAAGGACAGAGATTTTCATTTTTGTCTTAGTAGCCCCTAGTGCCTAGTATGTAGTAGATGTTTGATAAATGTCTGTTGATTGACTCCTCGAGAATACTAGATTTGTCTGAAGGGATTTGGCAGTAAGAGCTACCTACTACAGAAACTGAATAAGAGATTAAGAATTCAGACTTTGACTAGCCATTAAAAAATGGATGCTGGGGCAAAGAGCAAATCCTAATGATTAGTCAAGAAATATCCATTGAGCATGTGTTTACTGTATGGAAGGACATAGAATTATAGGACATTTTTAGAACTAGATGGGACCTTGAAAATCATCCAGTTCAATCCCTTTATTTTATAGGTGACAAAACTAGGGACCAAAAAAGGGAAATGATCTGCCCAAAGGGGCACAGGCAATATATAATCAGTAGTGTAATGGTAAAATGGAAGTAAGGTATTGTAATTAGAAATCAAGCTTCCTAGTTTTTAGTCCAATTTTGTTTCAGTTCACTTAAGCAGAGAAAGCCCAATAATACAATGTACCCCATAAAAACCCCTTTATAGATGAGTTCAGAGAAAGCACTATTCTCAGCAGGTACCATTAGAGATTAGAGTATTATCATTTTGCTCTAATTAGAGGCCAAATTTATTTTTTGCCCATACCTGGCCTCCCTCATTTACTTTACTGGAAGCCTTCCCCAGTCCCTCTTAATTCTAGCGCCTCCCCTTCGTTAGTTATTTGCTATTTATTTTGTATGAGACAGCTAGGTGGCAGAGTGGATAGAGCACAGGGTCCACAGTTAGAGTTCAAATCCAGTTTCAGACTCTTACTAGCTGTGAGATCCTGAGCAAGTCATTTAACCCATTTTCCACCTGTGTTGCCTAGCATCCCCCTTAATGAAAAAGATTGGGAAGAAGAAAAGAGGAAGAACAGAGGTAACAAAAGTGGAAGCACCTTTACTTCAAATGGAAAAAAATAGAAACACCTATATTTCATATAAAAAAATCTTCTACTGTCATTTTTTAAAATACTCAGTGATTTATGTAATTAATTTTGGGTATATCCAGCTAGCTGGATTTTTTCTCCTAATAGAGATAAATAATCTATATGCATGGGGTAGGCTATGTTTGAACACATATATAACACGTTTGGACACATACATTTGGACACATACATGAATGAGCTTTGAAGTTGTAAAGCGTGACACCAAGGATCAGATCAGCAGAAAACTTTCCCTTTAAAATGCTGGTATAAACTCTGGTTAATTGTAATAACCAATCTTGGCCCTAGAGAACAAGTGATGAAACACACTTCCCTACTTTTACGGGAGAAGGCCAGGCCTGTATGGTGCTTAACGTTGCAGGCATATCCAATGCTTCACTGTTTGGGTTGTTCTGTTCATGATCTAAGGGAAGGTAAAAAGTATGTCTGTGAGTATGAGAAGAGGTAAAATCATGGCAAATAACTGGCAAAAATTAGGGTATCAATATGACTTTTGAATCTAAGGAAACAAGGTTTCTAGAATACAGAATGAACCTCCATCTAGTACCTGTGGAATTTCTTTGACAAACCCCTTTGAAATGGGGTTTGAGGAACTACATTCCCATTCAGGGTAAAATAGGAGTGACAGGAATTGTGAGCTCTAAGTCAGATAGTTGTCAGAGGTAACAAACTTTTATTCAGCACCCAACAGAGGCAGTTGAAGAAAACAGAGACATACCATGTGGCATATTAGACAGGGCACTGGAGCTGAAGTTGGGGAGATATGCAGCTTTGTAACCCTGGGCAAGTCACTTAACTTCTCAGTCTCGGTGTCATTGTGTGTAAAACAAAAGGCTTGGATTCAATGAATTCTAGGGTTCCTTCCTGAATCTATGACCTTCTGCTCCCCTACACTCCCCTGAATTCTGTGCAGTACTCTGATCAGCATAAAATCTCCTTGTTTGTCTACAATTGTTTCTTCACTTTTTTTTAAATAAAAGGGGCACAAGGAGGATGACGTGAGCTTAGTTTAAACTGCCAAGTTAGCAGGTGAGCTTTAACAGCTAGAAGCCTGCTGATTCCCTAGTAATCAAGGAACTACCAGGGAGAGATGGGGAGAGGCTTTAAAGGACTAACTATAAGGAGATGTTAAGACAAAATGCCAGAGAGAAAGGACATGGAAAATTGGAGGCTAAAGTTCAGAGAACATGAGAAAGTGACAAGGCAGGAAGAAAGGGAGACTGCACTGAGGTTAAAGACAAAGAACAAGAAATTTTCAAGTGACTACAGAACAAGAGGTCAGTGAAGGAGATGCTATGGCAGGTCTCTGCGAGGCAGCAAAGGCAATTTATTCAAGTCGGGGAAGAGGAGGGCTGTGACTCAAAGTGGGTCAGAGCTAGAGAAACATGAGTCGTGGAGTTCAAGACTGGCAGTCTGAGGGAAGAGTCTGGAAGAAATATGCTTTGCTAGTTGAAGAATAATAAAGCAGCATCTGACTGACCAGAGCCCAGGGAAGGCTCATTAAATCTGAGTTTTTGTCCCTCTCCAAGGTTCCAGCTTGAGTACAACGCTGAGACAGATATGGCTGATTGGAGGATGGGCCCTCTCCTGTACACAGTTGGTTTATTTTGAAATTGGTTTGTTCCCTCTCCCCCTCCCTCCCTCTCCCTTTCCCTCCACCATCTCTCTCTCTCTCTCTCTCTCTCTCTCTCTCTCTCTCTCTCTCTCTCTCTCTCTCTCTCTCTCTCTCTCTCTCTCTCTCTCCTTCACTCCCCCTGCCTCTCTCTTCTTTTTTATCCTATATCTCACCCTCTTCCTGTGTCTTCAGAATAATGGGTTCAGTTTGGTCAAATAACCAGTTAATCAGTTGGATAGAATTCAGCCTTTTTCCTCTTTTTTGTGCATGGGTGGCCACACCCCCTTCTTTGTCTCTCGCTCCTCCTCAGTTCTGTTTTGAAACATCAGTGGTCCTATTGTGTAATGGAAAAAACACAGTTCTAAAGGTTTGAGACCTGGACTTCAGGTATTGCCTCTGCTTCTGGCCTTTGGTGCATATCACTAAACCCCTACTTACCTCTGTTGTAAAGTGGACAGCATCTCTGATTTCTTCCATCTGTGAAAGATCCTGTGGTCTTACCTTAAAGCAAAGGTGAGAGGAACTTCAACCTTTTACAATCTATAACACCACATAGGATCTGGAGGACATTCTTCATTTTGTGGTCAGTGGGATATTTGGAAAGGGAGATCATTTTTCAACATATTCTCTTAGGATGTACTCTAAACAATGAGGGAAGAAACAGCAAGATAGGGTCAGAGGTCATTTTTAGAGCTAAGAGGGATCCAGGGGGGATTCGAGCCCAATCTCTTTATTTTACATGCAAGAGGACTGAGGTTCAGATTGTTCCAACGAGGTTCAGATCGTTTCAATGCCACAGTAAGGCTTAGAGCTGGGATTTGATCCCAGGTTCTTTGACACCAAATCCAGAGCTTTTTTCCAAACATCACTCTCCTGTCCCTACCATGGAAACAGAGACATTTGCTGACTAGAGAAAGGCAGCACAAGATAGAGAATAACAATATATATTTTCTTCCCTTCACTTTCAACTGGCAGCACAGACACCAAGCACAAGATAGTTTCCAGAAGCGGTTCTTGGCAGCCCTGGACTTTGCTCCTAATTACCCCGTGATAGATGCTGGCATTGCTACTAAAGGTATACTCATCCAGGCTTTATGGTCATTTTCCAACAGCACAGACCTTTTAAACTCTCTTGTGGGAGCAGGTTAAGATGATTATGCAGATGGATAGACCCTGGTGTATTATTATGTCAGAGATGGAGATGTAAGAGCAGCATTCATTTCATGATTACTGCCAGGAAGTCTGCTCCCAGTCCTATGCAAGGACATGGAAACAGGAGGAGAGAAGGAGCAACTCCAACAGTCTCACTCAGGCACATACGTTCTCTTGCTATGTCTCTCTGGCTGACTGGCTATTTCATTGTCTCACCCTGTGGGGAACAATGTTGTTATTCATAGGCAAAAGGACAGATGTCTTACATTGTCACAAGAGGAAGGCAATAGATTTCATGATGGCCATCAAGAGTTTGAGCCATGGTATGACAATAAAAATTAATAACTATTTGTTGTTGTCATTCAGTTGTTTCAATCATGTCTGACTCTTCATGACCCCATTTGGGGTTTTCTTGACAAAGATACAAGAATGGTTTGCCATTTCCTTCTCTTGGTCATTTTACAGATGATAAAACTGAGGCAAAAAGAACAAAGTAACTTGCCTTGGATCACACAGCTAATAAGTGTCTGAGGTAGGATTCAAATCTTTCTCTCTCCCAGACCAGTGCTCTTTCCAAAGGCTCTATCCACAAAAGAAGCTTCTAGGAGTGGAAGTCAACACACCTGAACTCTGTTCCAGTTATGCCCATGGATTACGGTGTGAACTTGTTCAGTTTAAGTGAATCTTTCCAGGCTTTGATTTCTCATCTATAAAATGGAAAAAGAGGAAGGAATGAACTAGATAATCTCAAAGGTGCCTTCTTATGATGATCAAAGAGCTTTTTTTGTAAATGTCATAGATTTACAATTAGAAGAGATATTAGGGGTCATATAGTCCAATCTCTTCATATTTCAGCTGTATAAACTTCAGCCTAGAGACATGAGTGATTGAAGAGAATCACCCAATGAGTCAGAGCAAAGAGCCAAGATTTGAACCAAGCTCCTCTAACCACAAAGCCATCCCTCTTTCTGGTCCACCATACTGGTGGTATCTCTTTGGAGCAAAGATTGAGAGACAAGGATGGAAAATAAGCCCTTTGTGGACATGAAAAGAAGAGAATCCAGTAGCATCTTTGGAGTTTGGGGAAGGGAGAACTTTCACTAAAACTTTCCTAAGGCATTGCAAATTCCTGGGCCTTTCCTAAGATGCTTCCTCAAGATGCAGTGTGGAAGCAATGCTTGATTTCAGAGAGCTGGGCAGGGCCTACCAGGATGGAAAGACTGTTGTCCAAGGACCAACTTTGGTCATTGCAGACTCCTCGTGTCATGGCTGGCCCTCAGAGGATAAATATTTTCAGCCATAGTCAGTTATCAAAATAGTCTCCTAAGGTATGAAGGGTTGTAATCTGCAGAGAAAGAAGGAGGACCAACTTGGAGACTAGAAGTATGGAGGCTAAATGCCCCCTGCCCTTTGATGGTGACCACATCATAGCCAGAATTTTAGCAGTTGGTGGCTCAGGAGTGAAGATCTCAGGCAGTTTGGTTGTCTGCCAGCAAAGCTCCCTCTTGAGTTACTTAAGAAAAGCTACTGCCTTTTCCTTCTGCCTTTCCTATTTCTTTTTTGTGTGAGACCACATTACTTTGCTTTAATGAAGATGGGAAGGCCTTCCACTTCAGAGATGTAATGTACCTTCCAGAGCTGGCCAGCATGAGCACTTCTCATCACTTAAGAGAATTATTAAATGGAATTTCTTTTCGATATGCTGTCCTATCCTTTAAAAAAATCTTACTGTTTATAGTCCTAACCAGAATTTAATACAATTCAACAGACATATATTAGAGATCTACTATTCACTGGGGTTACAAAGACAAAAATAAAATAATCCCTGTCCTCAAAAAGTTCATATTCTCCTAAAGGTATAAATGTAAATTCAGATAAGTAAATATAATTACATACACAATAGTGTCAGAGTTGGAGAGTCTTCATGACCTAAGTTCAAATCCCAGGTCCATGGTTTACAACTTGCTTGACGTTGACTAAATTTCTGGGCCTTAGTTTCACAGGATCATATGATTGTAGTTCTAAATCTGGAAGAGATTTTAGAAGCTTCTAGTCCTCTCATTTGAAAGATGAGGGAATTGTGTGCTAGAGAAACTGAGTGACTTACCCAAGGTCACACAAGTAGTAAGCTTCAGTGGTGAGATTTGAACCCACTGATGCCAGAGTCACTATGTTCTTTCTTCACCCGTAAAATAAAAGTTGGACCATGTGACCTCCAAGATGTCTTCCAGCTCTGGGTATGGCTCATAGTCATCCTACAAACAGGACAAATCAAAAGGTGGCACCAAATCAAACATTGAAAGATGCTAAGAAATGAGAAGGAAGAACATTCTACACATGGAAGGTGATAGAAGCAGGAATTACATCTCAGTGGGCCAGTTGTACTTGAATATGGTGTATGCAAGGTGGGGGAGGGATGATGTAAAAGAAGTCTGAAAAGATAAACTGGAGCCAGATTGGGATGGAACAGAACCCCCCACATTTTCTGAAAAGCTCTGCTTTCTTGATGTCTTTACAAGGTCAGTAGCCAGAGGGTCCAGAGACGAATATACTAGTTTTATAAGAGAGTAGTTAAGGGGATTCAACAGAAGTTATACTGCAATGCCTTATCAAAATATGATAGTGAAACCTCATGAGGTTTTGAATCTCAGTTTCATTGAATTTCAGGGCCAGAGAGATCATGGTGGGATCATAGAGCTAGAGCTAGAAGAAACTTAGAAATAATTGAATCCAACCTTTCATTTTACAGATAAGGAAACTGAGACCCAGGGTGTCCAGGAGGAGGAGGAGGAGAAGAAGAAGAAGATGATGATGACCACGACAATGATCATGATGATGATGACAGTTCAGTTAAGTACTGAATGCTGCATGGTTTCCTAGCTTTTCATCCAAAATCCATGTCTCTCAACCTCTTCATTTGCGTCTTCAGAGCTAGCTCAGGGACTGGAGCTGTTTGATGCAATCAGGGCCTCTCTCTGTGCTGGTTAATCAGATGACAATGAATTACTTGGCTCTTCAAAGAGCTGCACTGCACAAATGAAAACTAATAATAATAATTTACTAATTGCCTTCCCAAGTTGGAATAATTCTAATCATCCAAGTACAAAAGAGAGTAATTAAAAGTCTCCCAAACTACGGAGGTTGATTTTGCTCACCCCATTTACAGACAATCCCCAAGGAAGGAATCATCAGCAACGAAACCCACTAAAGACTGGAGCTCTGCCTGCTGAGCAACAGGGAGGCTGACAATCAATCAAGGAACATTTATTAAGTGCTTTCTATGTGTCAGGCAATGTGCAAAGGGCAGGGATATAAAGAAAAAGGAAAACAGTCCCTGCCCTCAAAGAGATTACATTCTAGCAGGGAAGACAATGTGTACACAAACAGGTATGTTAAAAAAGGAGCCTATGGAGTGTGGACTTACAGAGTAGATTGGAGGTAACCACACAGAGGAAGGCTGCAGACAGAAAGTAGTTCTTGAAGTGAGCCTTAAAGGAAAGCCAAGGATTCTGAGACATGATGATAAGGCAGGAGAGTATTCCAGGCAGAGGGGACAGCCAGTGCAAAGGCATGGGGACCAGAGATGGAGCATCATGTACAAATAATAACAAGTACGCTAACATAGGTGCATTACAGAGTATGTAGAGAGGAGTAATGCATTAGGAGAATGGAAGGGTGGGAATGAGCCAGATTGCAAAGAGCTTTAAATATCAAACCAAAAGTTTATATTTGGTCCTAGAGGCAATAGGAACCCATTGGAGATTATCAAATGAGGAAGGGGAATGGAAAAGTGTGATATAAGCAGATGTATACTTGAGGAAAATCATTTGGTGAATGGGAATGAGGAAAGGCTTGAGGTAGAGAGACCAATATGGAGACTATTGCAAAAGTCCTGGCAAGAGGAGATGATAGCCTAAACTAGAGTGATGATGGAGAATGAAGAGAAGTGACATACATGAAAGATTTTATGGAGGCAGAAACCACAAGATATTCCACACCTTGTGGGCTGTATGAGATGAGTTAAGATCAAGGTGTTGAGGACGACACAATGGTGGCAAATCTAGGTGACTGGTAAGATGGTGACATCCTCGACAATCATAGGGGATTCTGGAATAGAGTTGGGTTTGGGGGGCAAAGATAATGAGTTCTGTTTTGAACATGCTATGTTCGAGATGCCTAGATAGAGAGAAATGCATTTACTATTTACAATTTACTATTACACTTATTTATTACAATTTACTATTACACTTACTAAGTGTCAGGTACTATGCTAAGCAACAGAGATATGAATACAAGCAACCAAGAAGGAATTTATCTACTAATGAAGGAAAACATATAGATATAGACACAGAGAGAGAGAGAGAGAGAGATTGGTGTTCTGGAGATCTGGAAATGGGAGGAAAGGAAAGAAACAAAGTGGACAAGGAAGTAAAGTCCAAGGAGAGAACAGGTAGGAGTGGGGAGAAGCATGGTTCTGAAAATGGTGTCACTGGAGAGAGTCTACACAGAACATCAAGCTTGAAATGTCCCATGTCAAATGGTCCAAATGTCCCAAGTCCCACTCCTCTCTACATACTCCATGAAGCACCTATTTTGGTGTACTTGTTACTCTTTGTACATGATAGTCCCCATGCCTTTGCAGTGGCTGTTCCCTCTGTCTGGAATGCTTTCCCACCTTACTACCACCATCACCATAAGATGATGTAAGACTGGAGGCCAAAGGAGAGATCATTGCTAAATATATATATGATATATATGTACATATATACATACATACATACATACACATTTATGTATGTGTGTGTGTGTATATATGTATAAATTTGGGGGTTATCACCACTGGCATAATAGCTTTATCCATACTGAACTGAACTGAAGAAGTCACAAAGAAAAATAATGTAGAAAGAAAAGAGGAGGTCCAAGAAGTAATCTTTGGTGTATACTCACAGCTAAGGGATGACACATGGATGAAGATCCAGCAAGAGTCTAAGAAGAAGCAATCAGACAGGTAGAAGGAAAAGCCACAAGTTGTGAAAACCCAAAGAGATGACAATATCAAAGAAGGGGAAGTAATCAAGTATCAAGTGCTACAGAGAGGTCAAGAAGGGTAAGTATTGAGAAAATTCCATTAGATTTGGCAATTAAGAGATCACTGGTAACTTTGGAGAAAGCAATTTTAGTTGAATGATGAGGTCAGAAGCCAGACTTGGAGGGGGGTTTGTTGAGAGAGGAGAGAAATAAAAATACCTTACATAGATGACTTTTTCAAACAGTGTATCTGAGAAGGGAAGAGAAATACAGAACAACAGCTAATGAAGATGGTAGAGTCTAATGAAGGCTTTTTTTTAAAGATGGAGGATACATGGATGAGTGTGTGGACAGCAGGGAAGGAATAAGTAGATAGGGAGAAACTGATTATACCGATTATAATCTTTATATACTGAAATATATGTAATTACAAGATTATATAAGTCTTATACATATAAATATATTTTTAATTTTATTTTTATTTTTTATATTTATTCCTATTTTGATTAATATTTTATTTGTATGTTTATAAATCTTATATACTGTAAATATAATTATAAGATTATAAAGTTGGGATGATAGAAAGGGCAGTTTGTGGAGAAGATGGGAAGGCAGAGAAATGGAATCAGATTTGCATAGATTGGGGTTGTCCTTGACAAAGAGGGATACTTCTTTGTCAAAAACTGGCATGAAGAAGAAGACAATGGAGGATGTTGTCAAGGGGTAGGAGGTGAGGAGAAGTAGGAGCTCTCAGCAAATGGCCTGTTTTTTCAATAAATGATGAGGCAAGGTTCTCAGCTGAGAGGGTAGGGTAAGGCAACACCATGGAAAGATTAAGGAAAAAGAAAAGGTTCAGAAATGCTTTTGTGATGAGACAAAGAATATAATTAAGGAGGGATAGAAGAATTGTGTGGCTGCAGCAAGGGCCCATTGGAGATTAGATAATGAATTTGTAGTGGACGTTGACATAACAATTTTGTGGCTTTCCTTCAGCACCATTTAACAGCATGAATAGCAATAAAGGAACCAGAGGATAAGGGTAATGCAAAAGTAGGATTTGATCAGACATGATCAGCGGCGATAGGACAAGGATACATGAGATTTGAGAGAAGAAGGTCATGTGGAATTAAACTGGTTCATCAAAAAAGTCAAAATTTGGAAGGGAGAAAAGTATAGCTAGAGCAATGAGGGCCTGAAATGTATTTAGGAGTGAAAGAATTGAATGTAAGGGCAGCTAGGTGACATAACAGATAGAATGCTGGGGCTGGAGTCAGGAAGACTCATCTTCCTGGGTTCGAATCCAGCCTCAGACACTTACTAGCTATGTGATCCTAGGCAAGTCACTTAATACTGTTTGCCTAGTTTATTCATCTGTAAAAAGAAGGGAATGCAAACCATATCAGCATCTGCCAAAAAAAATGGGAGAATCACGAAAAGTTGGACTTGACTGAAATAACTGAATATAGGCAACTAAGTAGTCTAGTGGTTAGAGTACCAGGCCTGGGGTCTGGAAGACTCATCTTCCTGAGAGCAAATCTGACCTCAGACACTAGCTGTGTGATCCTGGTCAAGTCACTTAAGCCTGTTTTCCTTAGTTTCTCCATCTGCACAATGAACTGAAGAAGGAAATGGCAAACCACTCCAGTATCTATGTCAAGAAAACCCCAAAGGGGGTCATGAAGAGTCAGACACAACTAAAACAACTGAACAAGTTCAAAGAAAAGAGTTGTGTCATACAACTTAAGAAAAGATATAATAACTAGAGATTGTGAAATAAAGGAATTTCAGGGTTCACTAACATGGAAATAAAACATATCTAGGTGATAGCAACATTAAAGATATGACTATCCCTATATGTAGTTGATATGGAGTAGAGGTTTAGGGCAAGAAAGGAAAGTAGACTAAGAATTAGCACAATGGCAGTTAATAAATGTTTACGGATAGGTTGATTGAATTGTGAAGTATTTGGGAAAACATCACCATCTATGTTGAATTCCCCTAGTATGAAGGTAGTTGTAGTGGAGAGGAATATTGTGAGCTAGGTGTTAAATCCATTGAAAGGGGGAGCATATCTTTGATGTCCATAGATAATGTCACCAGGATCCAGGATGAGTCATCTGGTTGGATAATATGGACCTCAAAGTAGACCTTGCTTGTACAGCAACAGCAGTGGAAAGGGAATGTTGTGACAATGAGGGACAAGTTCTGATAGAAATGATAGAACAAAATGTCCTGTGGAAAGCTGTGGCCAAAATGCACTGAGGGACAAGACACGATTAAGGGGCAGACAAACACTGCCCTCCATGGAGCTGTTGCTTTGAAACAATGACCTATCACAGGAGCAAAATGACCCATCTATGAATGGAATAAGGAATAATACATCTCTCTCTCCTTTCATTCACTCTTCTCATGCAATTCCAGGACAAAGTCAAGGCTCACATCTTCTGTGAAGCATTTCCAGACTTCCTGAGGTTGAGGGCCCTCCAGAAGTGAGTGGGCTGCCCAGTTTCCCCATAAGTAGAGGCCTTCAAGCAAAAGCCTGATGACCAACCACTCATTGGGTGTGCTGTAAAGTAGTTCATTGTTCAGTAATAGCAGCAGCTGCAGCAGCATTTATATAGCCCCTTGAGGTTTACAAATATTATCTCATTTTTTTATCCTCCCAACAACCCTGGGAGGCATGTGAGATATTATCCCCATTTTACAGCTGAGGAAACTGAGGCAGACAATAGTTCAGTGATTTGTCCAGGGTCACACAGCTTCTAAGTGTCAGAGGCTGGGTTTGACTCCAGGTTTTCCTGCCTCTAGATCTATTCTCACTGCACTATCTGGCAGTAAGAAGGTAGCCTCAGAGGACTCTTGCAAATCAGATTCGGTCACTTTGTTTCTGTACGCTGTAACAGGAAGACACCAGGACAGAACTGGTCCTCTTTTTGGAACCCATTAGCTTTGTAGTCTTTGGAAAAATAATTTCCCTTCTCTGGGCCCTCAGTTTCCTCATTTGGAAAAAGAACATATTGAATTCAAAGAACTATAAGTTTCTTTCCATCTCTGAAGCTTAATTATTTTATCCCAGGTCATTTATTCATCCAACAAATGTTTACAGTGCTCCTGTCCCATGTCAGGCTTACACTGTTCTCATTCTCCTCTGAACCCTAACAATGCATTGATGTCAGGGACCTATTAAAATTTTAAATTAAATTTAAAAATTTTTTCCACATTCATTTCCCCAAATAGAATGTAACTCTTTGAAAGAAGGAGCATACCTTTCATTTTTAAATCATAGAACCATAGATCATAGAAGGGACCTTAAAGAACATTGAGTTTTACTCCTTTTGGTAGGGAAACTAAGGCCCAAAGTGGTTTAGTGACTTGCCCAAGGTCACAAAGTTGTGATACGTATTTGAAACTAGGTCCTCAGCCTTTCCATTCTTCCAGATTTGGTACTCAACAAATACTAGCTGATTACTTATGGGGCATATGGCACATAGTGATCACTCAAAAGGATCTCAAGGCACCAGTAAAGGTGGTTGACTGAACATCTTTTCAGTGGAGAAAGAAGACTGTGCCACCAGCTCAGGCACAGTCAGAGAGCAGGATGGTTATCTCCAGGGCTTTCTCCACCTTTTCAACAGCCTTCTGATAAGCTAGTCAATGATGTCCTCGATGCCCCCAGCCCTGCTCAAGGGTTCCTCCCTGGCATCCTGGTTCAGCTTGCCCTCTTATACAGGATCTTAATGTGCAAGACCTTCCCTCACCACCCTACCCCCGTCAAAATGCTCTTATCTTGTGTTCCATTCCTTTAGAGCATGACTCTTAAATTTAGAGGCACAGAGAATAAAGAATTAAAGAGATACAGAGAATGGAGCACTGGACCTGGAGTTGGGAAGACCTGAGTTTAAACCTAGCCTCAGACACTTACTAGCTGTGTAACCCTGGACAACTCAATTAACCTCTGTTTGCCTCGGTTTCCTCCCCTATAAAACGAGAATAATAACAGAACCTACTTTCCAAGGTTGTTGTGAGGATCAAGTAAAATAACACTTGTAAAGCACTTAGCACAGTGCCTGATATCTATGAAGTGTTATATAAATTCTGGTTATTATTATTACCTCCATCAAAACTCTTCTCTTGAATCCTATTATCTTGGAGAATGATTGATAAATTAAGAGGAAGCTAGGTAGCACGGTGGATGGAGTGCTAGAGTCAGGGAAGATCTGAGTTCAAATCCAGCCCCTTGCCAGCTCTGTCACTTGTCCATTCTCAACCTCAGTTTCCTCAAGTGTAAAATGGGGGTAATAATAGTGCCTACCCCCCAGTGTTGTGAGAATCGTATGAAATATGGTAAAGGACTCAGCACAGTGCCTGGCACATAGTAGGCACCATATTAATGTTGGTTATTATTTAGAGTTATAGTGTATCTATGACTTTTAATGTATCCAGTTTCCAGATTTTTACAATCCACAATTATCTTATGTTTTCCTCACAACCGGCTTTTCCCCTCAATGCAATACAAGGACAGGGACTATTTCATTTTGCGGAGGGACCAGGTCAGAAAGGGAAGGTATTTAGCCCAGGTACTGAAGGATTGCCGAGCACTGTTAGCTCTGTGTCAGTTTGGCAGTCTGGGACAAATCTATGATCACCCGCCCCTAGTTATGGCTTTGGAAGAAGGTCCAGGAGTCAGGAATAAGCAGGGCTCAGACATATCTGGGCAACTCCAGGTCAGCTCCTTCCTTTCACTCTCCCCTGGCTTCTCCAGTTAATAAATTGGGAATGATCTTTGTGGTGGCCATGCCTCACAAAAATGTTCTGTCAGCTCACAGCGCCGGAGACCCTGTTTGTCTTCTGAATGAAATAGGTCACAGAGAAAGTAAGGAGTCAGTCATACAGCTCACAAGCATTTATTTAGTGCTTATGACATGTCAGACATTGAGCTAAGTGCTAGGATATAAGGGGGGGGATGAAAAAGAAAAAAGAATCTATACCCTCGAGAACTTCGCATTCTAATGGGGGAGACAAATGTGGAAACAACTGGGTCCATATAACAGATACTGAGAATGTGGATGCTAATCTGAGAAGGGGAGGTAGTAGATGGGAGAAAGGAAAAGGGCCCCTGCCAAAAAAAAAAAATGAGGGGAGGGTCAGAGCTGAGTATTGAAGGAGGGAAAGTGAGAGAGCTGAAGAAGGAGAGTAACTTATTAAAAAAAAAAAAAACAAGAATTTGATGATCCTTGGGAAAGAAAAATAGATGTAGGAGACAGCTAAGAGGAAGAAGGGGAGGAAAGGGAGGAGAGACTGGAAACAGACCCCTTTTGTGTTTCTGTTATGCCCATAATTGGTAGAAGAGGAAGGGGGAGACAAGGACCCCATTTGTGGCAGCACCATTCCAGGACGTGCCCCAAACCACCGCCCCAGAGGAAGAAAGAAGGAATCAGTGTTGGCTAGCTCTTGTCTTAGGAGTGGGGCGAGCCAGGCTTCCAAAGGAAGATGTTTACCAGCCCCAGACCACAGAGCCTAGATGCAAGGCAGACAAGTCTGTTAAAGGGGGCTAACAATGCTGCTGGTGACAAGGCTGGTTTGTGTGCCTGTGTCTATGTTTCCCCAGCTGCTTCCAAAGGAACATATCAATTCCGAGAACGAGAGGTCAGCCCTCGCTGCATGGGCTCCAGAAGGCGTGTCCCGTAAATAAGGCTTCAAGAAAAGTCACATCATTCAATTAATTTCAGCCTGTGCCCTGGTAAGACAGAGGGGCCTGTGCTAATCAATACCAAGCATTCACACAACTAACATAAAGCACATTTCATACAAAGCCCAACATTTTTCTCCTTGTCATAGAGAATTATCTTAATTATTGTTTCAAGGAGCAGCCTTATATAGCATCATCTAGTAGTCTAAAATGCTGCTCAGAAACTCATCACTGGAATAATTTATGGTTTTTCTTTCTAACATCTTGGACTTGTTTGATATGCTTGCCATTTCTGGCTGACAGGGAGGTCGATTAAATCACATTTATATTGTAAACGTATGCATTGCTTTTTACCCAAGGCGCTGGATGAAGAGATACAGGGGCCTCCAGGGAGTGGGAAGCCAATCCACTTTCATATTGCAAATTTCTGCTGTTGGGAAGAAATGAATGGTTGCCAGGGAGAGCTGGGAATTACTTGAGGATGCAAAATGTTATTTTAGAATCCTTTTGAGAGAGGTTTCCCCCACGTACCCCCCCCACCATTTTCACATCTCATGCTGTCTGTGTTCACCCCAATCAGAATGACTGTGAGAACATGGCAAGAATGTACTTAGCTAACATCCTTTGGCCTGTCTGTCTGAAGGAGGTCCTTCCTCTTCCCAGCAGAAAGCAAGGTGCTTCTTTACTTTGGGGAAAGGACATTAGGTACATGCAAAAATTGTTGACATTTTCCAAGGCCTTAGGACTTCCTAAGAGACCCAAAAGGAGTAAGTTGGTAAAGATTCCAAGCTGTGGTTCCCTCTTTGTTTCTTTCCTTCCCTCATTCTTTCTTTTCTTCCTTCCTTCCTTTTTTCCTTTCTTTTTGCCTCAGTTCTTTTCTTTTTTCCATATTTCTTTCCTTCCATTTCCCCTTCCTTCCTTTTCTTCTTTCTTCCTTTTCTCCATATTTTCTTCCTTCCCTTTTCTTCCTTTTTTCTTCTTTCTTTCTCTCTTTCCTTCCTTTTTTTCTTCCTTCCCTTTTGCCTGATTCCCTACTTCCTTGTTCTCTTCCTTCCTGCCTGCCTTTCTTTTCTTTTTTTGGTCTTTTTTTTTAAATTAAAAGAAAATGTTAGAAATAGAGAGGGTAAAGGTCGTTACCAGGGGCTCTGGAAAAATGAGACAGCACTATCATTAACCTAACCGAACTAATTAGGAAACATTCAGGTTTTATAAATTATGCAAGACACTCAATTTATACTTTTTCAAATTCCTACCATAACATAGATAATTAGGGAACATTTACAGTAACAGTGTAACCTAATCAAGAAACCCTTTCATTAGCATGAAATCTTCCAGACGTATGCCAGGGCGCTGGTGAGCCCAGGCAAACAGAATTATTGTGACTCGGGGAGGTGCTGGGGGAAATGGGAGTGAGCCTGGCTGAGAGAGCAGAGGTGAGGATAGAAAGATGGGTCCATTCCGCATCGGTCAATGCCTTAGGGCAGACAATGGCTAGACTGGATATAAAGCAGCCAGGCACATGACTGTACAGGAAGCTTAGTGGAGATTTCTTATAGCCACACACCAGAATGGCTTGCTAATTAAATGGAGTGGTCCCTTGGGTTATTGATGAAGCCTAATTTCTTGAGGGGAAATGATGAAGATGGCTCTGAAAACCAGCATCTGTATTTGTTTTTAATTCGTTTCGTTACTCTCATATGTAACTCCTAAAGGGTGCATGGTCTCCAACTTTCCTGGCCCATCTTTGCCCCTCTGTTCCTTAAAAATGATAGATAGAGACAAGCATAGCTATTCCCAGCAGATATAATGTGAGATCTCATAGAGCTGAATGTCTTTTGCCATAATTAGTCAAATAATCCAGCTTGGGGTCAGATCATTCGCTTAGTCTCAGGGGTGACTTTCACAAAGGTTCTGTGTGCTCTTTGTCTGTTGGTGGATTTTTAAAGAGAGAAGAGGTCCATTCCAGAGCTAATCCTTTCCTGTTTCCTAATGCCTCATCTTGGCATTGAAAACCATTCTCAGCCTGACTCCAACTTACCTTTTCAGTCTTAGTCATCCTTGCTCCCCTCACTCAGTCTGTATTCTAGCCTGCTTTCCCTTCCCCAAACTGAGCCCCTATTGCACAGTCTGCCCCTCCCCATTCCTGGGATGCAATTCCTTCCCCTTTCTGCCTCTTATAATCCCTAGGTGTCTTTAAAATTCAAGGTCAAGCAAAAAGCTTTTCTTGAAACTCTACACACACACACACACACACACACACACACACACACACACACACACACACACACACACACCTATTAGTGCTTTGTACCTCCTGAAATCATCACTATCCATTTATCCATTTACAGATTACACCTACCCCAGCAGAACACATCCCATAAAGGCAGACGCTGGTCTTCATTTTGTATCTCAGTCAGCATAGTTCATCGGACACAGTAGGGCATTTAATGAATGTTTGTTGGATTAAATTGGATTGGCCACCCTGTTCTTGGACACAAAAAGCATTGGACTGAAATCTCCAATATTATCATTTATTATCTGGGTGAGGCTGGGCAAGCCTCAGTTTCTTCACTGTAAAAATCAGAAAGATAATACTTGCCCTGATTGCCTCATAATGTCATTATGAAGGTTTTTAAATGCCACCACATAGCACTCTACTCCCTGGGACTCAAGAGGAATGCAGTGGTATGGTGGCAAGATTCTAACAAATGAAGCACAGATCCAAGGAGTATTTCAGAGCTAGTCATGACGATTACCTTTGCTAGAACCATATAAAACAGGAGCATAAATTACTCCACATCTGACTCAATAGTGTGGGTGAATGCCTCTTCAATTCTGGGCAATATCCTTCCACATCATCGCCCCTGTTTCCATATTCCCTGCAGTAAGTGGCAGGCTGTATGCAGGCTGCAGGAGGAAGGCTAGAGAAAACACCATTCTTGCTATACTTTTGTATCTTAGTGGGAGATTTTTCTGAGTTGCGGTTGGGTTGCTTTTTTGTTTTTTATTTTTGGTGGGTTTGGATTTTTGTGGGATTTTTTTGAGGAGGAGGAAGAGAAAGAAGAGGAAAAGGAAGAGGAAGAGGATGAGAAGAAAAAGAAGGGAGGAAAATATGTGAAACAAATCAAGAAATTTTCCCCAAATCACAAACAAATATTTCTCGTGTTGGTGTTAAACAAGGGAAACTGATCAATTCGATGAGCTTATAGGGAAGTGACTCTGTGCTTGAGACATTTATTGAATCTTCCTGTGATAATGTGGACTTGTCTGTTGGCCCCTTCTTGGGATAATATCTACTTAAACTAGGTCCAGATGAACACACAGGTAATTCATTGAAGAGAAGTGATTAAATTTTCTATATGAATTTTGTTTTCCTTTCTTTTTCCCCACAGTGGAGACAGAAGAGAAAACATATATACAAATGAGATAACATGTAGAATGTTTTACAAACCTTAAAGGACTACAGAAATACTAGCTATCATTATCATCTGCATTATTATGAATAGGAAGAAGAAGAGGGAAGGAATGAGATTGAGAAAAGAAAAAGAGAGGAAAGAGTAACATGGAGACATTTTTTTTAATGCACAGCAGAGAACACAAGGAAGTCAAGAAAGAAACATAGACAAACAGGACATCTCTGAAAATTACATGTTAAATTTACTACATACTTAAAGGTGAAATTAATCTATTGGTAACAAAGATTCACTTTCACGTAGAATCTTCTTCTCCGGATCTACTTTATAATATATAGAAATGCATGTTTTATTTAGTAAATTAAAATTAGAATTTTAAAATGTTAGGGTTTTTTAGAAGATGAGTGAATAATTCTATATCATTGAGGATGAATAATTGTTTGAAAAGATTATGGATTAAAGAGAAAATTATTCTTTGTGCCAGATTCATAAAAGGAATTTGAGAGTTAGAAAGAGCTCAGTGGCCATCTAATTCAATTCAATATGGTTGTTGTTTTTTAACTTTAAGTAATTTTTAGCTTTTTAAAATTCAATTTTATTTTCAATTCTGAATTCTCTCTTTTTCTCCTTCCCCTCCACCGCCCATTGAGAAGGTAAAAAAAAACAAAACCCATTGCACATATGTATAGTCATGAAAGAGAAATTCCATATAACTTAACTCTCATCCAAGAAGGCATCTCCACTCTAACAATCTGTAAGCAGCCACCAGGCCTCTGCTTGAACACTTTCAGTAAGAATGAATTCATTTTACAAACCAAGAAACTGAAGTTCTGAGAAGAAAAGAGATTTGGGCAATTTCACAGAGTTGGTAAGTGGTAGAGTCAGAATTCGAACCCAGGCTTGACTCCAAACCTCTTCAGTACACCACTCAGAATGCACCGTATTCCAAACAATTTTTTCCATTCCAGTCTGTTATGGCTATTGGAAGGGGGGCCACACAGAAATTTCTACAGAAGAAGCAAACAAGTCAGTAATACTAAAATCAATGATCCTTTATGATAATCAGGGCCATTTTACCCTGGACATAGTAAGGCGCTTCACTTTAGACATGGGGTGGGTTGGGGAATAGATTATATGGATTTACCATCACCTGAAGAAGAAAGATAGAACCAGAAGCTGGAGACATGATACCTCTTTAGGAGGAGTGCCAGCCTTAACTGGGATGCTCTTGAAGCGTTGGTGTGAGGAGAAAGAAGATGGAACTTCGTGTGAATACCATTCAATGGACCAGATCAATGAAATGTTTCAACCCACATTTTCCAGGCTCTTTTCTCTCTTGCAATTCTTCTTCGTGGGATATCCAAGGTGATTTTATCTACTGAATGACTATTAATATGAAGCACATCACTCGGAGTTCAGGCACTAAGGTGGTAGGCATGCAGACTCACAGGGTTATCCCTTGAACAAAGGGAACAGCTGCCCTCTGAGGACCCAATGCTCAAAAGTGAGTTTAATTAGGAAGAATAGTTCAAAATTATATAAATATTCATTCTCTGGCCTCAACCACAGCAGGGAAGTTACTTCTTAGTCTGACCATTACTACCTCGTTTGAGATTACTAAAGAAGTTCTGGATCACCAGCTTCTCATCAAGGCATTGCCCCTCTACCCCATAGAAGAAGACCTGTCTGGAAGCCTCCCCCTCCTTTGGTTGGGAGGAGGGTTGTGTTTGTCATTGTTACCACACACGTAAAGAATGTTTGATATCGTAAACCTTCTGATGATGGGATTCTGGAATATCACTGGAGGCAATTAAGTTCTCATCAACAAGAACACATGAAAGTGGGGCAAAGTGGTAACTTGACCTCGGAAATGTTTGGTCCTTCGTTAGGCTCAAAATACGTCAGTTTTCTTTCTGCTGCAGTGAGATTAGAGCCAGAGGGATCTTTTAGACAGAAACAGGAACTTGGTGGGAGAGCCAACAGGAGTCATCTGTTACCACAATTAGGAAGCAAAGCAACTGATCTGGGTGGCAATGAAGCAGCAGCTGCTGCCAATAACTCTGAAGAGGGCACCAGTCTCCTTCTCCCCCCCCCCTTCCCTCCCTCCCTCCCTCCTTCCTTCCCTCCCTCCCTCCCTCCCTCCCTCCCTCCCTCCCTCCCTCTCTCTCTCTCTCTCTCTCTCTCTCTCTCTCTCTCTCTCTCTCTCTCTCTCTCTCTCTCTCTCTCTCTCCCCTCTCTCTCTCTCCCTCTCTCTCTCTCTCAACTTCTGAGGCTTCCTATAGTCCAGTTTATAAAAGGAGAGTCCACTTGGCTTCTGGTCTGGTGTTCCTAAACTGTCCATTCTGTGGAACCTGTGGGCAGGGAGAGAGAGAGAGAGAGAGACAGAGAGAGACAGAGAGAGGGAGGGAGAATTTGGGATTCAAACCTTTGAGTCAGGAATTCCATATAAAAAACAGTTCAGATTTTTGTTTCAACTCAATGGCATTTATCAAATGCTTACAAGGTGCCGGAAACATCCTAAAGGATGAAGATACAAAGACAAAAAGGAATCTATCCCTGCCCTACAGTCACTTCCATTACACTTGAGAAGAAACATGGTATACATGGGTAAATAAATACAAAACATACAAACTTATTGTGATGGATAGAGAGTGGCCTCAGAGAAAGAAAGCCTAGGGTTCCTGGCCACTTCTGACCTATGCTGGCTGTGACTGAGAAAACCACTTCAACTCTACTTCTCAGGCAGCTCTCTGAGACTAAAAGTTGCCAAGCAGATCTGCATTGATAGAGGAAGGTCTTCACCTGGAATTGTCCATACTGATTCAATCCCAAGTCTGTGTAAAATGTAGAATACTTATTCTCAGTTGTCCTCAAACCACCACCCCCCACTTCACACACGACCACAGTGTCGTGAAGAGAATGAATATCTCTAAAGATGTGGAGAGACTGGAGATGCTTGCTCAATAGTTAGTTTTAGCACCATGTCATCCTGACCTTTGGAGAGATGGCTGGTCTCTTGATCTATGCCTGTGAAATTGGTATCCTGCTGCCTGCTCTGATGTTATTAGAAAGGCTCAGATGAAGCTGAAGCTGGCAATTTGGCCATCGACTGTCTCTGTTTGAGATCTCATTGACAGGCCTGGCTTCCTTGGTGAATGGAGATGATGGATGGCTGTTCAGAGGAAACACTTTACAACAAGCGACAAATCATGTTTAATTCCTTGGGCATTCATTACGGTGACATTAATCCTGATGAACACATTTGGTATTTAAGGTGAGAGAAACATGCACGTGCAGCAAAGGGGGCAGCTCTCACAATGTCTTGCTGCTGAGAAGCCAGCTCAGTGCACCCCATCAGTGAGGAAACAGAATTCATGAGGAGAGAACCGCCATTTGTGTGGTGTATGAAAATAGGATTCCAAAATACCGTTTCAGAGTTCTTGTGCAGAGAGCTCTGTTCTTCTCTGTGATCCAGAGACAAGGAGGGAGGGGGTTAAAGATGCCCGTTTGGGAACCAGCTTCCTACAGTGAAGGTGGCATTGCTGAGGAATAACTGCTCATTGTACAAATTGTCAATAACCCAGAAAGCCATCTCAAATTGGGAAACCTCCAAGTCTATGGTTATCATGGCAACTATTTTGCCTACATCATAAATCCATCTGGCCGAAAAGTCCCATCAGCCCCAGGGTTAGGGTCCTAAAATCTAACACATTCAAGTTGTTGATAAAGGTAACTTATTAAAGTAGAAAAGACATTGGAATTAGAATCAGAAGTCTTGGATTCAAATCCTGGTTCTGATGCTTAGTACCCATGTGACATTGGGCAAGACATTTAACTTTTCTTCACCCAATGTTTCTTATCTGTAAAACAAGGGAGAAGGGCTAGATGGTCTCTATCCTTCCTTCCAACACTACATTGGTGATTCTGTCGTATAAAGAGTTTCTTTAAAGGGTAATCCTAGTCTTCTTATATAGTATACTCCTACACCCATACTCTTAGAATCAGGAACATGGACTTTCTTGATGTTCCTTGTACTAGACTCTCCATTTCCTGACTCGACATTTTTACTAGCTGTCTTCCATGCCTGGAATGCTCTCTCTCCTCATCTCTCCATCCTGGCTTCCCTGGCTTCCTTCAAGTCCCAGTCCAAATCTTATTTTCTACAAGGGACCTTTCTCAATCCTCTTCACTTGTAATGCCTTCCTTCTGTGGCTATCATATGAATGTGTGTATGTATCTTGTTTTTGTTCACTGTTTGCAAGTTGTCTCCTCTACTAGGCTGTGAGCTCCTTTAAAATAGGGACTCTTATTGTATCTCCAGTGATTAGCACAGTGCCTGGCACATAATAGGCATCTAATAAAGTCTTATTGACTGATGCTTAACATCAATTCTACACTCTTTAACCATTTATGATTTAACCCTAAGTTTCCAATTTACGTGTTCCACTTCTTCCCTAAATGAATATTCTGTTCTAGTCATGACAATCAACTTCACCATCCCCCCCAATTCATTGTGTGCATCCCTGCCTCTGTCTTTGCTCATGACATTCCCTTCAGAAAAATCCTTTTCTCTTTCAAAATGGACTGACAATATCTAGAGTAATTTGTAATTTGTTCAGTCCTGGGCACTATATTTTAGGAAAGGCATTGACAATCTGGATAGGAAAAGAGGAAAAGAAGATTCATTCATGTGAAAGGACCAAAAGCATATCATCTAAAATTTGCTTAGAAGTCTTTAAAATATTTAACCTAGAAAATGAATGGATGGATGGATGGATGGATGGATGGAAGAATGAATGAATGAAAATGCATTGCTAAGAATTTATTATATGCCAATACTGTGATAAGTTATAGGGACACAAACAGAAAAAAACAAGACAAGACAGATCCTGCCCTCAAGCAGTTCACACTTTAATGGGGGGATACACATAATGACTAAAGGAAAAAAGCAAGACTGAGAGGTCCTTAGATTACATAAGCAGGTTATATTATAGTGTAAGGAGATTTCAGTATATAAAGGCAACAGGACGTATAGTAAAGTCTAGAGGACCTTAGAAGGCAAAGGTAGAGCAAGTCTTCCATCTCATTGGAAAGAATGGAGCTGTCGATTCCCATCTCAATCAAACTCCCTGAGCAAGCAAGCAGCCACAAGAAGAGAGGAAAGCAAAGTGGGGAGGGTAGACCCAGTGTTGGTGTCCTCCTTCCCCCAGTTTCATGCAAGATGGCCTGGTGGGACAAGGAGTAAGAGGGGCAAGGCAAGGGAACGTAGGGTGCCTCCAGTACTGAAGAGTCTCTCCACCATTCATACCTTGAATCACCAGACAAAACGGCAAAATCCTAGAGGAACTCTAATTCTGATACTTACGGGTCAGAGACTTGGGATGTTGTTATTTCATTATAATGCTTAATTTTATGCAATGCCTGACACATAGTAGGCTCTTAATAAATATTTATTGATCAATTGATATTTCCCAAACTCCTTGAGACCATAGACTGTTCTACATTTCTTTATGTCTTATATAGTTCTGGGGAAAGCAGACAGATAACAAACAGAAAGAAATCATTTTCCATGTTAGCTTCCTGCCTCTAGGTAGAGATAGCCAATCCTAGGCAGAAGGATTCTGTACCATTTTAACCTGTCTCTCCATCTGAAAGCATTCATTAAGCACTTACTGTATGCCAGACATTGTGCTAGATGATAGAGCTGCATAGACAAAGTGAAAAGACAACCCTTCCTCCAAGAAGTTTGCAATCAACGTGGGGAGGCAGCAGATATAAGGGTGCATAAAAAAGATATGAGATCATCTGTGGAGGAGGTGTTAGCAGCTTTGAGGGGAGGGGAACAGGATAGATTTCACATAGAATGCAAAAGAGGAAGCAGAGAGTGGGACTAATCCAGGATGAAAGTCAGTCAACTAGCATCTATCAAGTACCAACTAAGTGCCAGATATCGTACTAAACTCTGGAGATATAAAAAAAAGGCAAAAAATAACCTCTGTTCTCAAGGAGCTGACAATCCAATGAGGGGTGGAGAGGTAGGGAAATGAGCATTTATACAGCCCTTACTACGCACCAGGCACTGTGCTGTTTTACACATATAATCTCATTTGATCCTTACAACTACACTGCAAGGTAGGTGCTGTTTCTATGCACAACTTACAGTTGAGGAAACTAAGGCAAACAGAGGTTAAGTGACTTACCCAGGATAACACAGTTGGGAAATGTATGAGGCCATATTTTAGCTCAAGTTCTCCTGACTCCAAGCCTAGCCTCTCATCAACCATTCCACTTAGCTATTTCAAGAAAATATGTAGGGAAAACTGGAAAATAGTATGGTAGAAACTAGACATAGACCAACATCTTACACCATATACCAAAATAAAGTCAAAATGGGTACATGATTTATATATAAAGGCTGATACTATTAGCAAACTGGAAGAGCAAGGAATAGTTTACCTTTTAGATTTATAACGAATGGAAGAATTTATGACAAAACAAGAGATAGAGAACAATATAAAATGCAAAATGGATAATTTTTTATTACATTAACTTGAAAAGTTTTTGCACAAACAAAGCGAATACAACCAAGATTAGGAGGAAAGCAGAAAATTGGAAAGAATTTTTACAACCAGTGCCTCTGATAAATGTCTCATTTGTAAAATATATAGAGAACTGAGTCAAATTTGTAAGTATACAACTCATTTCCCAATCGACAAATGGTCAAAAGATATGACCAGGCAATTTTAGATGAAGAAATTAAAGCTATCTACAGTCATTTGAAAATGCTCTAAATCACTATTAATTAGAAAAATGCAAATCAAAACAACTCTGAGGTATCACATCACACCTATCAGATTGGCTAACATGATAAAACAGAAAAATGACAAATGCTAGAGAAGACAAGGGAAAACTGGAACACATGCATTTTTGGCAGAGTTGTGAACTGATCCAATCATTCTGGAGAGTAATTTGGAACTATGCCCAAAGGGCTATAGAAATGCACATACCCTTTGACCCAGCAAGAACACTTCTATGTCTATATCCCAAAGAGATCATGCAAATGGAAAAAGGACCCACATGTACAAAAATATTTATAACAGCTCTTTTCATGTTGGCCAAGAATTGGAAATTAAGGGGATGCCCATCAGCTGGGGAATGGTTGAGCAAGTTGAGGTATATGAATGTAATGGAATGCTATCATGTTATAAGAAATGATGAGCAGGCCAACTTCAGAAAAACCTGGAAAGACTGGAATGCTCTGATGCTGTGTGAAGTGCACAGAACGAGGAGAACATTATATACAGTAATAGCCACAATGTATGATGGCTAACTTTGATAGACTTATCTCTTCTTAGCAATTCAAGGATCCAAGACAACTCCAGAAGACTTATGGTGGAGAATTCTGTCCATATCCAGAAAAAGAACTATGGAGTCTGAATGCAAATTGAAGTGTATTATTTGTTCTCTCTCTCTCTCTGTCTGTCTCTCTGTCTCTGTCTCTCTCTCTCTCTCTCTCTCTCTCTCTCTCTCTCTCTCTCTCTGTTTCTTTCTTCCTTCTCATGGTTTCTCTCATTGGTTCTAATTCTTCTTTACAACATGACTAATGTGAAAATAGGTTCATTATGAATGTATACGCAGAGCCTATATCAAATTACATGCTGTCTTGGGTGGGGGTGGGGATTGATGGGGAGAAAATTTGGAACTCAAAATCTTATGGAAATGAATGTTGAAAACTAAGACTAAATAAATATATTTTTAAAAAGAAAATAAGCAAACAATCATTATGAACAAGATTATAAATGATAAATTGGCACTAATCTTGGAGGGAAGGAATTAAGATTAGGGATGATTGGGAAAAGATAAGAGATAGAAATGAAGAGGGAGGGTACTCCAGGTGTGGGACACAACCAATGAAAATTCTTGGAGTGAGGAGTTGGAGGGTCTTGTGCAGGGAGCAGTAAGGAGGCCAGTGTCACTGGATCATAGTGTACATGGAAGGGAGTAAAGAGGGAGAAGACTGGAGCAGCATTTCTCCGACTTCACTCTAGGAGCCATTGGCTGTCCACAGGTATCCTTCAGCTGTCCAAAAGTCTGGTGTCCTCTAGTATTGTTTCAAATATGGTGATGTCTATATATTTGTTTTTGAAAATGATCAATAACTTAGGATGTCGAATAAAACCTTCACTCAAGTCCAATTACAATGTTTCATTCTGACTGAGAGTGAAATTGGGTCCTCCAAGGTTATTATGATAGAACATAAGATTTGGCAAATCCCACCAAGCTGAAGAGATTTCAAGTATAGCTTGATAATGGGCTATGTTAGATTTCAAGTGTAGCTTGATAATAGGTTATGTTCTTTGGATAACTGTTATAGAATTGCAAAATTTCTACATGGAAACAGACTTCCAGGACCCTCCAGTTGAGCCCACACATGAACAGAAATACCTTCCATAACATCTCCAACAATTGGTCATCTAGTCTCCAGTCGAAGAGCTCCATTGAAGGAGACAGTAATGCCTCTTGAAGCACCTGATTTCAATTAACTCAATTCAACTGTCATTAATTAGGTACCTACCATGTTAAAGACACTCTAGTAGGCCCAGGGAATACAGAGACCAAAACAATGCTGTCTAAAAGAAGCTTACATTTTATCGAAGAGCAAGGAAAGGAAGGACATCAAGTACACATATTCCATTAGCAATCATGACTAATTGTTAGGAAGTGTTTGCTTATACCAATCCCAAACATGCCTCTCTGTGTAGTTTTTAACCATTATTCCTAGTTCTCTCTTCTAGGGCCAAGCAGAAAACCTATTCCAACTTTGAATCTCACTGCCAACAGCAGCCTTTCAAATACTTGAAGATATTCGTCATGTACCCCCCCCCCCAAGACCTCTCCTCAAGATTTACCAACCACAGATCTTTCAACCTAGTCTCATACAACATGGTATCTCTTTGTACAGCTATCTTGATTGTCTTCCTCTGGATGTTCTCCAACTTATACATATATATCCTCATATGTGGTACCCAGAATTGAATACAATCCTCTGGATGTGATCTAACAAGGACAGAGTGCATCAGGATGATCTGCTGTCTTGTTCTGGATCCTGTCCTTCTCTTAAAGCAGCCCAAGAACATGATGGTCATTTTGGTTTCTGCATCAGTCAAAATACCTAGTTAAGTTCAGAGGAGCTATGTCAAGGTAAATCAACAAAGCAATTACTATGTTCCAGGAACTGTGTTAAGCCTTGGAAATACGAAGACAAAAAGGCAGCCCCTGTCCGCAGGGAGCTTACATTGTAGGAGAGGAGACAATATCCAAATAATTTTGTATATACATGGAAGACTCTCAGAGAGCAGAAGACATTAACAAATGAGGAGACTAAGAAAGCTCTCTCGGAATGGGTGAGGTTTGAACTGAATCTTGCAGGAAGTTGGGGGAATTAAGAGGTAAAATTGAGGGAGTAGAGAATTCCAGATGTAAGGGACAGCTGTTGCAAAGGCATGGATATGGAAGATGGCAGCTACATTTAAAGAATTACAGTTTAGATGGAATTTAGAGAAGTGGTAGAGAATAAAGTGTAAGAACACTAGAAAGGTAAGAAGCGGCCATATTAAGAGCTTTAAATTGCAAAGGAATTTATTTTTGATTCCGGAAGTAAAAGGGAAACAAAGGAACTCATGAGAGGGGTGACATGATCAGACCTACACTTTAGAAAAAAATATCTTTGCAACTGAATGGAGGGTGAATTAAAGTGAAGACAGACATGAGACAAGGAGACCAGGTGGATGGCTATCATAATAACCCAGTTGAGAGGTGATGAGGGCTTAAAGTAGGGATATGGTTGCATACATGAAAAGAAGGGTACATATAGTAGTGATGTTGTGAAGGTAGAAATGACAAGATTTGGGGTAACAGATTAGATTTATGGGGTGAGCAACAGTAAAGAGAAAAGGATGACCCTGAGGTTGCTGTCCCCCAGAGAAGTGAGATCATGGAAAATGGTGATGCCCTCAACAGTAACGGGAAGTTGGAAAGAGGACTAATCATGGAAAGTTTAATCATCAGGTAATTTTTTATTCATAACAACTCTTGCAATAGATAAGGTTTGGAAGGGATGTAACCTGTGTCCATAGAAAGCATACCCACACTGATGAAATCATGAATTATTCAAGGTAAAAAAAGTTAATTAAAAGTGAAAGCTTGCCTTACTGTATTATTATGAAAAACATATCTTCCCTTTCACTCTAGAGTTTTATAAATGGCAAAATATATAATAATAATAATAATAGCCAACATTTTACTGTGTTCCAGGCATTGTGCTAATTATCTCATGGATATGGAGGAAGAGTATCGTACTTGGTGTGAGCATATTTGGATAAAAAAATGAAACTCACTACACTGAAGAAAGTGATGGCACCGGGAACCTAAAAGCAAGAAAACCCCTCTTTTATTTCAAATCAAAAAATTTTCTTCACTTGAAACTAAATCTTGAAGTTAATTAACATTTGTGGGTTTTAATGGCATCCTAGAAAGATAAATGAGGTCCAATCTGGCCCTCTATGTCCCTAGAATCATGATAAACCCACTTCCTCCATAACCAAATGAGATGATAATTGTAAAGCACTTAACACAGTGCCTGGCACATGGTGATCACTATATAAATGTTAGCTATTAATAGTTATCTCTTTTTTCTTTTTTAGCAAAATGCCATAAAAGGAAGGAATATATTGTTTTTTCATAATACTCCAGTAAGATACGGTCTCATTTTTATCAAATTAACCTTGATATTTCAAATAATCCATGATTTCATCAGCATGGATATACCTTGTGTAGACACAGGTTGCATCTTTTCCCCACCTTATCCGTTTCAAGAATACTGAATTTGGAAGTTAGAACATCTGGATGCCAGTTCAAGCGCTGGGATGAGCTATACAATTTTATACAAGTGACCTGATCTTTAAGCCACAGTTTCCTCATCTGTAGAATGAGAAATAATACTGCCTACACTATCTACCTCACTGAATTATGTTGTTCAGTCATTTCTGGTTATGTCCTCATCTGTCCAATGAGATTATTGCTTATACTATCACTGAACTGTGAGGGGAGAGCTTTAGAGATTACAAAGTACCACATCATTGTGATTTCTTACTAAACACTACATGAGAATAGATTTCTGGAGCTGAAAGAATAGATATAGAAAGGACCAAGGATGTTATTTGGTCCACCCTACCCATTTTACAGAGGAAGAGACTGAGGCCCAGCATAGGTAAATAAGTTATCCAAGATCACACAGAGAGGAAATTGCAAAACCAAGATTCAAATCCAGCTCCTCTGATTGTATTTCTAGTGAGTTTTCCACTGTGCCATCCTACCTCTCCAAAGGTCCAAAGCTTTCTCATACTTAGAGGGGTTAATCCAGAGAACCCAATCAACTTGATGAGGTTATGAGGTGGTGAACCTCTGTTTGAGACTTTAATCAAATCTCCTTATGTATGGGTGGGCATGCAACACCATACCATTTTGAGAGGATTGAGGCTATTTCCTGAGCCTTGATCTAGTCTATCTACACCTCAATGAGAATATGTGGATGTCTCAACTGTCTATGAATACATTATAACAATCTCTTCCTATAACACTGGTCATTTTTTTGTCTGAACCTGTGAATTGGTATAAATGACTTCCTGGTGCAGAAACTCCCTTTACCAAAGCAGATCAGCAGCAATGCTCCAACTTATTTTCTTAGAAAGCTGCCTAAGCTAGTGAGAGTTTAAATGACCTCCTCAGTCACACAATTAGCATGGGACAGAGGCAGGGAACCCTGGTCTTCCTGACTCCAAGGCCATATTGCCAGTATCATTATGTTCATTATACAAATGAGAAAACTGAGGGTCAGAGAAATTATGATTTGCCCAAGACCATACAGCTAGTGGTTGGCAAAGCCAAAAATCAAAGATAGAAAATGAGCATGGAATAGTTAAATCTCTTTATTTTGCTTCCCAAATGGAGTTGATTCGACGAGGAATAAGAATCCTCACAGCTACTTCTCATACTGATTTTCAATAGTGAAATTCCATGGAAACAAAAAATTCTGTTCTCCTCATTGAGATCCTTTCTCAAGACAGATTTGGGCAACATCAAAACATTTTGGCATCCTTAGGTTTAAGGTAAGAGACAGCTTCTGGGATCTAATTGCTCTTAGTCAAGGATTGTAGCTAACATGCTATTAAATATGTAAATAATGCAAAAGCCAGAAAGAAAATTAATATTTCATATATAATGAAGTTAAGATTAATTCTCCTGTGTCTAATTTTCTGTTTTTAAATACATAATGCACGGAGGAATCTAAAATGATTTGTGTTGTTTTACATTGGTTAAAGACATTCTTGATTTCTCTGAAATGGTCTCCCAAATGATTAACCTGATTATTATTACAAATAGAATCTTTTAAAAAATTAATTCTGGTGTTAAACCAGAAGAATAATCTAGGTATTACTTGTGGGTGGGTCCACTTATAAGGGAAGAAAAGCCAAGAGACATGGCTTGAGACTTACTCAGATCACAGTGCAGGCTAGAGATTCCTTTGGGTACAGATGGAGTCATAATTTCAATAAAGGTACTATTGCATAGTAACAGATGGACAGATGGGCAGTGAGTTACAGGAGAGCATTTGAAGGTGAGATAAGGTTGAAAATTTCTAAGCCCTCTATACTTTGGATGCAATCTTACCTCTCTCTGCTCCCCTATGTATATACCCTTTGACCCATCCAGATGAGTCTTTGTACAATGCATTCCCCAAGCATAGTCTATATACTTCTTCATATTTCCCCTCTCTATAATGTCCTTCTCTTGCTTTTCTAGCTGTCAAGAACTTACCCATCCTTCAAGCACTAGCCTTCCCTTCCTTCTCCAGGCCTCCTCTGAAAGCTATTCTTTGCCAAACAGGTCTGGTGAATCCTTGGGACTTTTATCTGGAAGATCATCATTTGATGAGACCTCCTTTAATGCCCCCCACATGGAGCCCCACTTGAAAACTTGGCTAAGGCACTGGCAGTGAACACTGGGAGTTTCAATGAACTGTAAGTTCAATATGAGTCAATAGTATATCATGGCAGCCAAAAATGCTAATCCAATCCTAGGTTTCATTAGGAAAGCCAAAGTGTCTGGAATGAGGGAGGTGAGCATCCAGCTGAACTCTCTTCTGAACACATCCCAGCTAGACTATTGTGTTGGGTTCTGGGGGCCAAGTTTTAGGAAGCCTGTTGACATGTTGGAACCTATACAGAGTAAAATGACCAGAAGGGGTGTGGGAATGCGCCATAAACCAGGGGTTCTTAACTTGGGTTTGTACGTAGACTTCACAGGTACTGTGAAGTTGGATTGGGGAGAAAAATCACATTTACTTTCCTTAACCTCTAACTGAAATTTGACACATCTTTTATTTAAACATGTCATTCTGAGAAGGCAACCATAGTCTTCACCAGATTGCCAAAAGGGTTTATGACATAAAAGGTTAAGAATCCCCACCATAGGAGGAATCTGTTTAAAGAACTGGAGATGTTTAAACTAAAGAAGAAAAACCGCTGGAGACAGAGATATAAGATTTATAACTGACATTGATCTGGCCCTTTAAAGCTTGTAAAAACTCTTTGCATACATTATCTCCTCTGAGCTTCATAGCAATCCTATGATGTAGGGACCACAACTTTTATGCTCTCCATTTAACAAACGAAGAAACTGAGGTTCAAAGATGTAAAATGATTTGTTCTTCATTATACTAAGTATTAAAGGCATGATTTGAAATCAAGTCTCCCCGACTCCAACACTAAAACCCTATTATTTGGTCATGTTGCCTTTGAATGATGAACAGATGAATGAGTGAATGATTTCTTAGAGCATTTTATTAAGCTCTTATTATGTGCCAGGATAAGCACTGGGGATTCAAATACAAAAGTGAGATATCCCTCAAAGAGATTACATACTTTGGGGACCATAGCACATAGGACAGTGTTGACCAAAAAGGGGAGTTTTGGTCTAGGGAGTCGTAGGGATGGTGAGTTTTATCCTAAAACAACAAAGAAAAATATTATGGAAGAACGGCCCAATAGTAAATGTCAATTAGCCACTGAATTATTCCCTCCCATCTTCTGAATTTGGAAAGCATATTGACCCTTCCATTCAGGAGTTTCATCCAATATTTTCACAGCTGCAGAATGTCATTCCCCATAACCTAACAGTCCAAGCATGATCTAGCCAGGGCAGAGTGGAGTAGACCCTTGTGCCTTTCCTAATGCCTTATACCTAAGCTCATGTTAGCTTTTGTGGCTGCCATGTCACATTGCTGACTCACATTGAGCCTGTGGGCCCCTCAAGCCCTCAGATTTTTCTGGGTTCCTGAACTAGTCAAGAATGGCCATCTCACAGTCAATCTCAAAAATCTGGTTTTGGTACCTTCTGGTTGCATTTGGTATCTGCCACAGGGAGGCCTTTGGAAATAACAGCTCTTTCAATTCACCTGGAATAAATTTTTCCCTGCCCTGGGTAAGCAGAAATGACACAATTTACAGAGTAAATGTATTTCAGCATTCTTTTCTAAGGAGAAAAACTGGGGTTTATTACAAGGAAATCACAACCAGAAGACTGAGGATTTTAGAGGTCTAGAGTTGCAAAATCTAAGTCTACAAGGGTTGATCTCACACACAGATAGTTTAGGGATTCCCTATGTAGTGAAATTTCAGGGGTATCTAGAAGATCCCCCTTCTCACCACTCCCCAAAAAATCCCCCTCCCCACTCAAACCTCCAATGTCTGAGATTGTACAATTAAATCTTTGTTCCTTTTGGCTAAAAGGAAAGGCAGGGCCTTGCCCCCTTTTAAAATACAATTACTCATGATAATGACAGCATGGTGTCTGCACTAGGTGTTGATGTTTGTCCTTTATTTCAAAAGAAGAGCAATGGCAACAGGAAGATGGTGTCTTGACTTGCAAGTGAATTGGATTTAAGTGAGGCAGGGCTGTTGTCTGCTCTAGTAAGAAACCTAATAAATGCGTGTTGATTTATATAGCATTCTGTGGTTTCAAACACAACCACTCAGTGACATAAAAGGCACAAGTACCCTTCTCCACATTTGGCAGATGTGGAAACTAAGTTTCAGGATATTTAAGAGACAGGTCCAGGGTCCCATGGAAAGGAAGCAGAAGGAGTAATACGAACCAAAACTTCAATCATTTCACAGTTTTCTGTGGGTCTCCACTACTTATCTAATTCCAGACTTGGGATTCCAAATTTCTTGAGTACAGGGAGCACTTAGCAGGCAAAACACATTTTGTGATTCTCAAGAACTGTCTAAAAAGACACCACTGAGCGAGACATCACAATTTTGCACCATCTGTGTGACCTTGAGAAACTCTCCTAACATCTCTTGGCTTCAGCTTCCTCATGTGTATGATGAGAGGTTTGGACTAGGTATTTTCTAAGGTTCCTTCCAGCCTAAAACCCATGAACCTGTGACCATACTGAATATTGATGATCATGGAATCACATATCTAGGAGGGACCTCAAAAGGTGATCCAATCTGGCTCATTCATAAACTTTTATGATGCATTTGTGAGACACTGTGCTAAAAGCTAGGGACACAAAAATAAGCAAAAACCAGTCCTTCCTCTTGAGGACCTCACAATCTAATTGGGGAGAAAACAAGCAAATATATACAGACTAGTTATATACAAGACAAGCAGTAAATACAGCTGAGGGAAGGCACTTGAATTAAGAAAGATTGAGAATGGCTTCCTCTGGAAGGTGGAATTATAGCTGAGATTTGCAAGAGTCCAGGAAGCAGAGATAAAGAGGGCATGGGAGACAAACATAGAGATTACCTGGAATTAGGAAATGGAGTCTCTTCTGTGGGAAAGAGTTAAGGAGGCCAGTCTAAGAAGACTAGAAAGATGGAGGAGAGGAGAAAGTTATGAAAGTCTTTCAATACCAAACAGAGGTTTGGTTCAGCTACTAAGCTGTAAATCAGAAATGGGGAACCTGCAGGCTCAAGGCCAGAGGTTACCTTTAGGTCCTCAAGTGTGGCCCTTTGATTAAATCCAAACTTCACAAGACAAATCCTCTTAATAAAAGGATTTGTTCTGTAAAACTTTGACTGAGTCAAAAGGCTGCACCCAAGGACCTAGAAAACCACATGTGGGCCACATGAGACTGCAGGTGCCCTATCCCTGCTTTAGACAGATGAGGTAATATTACTCCCATTGAACAGATGTCCAACTGAGGCTTACAAAAGCATTTCCTCAGGGCAGAGCCAAGATTGTGGAGTAGAAAGACACATATACTCCAGTTCTTCCTTCACAGACCATAAAGCACCTATAAAGAATGACTCTCAACAAATTCTAGAGCAGCAGAAGCCACAGAATGATGGAGTAGAGGAGACTTCCAGACCAAGGTGACCTAGAAGGCCAGCAGGAAAGGTCTGTCACACTGGATGTGGTGCTGAGCAGCCCAGCCTTGACCATGCTGTGCTGAGAGGAGGACCAGAGCAGCCCTCAGGGGCAGAATCCCCAGTGGCAGCAGCAATGGTTCACAGATCTCTCAACCCACAGGTGCCAAAGGTCAGTGAGAGGGCTTTTTCATCTGGCCAATAAGGGAGGAGGGTCCCCTCATACCTCCGGCCCCAGGCAGTGGCAGAGGCCTCAGCTGGCAGCTGCTCCCATAGCAGGCAGCAGCCCACATCCACTGTTGGAGGCCTCATCGTAAAGGCTCTGGGGGAATTGAGCAGCTGATCTGAACCTCAGCCCTGAGTGCTGGCATGACCAAACTGGAGGTGAGGCTGTTGTGAAGAGGAAACTCTACTACTCACAGATTTAGGGCACAAAAGTTTCTTGTTGCCCCCAGATCAGTGTGCAGGCTTGATTGTGCCACGTTGGAGGAACTGAGATCTTACAGGTCTCCAGAGTATACCCTACTCTTGACAAAGAACCCAAAATCAAGTAACTGGTTGGGAAAATGCCCCCCCCCAAAAAAAAATAAGACTATAGAAGGTCACTTTCTTGGTGAACAGGTATCTTCTCCCATCCTTTCAGATGAGAAAGAACAATGTTTACCACCAAGGAAAGACATAAAAATCAAGGCTTCTGTATCCTAAACATCCAAAATAAATATTCAATGGTCTCAGGCCATGGAAAAGCTCAAAAAAGGATTTTGAAAATCAGGTAAGAGAGGTGAAGGAAAAATTGGGAAGAGAAATGAGAGACATGCAAGAAAATCATGAAAAGCAAGTCAACAGCTTACTAAAGATACCAAAAAAAATGCTGAAGAAAATAATATCTTTAAAAATAGGCTAACTTATTTGGCAAAAGAGGTTCAAAAAGCCAATGAGGAGAAGAATGCTTTTAAAAACAGAATTAGCCAAATGCAAAAGGAGGTTCAAAAGCTCACTGAAGAAAATAGTTCTTTAAAAATCATAATGGAACAGATGGAAGCTAATGTCTTTATAAGAAACCAAGAAATCACAAAGCAAAAACAAAAGAATGAAAAAATAGAAGATAATGTGAAATACCTCATTGGAAAAACAACTGACCTAGAAAATAGATCCAAGAGAGACAATTTGAAAATGATGGGACTACCTGAAAGCCATGATCAAAAAAAGAGCCTATATATCATCTTTCATGAAATTATCAAGGAAAACTGCCCTGAAATTCTAGAATCAGAGGACAGAATAAATATTGAAATAATCCACTGATCACCTCCTGAAAGAGATCCAAAAAGAGAAACTCCTAGGAACATTGTAGCCAAATTCCAGAGTTACTAGGTCAAGGAAAAAATATTGCAAGCAGCTAGAAAGAAACAAATTGAGTATTGTGGAAGTGCAATCAGGATAACACAAGATCTAGCCATTTCTACATTAAGGGATCGAAGGGCATGGAATATGACATTCCAGAAGTCAAAGGAATTAGAATTAAAACCAAGCACCACCTACCCAGCAAAATTGAGCATAATACTTCAGGGAAAAAAATGGTCGTTCAATGAAATAGAGGATTTTCAAGCATTCTTGATGAAAGGACCAGAGCTGAAAAGAAAATTTGATTTTCAAACACAAGAATCAAGAGAAGCATGAAAAGGTAAACAGGAAAGAGAAATAATAAAGGACTTACTAAAGTTGAACTGTTTACATTCCTACATGAAAAGATAATATTTATAACTCTTGAAACTTTTCTCAGTATCTGGATAGTTGGTTGGATTATACACACACACACACACACACACACACACACACATACATACCTACATACATACATAGAGAGAGAGAGAGACAGACAGACAGACACAGACAGACAGAAATACCGACAGAAAGAGAGAGGCAGAGAACAGGGTGAGTTGAATAGGAAAAGATCATATAAAAAAATAAAATTAAGGAGTGAGAGGAATATTTTGGGAGGAGAAAGGGAGAAATGGAATGGGGCAAATTATCTCATAAAAGAGGCAAGAAAAAGTCTTTTCAATGGAGAGAAAAAGGGGGGAGGTGAGAGGGAAAAAATGAAGTTTACTCACCACATTTGGCTCAAGGAAGGCATAATGTGCACACTCAATTTGGTATGAAAATCTATCCTGTAATACAGGAAAGTAAGGGAGAAGGGTGTAAGTGGGGGAGGGGGGATGATGGAAGGGAGGGCAAATGGGAGGAGAGAGCAAGTAGAAGTAAATATTCTTGGGGAGGGACAAGGTCAAAAGAAAGAATAGAAGAAATGGGGGGTAGGATAGGATGGAGGAAAATATAGTTAGTCTTACACAACATGACTATTATGGAAGTCATTTGCAAAACTACACATATATAGCCTATATTGAATTGCTTGCCTTCTCAGTGGGGATGGGTGGGGAGGGAGGAAGGAAGAGAGTTGGAACTCAAAGTTTCAGGAACAAATGTTGAGTGTTGCTTCCGCATACAACTGAGAAATAAGAAATACAGGTAATGGGGTATAGAAATTTATCTTGCCCTACAGGACAAAGGAGAAGATGGGGATAAGGGAATGGAGAGATATTAGAAGGGAGGGCAGATTGTTGGAAGGGGTAATCAGAATGCTCAGTGTTTTGGGGTGGGGGAGGGGTAAGATGGAGAGAAAATTTGGAACTCAAAATTTTGTGGAAATGAATGTTGGAAACTTAAAATAAATTAATTAATCATTTTTTAAAAAAGCATCTCCTCACTACTTATTCACTGTTCTATGTTAAGACTGGACTATAGTACTAGAAGAGGAAATAGAAAGTTCAACTGAACATAACCAGAGGTTTCACATCCTTCCCTATTGTCTATGATGTAGCAGAACCTTTCACCTGCTAATTGTTCTCAGGGCAGGACCATCCACATCTCCCTCTCACAAGTCAATCTCAGCTTCCAACTGGGAAAAAAGCTACATTCCTCAGAGGTCTCTGCTGCCAATTCAAGGTTACACAAGTAAGAGGTAAAGAGAAGAAGTTGTTCCAATCACATTCTATCTTCTACCATACTAATTTGAGAATATGTCATATCTCCCTTATTAGACTGGAAGTCTCCTGAGGACAGGAAATACACCTTATTTATCTTTGTGGTCCTGGTGTTTAGCACAGTACCTTGTACATCGTAGGTATTCAATATATGGATGTTGAATGTAATTAAAGCTCTTTTTTGTTTTCTAACCTTACCATTTTTGTGATAACTTCTCCATATCCTTTCTCCAAACATCCCTCTTTCTCTACATACTTTGGGAATGTTGTAAATATAGCCTTTTTTGACTCACTCCTTTCCTTTTCTAGCATTTAATACAGATGTCTCAGTCCATTGTTTTGATTTTTTCTTAATGGCCAACTTCTGTGTGAAACATACCAATAAATACTCATTTTTAAAAGACCCAAATTCTGCACGTATAATCCTTATTTTTGCTCTCCCAAACTGGAAATGTCAACATCATTTAAGGAGCTTTTCCCCAGATTTGCGATTCATACCCCTGGAAAATCATGGTCTGGCTTGTCAAAGAACCAATTCTCTCCAATTGAGTTAAATACATTAGTGACATATGCAGATAGAGTTTCACTAAGTCATCATTTAAATGTCAGTTTCATGGGAGCCCCCCTCCCAACACTACCCCCACATACACACACAACCTCCCAAAGCTACCACCTTTCAGAAATGTGATGAGAGCCCTGGAACTTTCAAATCAGAGAAAATTCTAGCAGTTCCTGTTTTTATAATCGCCAACATTAGTAATAACTGGACGAGAGGCTGGAATGACTCAACTGCATTTGGAAAGCAAATAGCTCACCCACATAAGGTCAGTTAACTCTTCCTAAGCTCTGAGCAGTATATGACTCTTCAAACCTCCTCCACAGTCCCATAAATCCTTTCTATTAGTCAATAGGAGGTATTCAGAGGCACCTATGATTTTCCTTCTTACCCCGTATCAAATAAATCATGAATTCCTCATAATTCTTCCCTGATAATATCCCTGCACCCATTCCTTCATTTGCATTTCTACCACAAACACTCCAGTTTGGGACTTTGTCAGCTCATATCCACATTCTAAACTGTTCTCTCCAATTCTAATCTATCAACCCCTGGTCCTTAAATCCATAATGCCCTCTGCTGCCAGGTTGGTTTTCTAACACACCATTTTTATGTCACTTTTTTCATCAAAGCCTTCAATGACTTCCCATTTGTCAGAATAAATCTAAATTCCTTAGCATGACATTTAAGACCATCAATTCCTCCTCAGTCTAAGTTTCCAGTCTTTTCTCACATTGGTCCCCCACATGAACTTTCTAATCCAACCAAATACTTCTATTTAATTAGCCTCAAACCCAACTTGCTCTTTCTTGACCTTTTTCATGCTAGTCCCTCCAAGCTAAGATGCCTTGTTTCCTTCTCCACCCATCCCTGAAGGCCTCCTTCAACCCCATCTCTTGTGACTTTGTCTAAATATTTCAGCATAGATAGATCTCCTCCTACATTACTTAATATCTATAGCCAACATTTGGATCCTCTGGATATGTCATTTCCCAAGGTTAATAGATTAAATCAGGCTTGATTATTTGCACATATATAGATCTGCCCTTATGCATAAGCAGAGTAATTGGCCACATAGGTGGCATGACTTCATAGGAATGTCTTCCTGCTCCCCAAACTACCTCCTCCATCTGCTCACTGATGCCTAAAATCTAATTTCTTAATATATGGCTTTAATTTACTTCCTTGTACAACACTTTTTCATATATGTAAATTTCATCTCTTTGACAAAATTGTGAGTTCCTTGAGGGTAATGACCATCATATACTTCCCAGTATTCTTCACTGCATTATGCCCAAGGAAGATCATGTCATAAGGACTCAGTAACAACTGACTTGGTTATTGTACTCTCAGAGGGGGAGGGAGGAACTCACTGTTGAATTATAAAGAGATTTATTTTGATGGAAATTGGATAATAGACAGCTTTCTGAAATCTTTGCAAGAGAGATGTTATACAATATTCATCTACTCATTCACCAACCACATATTAAATGCCTACTATGTACAGAACAAGGTGCTAGATGCTATGACTATGAACACTGTACAATGAATAATTATATAGCATAATAAAATACAATAGCATAAATTAATCATAAAGTGCTAATTTTGGTCTGAGAAAGGAAAGATTATTCCCAAGATGGGAAATCAGAGAGATTCTCTTGTTAAAGTGGCATTTGAACTGGGCCTTAGGGAATAGCTAAAAAAGAAGAGAGTGTAGTTGATAACTTTGCCCAGCTCTGCATCACTTAAATTCAATTACCCACCTGCAAGTCAAGATATCACCCTGCTAGTGTCATTGGTCTTCTTCAAGAAGGAAGGATGAACAAAACAAGAATATCTTATCAGGCAGTTGTGGGGGTAGGAAGAGATTCCAGGTATCTAGAGAATGGGATTAGCAAAGGCTAATGATGAGGGTAGGGTAAGCAGCAGGTTTACTTTTATGAATAGACCCTAAGTCTGGTGTTGAAGGGATGCAATACAAAAGGCAGTGATTTTGTCAATGGCAGATATGAACAAAAAGTTGGGAATGCAAAACAAACGACGGAGCCCAGCTGGTTTCACCTAGCCCTTTTGTTCTTGCTCTCAGGCTCAGTGGCATTATGAACCATTGTGAGGTCTCCTCACCCTATCTCCCACGTAGTTCCAATGGGGTTTTGCTAGGTTGAGTCCTCAAAAATGGGATGGGGGAATACAGATTAAACAAGAGATCTCAAAAGAGCTAAGCATAATTTTCTACATCTAAATCAAGTAGCCAACTGGAGCAGGGACATAAGGATCACAACAGGAAAAGAAGGTAAAAAGAAAAGACTTAACCTTACCCTTGGGGCTTATGTAACATTTTTTCTGGCTGCCTGACTGAGGGTGGCAGATGATTGTGCTAAACTATACATTAAAAGAGCTTTCAAGCTCCTTTACTAGGGATAGACTTCCTAACCCCAGCAGATGATTGCAGGGAGTAGAAGACATCTCTGAAGAGACAATACAGATGAGAAGGTGGCAAGAGAGAAGCTTATAACCACAAGTCCAGTAGAAATGCCCATAGAAATTGGAAATATGACACAGAGTAGAAATGATATCCACAAAGACAGCATCTCCTCCAGGGGATGGAGCAATGACATCACCAAAGGACATCAGTAGTCTTCAGCATTAGAGATGTGAGCTATCCCAACCACACAAGAACCCTAGCCATCTTTCTCTTTATGTGCTTTCTCTGTATATGTTCCCTGATCACACTTGTTCCATGACTGTGCTTTCCATGAATGGATGCTGACTACATATGTTTCTAATTTGTGTGTCCTTTTACCCCAAAGGTAGTATGGAGAACTGTAGGAGAATGTGTGTGTATACATATATATAGTGTGTTGTGTGTATATACACATATAAACATATATGTGCATATGTATGTGTGTATGTATATATGTACTATATTATATATGTATATAATTCAGTAAAATCTTTTCTTATCCCTTAAATTACTATGCTATTTGAATAAATCTCTTTTTGCTTTGAAGTACTATATTTTAGTTTCATGGGCAAATTTATCAGTAGGAGCTAGTGAAATGTCATTTTGATATTTCAAACTTAAGGTAGATTTCTAGTAGTATACACTGAGGGAAGGGAGGTGAAGATGCTATACTTAAAATACATAATTATGCATGTGAATGATGGCAGATAGTGCAGTTTGGGTATTGTACAGCGAAGTCAGAGATAAAATTGCAGAAAAGTAGGGTGCTGTTAGCTGCTCCACCCTACGTTAACCAGTAGACTAAGGAGATTGAGTTTTATTCTATATTCAGTTCAGCAAGTATCCGCTAAATTCTTACCACTTTCAAGGCATTGTAATAGGTGCTGAAAATATAAAGAGAAAAAATGAGATAGTCCCTGCCCTCTAAGAGTTTCTATTCCACTGGGGCAGTGGAGGAATAAAACATACACACAAATAAGGAAATATAGAGTATTTGAGAAGAGAGGGAAGACCAAGAAATGGGAAGTCAGAAAAGATTCCTAATCTATACAGATCTTCAAATAAAGAGCAAATGACCACTTGTCAGGTACATTATAATGAGGATTCTTTTCAAGTATTGATGGGACTAAGGAATCCCTAAGATCCTTTCCAATATTTAAATTCTACAATTCCTGGTGAACTCATTAAATCAAATAAGATAATATTTGTCCAGCATTTAGCACAGTACCAGGCACATAGTAGGTGTTTAATAAATGCTTATTCTCTTTCCCTTCCCTCAAAGTTCCATTGATTATCACAGTGCCTTACATGTAATAGGAATGTAATAAGTATTTGCTGAATTGAATTGAATTGAATTATATAATAAAGTTAATGCCCTCCTTAGCTACGTGTTCAATGCTTTTCCCAGTCTGATGCAGCATTCTACTTTCTCTAGCCTTAGCTCATGCAAATTCTCTCTGTGTGTTATGCTTTACCAAACTTGGCAGTTTGCCTTCATTCATACAAATAAGTGTGTTCTTGAATGTGGCAATGTGATCCCCTTTACATATGGACCCCCAAAATGTTGCCCCAGACTTGAAGCCCTTTTTGGGTTAACAGTCAATCAAAATCTTAGTTCATGAACTTCCCTTAACAAAAAAGATAGCCCCCAAGCTGAGCCTGGAAGGAAGAGAAGCACCTTAAGAGGCACTCCAAAGGAGGAGAGGGTGTACTCCAGACATAGAGAATGGTTTGCGTGAATGCAGAGAGTCAGGAAATGGAATGTCAAGTTCAGAGAACAGCTAATAGTCTGGGTTGGCTGGAATGTACAGTGCATGAAAGGAGGTAATAATGGGAAATAAAGATCCAAAGGTAGATTGGAGCCAGATCATGAAGGGCCAGAATTGCCAGGTTGAAAAGTTTCTATTTTGTGCAGGAAGCAATAGACTTTTAGGCAGGGGATTGACAGTCAGACCTGTAACTTAGAAACATTCTTTTGGTTGTCTGTGAAGGACAGATTGGAAAAGGAAGAAGTAGAAAACTGAGAGACCAATGAGAACATGATTGCACTGGTTCAGACAAGAGATCCAAAGGGTCAAAATGAAGGCAGTGACCTTGTGAGGGAACAGGAGGGGACAGAGGCAAGGGAAGTTTTAGAGGGAGAATTTATAAGACCCAGAAATTGATTAGATATAGGGAAAAGGAGATAACAAAGAGTATGGAGTGATTCAAATTATAAACCCAAAAGAATGACTGCTTTCCACAGAAATAAAGAAACTTGGAAGAGAGACAGGTTTAGGGGGGAAAGTGATAAATGCACAGAATCAAGGGACCCTAGAATTTTCAGAATTGGAAAGGACATGGCAGACCTCTAGTTCAAAGTATACTTGAAAAGAATCTCCACTGTACTATACGTCCAAGTGGCCATTGAACCTTTACTTAAAGACTTCCAGTGAAAGGAACCCATGTCTTCTCAAGATGGGCCATCTAATTCCTGGATAGCTCGCACTTGCATAGCTATCCCACTTGGATAGCTTACCTTACATCAAGTCCAAATTTGCTTCTTTGTAGCATTCACCCATTACTCTGGCCTCAGGGGTGAAGCATTGGGCAGAAATATGTGTAGGTAGAAACATCAAAGACCTGTTTGGGACAGCTTGAATTTGAGATGTTGACTGGACATTTATATAAAGGGGTTCAGCAGATAGTTGGCAAAGCAAGTCTAGAATTCTGTAAAGAGATAAAGATGGAATGTGTAGATTTAGCAGTTATCCACAAAAAGGTAATGGTTGAACCCATGAGAGCTAGTGGTTGTATGAAAAGGACGATGTAGAGAGAAAAGAAAATGAAGTACAGAACTTTGGATGCCCTGATTCCTTAATGAGTAGGAGATAGATAATAAGCAGACAACGGAAACTAAGGAACCAGACAGGTGGGAGGAGAATCAGGCAAGAGCAGTATCATGATAAGAAATATTCAGGAGGAAAACCTGGTTAGGATTTTCAAAAGATTCTTGGAGGTCAAGGAGAATGAGGCCTGAGAAAAAGGCATTTGATTCATAAATAAGGAAGTCTTCAGGAACCTTGGAGAGAGAAGCATCAGTATGAGACACAGAGTCAGAAGTCAGACCACAAGCAGCTGAGATGTGAGTGGGAAGTGAGATAATGGAGGCAGCAGAGTGTCATAGAATCCTAGAGTCAGAAATCTAGGCCCAGAAGGCAGATCAGAGACCATCTAGTCCAACTCGATGTTACAGATGAAGAAACTTAGTCCCTGATGGGTTCAGTTTTGCTCAAAGCTACACAATAGCAGAGAGATCTGGGAGTATTTTTTTAAGCTGGGAAGATCTGGTGTGTTTCTAGGCAGTAGAAAAGGAATGAGGAGATAGGGAGAGATTGGAGATGAAAAAGAAATGGAATGATTGATGGAGCAAGCTTTCAGAACAAATGAAACAGGATGGGATCAAAGGTGACAGTGAAAAGAATGGCCTTGGTGAATAGGAGAGCTATTGGAGCAAAGGAGGAGAAGGTAGAGAAAATGGTAAAGGAGTACAAATAAGGGGAAGAAGTAATTCACCGAAGAAGGGATAGATTTTTTCTAATAAAGTAGACAGGAGTTGCTGGCTCAGAAACAGGAGTGGAAAGGTATCTTGGGGACTAGAGAAGAGAGGAATAAGTTTGGAAAAGTCACTACAAGAGATAGAATAGTGATTCCATTAGGGAAGAATAGAAGAGTTGCCATTCAACAGGAAGGATGCAGCTGAGTTTAGAAAATGTGAATTTCTAGAAGACCCTGTTGGCACAGTTGCATAACTTTTTCTAGGGTACTCAAGTAAGAGGAGAAAAGGTGAATGCTGGGAGGAAATCAAATTTAAGGACAGGAATGAGGCAAGGACAAGAAAATGAGAAATTCAAGGTTATAGAGAGGTGTGGAGGCAAAATGGTCAACTCCAAAGTCAAGTCTGTTAAGGGAGGGAAATGAAATCAGATGGGGAATGATGGGCAAAGAGAAAAGGATGTAGCAAGAGGTCACATTGAGGCTAAAGAATTAGGTTTAAGGGTTGTAAGGCAATATACATGAAAAGAAAAGACATTGTGTTCAGAGATGGGAACTTGAGAATTCAAGAATGTGGAGGGGAATAGCTTGTGGTGATGGTGCGATCTAAGTTGTGACCCTTCCTGTGGGCAACTGAGATCGATTAGAGATAGGTGTTGGGAAGGTTGATTGGTTGTTCAGGTGTGAACAAAGGATGACAGGATTGGCTATAATGGTTGTTGGGCAGAGCAAGTGGGAAAATAAGCTACTGATCCAGGGTGCATGTGGAGAGGACGGCCACAGTTTTCTGTCTCCCTACAATATAGTGTTTGGGAGGGGTAGAATTCAGTAGTAGAGACTCCCAGTCTCAGGCAACACAAGGTCATCTCCCTGCTCTGTCCCTCTGCAACACTATGACAGCAAAGGGCTGGGGTTACCAAAAAGGAACAGGCATGGGAGAGACCTTAGCAGCAACCTTCACTTCAACAGCTACAGCTTCACTTACCTAGACCCATGGTAATTATAAAGGTCTTAAAGTACCATTTCCTCTAGATTCATACTCCTCCATTCAGCATTTAAGGCCCCTTACAATCTACCTTTAATCTCAATTTCCAGGATCATTCCACATTCCTCCCCCTCAAACATTCTACATTCCAGGCAAAATGGACTATTTGCTGTTACCTGTATGTGACTATCTATCTTCTTCCTTTAAGCTTTTATGATGGTGGCTCTCCAGCCCTGAAATGCCCTCCCTTTTCACCTCTACCTCACAAAATCCTTAGCTTATCTCCAAAAGGCACCTCCTTCAAATTCTCCTCTCCTTGTGTTAATGCTTTCCCTCCATGCATTCGAAAATGAATGTATGTCTCCCTTATGCATATTTTCTACTTGTGTTCCATGTCTACGTTGTTTCATGCTCCCTCCCACCAATTGTTTCTTGCAAAGGCTGCTTCCTTTTTTCTCGGCAGCTCTAATGCCTACCATGTAACAGGGATAGAGATTGGAACTATGATTTCTGTGGCAATGAAAGTTAATACTTTCTCTGAAATGTTCAGTCTTTGAGAGTTGTCTAAATGGCTAAGAGATTAGGTGATTCACCCAGGATCATGCAGCAAATATAAGTTAGAGAAAGGACTTGAACTTGGGTCTGTCCTCTCCACCACGATGCTTCTTACTAAATGATGATTGAATTAAATGAAATTGCATTCTTAGGTGATAAAGAGGGACAGAATGGAGTAGTACTCTGCTGTTCCACTGCAAGCATCAACTTGTGTGGAGGAGCCTTCATCCCTGAACCAGGACTGGCACCCTCACCCTCCCAACTCATGATAGAGCACAGAGTAGGTACATGAGCTGGGACATTGTTATCAAGAGGCTTCTCTTCTCTCTTCCTCCTCATCCACCTCCTCCTGGAATGTTGGACTCTACCCTTGGAATGCTAGACTCTGATAGGTAAGATTTCATCTTATCTTTCTCTTTTAGCACCATTTCAATTCTTGCCTTCCCCTCTTAGACTATAAGCTCCTTGAGGGCAGGCAAATGCTTGTATTTGTATACAAATGTGCCACAGTTTCTGGCATGTTGCTAGCACTTTTTGCTTTATCATCATCCAGCCAGCCAGCCAGCCATTCATTCTGTAGGCGATGGTGAGAGACTGATGAGTGGAGGAGTAACATGTAGAGCCATACTCAAGGAAAATGAATCAGATAGCGATAGGAAGGATGGAATAGAGAAGGGGGAGCCTGGAACAGGAAGATTAGTTAAGATGTGATGATTGCGTCAGTCCAGGTAAATACTGGGGGCAAGAAATGTCCTCCTAGTTTTTATTTGAAAGAAATCAATAATTAACAGGGAAGGAAGAATGAAAATTAGAACAATCTTAAAACTGTAGTCACCTCTTGATTTTTTCAGCCTATGGTTCATTTGTCTCTAAGTTTTCATCTCAAGCTAACTCCTTTCAGCTAAGGCAAGGCAAGCTCATTTTAATATTAGCCTCAGCCAAACAGAATTAGGCAGGGAAATCTTGTGTAAAATATTATATCCGCACTTGGCCAGCTCTTCACAGCATTGTGAAATAGAACACGTTTATCTTCAGTCCCCAGCTTCCTTCTCTGATCTTTATTCCTTTCTCTGTGGTCCCCATCCGTGCCTCCCATCCACCACTAAGACACAATGCCATGAACTCTGTAAAGGCTCTGACATCAGTCCTTCACATCTTAGTAACTTAAAGCCATTCATGCCATATGTCCAGTCCAAAGAATATGTGGACTTTTAAGCCTGATAAATTGCTCTGAAACTAGAGATTTGGGGCGTCTATGAACAAATGAGAGAAGTACTGGGGAGGGACCCAGAGGGGTATTTCTAGCACCCCTGAAATAATACCAAGTAAATGGTTGTCTAATATTCTTATGGGTAAAATCAACCCTCATATACATACATTTCATCATATCTCATTAAATGATATTACTGGGGAATGAAACGTCCTGGGTAAGCCAGTTTTCTTTAGGCCCCCAAATTTTTCTACTCATACTAATGGAATTTTTAAGGAGGAAAAAAAAAGAAATATATATGTACCTATATATATAATTTATTGAAAATAATTAGCAGAATTCCAGTTTTTCTTGATGACCTTGAACCACCACGATGCACATTATGGCACTACTTTATAATCCAAGAATGTTCTGAAGGCCAATAAAAGTGTCCAGGGTCATCTTTCCATAACCTTAAGTGGCAACAGATTATGTAATGATGGAGAAGCTAGAAAACACATTATTTCTTATCAGTTCCCACTCCTCAGGAGATTAGGATTCTAGTCCAGGCCCCAACATTAACTAGTTTCATGACTTTGGATGAGTCAGTCACCTCTTTTTATCTGGTTTCTCAGGAGGTTGGACCAGAAAGTTAAGGAGGACCCTCCAGCCTGCAAGTCATTCTGTGATTCATAACCTGCCCTTGGCTTCCTTGCTTTGTTCTTACTGAAGATTATGATGATTTAGAATGAATAGAAGGTTATAAGGAGAGCTAGATAACAAAGTTTGCTAGACTTGAATGTGACATTAAAGTCGGTGATTTAAGGCATTAGGCCTGAGGTCAACCCCACAGTTCTCCCACTAGGAAAGTGCATGAGCTTTAGGACAGATGTTCCCAGAGGCATTTTGATTTAGTTCCATGGTGTTCCAGGTGGTAGAGTGTGTGGATATGTGTCTGTGTATCTGTGTGTGTGCATGTGTGTGCGTGCATGTGTGTGTGCGTGTGTGTGTGTGGTATACTCTTATTGGAGTAAAGGTGGCAGGTTTGGATGCACAATTCATACTTAGGTCAGCCTACAAGGTGGTAGGCATGGGGTCAGACATTCAAACAAGTGGGCTATTACTGAATATAAAATTCCAAAGTCATATTTAAGGGAATTGAGGATTATCTATTATTTTGAGTCACTTGTTCTTTGATGAACAAAAAATACTATTTACATTCAGTATATTCATCATTATTTTGTAAAAACACTAAGAATTTAGTCCCTTTGGGCAATATTATTTGATAAGCTCTTGGCCCCAACCCTCACAACCTTCATGTTTCTAAGTTTGACATCAAATAAATAGATTGCATATATCTGAGAAAATTGTCTTCCTTTACCCAGAAAATGCATGACATGGGGGAAGAGAAATAAATATGACCAGACCTGAATTTCAGCTCTGCTACTTCCTCCCAGCATAATCTTAGGCAGGTCACTTCTGTCATCTGGGCCTCAGTTCCCTTTCTTGTAAAATAAGGGACTTGGACTAGAGAATCCTATGAAGTCCTGAATTCCTCCTTTATTATATCTTTCTTCATCCTCTTTAGAAACCTGGTCCTTAAATCCCTCTTCTCCCCATTGAAGTCAATATGCCATGCCTCTTACCTCTTCCATGCCACCCTTTTCTGTCAAAAGTAGAGTTAAGACTTGAAAATTCCAGACTCCTCATGTGACTTACTGTTTCTTGTCTTACATATCAATACCCAATAATAAAGGTGATGATGATAACTAGCATTTATATAGCATTTAGAGGTCTGAAAAAATCCAATTTACAAAAAAACTTCATTTGATTCTCACAACTCTGGAAAGTAGATGCTACCATTAGCCTCATTTTACAGATGAGGAAACGGAGACAGAGGTTAAGTGACTAGTCCAAGACCACACGGCAAGTAAGTAACTGAAACTGGATTTGAACTGAGGTTTTCTGAACTTCAGGCTGGGCATTTTATCCATTTTACCAACTGGCTGCCTCAGTCTATAGAATGGGGAATATGGGAGGGAAAGAGGGGAGAGAGGGAGAGAACTGTGTGGTTAGAAGAAGAGGTTGTTGGGGTCCCCAGATCCCAATCCAATCCCCCTGATGTGGGTCAGATAGTAGATGACCAGCATTAAGTAGACTTTCTATTTTTTCCTTCTCTGCACTCATGCAAACAGATGAGAAATTTGATGAGCTCTCTGGGTACCACTCCCTCAGCTGGCCTGGCTTGGCTGGCCAGCCATTCCTGGCCCCAAACTTGAGTGCTATGAGTCGATGCAGCAAGAATTTATCTTTCAACCACTTCTTCCTGAGAACCATACCCAGTACAGGCTCCGACTTAAGTGGCAGAGGGGATTCAGCCAACTAGCTATAACCAAGAGAACTGGCAGCCCCAGACCTCACTGAGCCAGCGCCTCAGAGGAACCTGTGTGCCAAGGGAGGAAGACCAGGAAATAGTGTCCACAGGAGGTATGGGGGCCCTAGCCAGCACACAGGGTGTGTTCCATATGCCATAGCTTCAGGGCCCCTCTCCTGGTCCCCATTCTGCATTTTGGGATAGACTTGAGGTTTCAATCAGAAATCTAATATGATTTGCCAAGCCTCAAAATATCCTAGAGAAAGAAGGGATTGGGAAAGAGGGTAGGTGAACAGTACAATGTTATTGAATTCTGACAGTCACTTTTTTCTCTTTTGGAGATTCAGAGGGTCCCCTTTCCCCACACCCACCATACCTGGGGGAAAGAGTTTGGAGCAGTTCCCATTTTCTCCACCTGTTTCCTAATAGTGAACCCCTAATTGCCTACATAACACGGTTAGATTGGTCTGTCCCCCTGAAAGGAATATCCTCATATTCAAGCTTCTAGACCCATTAAAAGTCTCACATTGGGGTTGAAGAACTTAAATGCGTAAAAATAACATCAGAGCACCCTGATTCAACAGAAACTGAAAAATCTGGGATACAAGCATATGGAAAGCTCAATGAGAATTAACACTGTGACATTGCCCCTCAAAAGAGCCAAAGTAATCTTAGGGTGCAGGAAGCAAGGCATGGTGTCCAGAAACAGAGAAGTGAAAGTCCTGTTGTGCAATCTGACCACTGCTCGGACCCATCTAGACTTTTATAGCAGTTGTTGTCAGTCAAGAAGTCTTCATTAAGCACTTACTGTGTGCCAGGCACTGAGCTAAATGCTGAGAATATAAAGAAAGGTAAAAGACAGCCCCTGACCTCACAGTCTAATTAGGGAGATGACATATCTGTGCTGAACCCTATTACATGAGCCACTCTATTGGTGTTATCTATAGAATATGTATACAGAGTATAGCATAGTACCCTACACAATGGTGTTGGAGGCAGGAAAGGTTCAGTCATTTCAGTTGTGTCTGAGTCTTTGTGACCTCATCTGGAGTTTTCTTGGTAGAGATACTGGAATGGTTTGCCATTTTCTTCTCTAGCTTATTTTACAAATGAGGAAACTGAGGCAAACAGGATAAAACAACTTGCCCAGGGTCACACAGCTAGTAAGTGTCTGAGGCCAGATTTGATGTCAGGAAGATGATTCTGATTTCAGGTCCGTTACTCTATCCATTGCAGCACCTAGCAGCCCTGTGGAATGAGTAACCTTGTTAATAACTTAAATCCTGAGCCATCTGAAGCCACACTCTGGCCACTACCCTTGTACCCTCAAATCTCTGCCACTGTCAGATATTTATCCTCAGGCATTGAGCTTTCCTCATTTCCTTCCCCCTTTCTATTCAGGCCTGAGTTCAAGTGAACTTCCTACGGGTTTGTTCACAAAAAGAGAGTAAAGTTAGAACCTATTATGTTTGTATGAGTAGACACAATGAGGGCCAAGTATACTCAGTGTGATAAAAGAAAATAATCCACCCAGTGTAATAAGTACACTGATCCTAAGCCTATTAAATCTCCCTGACTCTAACCTATGTGCTCTCCAATATCCTGAAAGGACATGGGTCAGACCCCTCTGCCTCATAGCAGTTGGCCCTGTTCTGATCAGGGGTCCCCAAAGAACCCCCTACAGGGTTCCTGTTTGGTCCCCAATCAAAATGATGTTTCTTCCTCCCAGCATCCTATGCTCTGACTCAGTTCCCCCAAGTTTCCCATTGCCCTTATCAGTCTCTCTACTCTGACTTCAGCCTCTGGGCCTGTTTAAAAAGTCAGCTAATTGGAAGTGGCTGCCACCTCAGACTTGAGCCTTGAGAGCCATCAACACCTTCCTCCATGATTCTCCTGACCATGTACAGCCTCCTGACTGCTGTCCCCATCAGACCCTCCCTATCCTGATGGAATGAAGCCCACAAAAAAATTTGCACATCAATCTAAGATTAATATGACAACAATCTTCCATCACTGGCTTCACCCCCAATCCCACTGCAATCCCATTTCTTCCTGCACCCAAGGATGTCAGGGAAGGAATCCATTGCCATGCTACTCTCTGAATCTGGGTCATACTCCAAATATTGGACAGACCCTGTGGTCATTATAAATATTGTTTCATTATAATCACTGGACCCTTCTTTCACCTTCCCCTATTTATGTGCTAATACAGTGCACCAGCTGACATTCATATAACACTTTTTTAAGTTATGCAAAATACCTTTAATACAGTATACACTATTTGACAGCTAGGTGGGAATCAGGAACACCTGAGTTCAAATCCTCCTCAGACACTTACTGGTTACATAACCCTGGGCAAATTATTTAAACTCTCTCAGCCTCATTTTCCTCATCTGTAAAATGGGGATAATCAGAGCACCTATTTCACAGGGTTGGTGTAATAATCAAACAGGAAAATATGTGAAGGACTTTGCAAACCTTCAAGTATCGTATAAATACTATCATTATTATTGCCTCTTCTGGACTTCTCGAGAATCCTATGAAATAGACCTCTCAACCTCCTCCCCCATATCAGTTGCCACACTCTACCTCTACAACACTTCTCCCATCCTTCCCCTTCCCTCCAACCTCATGTTGCCTTACTTCCTTTCCTCAGTATTTGTCACAGCATCTGGCATACACTAAGCACTTAATAAAGACTTGTTGAATAGTAGGGATACATAGATAGATAGATAGATAAATAGATAGATAGATAGATAGATAGATAGATAGATAGATAGATAGATAGATAGATAGATAGATAGATAGGACAGATTAAAAAACAGAAAGCTTGTGTTCCAGGCACAGTGCTGATGATATTTAAAATAAAAAAAGACAGTCTCTTACATTCTAATGAGGAAAGACAACAACACATGAAAAGAAGCTAGAAAGTGAGAGAAGCGAGTGACCTACAAGGTAACTGGATGTAGAAGTGTCTGGGAAATGACAGAGGGCCCTGGTTCCAGGCAAAAGAGAACAAACTAATCAGAGCCCACTGTGGTTCCAGGAGTGAAGGCCAAAGTTCCTGTGGGGAAGAAATGGGGATGATGGCCAAGGTGGAGGTGGCATGGTGTGAAGAAGGCTGGGAAGTTTCCTTATCTATATAATGATTGGAGTTATATACTAGGTTGGGGCAGCTAGGTGGCTCAGTGGATAGAATACCGGACTCGGAGTCAGAAAGACTTGAATTCAAATCCAACCTCAGACCCTCACTAGCTGGATGGTCCTAGGCAAGTCCCTTTACCCCATTTGCCTCAATTTCCTCATCTGTAAAATGAGCTAGAGAAGGAAATGGCAGTATCTTTGCCAAAGAAAATCCCCCAATGGGGTCACGGAGAGTAGGACAGGACTGAAAACAAGTGAAGAACAACACATACTAGGTGGCCTCCAAGGTTTCTTTCAGCTCTAACCCTAAGCTGTTATGAGCTTTTGATTTCTTCCTTATTTGTACCCTAATACAAATACAAGTTACGGTGTATTGCCCAAAGCAGGTCCTTAATAAAGCAGTGTTTGATGTGTCTCAAAGGAATTTGATGTTAAAGTTGACCTGTCATTAACATTCCTTTAAGAAGAAAACAAAGAAACATAAACATAGATGATCCCGGAGAGGGTATGGGAGGAGATGAGATGAGGTGGGGGGGGGCGGGGAAGGGGAAGGGGGAGCAGGTCAGACTTCTCAAACCCCTGGGGTACAAGGCCTGCAGATTTCCTTTCCTGGGAAGAATTGTCATCCATAGGAATTTCAATGCTCTTAAGGGGAAGAAGACATCTAAACACCATTAGATAAGGCTTCTAAGGTGTAGAAAGGTACCCTGTGGGCTGTTTATCAAAATGGCTGCTAAACATTTTAGCAGTGAGGGCTAAAACCTTGGCTGAACTATCTCCTCAACACCTTTGAGCCTGCTCATTTCCCTCCTGCTATTTTCCTGGAGGTCAGGGTCCTCTGCAGTAAGGGTTCTCAATGTGGGAGCCATGAACTTAAGTTTTTCCTAGATATATTAATAACTACACTTCAGCATAATGGGTTTCCTTTGTAATCCTATGTATTTTATTTTATGTATTTAACACGATTCTCAGAAGGCATAAGTAGGCTTCATCTGACAGTACCAATGGGGTCCGTGACACAAAGGTTAAGAACCCCTCCCTGCTGTGTTTCATCGTCTTTAAGCGTCTGAAGTCATACAATTTAACTGCATTCTACACAGTCCTTACTTTTCTAATGGACTTCTTTATGTGCAGCTTCTCCATTGAGACTAGAAACTCCTGTAGGGGAAAGGCCCAGGTTTCTCTTCTCCTCTGTCGCCTCTGTGCCTAGCCAAAAGCATGTGCTCAATCACTGCTTCTGGTTTGCTTGGCTAATGCGAGCATAATCAACTTCTCAGGGCCACAAAGCTACAGTAGTTTTTCTGCTACCAGACCTAAAAAACCTCTGCACCTGGTTAGCTAAACTCCAAGGTCGAGGCTGGGGGCTGAAGCATTACCCTGTGGCCAGAAGCCAATTGCAATGTTCTGTATGTCTGCAGACATAATAAAACTAGATCTTCGATCTCTCCTCTCTCCCCCACACCAAAGACAGGGGCAGTACAAAAGATCACAGACTGAGGGATGCACTGGAGAGGGGGAAGGGAGAATGGAAAGAATTGTGTGTGGGCTTTGCCGGGCCCCTCCTTACGTTCTTAGATCCCCTCCTCCCCAGCTTTTCTCACCATCATTTCACTGTCATTAGCGTTTTATTAGGATCCTTGACCCAAAACAGCTACTCATTTGCAGAAAAGCTCCCATGAGGAAACTGCCCTCTCCAACCTGCAAATACTGTAGATTATCTGCTCTTGGTCTTAGAATGGAAAATAGGTTGTGCTTGACAACCCATTAGCTGTGTGACCTTGGGCTAGTCTCTTCCTTTCTATAGTCTGCAGTTTCCTTACCTGTGAAGTAAGGAGGTTAATTGGCTAATATCGAACATCCCTGTGATTCTGATAGTCTGTGATTCTGAGAGCTTTTCCCCAGATCTCTGTTCTTTAGTTGTGATTTCAAATAGAGGTAGCTTTGTGGTAAGGGGCTTTGTTTTTCTTTTTTCATTTCCAATGAGGGGTGGGAAATAAGAAGGGAGAAAAAAATCTATTTTTGTTCATGAAAAAAATTAATTAAAATAAAGGCAGTTAGGTTGGCACAATGAATAGATTGTTGGAGAGAGGAAAATTTGAGTTCAAATCGTGCCTCAGACACTGCTTGTTTATGACCTTGAACAAGCTTCTTAACCTTTCTCAGTTTCCTCATCTGTAAAACGCAGATAATAATAGCACCTATTCTCAGGTTTGTTCTGAGGTTCAGATGAGAGAAAATATGTAAAATGCTTTGCAAACCTTCAAATGCTATATAAATGCTAGTCTGAAAAAAAATCAAGACTCTAGAGTTTGTTTCTAAACTGTTTAAAAAATTGGAGGAGGCTGTCCCACCCCACCCCAGATTTTGCAAACAAAACCTTACTGGTTTCATGGCCCGCATCCCACCCCATCCACCTGGGAAACATGCCCTCCCCTCTGCTTCTGCCCTGGCTCCATCCCCTACCACCTCCCCTTGGTTACAGAGATCCCTTGGCTGGGTAGCTGGCTGGCTAACTTCTTCCTTCTCCTACTGCTCTCCCCTCACCTCCCCAACCCCCTCCCCCGCCCTTCCCTTTTCCATGCCTGGGTGGGCTCCGTTACAGCAGGGATCTGAGCACCCTGGAGCCTTCCGTCTGGCTCGGCCATCCATGCCGCTCCAAGCCCTGAGCCCTGCTCTGCATCCCAGTCCCCATCCTTTGGGTATCCATGTGGATGCGCTTACACGGGGCCAGACGCCTGGGCAAAGTAAACAGGCGTGCTTTGCTAGGCAGACTCTTAATTTTGCAGGAGGCTCGGGCTGGGGAAATGTCTGAAGCGGAGGCCATGTTTCACCTCCTCTGAAATCAGGAGCTATTGATTTCTCCCTCCTGAGCTTCTCCTCTCGCTTGCCTGCATCTCTTGGGGAGGGGGTTGGAGGCAAAGGGAGGAGGAAGGATGAGAATGGGGGAGGAGGGAAGGGGGAGCAGCTGCCGCCCAAGGAACTGTGGGAATGCTCTCCCATCTGAGTCCATTAGTCACCAGATGTCACCTTCTGCTGCCAATGCTTCCAACAGCCAGGCAGACAATGTCCCTTGCATGCAGAACATCTGAATGCAGGCGCCTTCAGTAATACGGACAGCTCAATGGCTGCCAGTGGCAGCTCTGGGAGCCCCTGACCTCAAACCCATGTTTATACTGACACCTACAGCTCCTCCAGGAAACTCGGGGAGCCCAGGCAGGTCTTTGCAGAGAGCCACGCACAGGGCTGTCTTTGCACGGGGTGGAAAAAAAGCAACTCAACTGGGCAAAACAAAACGAAATGAATCCCCTGCCCGTGGCCATCACCTTAAAGATTTAAATAATTTTCATTTCCTGGAAGAAATGGAGACTAAGACCCTTTCTATGATGTGATTTTATTTGGGGGAAGAACAGTGAAATCCTGAAGCATGTTCACCGAGTCACATACTGTTAGAGCTCAAAGGCTCTTAGAAATTTTATAATCCAACCCTCCTCATTAGAAAGGTAAGGAAATTGGAGCGAGGAGGTGACTTGCCAGTGTGGCAGAGAGAGACAGGAATCTAACCCAGTCTGCTGCCGTAGGAAAAGCAAACTCTCCTTCTCTCTCTCTCTCTCTCTCTCTCTCTCTCTCTCTCTCTCTCTCTCTCTCTCATAAGTGTGTATGTATGTATGTAAACATTTGTATTTATGTATGCATGTTTGTATATCTTAAAGGGGGGAGGAAAGAGGAAGTATGGGTTATAATTTGATGGATCTTTGAAAAGCAGATTTACCAAACAGATAGAACCATCTCTGCAAAGCGAAACCAACTGAGTGACCCAAAACAAAGTATTAGAAAATACATCCTCAAACACTCCTTTTCAGGCAGGAGTCAAATACTGAAGATTTGTTTTTCTCTTTAGCAAATTCTGTAAGGCTGGTTCTAGGTATACATTCTATTCAACAAGACATGCCACGGGTCCTGTATTTATAGTGGAGTTGATGCCATTACCATGAAATAATGCAGGAGATGTGACTAATCTGGAGATAAGTCCTCCTAGAGAAACTTAACTCCAAGCTTAAATGTTTCAAAGCTTTGGACTGCAGGGTCAAGAAAGACACTCGATTTCTACACCTAGCTTGTATACTCCAGAAGGACAGTTCCCTTGGCTCTGGAGACAAGGCTGTTTCTTTTAAATGGATGCTAACTTGCATGGAGATTGATGAGCAATATTTGGGAGGTGTAAATACTTCCTAAATACCATCTCCAGGGGAGATTTTCAGATACACAGTCTTCTCCTCAGGCTGCTGCTTGAATGGTTTTTACAATTCAGAAGATGACATAAGGAACAGATTCTTAGAGGTCATCAACCCCCTCATGTTAGATAAGAGTATACAGAAGTCCACAGATTAATTGCCTTTCCCAAGGACACACGGGTAATAAGTAGCTGAGATTGGATTTGAACACAAGCTTTTTGGGGGAGCATGATGTAGTAGAGAATTATCCTTAAAATCAGAAAGAATTGAGTTCAATTCCTGCCTATGACACATAGCAGCCATGTGACCCTGAGGCAGTCACTTCATTTGTCAGTTCCCTAGGCAACCGTTCAAAACTATAAGTTTCAGAAAAGGCACAGATCTGCATTGAGAGAGTGTTTCCTCATCTGGAAGTATATCCCATACCAATGAAATCACAGGTGCAGTCCTCATCTCCTATACTTTAACTTCAAATCTAGTCCTTTCCCTTGTACCACACTAGAAGCTCAGCATTGCCTCAGAAATCATCTTTCATCTTCCTACCCAGTGCACCAGGAATACACCTACAAATCTCTTAGAGATGCTTGTCATCCAGATTTTTAGTTATATAATTCCAATGATGAGAAACTCACCACTACAAAAAGCAGTCTATTGATGTTGGACAGCTCTAGTTGTGAGAAAAATCTTCCTCTTATTGAGCCACCCTATGACTTTCTACTTATCACTCCCATCCACTGGACTTGGTTTTTCCCTTCAACAACTAGACAGTTATATTCAATTTATCAAGCATTTACAAAGCACCTGCTATATTCTAGTCATTGCTGATACAAAGACAAAAAATAAAACAGTCTCTATGCTCAAGCTGTTTACATTTTATAGCTTGGAGGTCAAAGAAGTGGAGGAGAAAGAGCATGCACATGAACAAGAAGTTAATAAGTACAGGGAAAATCAAGGAGTGAGAGAATATTAACAACTACACAAGAATCTAGAAAGGATTCACAGAGGAGGCTATACCTGAGTTGACCCTTGTAGGATGATAGGTTTTTCTGAGAGGTAAAGGTGAGAAGAGAGTGTATTGTAGACATAATGAATAGTTTACATGAATGCATGAAGGCAAGAGATAGAATCAGAGCCATAATTTCGGTGGGGTAACCAGAGTTTTTCCTGAAGGTGCAGAAACTCAGCAGGTATTGAACGTGCTTATACTCCTTTGGTTTTAAACTATATAAACTTATATATTATATCTTTATTTATTATATACTATATTATATTTATACATATGTTTATATATTATAAACAAGTAAATTTAGCATGTAACTAGCACAAATCATTAAAGCTGTAAGAAGACACAGGAGTACCCCAGGAGAGTCACCCCAATCTCAATCTAAATTTCCCTGGGTGCCAAAACCACTAGTTATATCAGGGGATAGAACTGTACAAAGTCAGCCTTTGGACAGAGTCAGTCTGAATGGCCCCTGTGTTTCAACCTTGCTCAACTTTTGGGTGCAGTGCTCCCAAACCTGCAGAAGAGGGTGATCCCCTTAGGACTAAACCCAACTCCTGCAAACTACTCCCATCGCCTGAGGGCTAATCCCATCTCCCAAAAATGCTATCATGGGGAAGGGCTGAGATGATGCTAATTCCACCTCTTCTTTAAGAGGTCTACAAATCAGAATTATTTTACTCTTATATGTAAATTGTTTTGCTCCTGTCTATAAAAGCAGTGGACCTTTTGAGTTTGCACTCCAACTGTTTGATTCCTTAGTGTGTTAATTATTCCTTTTTGTCTCATTTCCTGAATTTGCTTTCAATTGACCAGGGCAAAGCCTGAACCAGGATTTCTTTTTAACAGAATTGTTTCTTGTTCTCTCATCTTTTCCATGGGAATGCAGGCTCTTAGTAGTGTGTGTTGCTCAGGACTTGAAAATGGACTTTTAAAAAATATATCACCTGAAAACCAATCTGTCATTGCTGCTTGAGTAACTGACATGATTGTCTGATTCCTTTTTTTCCTCCAGAGCTGGTAATTTTCTTCCTCCTCCCTTCTCCCCAGCTAGCTCTCCTTCAAGGCAATCTAGACTGCCTCTGGAATCATCTCTATCAGCCTGAATTACAGAATGGTGGCATGCCTGAGTCTACTCTTTTCTTCCTTCCTACCATGCTGATAATTTTTTTCTAAATCATTCTGGCCTCCAAATGATTCTTTCTTCTAGGTTTGCAGTTCTTTTGCCCAAACTTGGGAACTAGAAGTTCAAGGCAATATAGCTCCCAAGCAATCATAGGATCAGATGTAGAAGGGACCTTATAAGACATGGAGTCCAAACCTCTCATTTTACAGTTGAAGAAACTGAAGCACAGAGAAGATGAGGGAGTAACTATGGGTCACACAGCAAATAAGTATGAGGTTTAATCTGAAACCTTGGTCTTCCTTACTCTAAGTCCAGGACTCTCTCCACTAGTCCATGAGATCTACAGAATTTCATTCAGATCAGGAGAAGAAGGGCCACAGAATCTTAACTGGAATTTAGATTTAGAATGCTGAATATGAGAGGTGGCAGGGATCTTAGAGGTCACCTGGTATATCTTGTTCTATCAATATGTGATGAAATGCTCTAGAGAAAGGAAATGATTTACCCAAATGTTGAGTCCCCCAAAGTTCTATGCCTGCATGAGATCTTTCTTCTGGGCGTGAATGAATGGGGTGGGAGCAAGGATGGTATGTACTCTGTTTATTCTCAGCTAGCTCAGAGTATATATAGACATTCTACTTCCATGCATGCAAGAAGCTCGTATACACTGTGTGCTGAGCTTACGTGCTTGGCTGTTGTTACTCTCGCTCAAGATAATTGTGAAGGTCGGTTATTGCCTAAGAGTGGTCCCTCACATAAGTCATGCAAGAACATGACGTCCCAAGAGATTTCTCCCAATGAGCGTGATAACCCGAGAGTTCCAAACCCCTTACACCCAAAGTCAAGTGCTGAATTAATGGCGGTAGAAAGAACCTGGATTTGGCATCCAAAGATTTGAACTTGAATCTATGTTCTTCTACCTAGTATTGGTTGGGGGAGGGCGGGCTGGCAATTAGGGTGGGGAATGGGGTAGAAATCCCAGTTTATCTAAGTACTTCATTGTCTGCTTTGCTTTGGGGAACAGGCTGTGTTCTGCTAGCAGCAAGCATAACTCCAATTCCCCATTAGCATCCAAACAAAGGAATCCCAAGGTCTCCTGCTTTCCCCACCTGTCACACAGTCATGAGTCCTAAATGCTACTCCTTAGTTTTCTATCCCTATCAGATGGTTATTACCACACACAGCATAGTTTCTGACCCTCTCTCTCTGCAAAAGTTAGTTTCATACAAGTATTATAAATCCTTGGGTTCATATATGGGATATTTGTCCATTGTGTCTTGTCACTAACAATAATTGTTCCTCATCATTTTTTCCCTCCTTGTTCTAGGCTGACTCAGCTAAGCAGTCATCAGTCCTGAGAATGTAACCATGTCTTCTCTAAATAAAGGCTATGGATAAAATAGAACAATCTTCATAGCTTTCTTTTTAACATGTGAACATTATTAGACTTTATGCCCAATGATTTATCCTATCAAAAAACACCAACAAAATGCCTACTTTGTGCAAGGCTTCCTTCTAGGTTCTCAGAATACAAAGACAGAGATGGAACAGTCCCTGCCCTTGGAGAATTATTTTATATGTACAGAGATATGCAAATTAAAGATCATTTATGGAGTGAGAACACTAACTGGCAGAATTAGGAAAGGTTTTGAATATGAGCTAAACCTCGTGGCAGCTAGAGGTGGAGGTGAGGAGGGTTTTCCAGAAAATGGGAACTACATGTGTAAGGGTTGGCTTTGCAAGGGCAAGGGTCTCTTATTTTTCATTTTAAAAAGCAGCAGTAACCTGGGAGAGGGCCTTTCCAATCCAATGGTGGAAGCCCCAACAAGATCTCAAGGGGCTACAAAGTGAGCCAGGATCAAGGCTTTTTAAGCATGGTGGGAGGTATGGGGAGGTTTGTAAGCAGCAGAGAAGGAGCCAATATATAAGGAGACAGTGAAGATGAGAGAGAGAATTATTGGTCTGGTAAACTCTAGTTTAAGAGAATATAGGAAAGGGTGGAGTCAAAGACACTTGTTAAAAAGTTGACCTTAGCAAAGAGAAGATCTATCTTTTCTTCAGAAACTGGAGAAAAGCAATAGAATGAGGCTTGATGTTGAGGAGCTTTGATGTGTGGAGCACAGGAGAAAAGAAAGCTCACATAAGATTTTCTCAGTAAAGTAGGAGGCAAAGTCCTCCTCTTACTAGAAAGGGAAAGGAAAAGAAGGGATCTCTCTGTGAATGGAACAGTGTAGAAAGCTTGAAAAGAGAAGAAAGAGTTTGGAGCAGCTATCATGAGGTGTATGACAGGGGATCAAGAAGTAGATGGATTTTCATACAGCAGTGAGGTCTCAACTGAAATTAGATAACAAATTTGTTGTAAATTCAGTCACACTGATTTGACAGGATTCAGTGTCCCTGAGTGGGAATCTAGAAGGCAGACAATAGAGTAATCCTAGGTTAGAATTTAGCAGTTGTGACAAGAGACAGAAGAGGAAAGAGAGGTATTCAAGGGAAGAGGACAGAGTATAACTGAACTGGTCAACCGTAGAGTCAAAATCATGGAGAGAGGAAAGTAAGACCACAAAGGGATGGAGGGAGTGGAAGCCATGCTCAAGAAAAAAATAAATAAATTTAGGAGACAGGTAGACAATGAAATGGAAGCATTAAAGACTATGATGAGAGAGAGTGATTGCAGAGTTCATTTCTTGCCCAGACCTCCCAACCACTTCATCCATCAGTCCATAACATACTTAAGCAACAAAATCTACGGAGCATACAATGACTGCCATGAATGAATGGCCAGTAAGAGCAGAGATCATGTGGGCCTTGGTGGGTCAAAAATAGCTTCTGGGAGGAAGGAAGATTTGAGGCAAGTCTTAAAGTGTGGGAAGGGTTGTAATAGGCAGAGTTAGAAGGTAAGTATATGCAATCCATGTCTGACCACATGAGATCTAAAGAATCTGCACAGATGTGTAAATGATAGTGAAAGTGTCCCAGACAGAGGTGCTAAGACTAGCAAACTAAGATTTTTCTCTTCTATTAGGCTCATCTCTAGTCCTAGGGTTCCCAAGCTTTGAAATTTTGGCTGTGTTACTAAAAACCTGCTGTGGGAAGAAGCAAGTAGTTGGTTGTACTAATTGGATTGGGTTGGAATCTTGTCTGGACTTATTAAAAATAGAAATGGAAACAGGGAAATTAGCTGGGTTGGACACAATCTGATGTAAATCTTACCTTGAACTGGATTGGGAGACGGTGATAAATAAATTAAGCAAGTACTATTTTGAATATATTGCAGAACCTAAGACAGTACCTTAACCAATTTGGCGGCAGAGGGAGTCCTGGACCTATGATTTCAGGAATACAGGAATTCCCTCCACCAATGAAGGGTAGCATCTCATCTATAAAATCTAATCTTAGACACATAAAACTAATGTGTGATAAAGCCAGAACTTGCAATCAGGTCTTTCTGAGGTCAACAGTAGCCTCCTCCCCACTCCCAGCCACTACACCACAATGCCTCTCACCTTATACACAGTAGTTACTTGTGAATGTTTGTTAAATTCAAGAGGAGTATGTTGGGAAGTCAATAAACTACTTTTGGGGTATTCAGAAAAGGAGAGATCAAAAAGTGTTTCGCCAGCTATGAAAAAACAAACAAACCATCATCTCTGAGGCTTTGCAGTGATCTTTATCATGCTTCTATTATGAAATCTCCACTTGTCTTCCGGGTGAGATATAAATGGGAAATAATTGTTCATATTTCACAAACATGGCAGAAGCTACAGTCCTGGACTTGGGTAAACAAATTGGAGATGAAGAAACTGATTTTTACAAGGGGAGAAAATGATATTGTCTTCATTAGTCAGGGTAAATAACATTTCAAGGCCATGATTTTGCCATGAGAATCTCTTCAGTATGGACAAAGATGAACAGATTTTGGAACAGTCCCAAAGCTTTCCTTCATAGACGTTCATAACTTTCCTGGTAACTCCATTCTCCATCAGCCGCTCTTCTTGGCTTCAACTCCTCAGAACAGCATGATCCTATGTAGGGTACCTCCTGACCTGCAGCCTTTCAGTTGCATTTTGTGTCTTGCCTTCTCCCTTTGGATTGTAAGTAACTTGAGGGTAAAGACTGTCTCTTTTTCTTATTTGTATCCACAGTGCTTAGCACAATGCCTGGCACATAGTTGGTATTTAATACATATATGTGGAATTGGATTGAACAGGAGAAAGAGCATGGCACTGGAAATCAGGAGAGCTGAATCCTGGTCCCAATTTGTGACTTCAAGCAAGTCACTTCTCTCTGGGCCTCATTTTTTTCTTCTGTCAAATGAAAAGGTTGGATCATGTGATATCTTCAGTCCTTTTCAACTCTAGAAAGAATCATGAAATCATAGCCATGATTCTTGGGTTTTGAGCTGAAATTAAAAGGGGCATGCAAATCCACTGGAAACCCCAATTCCAAAGTCAGGAATATGGGGAATTTTCCCATTTACTTTGAATTTCCAACCCATTTGATTAATATTTGATTTGTACTGTTCACTTCCTCTCTTCCCTTTCAACCCCAAATCTGCTCCCTTTCCTAGGTTGACCATTTCTGTCAATGGCCCCAACATTCTCCTTATCACCCTGGATTCAAAGTTTTAAATCTTTCTTTGATTCCCCTATTTCACTTTTATGTCTAACATCCATTTATTCTCTGAATGCTGTCAAATCCTTCTTTTTGTGTCTTCCAGATTTACTTCTTCCACATCACTTCTACTGCCACCACTGGACATCAAATAGGCTCCATTCCTGTCTGCATTTTGGTCTCCAGCTCTCATGAATGTCACATCTATCCACTACAGAGGATAAGATTAGGTCTTAGAAATACACATCTGATTTTGTTCAGTCGTTTCAGAAGCATCCAGCCCTTCATGACCCCATCTGGGGTTTTCTTGGCTAAGATACTAGAGTGGTTTGCCATTTCCTTCTCTTTATAGATGAAGAACTAAGGCAAACAAAGTAAAGTGACTTGCCCAGGATCACACAGCTAGTAAGTGTCTAAGGCCAAATTTGAACTCAGGAAGATGAGTCTTCCCAATTCCAAGCCAGCACCCTATCCACTGGGTTAGCTAGCTGACACGTATCTGATTACCTCTTATCTATAGAAGATCATCAATCTGGGGCTGGTAAGAATGTTATAAACATTTGTGCCAACTCCCTCATTTTATAGATTCCTTTTCATCTTCCTAATTGTTCTCCCTTCTAGTTTCTCTGGGCCACAGCCACCCTTTTATCCTCACTATAGATGACTATAAATGCTGTCTGAGTTTATAGAAGAGAATTCATTGAATTCAACAAATATTTATTGAAGATTGGAATAGTTGGGGAACCCATGTTTAGCCTACCACTTACCTTTTCGATTCTTATTTGTATGCTGTTCAATGGGTGATAAATTAATTTTCCTAAATAACTACTCTAATCATGCCTGCTCAAAATCTTACAGTCCTAGTGCCCATCGAATAAAGTCCAAACTGATCCACCTAGCATTCAAGTCACCTTCCAATGTGACTGTCAAGATATCATTCAAGCCACCATCAATTAAAAGCAGCATTAAATTCCTCCATCTTTTGAGATACTTTGGAGCTGGTTTGCACAAAAAGGAACAAAGAAAAGTCCCTGGGAACAAATACCTACTATTTACCCTGCTCACAAAAACCATTGACTGAAAACAGAAAGGCAATGATCATTCAACAGTTACCAGGAACTGGCAAAAATTTTGAGTAAAAATAATCCTTCACCCTACTGAAGAAGCTAAATTTTTAAAGAAAGACCAAGGTGTACAGATAGCTGGGGTTAGCTTGTCTTCTCCCCTCACTACCAATATCCTTCCAAAAATATCTTCATAACTTTTACGTTCTCCCTCTTTCTTTCTGTAGCACCTGTGGCAACCCGTCTTGTACACAGGCCCCTAGAAAGCCACGCTGGGTTCAAAATACTGAGTGAGTCTGCATTCATTTCAAACCATAATTCAGAGGCTCCATCATATATTTACTTTTGCTAGTAGTGATACACTTAGTTCAAAGCAAAGACATTTCATGAAATAGTATAGTAAGAAAAGCAGAAATAGAGAGCTCTCCCTATAAACCTGGGACATATTCTGAAACAAACATAGATACCCTATAAGGTTCATATATGGAGAACATATATAGGAAATACATATGGACAAGACAAACGCATGGAAGGGCATGTGGAATCTAGCATTGATTGAGCAGCTTTTCAAATCCAGGTTTTATGAAATTCTTTCTCTCCACTATTATTTGTGATATATACATATGTGGATAATATAACTATGTTTTATATTTCTGTTTCTCCCATAGTGCTAGATTCACATTAGGTAATACACGTGCAACTATGTAAAAATTCTCATATTGGCAATTTGGTACACAAAGACTTAAAAGAAAAAATGGAAAAAAGAAAATGAAAAATAGCATGCTTCAGTCTATATTCAAACCATACTTTCTCTGGAGGCTGATGATATGCTTCATCATTAATCCTTTGGGAATGTCTTAGATCCTTATATTGCTGAGAATAACTAAGTCATTCACAGTTCTTCATCAAATAATATTACTGTTACTGTGCACAACATTATTCTGATTCTGTTCACTTCACTATGCATCAGTTCATGTAAATCTTTTCAAGTTTTTCTGAAATCATCCTGCTTGTCATTTCTTAGAGCAACAATAATGTTCCATTACAATCATTTATCTCAGCTTGTCTAGCTATTCTCCAATTGATGGGCATCCCTTCGTTTTCCAAATATTAGCCATCATAAAAAGAGCTGCTACAAATACTTTTGTGAAAGTAGGTCTTTTTCCTTTTTTAGATGTCTTTGGGATATATACCTAGCAGGGTTACTGATAAATCAAAGAGTATGCCCAGTTTTATTGCTCTTTGGACATAGTTACAAATTGTTCTCCAGAATGGTTGGATCAGTTCAAAACTTCACCAACAATGCATTAGTGTCCCAGTTTCAGGACATTCTTAATGAGGATATTAGTAGGAAATTGGTAAACTTTTTCAAAAGATATTGAATGTTTTTACAATCTCTCAATTAACTGAAAGACATAGAGAATATAAGATCCCATTGCTTTTAATTTTGTTGACTATTTAAAATTTAATTCAGTTCAGAAATTTACCACCATTAAGGTTCTATTCCAATAAGGTGTCTTTCATGCATGCATCAAAATTCTCAAAAATTCCTTGAAAGATATAGTAACATAAACAATCTTAGTTATTGATATCTTGCTCAAAGTTCAGATTTGGAATTTGGGAGATCTAAGTTTGAATTCTGCCTCAGATGCTCACTAGCTGAGCAAATCATTTAACCCCTCTGTCTCAGTTTCCCCATCTATAGAATATGTGTGACAATAATACATACCTCACAGGATTTTTGTGAGAACCAAACAAAAAAAAATATATGTGAAATTCATTGTAAATCCTATAACACTACATAAATGTCAGTTATCATTATAATAATTAATATCAAGGAAATCATAAAACTCAGTGATGTATATGTGCCAGTTGTGTTGCTACTGTCATGGAAGAGATGCAATAAAAGACTAAACCAAAAAGAGATTTTCTATTGATCAAGAGTTCTTAATCTAGGGTCTGTGGACAGATTTCAGGGAGTCTAAAAACTTTTATTGGGGAAAACTACATCTTTATTTCAATATAATTGATTTTCTTTGTCATCCTGTGTGTTTTATTTTAGGTATTTAAATACATTATTCTGAGAAGAGATCCATGGGTTTCATCAGATTGCCAAAGATGTCCATGACACAGAAAAGGTTCAGAGTCCCTGATGCATATGATAAAATCTTCAGAAAAACTCCTATTTTTAGGTAGCACTGTCCTGGTTTACACCAAATCCCAGATTATTGCAGAATGCCCTAGCCACTCAGGAGAGTCTGGTCTATCTACCCAGGAATGAAAGATGTTAGTGGTCCAAACGATTATATGCAGTAAAACAAACAATCCCTGGATTTCATCCACCACTACACATAAGATTAAAGAATTCTAGATATAAAGATGGGAGGGACTAGCCCAAATCCCTCACTTTGCAGGTAAGGAAATTTAGGCTCATAGAGGCTAAGTGACTTGGTCAAGGTCACTCAGGCAGTAAATGGCAGAAGTGGGATTTGACTTGGACAGCTAAATTCTCCATTGAATTATAAAAGCCTTGGAAATAGGGAATGTATTTGCCTCTCTTTGTTATCACCAGTGCTTAACACATTTCTGGCACATAATAAGCACTTAATCAATGTTTGTTGACTTGAAAACAATGGAAAATAAGTTTGATTTAGAATTGAACAAAAAGAGGAAAATGAATGGATTGACTTTGGGAAATTACAAAGCTTCCATGATGATCCCAAACTTATACCTGAAACAGAGCTTCATTTTTTTAATGTTTTTGTATGGTCATGAGTCATGAAACAGTATTCTCTAAAGAATTGAAAATGAATATCCCTCAGAGGGCAATGAAAAGGCCCATGGTAGATGTGAACAGGCTGCAATGCATGAAAAATACAGTATTATGAAAAGAACCAGAGTAAAAGATGTCATCAAAGAAGTGTGTGAACAGGAAGGAAAAAAAGGATAATCCAATCTCTCTTTGAGAAGGAAAGATAGCTGCTGGACAGCTCCTGTGCTCCTCTCTTCTAATCATGCCAAGAGATGGTTGCAGAGGCTTCTCAATGTGTTGGTGGACACCATATGATGAACTTACAGAAAGTCACAGGCAACAATCACACAAGAAGGGCAGGCACAAATAAATGGTTTGGGATCTACATTGTTGGAAGGAAAATTTCCACTGACCAGATCCCACATCCATCTGAGTTTTATAAGGTAAATTATAGGTTCTCAGTACTGTTCCATAAACCCACCTGCCATAATTTAAAACAAGAATCGTGAAAGTACTGCTGCCTTTGTTCCATTCCCAGGCTGGTTGGTTCACTCATAACTTGGCCAGATTTAGAGCTGAAAGGAAAGTAGTGTGATGTAATGTAATAGATTTTAGACTTAAGTCTAAATCCTGTCTCAAATTATTAGTTGTTTGACCATGGACAAAGTGCTTAATTCCTCATAGACTCAGTTTGCTAATCTAAAAAAATGGAAATCATAATGCTTATTCTACATATTCACATAATTGTTGGGAATAAAACTCTTTTACAAGCCTTAAAACATTCCACAAATAAGAGCTGTGTTCTTAAGAGACCTGCGGATTATCAAGTGTAACTCTTTCATTTTATAGAAGAGGAACCTGATGCCAGGAATCTGAAGTGTCCAAGTAAGCAGCAGAGCCAGGAATCAAATCCAGCTCTGCTGATTCTAAATCCAACTCCTTCCACCACACCTTGTTGGAATTCTTTTGGGAACTTATACCCACACCCTGGGTATAAGTTCATTTGGCTTCTTGAACTCTAATATGAACCCCTGGATTCAGTCTAGTATTTTATTACAAAGACTTCCCTCTCTATTCTCTTTCTCTGTATCTTTATCTACCTCTGTCTCTCCTCTCTCTCACTGTCTCTCTGTCTCTGTCAGTCTCTGTCTCTTTATTAATCTACGTATGTCTCTCTATTCCCTTTACCATTACTAAAATGGAGATATGCTCTTTTCTTTCCCCTCTATTCACCATTTATTTTCCACCCATACTTCAAGATGTTCATTTTTCCAGAAAGAAATCCTTCATCTCCATCATCAACCATCATCTCCAAAAAAGTATCTTTTTCTCCTCAGAACTCTCACAGAAGTTTGAACTGGGGCAGACGTCTCATCTTCCCTGCTAGTCTGCAAACACCTGAAGGGAAGAAGCCATATCTTTCTTATCTATTTATCCCTTTTGGTGTTTAACATAGTATTTACTGCATAATAGATAAATGTTGGTGAATGAGTGAATTGATTAACTTATTTGGGGCCTCTCTTTATAGTCCCTGAAAACTGAATCAAATCAGCATTCATTCTGAATATGCTTTTTGAAATTCCCATTTTTCCCTCACTATCCTCAGTCTCCACCATTCCTAGATGTTCTGTCTGTCAATCACAAAATATTAAAGTAGGCTTTGTATACACATATTTTATTGCTAATATCTAGAGAAGAGTATAGATTAGCACCTGAGAAAGACCTTGCAAGCAATCTATTCCAATTCTTTTACTATACAGATGAGGAAACTGAGGCCCAGAGAGATTAAGTTACTTGCCCAAAATCACAAAAAAGGGCAAAAAAGTAAGATTGAAAATGAAATCCTCTGACACCAAAGCCAGCACTCTTTCCACTACGCCACTGAATGGTTGCCACTGGTTTATTGGTTTATTTATTATATTGGTTAATATCCAATATAATTTATGGAGAAGAGTATACCTTTCCAAACTCATACTCATTCCTATGTAGATATCTTCACTAATGCTGTTTCCCCATTTCCCAGGAACATTCTTTCTTCATCCCCCACCCTTCATAACCTGACCTGTGCCTTTCTTTTTAGCCTCATTGTGTATTAATCCCTTTCTCATACTCAAAAGTCTAACCAAAATGGCTTTCATGCTATTCCTCTCAGGCGGCACCCTATTTCCCATCTCCTTTCCTTTGAATAGGCTGTCCTTCATGCCTAGAATGCACTCCTTCATCTCTCCCTTGTAGAATCCCCAATTTCCTTCACACTCAGTTCAAGTACCAACACCTATGTGAAGCATCTCCTCATTCCCTGAACTGCTAGTTTTCTTCCTACCTCAGGACCTAATATTTATTTGATATTTGTTCTGCATATGTTCATAAATGTTTTCTGAAGAAACTTGGTGTCGATTGTGGAGACACTGGTACAGGACCCTTCAGCATGCCATGCCCACATCAAAGAAAGCACTGTGCTCTTTGAGTGAAGCAGAATTGCAGTAGCTCAAAAGAAACATGAAATGCACAAATTTACAGACATCTCCACTCCAAATGTTCATATGGACTAATTGTGCCCAACCTTTGGTAGAGTCTTCCAAGCTTGTATTGGTTTGATCAATCAGTCAGACACACTATACATTGATCCCCAACATTGTGATGTCATTTTGGTCCTCTTTGATTGTGAAGGACAATGAATGAATGAATTAAATATAAATTCTTGTCTCCAAGGATAAGGTCCTTGAGGGGAGAGACTATTTTATTATTATCATTATGTCCCCAGCACCTAGGACAGGGCCTGAGTCCTAGAGAGGGCATAATAAAGGTTGATGGATTGGCTAATTAAAATGCCCAGATGCTGCTGCACTCTCCTTATAGCCAACACTGGCTGGCATGACATTATGGGCAAGCTCCCCTGCCCCAGCAGGTCCCTGAGGGCATTGATTCCAGCAACCATTCCTCTTTTGCAAAGGATCATTGAATGCTCTTCTTTTAATCACTTGGTCCTCCCAAAAGATTTGGAGGAGATTAGGAGGAAGTAGAAATCCCCCAATGGAATGGGAGTGATCTCCTGCTAGAGTAGGCTGTTCTTTTCTTTTTTTGCTTCAACCATTAGTGTGCTTATGTCTACTCTGAATCACTATACTGCTTATAGAGCCCTGCCTTTCATTGTCCTTCTAAAATTTGATATTTGATGTTAAACTATAGTGAGTTATGGCATACGTGCTAAGGAAACTCACCAGAGGCCCTCCCTCCCCCCTCCCCAGACATCCATGAACCCTCAGCTTCTGCCCAAAGCCTGGGAAGTGAAAGCAACTAAGAGATCTGATCAATTAACAGAGGGACGGGTGACTGTCCCCATAGTATGGTCCACTGTTAAATGGCCCCTAATGCATTGTACTTCCTCTTGGATTGGGAGATTTGTCTAATTTAATCAATTTTGCAAATCAGTCTGACATGTTTAATTGATCTTCTTCACATCTGATATTGTCTCTGTCACTCTCTAGGTCTACACCTCTCACCTCCCCACCTCTCCTTCTCTGACTCTCCTTTGCTGGGCTATTGGAGGGAGCAGAAGGAGAGTCATTAAACAAACAGGGAATAGCTGAAATTCAGACATGAAGGGCAGAATGATTTATGACAATAATTGTACCTGGGTTACATTCAATTAAATGAGGAAGGAAAGTGGGGTAGAGGTTTGCAACAAAACAGAGGACAGTCTGACCAGTGTCCAGAGTCATGATGAACTAGGGCTGACTTGTCCTCCAGTGAATCCACCTCCACCTGTACCTCCTTTCAGAGCCTGGGGGAAAATACTCCAAGAGAGGGGTGCTTAGCATGGTGCCAGATGGTAGAGAAAGGCAAAGCCCAGGAAAATGTGCCCCATCTCCTATGGCAGTTCCCTGGGACAAAGCCCCTGCTGTTCCCTGCTGCTGACTGCCCCAGTGATGAAGACAGAAAGGGGATAGTCTTCAATCTAAGATCATATCCACAGCACAATTCTTATGTTCTAGGAAGAGAACAAAACTGGCAGTTTGAGGGTCTCATATGCAAGTCCCTTCTCCCTCAGAAACTGAGCCTCAGTTTACTTATGTGTAAAATGAAAAAAACTGGACTAGATTAGGGTTCTTCACTTTTTATGTCATAAACTCATTTTGCAGTCTGAATAAGCCTATGCACTTCTTTTCCGAAAAAAAATTTTAATGAATGAAGTAAACTACATAGGATTGAAAAAGAAAACAATTATATCAGAATACAGTTATCGAAATACTTTTTAATAAAACAAGTTCATGGACCTCAGGTTAAGAACTCCTGAACTAGTTGATCTATAAAGCCTTTTACAACTCTAGTCTTATAATTTCACAAATACACACACACACACACACACACACACACACATCTCTCATTGTAACATTCCAATTGAACTTCAACCTGGAGCCTGCCAACTTGGCTAAATCAATTTCACAGAGGAAACACTAGTCTACTCTAGTCTACTCTGAATCACTGTATTGCTTACAGAGCCCTGCCTTTCACTGTCCTTCTAAAATTTGATATTTGATGTTAAACCATAGTGAGTTATGGCATACATGCTAAGGAAACTCACCAGAGGCCCTCCCTCCCCCCTCCCCAGACATCCATGAACCCTCAGCTCCTGCCCAAAGCCTGGGATGTGAAAACAACTAAGAGATCTGATCTCTTAGACTAGATTCAGACTAGTGACAAAGAAAGGATCTTTATAGGCTGAATGTAATAGCACAACCAACCACTCCCAGCATCCCCCTGAAAGCTTCCCTGAGGAAAAGCTTTGGATTCACCTTAGGAAGGAGGGAGAATGTCTGATTGTAGTGACTAAGATCAAACCAGCTTCTGTTTTCTGCCCTCTCCCTTGTATGAAAAGGTCAGCACTAACATGGCCAAATTGTTCCCCCGGCGATTCATATAAGCTGACTTTTTCCTCCACCTTCTCTCCAACGGCCTTTCTGCTTACTGGTGTAGATGGAGAAACCATTTACGTGCCTCCTCACCATACACCCACTTTCCATTTTGACTAAATGGTTGTTGACAGCCCTCCCATTACAGGAAAGATTTCTCTGCATGCTGGCAAAGAGATGAAGGCCTGAAAAACAATTGGACTGAATCTGAATTGGCTGCAACTTCTGGTGAAATGGAACTTTGGGGATGTGGGAGCTTTTCCCCTCTACATCCTCATCACATTTACAGGCCTTTAATGACCTTCTTGCTCCTGATTTTCAGGATTCACCAGTGATTAAATATTTTGTGCCTTTTAAAGCCTTCCTAATTTCCCTGCCTGTTCCAGGTCTCTTTGTCTTTCTCAGTGTGCAGTCTGTGTCTGTCTGCATGTCCATCTCCATTTCTATTTCTCCCATTTTCTACATATAGATAGTGTTTCTTCTGTGATTTGCAGAATTCCTGAGGATGGGGAATACAGGAACCTTCTCTTAATCCACTGCTGCCCTCATACTACTATACCTCTGGTCATCAGGTTCAGTCATCTCCTGAGATCAGATGACATATACTCCAGAACTTTACTGTTCTGCTACTACCACCTCCCAACTGCCATCCTGGGGGAGGAGATTGGCTAAGCAGGTTTCCCTGTGCCCGGGGATCTGAGTCCGTGCTTAGCTCCTTCTGGTTCTCTAGTGTCTGCTCCTCTTCCTCTTTTGTAGAGCAATTCCAAGCTATAGAGTTCACATAAACACCAAGACTCAATCATTTCTAGTCAAAAGATTCAGTTAATCCAAGAGAAGGTAAAATTCTTGAGTGTAGAGACTTTCCAGTGTTTGTTTTTGTACCCCAAGTGCCCAACACAGTGCTTTCCTGTACTCTTATCTCTTGACTCTGGACATTTTCATTGACTATCCCTAATACTTAGAATGCCCTACCTCCTCATCTCTGCCTCCAGACTTCTCTGGCTTCTTTCAAGTTCCAAAGAAAATCTCATCTTCTACAGGAAACCATTCCCAACCCCTCTTCATTTTAGTACCTTCCTTCTTTTAATCATTTCCTATTGATCCTGTCCAAAGCTTGCCTGTTGGCTTGGTGGCTATCCCATTAAAGTATGAGTTCCTTGAAAGCACGGACTGTCTTTTGCCTCTTTTATCTATCTCCAGCACTTAGGACAGTTCCTATCACATAGCAGATATATAATAAATGCTTATTAACTGAATGAATGACTGACTGACATAGCAGTTACTTAACAAATTCTTGTTGAATGAAACATCCTGAGTAATGTCAAGCATCCAGCAGGTTGTATCCCATTAAGAAAATGTCATTTTTGATCTCAGTAGGAATGACCACACATTGTAGAAGGATATATCTTCAAGGTCGGAGAGGATGAGGGAAGTTCTCATACTTTAACCTCATTAAAGGAGCCTGGTCACATCTTCAGTCTGTAAAATTAAAATATAGTACATTATGATTTTTTTTTAAAAAGAGTATTTGACCTGGAGTCAAAGCACTTGGATTCAGATAAAGCAGCAGGACCATGATGTTCCTTGCCTTTTGACTCCTTAGACTCCTGAAGGATTTATCAGGTCACCTACTTGTCTCAGTTCTTGACTATTTGTCATCTCCTGAAACAGAAACTTGACTTTCAAATTATATTTAATCTTCTTCCATTCCCTTTCCCTCATCTCCTCTCCCCTCAAGTGATTATTACCCACCTCTGTCCTGCAAATTCCCCTGTAATCAGCTGTCATGGGCCAGGGCTGACCAGTTAATCTGTAATATAAGATTTGATTTTGGAGTGAAATAAAACACTCAGAGAAGATCTAACAGCTAACAGAAGAAGATTTATTTATACCAGTGAGGGAAGGATGACCAACAAGGATATTCAGTGAGGATACCATATTGATTCAGCTGAGTATAGCTTTTTAATACTGTTTATGCTGTTCATCTTCAGTCAGAAGTCTCAGAGAAAGAGCTGGAGGTCCTAGTAACTTTTTCTGTTTAGGTGACCAGAAAACCATGTCAATAGCCTGAACTATTCCCTAATCCAATCAAGTCTCAAGGCTAGTTTCAGTACCTTTTAAGGAAAAAAATCTAATTTGCGTGGGACAGGAACTTAGGAAAAATTAGCTCAACCTACATGTCAGAATCCTTGGAAATGTTCCCATCACATGACTTTTAGCTTTCCCAAGATAGTTAGCTTACAGCTACAAAGACAGAGCTGCCAACCATACTGTCAATGCCCCAGACAGGAACCACTAAGCAGACTGTAGGTTAAGCCAATAATTGCTTTCACCTGCAAAAACTAGGCCCACTACCAGGACCTTCAGAGAACATGGAAGCTATAAATTCCTGACTGATACATTACTGAAAGCCAGTAGACTTGGCTCTAGATACTACTGAGAGTCATCCAGACCTTTTCATTGGGTGGGCAGAAAACTAGACCTCCCCAGGATACCTAAATCAATACACCTAATTCATTTATGTCTGCAACTGGGGATTCTCCATATTCTACAGAAAGGTAGGCTTGAAGTAACCTTACCTAGTAGGGTAGGGTGACTCCTGGACTACTTCTGACCTCAAAGAAAATTTCCACCTAGTGGAGAATTTAAAAGGATTTCTCCATGAGTCTAAAAAAGACTTTTAATACCCATTGCTAAACTAAGCTCCAAACAGAGTCTTGGCCCCATTGAAGGGAAGAAATCTTCCTTTCAATGTCACTTATTGGCATGATGTTCTAGTAGAAGGGCTTGGTTATGGCTAATTTGAGTCAATTAATCCAGCAGAATATGATCAACTACCTTCCCACTTATTTTGAAATAAGTAACCAGAGTCCCATCTCTGGTCATGGCCAACCTTGCAGTATGTTCAGTCATGGAAAGTGTATTCTTCTTTCCAGGACCCAGTAGACAGTTGACATCCTCCTTCCACCCTTCCTTGTCAGGAAGTAACATTAAACTTCATCACTGATTGTCCTCCATCGCAATTGCATGAGGCCATCTTTGTGGTGATCAGCATCTCTAACCAAGATAGTGTACTTCCTCCTGTTTACAAAGTCTCCCCTTATAGTTAAAGCTCCTCACTCATTCCTAAAAGAAGCTCTGTTCAAGCTATCCAAGAAACTTCTCAAGCTTTGTGCACTTTTCTTTCCTCTCCCCTCTAATCAGGGACCCAAAATAATACCACATTTCTGATCCATGATGATTCACCTATGTATCTCAACCCTCGGACGTCTGTTATGCAGTAACTATGGCAACAGTCCAAGCCTTGCCTTGAAATTGATTTTTTTTCTCCTGTGTTGGGCCTTTCCTCCTCTCCTGCAAGTGAGGGATCTACTACCCTCCTAGACCCCCAATTTGAATACTGAAGTCATCTTTGCCTCTTTACTCTCCCTCACCTTCATACCCAATCAGCTAACATACTGTCAACCCTACCTCTGTGACATCTCACTAATCTGTTTTCTCATTTGCACAGAAATTACCCTAGTTTAGGTCTTTATGTCCCCTTCTTGGGCTATTGGAACAATCTCTTAACTGGTATCCTTGCCTCCAGCCTCTTTCCTTTCCAATACACTCTCTATGCTCCCCCCAAAATAATCTTCCTAAAGCTTGGGGCTGAAAATGTCACTCTGCTCAAAATTCTTCATTAGTTCCCTAACCTCCAGGATGAATACAAACTCCTCAGCTTGGCATTTTAAGACCTTCCATATTCTGTCTCCTCGCTACCTTTCTGGCCTTATTTCAGATTACTTCACACATTTTACATTCCAGTTGATTCCAGTAGTTATTCTCTGAATTCAATATTCCATTGCTTTCCCTCCTGCATTTGTACTTCTCATCTTTTTATGTTGGAATCCATATCTTCATCACCCAGCGGCCCCTCCTCCCGATAGCCTTCCCTGATACCCCGGTTGTTAATGTCCTCTCCCTTGTCAAACTACCTTATGTTTACTTATTCATAAATGTATATATATATACATATACACATATGTATATATATACATATGTATATACACACACATATATACATATATACATATATATATATATATCTGTTTTGAGTCAGTAGAGTAGAGCGTCATCTGTGACACTGTTACCAAAAGCAAGTCACAGAACGGCCTTGAGTCTCAGGCAACTCTCTATAACAACTGACTTAATCTCCACAGGTATTCCCAGAACAAACCCAATCACAGATTCTTGCCTTAAATGTATCTTTCCTGAAGTCGAACATAAACTCTTTCAGAGAAGGAAATATTTTGGCTTTGGCTTTGTATTTCTAGCATCAGGATGCTCTGGACATGGCAAGGACCAAATGACAGCACAAAAACAAGTTGACAATATCATGATGGGAACTGACTCATTAATTAGGTAGGAATCAATATTAACTCAACTCTCTGTGTGCATTCAAACCACCAAGACCAAAATTAATACAAATCTAAAAGGAAAAGTATAAAAGGAAAGGGATAAGATGTGTAATTAAAACACTTGCAATCTGACCTACTTAAGGAAATTAACAATGACCTAAAATTGGCTATGGATGGAAGAAAGACATAGAAAACACTTCATCTCCCAATTATGGGCATTTTCATGGGCTGCCCCAGCTGCCCCTCATGCCTAGAAATGTCTCCTTCTTCACCTCTCTAGCTCTTGGCTTCCTTCAAGTTCCAGCTAGAATTCCTCCTTCTTTAGAAAGCCCCATAATTCTACTGCCTTCCCTCTATTAGTTATTTCTAATTTATTCTTTATAGTGATTATTTGTACTTGGCTGTTTACATCTTGTCTCCGCCATTAGACTGTGAGTTCTTTGAGAGCAGAGATTGTCTTTTGCTTTTCTTAGTATCTCCAGTGCTTAACAGAGTGCCTGGCACAGGGTGAATGCTTACTAAATGTTTCTGACTGACTGAAAGATTATAATAAATTCATACAGAAGTTCAACCAATGTAAACCAATTGTCATAATGAGGAGATCAAAAGAACCTAAAAACCATCTTAGTCAGCAAATGATTATTTGCCAAGAAGGGAGCCAAGGGCAATAATGGTTTAAAATATAAATTCACTTACAAAATCTCATGGAGAAATGTGTTGGAAGATTATGAGCAGCATTGTCTCATCAAACAGAAAGAAGGAATGATGGTTAAACTAAATTTAAAGAAGGTTTATCAAGCAGTCCAGATGAATGAAATCTTCCCAAAAGCCTAAAGGATAAGGCTGGAAAGGGCACCCAAAAATGAAATATGGAAACATTTTTACAGGTTTCCAAAGCAAATTCTTTTTACCATCAAGGACAGTGGAGTCACTACTTTGGACTCTAATATTACAGTCCTAGAGGTGTTTATAGAAAAAAACAAAGTGAACACAAAGAAAAAGACAATCAACTGCACTTCACCAAATGTATACAATTGAGATCCATTTTGGAGGTGACATGTTTGTGATGAAATTAAGGAATAGGGCACCTGCATATCTAACATGGGAGAAGGCAGGAGGTGGGGATTTCATATCAATAAAAAGGGGTGGCTAAGAGGATATAAATAACTAATGACCTATATGCTCTACTTTCCCATTGATATAAAAATTTTATGAGAATAATCTACAAATGTATCAAGGGCATCTTTAATGAGGGCATTAGAAGAGAAGAGGCAGGCTTTTACAAGTGATGTTCCACAGCAGACCACATCTTACCATCTCACAATTGACTAAAAGATGTGGTGAATACAAGATTCTGTGCTTATGGTTTGAAGATGTTTTTAAAAAGATTTCTTTGGATAGGGCAAAACCCTGTCTTAAAGGCTCTCTTCCTCCATGTCTCTCATGCATAAGTCAGAAATATATAATCTATTTTGAGACATATAACAGAGATCTCTGATCAACAATGTCAGATAAGGCATAATACACAAAGATATCTACTTGACAAAGGTGCTCAACACAGTCATGAGGGATATCTCAGACAGAGTGTAAGTTAAAAAAAAATTCCCCATGGAGGGTGAGGTCTTCCAGCTGCTCCTGTTTGAGAATAATATTATGCTCATTATTTTAGGCCCTGAATCATGACAGAACTTCCCTGCCTGAAATCTAGAATCACTCAAAAGAGCTTGGCCTAACTACCCAGGAAAAATCAAGTGGATGAAAAATGCCAATCACCCAGATAACAACACTCATCTGCTGGATGGCTAAATATAGAGAGCTCATCTATCAGTGCATATATACATATGTATGCACAAGTAGCTAGCATTTATAAAGCACTTCAAGGTTTGCAAAGGGCTTTACAAGTATTATCTCATTTCATCCTGTCAACCACCCTAGGAAGTAGAGTATTATTTTCCCCTTTTTAGAAATGAAGAAACTGAGACCAAGAAGGATTAAATAACTTGCCATGGGTCACACAGCTCGTAAGCTTCTGAAGATTCTGAAGGTCAGGCCTGGTACTCTATCCACTGAGCCACCTAACTGCCTATACATACAAACACACACATATACATACTATAGGTATAGATATATACTTACATACACCTATATACACACAAAAATGCTATCTATACACATGTACATGCATAAATATACATAATATATGTGTGTCTATACATACCCATATTCATATATACGTATATCTACATGAATATAGATGTTGGCTCATGTAGATCTGTATCTCTCCCCTTATATATATATGTGCATATGTGTACATGTATGTGTATGTCTGTAGAATATGAAACAAGTGCACATATTTATTGGACAGATATCACTTATGAGCATTTAGTTGGCCCAGGATTAAATATGAAAAGAACAAGCTCTATAGCCTTTGGGAAGTTTCAGAGTTCTTTTAATGATCCCAAGCTTCTTCCTGAAACAAATGCTAATACTCTTCTATTGTTGCTGGATGACTATGAGACACTACTTTCTCCAAAGAATTTACCAGGAGTATTGCTCCGAGGGCAATAGACAGAAACATGGCAGGCAGCAGATTATTAAGAACAGGCCCTTCTGAAGCACAAAATTTGTAAGGGACGTATATCATCAAAGGAAAGTCTAAGGAGTAAGTAAGGATTGGTGACATAGTGGGAGTCAAAGCTAAAGCACGGGTTACCCATGTGCTGCATTGATATCCTCATAATCAGTTAACAGTCAATCAACAAGCAACCTCTTTGCAAAAGAGGTAAGATTGAGGAGTGGGTAGAAAGCTGGCCTCAGATCTGGGAAGAAGAGCTGGAACTTTCTAAGCCCATAAATTGCAGAGAAAAGTGCTGATCTCATGGGTAGGGGAAATTTCCTCATCTGGATATTCCTCTTCATCAATAAAACCACAGAATGAATCCCTATGCGTCAGGCACTAGGTTAAATTCTGGTGATATAAAGAAAGGCAAAAGTACTCCATCCTGTCAAGGAGTGTACATTGTTATAATTAAGATGTTCCTCTCCTCCCCTCTCTTCTCCTCTCCTCAACTTAAACCTTCTACACTCTGAAACTGGAACTCCAATGGGCTCCTGCCAAGGGCTCCTGGACCCCCCCAGCTTTAGAGTGATTATCAATAGTAACTGTTGCTGTTTCTCTCCCAGCCTGAAATCTTTGTTTTTCTTGACCTCTTTAAAGGGGCCATGCCCTGGCTACTTCTTCAACAGCCCTATTCAATGAATGGGCATTGCCTCACCCTAAGTGAGTACCTGCATAAACCTTGGTCTAAAGGGGCCAAGATCTCCCAGTGCATCCTGGGTCATCTCCACTCACCCTGAGGAATATCAGGTCACTGGATTCAGATGGCCCTGGAGGAGAGGTGAGGCTGGTGACCTGCACAGCCCTCCCTCACTCAAAACAAAGTCAAATACAAGTCATGTCATCATTGCTCTGATGGCATGGTCTTCTTTGGCAACACAGGATGAACATGATCTCCATTCCCAGCACAATGGATAGCTCCCCACCCACCCACCTCCTGTGAAGAGTCTCTGGAAAAACATAGACAAGAGTCCCAGGATGGATAGGTATGGATGTGTTTCAGTCAGTTATACTGGAGGAAAAGAACATACCTGTGAGTTCATAGATCTATTTATGTATTGGGATATTTGAATTTCCCTAACATAATGTAGCGCACAGCTTTGAACAAAGCAGGTCCTTGACAAATGGCTTTTTTGATTGAATCATTTACCGTGTCCCTTCCCAGAAAGCATCTCCCTAGTAACTAGCCTGTGCAAATCCTGCTTTGAGCAAACACATCAGTAAGTACCTGTGTGACCTTGGATGATTCACTTAATCTCCTGGACATAAGTTTTTCACCTTGAAAATGAGAGTATGGGACTTAGATCACTAAAATCCCTACCGATGTGTATATATTCTATCCATTGCCAAATGACCCCAGGCAGGAAGTACTATTACCTGAGACCCACCTGCTTGTTACATGGGGTAGTATTTAGATGAAGGGAATGGCAACACTCCAAGCCTTGACACCATCCTGAACACACACACACACACACACACACACACACACACACACACACACACACACATACACCCGAGTGTGGGACACTAGACGATGTGGAGAGTAAGGAAAAGGAAAAGGCCAGGTGGAACTGGGCTTAAATAATGGCCTTTGGTGTCAGTCCCCTTTCTTATCCAGGGGTATCTTTGTTAATTTAATGTCTGGATTTGGCTTCCTATGCATTTCTTGCTCTGTTTCAATATCTGTGTGTGTGTTGCAAAATATTCTGGCCCCTCTGGGAAAAAAAATTATCAGTGCCCAGGCAAATTAATGAAAAGACCACAGATTCCCATTTCTACTGCCTATCAGCTACCATATTCAGCCCCTTATCCTCTTAGATTGGTTCCTCTTAGTCATTTATCACCTACACGCATCTAAGACAGGATACAAGCCAGCAGGGTCTGGTTATAAGGAGGAGATCTCCAGCCAGGCACACAGTTGTCACAGGGAATGAGCCAATCAGAGGGCAGAAAAACCATCTGCCTGACTTCCCATATCCCCTTCCCTCCTTCCAATCCTCCTTCTCTCCCTCCCCCACCTGCCTGCAATTGTAGTCATGATGATAGTAAGAATTCCTGGGGAATCTTTGTCTAAAATGAGATCCCACCAGAGCCTGGTAAAGGGGACTAATCAATTAACTAAAAAAGACAGATCTGGGAAGATGATTTTGCCAGTCAAGGACTTAGTGAAACTAAAGGGATGGAGGGATCCTAGCTGATCTGAGGCTAACTGTCATCTCCCCCTCAACTAGGGGTGGACCATGTTCTGTGTTCAGAATGGATCAGGCAGGACATGGCCTCACAGTGCAGTGGGTTGAGTCTTGAAGCAGCAGTCATCAGAACAAGTATGGTACAACAAAATTCCCTTGTCTTCCTAATTGAGCTCAGGCAGCATGGAGTAGCGGAAAGAGGGATGGGTTTGGGGCAGAGAACTTCCCCAGGACTTCAATGGGTATGCAGTAGGTGACTAGTAAATACTAGAATCAAATACAATGGAATGAGATGGAATGAAATTTATTTGGAGCTCAGAGATCTACTCCTAGCCAGACACATGACTAGAATGGGGCCACCAGGGCTTTACCCAAGGATGCTGACACCTGTGAGGAGGGAAGGTGTGCTCCCTCCCTAAGGAGGAATTTCTTTTGTGAGCCTCATTGTCCTCTGTTGATCTAAGTCACACAATGGTGCAACTGGCTAAAGATCACAACCCCTAGGTGACTCTCCTGAGGTCAGCCTTCCAACTAATCCCTGAAAGGATACAAGTTGTAATTTCTGAGGAATAAGTCTCCCCCCCTTTCCAGGTATTATATCATATCATATCATATCATACTATACTATACTACACTACACTATACTATATTATATTACATTATATCATATCATAGATAGTTATCATGTTATATTATGTTGTGTTATGTTATACTATATATCATACCCATATCAAATTATCTTCCATATCACTATTATCCCATTGTTCCCCTCAGTTAAATTTGCTCCAGATATAAGAATTCCTAGGTAAAACCCTAGTCTCAGCTCTACAACTAACTAGCTGTGTGGCCTCAAGCAAGTCACTTTCCTTCTATGCAGCTCAGTTTTCCCATCTTAAAAAAAAAGAGAGAAAATTGAACCAGGTATCCTCTAAGGTTTCTTTCAGTCTTCACTATCCTAAAATAATGAAAATCTTGCCAATGAAGAAACTGAAGCCTAACGAAGTTAAGTTACATGTTCAAGGAGTCACAGTGACAAAGAAGACAAAAAAGGACAGGACAGGAATCTTGATCTCCTGACTTCTAAGTCAGTAATCCTCCCAATCAAAGTCTCAGAATCATAGAATGTCACAGCTGAAAGATCTTAGAAGTTATAACATCATCACAGTTCTAAAGCTGAAAACTATTTCAGAGATCATCAATCAATCAACAAACATTTATTAAGCGCCTACTATGTACTAGGCACTGCATTAGGTTCAAAGGTTAGAAAGATAAAGAATGAAACAATCTCTAATTCCCAGGACCTAACATTCTAATGGGGGAGACAAGGTCATGTATAAATATATGCAGAATAAATATAAAATGATTACCGAGTCGTTAAATACAAGGTAGTTTGGGAGGGAGGGTACTAGTAGCTGAAAAGATCAGGAAGGTGGTCATGTAGAAGATGGTGCTTGAGCTCGGTCTGGAACAAAGAAGGTATTCTATGAGGGAGGAGTGAAGACAGTACATTTCAGCATGTGGTATGGCCAAAACAAAGGCACAGAGATGTGATATTTGTGTAAGGAACAGAAAAATCTAGTTTGGCTGGACCGTAGAGTACAAGAGTGTAAGGTCCAAAGATACTGGAAAGGTCCATTGGGGTCAGGTTATAAAAGGCTTTAAAGGTGAAAGAAAGAATGGGAAGAAGGAAGGAAGGAAGGAAGGAAGGAAGGAAGGAAGGAAGGAAGGAAGGAAGGAAGGAAGGAAGGGAGGGAGGGAGGGAAGGAAAAAAAAGATGCCATGTTGCCTGACTAGCCAGGTCCAGTTTGGTTCCCAGGAGGTAGTTTCTTTTCTACTTACAGAGATTGTTTGTCCATTTTCAAGGCAGAAGTGGCTAGGGGAAGGCCACTGTAGGACAGTACCCTGGGGAAGAATGATAGTGTGCAAAGAAAATAGAGGACTAGTCATATGGTAGGAGGACAACCATGAAAGGGCAGTCATACACACATGAGCACACACGTGCATGTATACACACACTCACACACAAGCATACACAAGAGAGAGTCTTTAGTGGGAAGAGGATGGTCAACAATGAAAAATGTAGTAGTCAAGGAAGCATGAGTAATAAGAAAAGACCACTAGACTCAGCATTCAAGCGATGGCTGCTCGCTTTGGAGAGAACATTTGAAGTTAAGTAATGAGGTCAGAAGCCAGACAGAAAAGGATCTAGGAGTGGCTGAGAAGAAAGAAAGTGAAGGTTATGAGGGTAGACAGCTTTTTCTAAGCATTCGGTTTAGAAAAGACAATAATTTAAGGAGATGGTAGGATCTAGTGAAGGGGTGTTTCTGAGGGAGGTAGTTTTAGTTTTCACTACATCCTAAAATAATACTTAGCCCCCATTGGCAGATGAAGACATTGAGACCTACAGAAAGACAGTGGCACATTCAAAGAATCACAAAGAGTAGGAGACAATGAATGTGGTGAATGGTTATTTCTTAGGAGGGGAGACACTTGAGAGTGTTTGAAGGTAATATAGAAGAAACCACCAGGTAGGGAAAGATTGAAAATGGAGGTGGGGTGGAGGGGGACAACAATGATTGATGTTGTAATCTGCTAAAGAACACAGAAGGGGATAAGATCATGGACCCACGAAGATCATCTCGTCACCAACCTCCTTATTTTACACTTGAGGAAACTGAGATCCAGGGAAATGATGACATGCCAAAGATCATATGGCAGAGGTAGGATCTGAACCTAAGTTCTTCCCACTTCTATATTGCTTCCTGGGTCTTCTTGTCCAGTCCCTCATTTTACAGGTGAGAAAACTGAGACCTAGAGTTGAAGTGACTTTCCAGTCACAACTACTAAGTGACAGAGTCATCTGACTCCAAATGCAATTGTTTTCTATTACATGATGTAAATTGGGTGCCATTTTTCTTTTTCCAAGTGATATTTTTTTGGGGAAATAGTAAATAGGAGGACCTGGAAAGGGGGGCCTCAGTTGACATGGAAAGCTGAAAGGAGTTTCTCCAGTATTTTCCCAACTAGAGAGATTGGGAAATGGTCAAATGTTAGTAAGTTTAGAACTACCCTTCTTTTCACTCTGTTCAAACTGTCCCTCAGCAGAATGATGGAGTAGGGAAACTTGTGGCTTCTTAGGAAAAAGAATGGAAAGTCAAAACAAATAGTCCTCAAAGTGGAAATGGTACCAATCTGCATGGAGTGGAAAAACCTGTCAAAGCCAGACCATCCTTCCCCTAAGTGGTTGTTGAAGCTGGCTTGTCCCCTTATGTTGTCCCATAATCAACTGTCATGAGACTTAAATTTAAGAATCTAAAGTCAGAGACCTCAGAAAGTTCAAGGCTTGTAGATTTTACTATTTATTTATGATTCATTTATTAGTTATTTACTATTCTGGTCCAATTTCAAAGCTGAGAGAAACCTTGAATCATCCCAACTAGTTCTCTCATTTAACAGATGAAGAGACCAAGCAAGACGAGGAGACTCATGATGAGTTAGATCCTAGCCCTGGTTCTGCAAATCCCTCTGGATTTCCTAATCTGGGGCTCTTTCCTCTGTGCAAGAACTCAAGTTACATTATTCATTAAATAGACTTCTGAGGGCTGACCTGGGAACTTGATTACTAAGCATGACATTATTTCTATAGGAAAATGTGTTCTGAGTTTCAGACAGTCAATTGACCAGCTCTGAGAACACAAGCTACTAGTGTGTTAAGGACTGTTGGATCACCACAGCTTGAGTTTGGGGGAGTAGAAGGAGTTTGTCAGGGACCACAGTACCGTGGCAGAGGGTAAGTTCATAGGAGGTGACATCAAAGCTCTCCCTGGCATCAGGATTTTCTTGCTACATCAATTATATAGAGGAGCATCTGTCCCAAACCTCAGCGGTGCCAGCCTTCTCTTCCCTGTTCTGCCAGAGTTGGTCCCAATGATGGAATGGGAATAACAGGGCAAGGAGCCATCTCAGCTGGCTGCTGGCAGTATAGCTATCATCCAATTAACTGGGGGCATCAGCAGAATTTCTCTGTTTTCCTTTGTGGGTTGAGGAAATGTTGGTTCACTCCCCAATTTTTGTTTTGTTTTCCATTGTTGACATGGCTGCCCTGTTGCCCTTTACTTCAACATCTTACAGTCATTCCTCCCCTACCCCATCACCCAGAAGCTGTTATTCCTGATTTTCAGAGATCACATGATGGATGAAGACCTACAACTGCCAACTGTTCTGACTCATTCACCCACTGGATCCAGGACAAAAGTAGGGAAGCAAGGTAGAAAGGAGACTGTAAGAGCCAGGTCAATTACAGAGAACCAGGACAAATCACCCAAAAAATTTGGAAGAGATAAGGAGTAACTAAGAAGGAGTAGTCAGAAAACACTAGAATCAATAAATAGGTCTTTTGTTTTGGGGGGTTGCTTTTTTAAGAGACTACTGGGTTTTGAGCACCCTTGCTAGACCCTATGGGGGATATAAAAGTTACAGGTCAGGATCCCTGCCCTCAGAAAACTCAGGTTCAGACCCTAAATCTGCCTTTTATTACTTCTGTGACCTTGAACAAATTACTTGATCTTTCCTCAGAAGAGATCTCTAATATCTCTTCTAACATTTGAAGAAGCTACTATGATCATTGTTTACCAGTTTTCAATGGGATATAGTTTGCATGCTCCTTGAGGGCAGGCGCTGGTCTCATTCATCCTTGTATCATCCCTCACATCACTTAACAAGGAAATAAATTATCAGTGTCACTATACACTGAATGAATCCCACTAACAGTTCTAAAGCCAACGAAGTCTAGCCAACTGACCAGAAATCCCGACCTTTTCCTTCAAATAGAATATACCTTTAGATAAAGGAACAGCAAAGTCCCTTTCTTTGCCCATCCCCAGATGAGCAATGCATCCCAGGGGACTCAGTTTGCTTCCCACAGCTGAGAGAAAATTGTGCTCCTTCCTGTCTCAGACCAGGGTCTCAAATCATAGATGATTGGGACAATATTCACATGGCTCTTAGGACACATACAAGGTAAATGTATTTTCAGGAAGCATGTTGGAGAGGAAGAGGAGACAGAGAGAGAGAGAGAGAGATAGAAAGAGAGAGAGAGAGAGAGAAGGGTAGGTAGATAGATGATAGATAGATAATAGATCCTGCTTACATGTATTTTTAAGATAGCATAGGTAGCATTTATAGAGCCACTTACAGGTTTCACAAAAGCTTTACATGGTGTCTCTTTTGATCTTTACAATAAGTCTGTGAGGTACATGCCATTATTATCCCCATTTTACAGAGGAGTAAACCGAGACTGAGAAAAGTCAAGTGATTTGCCCAGAGTCACACCGCTAAGTGTCTGAGGTAGGATTTGAATTCATGACTCTAAGTCCAATGTTGTACATACTATGTCACCAGAGGTAGTTTGTTACCCAAGAATGAGAGTAATCCCTCCGCCCCTGTCATAAGCCATTGTGAACTAACACTATTTGAGCTAATGGTGTTCCACAATGTATCCTCAGCAGATTATAGAATGACAGAAATTGGCCTTTGGCTTAAAAGTTCTACACTCCTGTGTCCCTTAGATGATGTCCAGTGAGTCCCTCACAATCAAGCTAATGCTTTCTCATTTGCTTTCTATTTAAAAAAAAAAAAACAGCCTTCTCTCATAAAAAGATTCCTGATAGAATGTAAGCTTCTTGAGTCCAAGGACTGCTTCATTTTGTTTTTGTATCCTCAGCATCTAGCTTGGTGCCTGGCATATAGTAGCCACATGATAAATGTTGGTTGATTGATTCTAAAACTCATCCACTCTGAAGTGTAAATGACAGATAATAACCTAAAGCAGTATGCTTCCTAAGGGAAACTGTGTTTTAAAATGGATCAAAGCCCTGAGCTAATGGAATGGAGCTGTATTTGGGATTTTAAGCTTCAGGAAGCAGGGTGATATTCTTGGAGAGACAGGACTTTGGTGGGGGAAAAGTCTGAAATCATTCCTTTAGGTAATCTATCGCTGAACTGACCATAAAGTCAACCCTCTGGCTTATTTTAAGCTAAGTAGGTTATCTTTATAAATCAAGGGACATGCATAGTGGCATACAATGAAATGAGACAAGCCAGTAATGCAGTCTAGTTAGACTGGACCCATATCTCCCAGAAGAAGGAAGGGGCTACAAAGGTAAAAACCTTTTGAATGACTGATTAGTCCATTAAATGTTGTCCCTGACACTACTGGAATCCTACCAACCCCTCTATTTATTTATCCTTATCTGGCCTATTCTTGAAATGTACATTCTAAGGTAGCTGGAGTCTGTTTGCCCTAGACTAATGTCTTCCTAACAGGCTCCATCTCCCTTTGTCTCTCCCTCAGTGTAAAACCCAGCCTCCAGTCCCTCCCCTCAGAATCAACCTACAGAGTTGTAGGCAAAGCTAGTTGGCTAGGACTATCTTGTGATTCCTTGGGAACCACAACCAAGGTTGAGCCCTGGGATGACAGAGAAATAGCAGGACAGCCAAGTACATCCATACTCCTCAGTTTCTGACCACCGGATTGATTTGTGTGCTATCAATAAAGGCTAGAGTTAAATCAACAACTCTGGTGGAAGGTTCCCCCTGTCTCTGTATGGTAAAATCCTAGCCCATCCTGGAAGAGATAACTAATGACTGAATTGTGGGGCATGTGTGTGGTGTAGGAGGAAGAGGATGAAGGCAAGACTGGGAGGCAGGTTACCTGGGTTATTGTCCTAGTTCTGCCCATCATCTGTGTGAATTTGGACAAGTCCATTATGATACACATGCATATTTCCTCCACAATCCATATGGTGACTCATTCATATCTGCCCATCATGGGAATCTCTTATTCAAGTCTTCCCATTAACCCTCCACATAACAGGTAGTCCATATATCAAGACATGTATGATTGATTGATTATATTACCAATACAGCATATATCAGTTTCCATTGATTTCACTATGTAACCAAGTCAACAAATATTTATTAAGGACCTACCCTGTACCAGGCACTATAGAAAGTTCTGGGGTTATAAGAAAGGGAAAAGACAGTCCCTGCCCCTAAGGAGCTCACAATCTCATCAGTCCATCAATTTTTTTCCAACTATGCAAATGTCTGATAATACCTTTCAGCCCACTTTTCCAGTGTTGATTCACTGTGGGTAATATGTTGCAGGCTGCTCACACCCACCATACACTTTTTCATTGCTTTTTGGGTGACTTTCAATTTTAATTCTTCATATTACACACATACACACACATATACATATATGTATTTATGTATGTATCTACATTGTGTATATGTATGTGTGTATATACATATAGATAGAACGATAGATAGATAGATAGATAGATAGATAGATAGATAGATAGATAGATAGATAGATAGATATAGATATTCCATTCCAATGCAACATTGACAGAATTATATGTGTTTCAAATAGGGGTCTTTGACTTGAGCTGGGGTCAGCTGAAAATATTATACTTTTTTTATAGTAGCAAAGAAGTGGAAAAATAGTAGGTGCCCACTGATTAAAGAATAATTAAACAAATTATGGTCCATAATAGCGCATAACTGTACCATAACCAATTATGAAAATAAAGCATGCAGAGAAGGATGGGAAATATATATGAATTGATGCAAAGCAAAGAAAGTGCAACTATGAAAATGAAATACACTATAATAAAACAAAATGAGTGGAAATAACAGCAACCAAAAAATAGAGTAATCCGAGAAAACAAGTAATCAGTCATAATAACTAATCTTGACCCAAAGAAGGGATGAGAAAATCCAGCTGCAAGGCTAAGGTTGAAGGGGCGAGTGTGAGTATGAAAGGAAGGGAGGAAACAAGCACTTATTAAGCTCCTACTGTGTTCCAGGTACTGTTCTAAACTCCTTATGAATATCATCTCATTTGATTCTCATAGCAACTGTGAAGTACATTTGATTATTATCCTCTTTCTATAATTGAGGAAACTGAGGCAAACATAAGTTACATGACTTGCACAAGGTCACACAGTTATGTGAGGCCACATTTGAATTCAGGTCTGCCTGTCTTGAGGTCCAACAGGACAAAATATTGTAATGTTTTTCAGTCCAAGGCTAGACAAGAAGGGAAGAGATGTCTCCTTTAAAAAGGGACAACTCAATCGAAGAGAAAACCCAATGTGGTCATCAGTAGTTTGCTGGTGATGGGAAAGGATGACTCTCTCAAACTCCAACTATTACAACAACCATATCTGATATTTTGTACGTAAAAAGGAAAGAAGTAGAAAAATGCCAACTGGTATCACAGGCTTCTATTTGTTTATAGAAAATCCACACAGATGCCTCATGTGTCCATGAGAGTACAGATGGGAATCCCTCCCAGTTTCTTCATCCGTGAAAATCAAGGACTTGGGCAATGATGGGACAGTAGCTAACATAAAGAAGAATCAAAGGATCATGTAATGTCATGGAATTAAAAACGTTATTAGAGATGGTTGTGTCACAAGTGAGAAAAAATGGTGCTCACAGAGGTGAGCCCAAACTCACAAAGCTAATTGATCTGGAACTAGAAGCCAAGGCCTCTCTCTAGGACCTTTTCCACTCCCAGGCTACAGAATTGAAACTAGAATTTTTCTGTCTCTGAGTCCAGCCTCTGCTCCAACATGGGTCATGGTGGAGAGTGGGGACAAATGCAAGAGAAGGAAAATGACCTACAGGTAAGAGACATGAGAGCCCAAGAGGTAGAAACCACGTGGTGATGTGACCATATTGTGCATTGGCCATGTGTCAAACACTGCTAAGAGCTTGGAATGCCAAAAAAGACAACAGCAAAAAATAAAAATAAAAAACCATTGTCCCATCCCCCCAGAGATGATAGTTGTCAAAGTGAGGATGTACACCTACCTTTTTAGGGAAGACATACATAGCTCCTCCCCCCAGATACTGACACCTTGGGGATAAAGTTCACTTTGCCTTATGCTAGTTCCAGCTCTTTCATGAAGTCCCTCTTTTTGGTCTTGTGTCTGATTAAAGCCAAATCCTGTTGCCTATCAAGGGAGGGTACAGAATAGGGGAGAAATAGTCATCGAAATGTAAATATTTTGCATTTAATAGACGGTTCTAATTATCCCTGATGACTCACGGTTTGTCATTATTCTGGTACAATACATCCAGAGATTCTGAAATGCAAAATTAAGGTAGGGACAAAATAGTGCAGTGTCATTAATAGAAGCCAAACACTTCAAGAAGAGAATTCCATTGACTGGGAGAGTTCATGAGCACATTTTTTTGTTGATGCATATTTATCAAAGTGGGTAAAGCTGGACCAAGTAACGATGGCAAAATATTTAATGATATCCTCTCATTAATTTACTTTTAATGAATGACTTGGTAAAGCTGAACAATTTGTATGTAATGATTTCATTAATGGCTTCAGCACATGCAACCATTTTTCACACATTTGAATGTCACTTGAATAAAGCAATACCTTAAATTATACAGTATAATAAAGTATGTTTGTTGAAACATGACAAGCTGCTGCTTGTTTATTTGCAGCAAGGAGAATTAGTTCCCATTCTAAATTTCAATAGTTTAATTGAACCCAACTGGGGAGTTCCTTCTTCCATAACTGCTGCTGCTTTCCCAAGCCAACATTTGGGCTTGAACTTGAATCCCAGAAGACTAGAATGTCAGAGCCAGAAACCCTCTCATTTTACAGATAAGGAAACTGAGAGCCAAAGAGAAGTGACTGACCCAAGGTCACACAAAGAAGGAATAGGTTTATGGAGGGAGGTGGAGGGAGGAAAGATAGAGGATGAACATGAGGCCAATGTGGGGAAAATCAGCTGATAACACAGAGCAAGGCCAGCCCTATTGCTGTCTCCCTAGGCCCATTCTGTCTAGTAACTAGGAAAGTAATGAAACAGACAAATAAGGTGCCATTAATCTTTTTAAAATTAAAAATACTGTTGGGAGGGACACTGCATTTAGATATTGTGAATCACCATGTTATAAAAGTTGAACAGATTTAGTTAAGTAGAATTGTAATCTCATACACCCACTAAGGAAACAAACCTAATTAAACACAATCTATACTTAAACTAAGTCAGTTTACAAATTCAACTACACAAAGAGAGTTCACAAATAGGCTGATTGAGGGAGAAAGAATTTACATTTCACTAAGGAGTCAGAGACAGTTGAAATTCTTCCTCTGAATTCTTATCTAAGGAATGTTTGAGGCCTTAAGTAAATTTTCACATCCCAAGGGACAGGTTTCAGTCAGCTCAATAACTTCCTAACTAGGAAAAACAGCCCTGACCTCTCCAAATAATAAAAATTATTGAAAGGAAATCAAGAATCAAAAATTCCCATAAGAACTGAATGGCAAAATCAATGCTTGACACAGAGGTATGGCTAGAATTTCTGGCACTATGGAATGTAGGTGGCAAATCTGTGTGAAGAGAAAGGTGGTTTTCCAGTCTCTCAAAGCATAAAAGGTAGGAAACTCCCAATGCATTGATTCATTCAACATTTACTAAGGCCGGCTATCTAGTCTAGCATTGGCCATGGCCTTTGCCTCAAGGCATCAACAGCCAATGTCCCCATAATGGTTATATCAGGTGAAGGACCATGAGATGCAGGGACTATTGTCCTTGAGTAGGAATTACAGCAAGAAGGAGGAGAGAGAGAGACAGAGAGAGAAAGGGAGGGAAAGACAGACAGTGAGAGAGAGACAGAACAGAGAGAGATGGACAAACAGAGGCCCTGAGAAATACAAAGTGAGGGAAGGAAGGAAAATCTAGAGACAGAGGATGAGAAAAATAGAGAGAATGAGACAAAGAGAAAAAGAAAGAGGAAGGGAAGGAAGGAAAGAAGGAGGAAAGAGGAAAGGAAGGAAGGAAGGAAGGAAGGAAGGAAGGAAGGAAGGAAGGAAGGAAGGAAGGAAGGAAGGAAGGAAGGAAGGAAGGGAAAGACAGAGAAACAGAGAGAAGGAGAGAAATGGAGGGAGGAAAAGGCAGAGACAGTGATTGGAAGGGGACAGTACAGAGAAGGTGGGATGGAGGAATGGGAAAATCAGGAAAGGCTTATTGGAAGAGATGGTACAATCAAAAGATTTTAGTATTTGGAGTCACAGTACCTGGGTTCAAACTCTGACTCAGTCATTTGTGGTCACAGAAAAGCGACAACCTCTCTGGATCTCACAATTTCCTCATCTACCAAATAAAAAGGTTGGACTAGATGACTTCTCAAGTCCCTTCCGAATCCAGATCTACAATCCCATAATCTGTAATGCTATTAGGTGCATTTGAACTGGGCCTTGAATGCCAGATAAGCTTTGGATACACAGAAGTAGGCAAGAAAGGTATTCGGGACACGGCTATTTTCCTACTTGGAGAGTCTGGCCCCAACAAAGGGAGAGCAAGAGACCTTCCTGCAGCATTCCAGACAAAGTACACAAGGGTCCATATTCTTTTGGCTTCAATCAAAGTCCCCGAGTTCTGACTGCAGTTCTGAGGGGGAAAAGAGGTGACTCCAATCTAGAGGAATTGGAGGGGGGAGGGAGGGAAGCAGCTCCTTCACTCGGGCCTCATCTATTGTGTTCCAAAGGTTGAGTGGGAGATACCCCCTTCTCTGGTCCCAGGAGAGATAGCTTGGTGTTTAATTGCCTAACCACAGTCTAATTACTCAGCCATTAAGATCAAAAAAGGATAGGAAAGGCTGTGATACCTGAGTTTCCACTGCAGCTCTAATCTCTGCAGATTCTTCCTCCCCACCTCCTAGGAAAAGATTTATGGAAAGATTAAGGAGGGTTTTTTTTTCCAATAGCTATTAATATTCATGGCAGTTTTCACCGCCATCTGCTTTTAACGATTTTGTTTGCAAAGACCTGAGATTAAAATATGGCCTGCTATTGCTCTGGAGCATCTGAACCAGAGCTCAGTAAAACAAAGGGACCTTTCAGACATGGTGAGGAGCTGCCTGTCATTCTCTCTGCAGCAGGAGAGACTAATGACTTGGGGACAGAGGAGGCAAGGAAACCAGGGCTATTTGGAGTTATTCCCTTCCCTGGTGGAGACAGGAAACTGGCCCAGATATTGGATCCTGAAGCTGGTAGTCCACTCAGGCTATTAAAAGGCTAATTGGGGAAAATAGAAGTCATGCGATCTCCTTGGGAGCCTTCAATAGCCAAACTCCACGAGGGAAAAGTGAGATGAGCTTAAACTGAAGCATGAAGGAGCTTGGTTAGACAAAAGGAAGAACTTCCTGACTGTGAAGATCCTAAGATGCTGGGATAAGTGACCACCAGCACTGCCACTGTCACCACTCCACAAGGAATTGAAATTCCTTGGCTAGAGAGACTTAATAAAGAACCGAGAGACTCAGCTGGTCGAGAATTACTTCTGTCAAGTTCTGCCAGTCCAGGGAATGGAAAAAGAAGAGGGGGTGGGAATAAGGAGAAAGGGACATGTGCCCTTTAGCTAAAGATCATTCCAGCCTTATGGACATTCTATTTTTAAAAGCCAATAGGCTTTAAGGTGCATTTTTCTATTAATTTAAAAATCTAGGTTTAAAAAAATAGGAATTTGAGTTTAGTAAAAGTCATTGTGATGAAAAGAGTACCCCTTATTGGAATTTTACTTGACAAGAAGATATGGGGAAGTAAAAGGACACCCAAGATTCTGTGACCTTGTGCAAATCCTCTATGAATCTGTCTACCCTTCTCTAGGTTTAACTAAATGATTTTGGAAGACTCACCTGAAGAATGGTTCTTCTAACAACTGCTGGTTTAGGTAGCTGTTACTGCTTATTAACTGATTGTCTCTCCCAGTCAGCTCACAGCTAAATATTCTCAGTTGCTCCTGTGACTTCTCCCCACAAAACCATAACTAAGGTAGGGCGATGAGGGTTTTGTCCTATGGTGCTGACAAGAAGAGGGGGCATTAGTATATTTCCTCCCTGAAGCAATCCAGAGAATGAATTTCTTTCCATTCATTTCTCCACTGATCTTCATTACCTGCTCCATCATCTGGCTCCACCCCAGGGTGCCTTTGCTATGACAGCCTTCTACTGGAACCAATTCCGCCTCCCCCGATCCCTATAAAGGTAGGGACAGTTTAATTTGTGTCTTTGCATTCCCTGAACCTCATTCAGTGCCTAGCACAGAGTAGGCACATAAAAAAGCTAGTTGGTTAATAAATTGATTGATTGATTGACTGGGGGCACGGCCCCATCTCCTAGCAAGTCTGCACTTCCAATTAGACTGCCCCAAACTCTCCCCACTCTGCTGTCCACCTATTTTTGCCCCAGATAGGATTCCTAGTTATAGCTCTGCCTCCCAACTCCCATTCTCAAAAGCCCTCTCTATCTTCTGACTACCTCTCAAGTGACTATAATAGGCCTGATGGTTACCAATATTCATACATGCCCTCAGGCTCAAGGTCTTACCCTGAATCTCACAGGTAAGGGTGGCCTTTTAGAACAGCTTTTCCTAGTATGCCCTCTTTAAACTGTATTGTATTTTCACACAAACAGGACTTCAAAATCCCTTCCCTGTTTGCAAGTCACATGTATCCCAAGTGGAGACATCATTGTGAAGAAGAGTTTTGTGGGGACACACATGTTTTCCTCTCCTCAAAACCCTTCAATGGTCCTCTATTGCCTACTGAATAAAATTCAGATTCTTTAGCTCATCATTCAAGGCCCTCCATAACCAGGAACCAATCAGCATTTCCAGTTTTGTCTCTTACTTTGTTCTCTATCATAAATTGGACTACTTCACTATGGTCTATTCACAGTGTTATTTTCTTCCTCCATGTCCCTGTTCATCTGTTCCCAATTCCTGACAAGGCCTTCTCCCCATCCCTTTCTCCCTTCTTCCTTCTTCCCTTCTCCTTGCCTCAGCTTCTATTCATCCTTCAGTGTTAAAGCCAAATGCTGCCTCCTCTATGAAGCCTTCCCTGACCTGCCATTGGGACAGTATATTTCATTTCTTGGACTTGGCATCTCAAGCAATTTGTCCTGTCCATCCTTAGATGTTCCTTGAGGATGGAAAGTACTTCATTTCTATGTTTGTATTCCCCAGCTCTGAGCCTAGTGCCTGGCACATAGTAAATTCTTAATGAGCGTGTATTGATTGATTGATTGATTGATTGATTGGCCCCGTTGTCACATCCTCACCATGTTGCATTTGGTATTGAATTACAGTATAACCCCCTGCCAGACCGTAAGCCCTAGGAAGACAAGAAGAAGGTCATATAAGCTTCATTGTTTTACCATGGCCCCTACAAAAATTCTCTAAACCTTTGTTGGTGTTTAAGAGATGGAGAGGAAGGGGGAAAAGTAGAGGGAGGAAAGAGATGACTCTGGAATAAGAGCTGGGTTCTGATACCTTCTACTTGTGTGACCTTGGGCAAGTCATTGATCCTCCATGAGCCTCTGCTTCCTAATCTGTAAAATGAAGAGGGGTGGCTTCTGAGGTCCATCTAACTCTACATCTCTGAGACTATAATCCTACTCAACTCTCATGATGAGCTTAGATAAGGATCTGTTGTTATATTAGGGAATACCACCATTTTGGAAGAATCAACATGACAACTAGCCCAAACAGCAAGGATGGTAGAAATAGGCTGCAGCCTGTATCCAACAAAAATGTGCCAATAAATAATTATTATTACATTATGTATTATGTACACAATAATGATAATTAGCATTTTGCAAAGTTCTATACATATGCTATCTCATTTGATCTTCATCTCAACCCCATAAGATAGATTGGGTACTATTATCATCCCACTTCTGACACATCAACTTAGGACAGCTACATGGTGAAACGAATAGAGTGCCAGATCTGAAGTCAAGAAGACTCATCTTTCTGAGCTCAAATCCAGCTTCAGACATTTATAAGCTGTGTGACCCTAGGCAAGTCACTTCACCCTGTTTGCCTCAGTTTCCTCATCTGTAAAATGAGGTAGAGAAGGAAATGGGAAACCACTCATGTCTTTGCCAAGAAAACCCCAAAAGGGGTCACAAAGAGTTGGATGTGATTGAAGCCACTAAACAACATTATTATCCCCATTTTATAGACAGGCAAATTGATGCTAAGGTTAAGTGACTTGCTTAGAGTCACCCAGCTAAGTGACTGAGGCAGGAGCTGAATTCAAATCTTCCTGCTGCCAAGTCCATCACTCTATCCTCTGTACCACCTACCTGCCTCCATGATAGAGTGGAGAGAAACATGATTTAGTGGAAGACTCTTGTATTCATACATGGAGAACTGAGTTCCCATCTGGGCTCTGAATCTTACTAGGTCTTTGGCTAAGAGCAAGCTGTTGTGCCACTGAGAGTTTCAGTGTGCTCATCCATAAAATGGGAATAATAATGCTTGTGCCACCTGCCTTCCTAGGCAGTTGTGAGAAATGCCTGACACATAGTAGGTGCTCAATAAATGCTTGCAAACTGACAGACCTAACAACCAACAAATAAGCAAAGACAGCAAAGGAGAATATTCAGCACTGAAATGGTTATGCAAAAGCAAGCATACCAATATTTTGTTGTTGGAGTTGTGAAGTGGTAAAACTACTTTGAAAAACAATTTCAATTCATGAAATAAAATGGGTAAAATATCTGTAGTCTTTGAAATAGAGATTCCACTGCTCGGCATAAACTCCAAAAATTATACCAATAAAAAGAAAAGCCTAAATACAGCTAAATATTTGTAAAAAGCACTTTTTAGTAGCAAAGAACCAGACACAAAGCACACATCGATCCTTAAGAGAACGGCTAAACAAATTGTGGTACATGAATGAAATAGAATACTTTTCTGCTCTAGGAAATAACAAATATGATGAATACAAAGAAACTTGGAAAGGTTTATATGATCTGATGCAGAGTGAAGTAAGCAGAGCCAAGAAAAAAAAAACTATGCAATGACAACACTAAAAAACAACCTTACAACAATCAAAGGGGATTTAGCAAAATTTCAAAGAACAATCTTGTCCCCAAAGAAGAGAAATGAGAAAATTCCCTATTCCATTCATTTGCAGACATGACGGGAGAGAGAGGGATATGGAACACTGGCCACATTGTCCTATTTTTTGATGCATTGGTCAGTTTGGCTGATTTTTTCTAATTTTTCTTTTTCTTATTTAAAAACATTCTCCATTATATAGGACGGCTGTCTGAGAAGATGAAAAGAGAGGAATGCAGGGGACAATGTAAGCTATGTACAAAGATAACAATGAGCTTTTATTTTAAAAATGAAAGACAAAATATTTCTGAAATAATAAGCGAATGTCATAAAGTAAGGTTTTCAAAGAAAAAACAGTTTACATGCAATTGTGCATAAATATGACAGACAGACAGACAGAGAGGAAGCAACAGATAGAGACAGAGAGGCAGGGACAGAGACAGAAAGACAAAAACAGAACAGGAAAGAGAGGATGGGGGTGGGGAGAGAGAGAGAAAGAGAGAGAGAGAGAGAATTTAGACTTTTTATGCTATTAGCTCATATCTAAGTGGGAATGGTATTGCTCTCTTTCCCACCAATAGTCCTTAAGATGTGCTGCTTCAACACTGATATTTTTGCAAAGTTGTCAAAGAGAAATATCATTTTTCTTCCTCCTTTATTTCATTTTCTAGGGGATATAGTAATTAACAAAAACCGTTAGATGCCAGGAAAGCAGTGGCTTTTGAAGTTTTTTACATAGCTGTCATCCTGGAGATAAAGGCAGATTATTCAATCTTGACATTCTAATTGTGGATGCCAGATAAAAGGCTGGATTAGAAATTTTCCTGCCTGGGTGAAGGGAGGGTGGGGAGGGGAATATGAGATCACCATGAGGTAACTGATCTGTGAATATCTGAGGGGGGAGGGGGCCCTTAAAGGCCAAGGATGGGAGGAGTGGGGAGAAGCAAGAGTAAAGTAAGGGTGGTTTTAAAAAAAAAAATCTACCTTCTTCCACTGAAAGGAAGTGGGTCATGTATTGTGGCTTGGTTTCTTTTGTTTTTATACTAAAAGCCTTTGAAGGAAAGAACTATTCACGCATTCATCCTTTCAACAAGTATTCTTTGAGCACCTCCTGGGGTCCAGCCTTCCACTAAGTGCTTTGGGGGATGGGGATAAGCGGTCCCTGAGCCCAGGATGAGGAGTCAAGCCATCTCATATTCGACTGTCCTCCTCGTCTAGAGTGATGCAAATCACTCCCGTCTTTCTAACCTTGGTTTCCCTCATCTGTGGGGAAGGCACAATAACACAATACTACCTAACTAATAGGGATGCCATCAGGAAATCATGTGGACAACTATATAATGCTATGTAGATCATCATGATTATGAGATGAGGCTAAGTTGTATGGTGGAAAGTGTGCTGGTTTGAGATTCAAAGGATTCCAATCTCAACTCTGATATTTACTAGCTATGTGACCTTGGACAAGTCACTCAATATCTATGGGCCTCAGTTTCCTCATCTGCAAAATGAGGAGGTGGCACAAGAAGACCTCTAAGGGCCCTTTCAACTTGAGATCCATGGTCCTAGGAAGCTGTAACCTTTACATAATGCCATGGAAATCCGTCCGAAGCCCTTCATACAATTATTGAGGAACTCAACCCTGGCTCTTTCAGCCACTCACTATCTGAGTAACCTTTCTTGGGCATTACTTGCCTTACCTGTAAGATAACATGATTGGATGAGTTGACTCTGGGCTCTCAACTTATGATTGTATAATCTTACCTTATATCCCAATACTCCCTAATTCCATATAAGTCCTATAAGCAGGGACTTGTTCATTTTTGGCTTTGTATTCTCTGGCCCCTAGTACAATGTCTGGTATATAGGAGGTGCTTAATTAATGTTTGCTGGTTGGTTGATTACACGTGACCTTTCTTCTATCCTAATTTCCTTGCATGTCTCGTTCTCATTCTTTCTTCTGTGACTTTACTCTTTTGACTTTTTTTCTTAGAATGCCATTCCCCATCTTTTCCCTCATCCTTATACTCTACTCATCCTATAAGATCTAGGGCAAATCCCACCATTTTCTTAGTGCCTTGAATCATTGATTTCAATTTAGAAAAGATCTTAGGAGTCATTTAGTCTAACCTTTAATTTTTCAGATAAAACCTAAAAGTTCAATGAAGGTCCCATATCACTCGGATAATAACTTTAACCAAAGATAAGATTTGAACCCCGGTGCACTGACACCAAATCCAGGATCCTTTTCACTGTAAGCTTTCTTTCCTAATCATTCAAGCCTCCAGGAATCTCTCTCTTTTCTCTGACATCTTACAGTATGTGCCTTTTGAGCCATGCACTTTATCTTACATTATTGTCTAAATCTTATCTCCCTTAAATTATGAAATGGCTCTGTGCTCTAAGGGCTTTTGCAGACTTTTTATGCATCCTTCCTCTCCCTTCTCCTCACATACCACAGTGCTAAGGGCTTTTATGTGATGGAATGAAGTGGAATGAATCATGGGATCCCAAGATCATAGAATGTTAGAGCTGAAGGAGGTCATAGTGATGGACTAAGTCACCCACCTGCTCCACCCCCCCCCAATTAACAGAGAGGTACTTCATGATCTAGAACATGTAAGTGATTTTTCCAATACATGATAAGTATGTGATTATAATAACTAGCATTTATTTAGCACATTAGGATCTGAAAAGCATTTTATAAATATTATCTCAATGGATCCTAACAACAACCTTAAGAGGTAGGTAATATTATTACTATTCTCATTTTGCAAATAAGGAAAGAGATTTAATGACTTGCCTAGGGTCACACAGCTAGCAAGTATCTAAGACTGGATTTGAATTCAGGTCTTCCTGACTCCAGATCCAGCTATGTCCACTGGGACTCACTTCTCAGTGAGAATCCTAACTCCTAGTATAATGGTGAATTGATTGGAAAAAATATTCAATTCCTCTCTCCACTGAGAAGCAAACCCCATGATCCAGGAAGAGCTACATCTCTTCTGGGTTGTAGGATTAAGGAAGGAGAACACAGATGAGATGTAGAGGGGACTTCTTGTCTGCCATATCTCCAGGGGGCAGCAGAGCAATGAAGACTGCTTTGGGAAGTCTTTACCAGCATGCCACCTGGCCTGTGTAGATGCCACTTCGTTCTCAACTTATATCCATGAATGGTTCAAAACCAAAAAATTCCTGCCTAGGAGATAGAAGAGAGCAATCCGGGAGAGGGAGAGGGAGACTAATGCCCTAAATAAATCTCACATGTAATGTGTATCAGGGTTTTTTTTCCAGTTCCAGGCTAATGCAAGCAAAGTACAAAATGTCAAAGATTGACCAGTCAATCAATAAATGTTTACTAAGCACTTACAATGTACCAGGTACTGTGCAAAACACTGAAGATACAAAAAGAGTCAAGACCATGGACATTAGGGAAAAATGCTTCCTATTAGGGGCTTGAAAAGAGAGACTGAGGACTTGGGCTACAACAAGTAGAGGAGGCTTCACCGAGAAGGTTCAACCTGAACTGGGCTTTGAAAGAGGGGTAGGAGAAAAGAGCAAAGAGCCAGGCAGAAAGAAGAGCAAGACCAAGACATGGAATTGGGAACATGGTAGAAGACTCATAGGTCAACTAGAGACTGTCAGTGTAGAGAAATGATGAGAAATGAGACTAAATAAGTAACTTCAATTGTGAGTAAAATCTAGATCCCCTGAGAAAGGATTAATAAACATTTCTGGAATGAAGGGGGACAGAGATTGGACCTAGACTTCATTGTAAGAGGGAACTCCTTGGTGAGGAAAGACCCTGTACCAATACAGATACATAGTCTCAGAGAATTGGCTAGCCCTAGAGAAATGAGAAGTTAAATGATTTGCCCCAAGGTCACACAGTCAAGAAAAATCAAAGGCAAGATCTGGAGGTCACCTCTCCACTATGCCACCCTAACTATGCTAAAGAGAGGGAAAGCAAAATAAAACCAGTATGATCTTGGAAATTTAATATTTTAGAGAATATTAGAACTGGAAAGAAGCAATCATAACAACAAAAATCCAAGCTAGAAGGCGTCTCCCAGACCATCTCATTCAACCCTTATTTTGCAAGTCTACATCAATGACAATGCCAAGTGCAAACCAATAGACTCATTGCAGAAGGGTTCTTCCATATGTCAAAGGATTTGCCAGTAGTTTTATTTGTACCTGGATAACTCCTAGTTCCTTCAGTCCTTTTATAGACAATGAATTGTTCAACGGAGCCGAAGAACAGGGAAACAGAGAAAGTGTCGGAAGGCCCTGCCAACCGAAGATTGATGAGTGAAAGACCAAAGCATCTGAGAAGTGACCTTGTGAGCTAGAGAAGTATAATTAAATTTCCCAAATATCAATTTAACAAACATCAGTTTACAGCTATTCGCCAGGCTGCTTGGGGAAGCAGGGTCCCCTTTGCCAACCTACCTGGCCTGGCCTTTCTGGAAGTGGGGCAACACACTGAGCACTGGCCCAGTGCTTCCTCTTCAGCTTCTGTGGTGGGTGGGCAGCCTCATGCTGTAGAAGTCAGCCAAGTGCACCAGGGACCTTGGAAAGGGAGGTTGTGGTGGGAGAGCAAGGAAACATAAATCTGCTGTCACTGTTCTTTCAGAAGGGGGTTTAATTAATTGTTTTTATACGACATAAGAGTAGCTCATTATCCTACGGCTTTGATTTGTGACACCTGCATTATGGATGATTTTTTAAATTAACATTTCCCCAATAAAAGGTGTCAGTAGAGAGCTGAAGGCACCCAGAGAAGTATAAAAAGATAATAATATGAAAATATAAGTAAACACCAGCCCATTCTAACAAAGGGGAAGCTTAATCAATTTTGCAATTAATTAAGACTGCCTGGGGTTCCTGAGTCCTCCCTAGAGCTAATGAGCTTTCCTAGGGCTTCAGCCCATGAGTCAATTGAACAAAGGGAGGTAGGGGGAGGGAATGTGCCACAATGAGCTCTGACTTTTCAGGTTCCTGCCAAGCCCCCGGTTTCTGATAGAACTTCAGAAGGAATTGTAGAGTTTGGCAAGGCCACTCAGGGAACATTTATTACATGCCTACTATTTGTAGGCACTGCTAAGCACTAGAGGTACAAACAAAAGCAGAAGTCAGCCCCTGTCCTCAAGGATTTCATGCCTAATGGAGGAAACAGTATGGGGCTCAATTCTCTTTTACTTGATTCCTGATATAGGCCAGGTTCACCTGTGCCAGAACTAACCTGGTGGAAAGAGATGCATGGTTGAAGCTGCCAGCTTTCAGACTGGTCACACCAGGAAATGAGCCATACCTCAGCCTCACAATATGCCCCTTTGGGAACCTTGAGTCTTAGAGACGCATGGTTGAGGTTTGGTTGCTTGCTTATTGTCCTTCATTCTCGAAGAAGACCAAAATGACATCACCATGATAAAGTCAAGTTTCAGTGTGTCCAACTGTGGCTGATCAGACCAATACTAACTTGGAATGCTCTACCACAGACTGAGCACAGATAGTCCGTTTGAATATTTGGGGCAGATACTCCAAATTTGCACATCCTATGTTTCCTTGGACTGCCCAGTCCAGGGAATGAGCCATTTCCCAGCCCCACAACACTCTTACTTAGAAAACATCAGTCTTGGAGAGGCTGTTTTCCTAAGCTAATGACCCAGGAATAATATAGGCATTTGCATCCATCCAAGGTATTGATATATATTGTCTACTGATTTGCTTTTTGGCCATATCCAGATTAAATGTGCCACTATTTTAATGTATTCTTTCTGCTTGGTTTGTTAGAAAGGAGAAAACTCAACTGAGTTGAATTTCAGAAGTTTCACAGAAAGAAGCTGAACTGAGGCTTAAGCTAAAACATATCATTTATGATTATCATCCAAAATGCCCATTTTCCCCACCATGAAATTCTTACTCTGTGTCAGTTAGGTCAGTTAGGTTGGATCGAAGAGTATGGGAATAATATCCAAAGAGGCTAGAAACATAGACTGGGGTCAGGTTGTGAAGGACTTGAAATAACAGAAAAGTTCTCATTGGATCTTAGAAGTAACAGGAAATGATTGCAGTTTATTGAGTAGGAGAGTGATGTGACCAGACCTGCATTTTAGGAAAATCACTTTGGCAATTTGTGTGGAGGATAAACTCAAAGGAAAAGAAACTTGGGTCAGAGGGACCAAGTAGAAGGCTATCACAAGAATTTAGAAACGAAGTCACGAGGTCCTTCAGGACCTAAGTTCATGGTTTTGTGATTTGTATCAATGGTTTGATTCAAGAGATGCTGTGGAGACAGAAATGGCAAAATATGGCAATAGATTGGGCACCTGGGGTGAAGAAGAGTGAGGAGTCAAGGATAATGCCAGCATTATGAACCTAAGAGATGGAAGGAACAATGGTGCTTTGGGCAGAAAGAAAAAAATTTGGGAGAGGAGTGGGTTTAGGGGTAGGGAGTTCTATTTTGGACATGTCAATTTTGATAATTGACATATAATGCTTTTTTACAATATTAACCACTGTTAGAGAGAGCATCTTTACATTATAGTGATAATTATTAGCTAATATTTATAGTGAGCTTTTCATAATTTAAAACAGGTCATACATATGTTATCTTACTTGATCTTCACGACTTTGTGAGGTAGACACTACATGTTATTATTCCGATTTTAAAAGATGAGTAAACCAAACCTTGGAGAGATTGGGCTGTGAAGGGAAGCAAACCTCCGAGAAGGAAATGCCCTCCCTGAATTTTCACCCTGCCTTAGCTGTAGATCCAGTTCTACCCTCTGGAACTATTGGGAATAAGTCTACTACCTCATCCATACAACAGGATTTCAAACAGTTCTAATTTGAAGTCATTAAACACTTATTGGGAAGCTACTTTGTGCAGAGCTCTTCACTAATCTCAGACAGAGAAACAAAGACAGTGAGAGAAAAAGAGAAAGCATGAAAGACAGAGAGAGAGAGAGAGAGAGAGAGTGGCAGCAGTCTCTCCCCTTGAGAAGATGGCTGTTCTACCAAAAGATGGCTACCATGTTTTCCCCTCCCCACTCCACATCTTTCCTCCAGGCTAAACATCTCTATTTGTTTCAGTCCCCATATGACCTACTTACCAGAACTATTACTACCCTCTGAATTTGCTTAATTTTGTTAATGTGTCTCTTACAATATGGTACCTCGAAATCAGAATTAAAGAACAAATAGTCTTTAAAAAAGCACAGAAACATAAATTCACGCTAAAGCATGTATTTATCAGGTATGTGATAAAGTATAAATAGCAAAGCCCTTTCTGAGAGCAGGGTGACATAGGAGAGCAGGAAGGCATTAAGGACCTGAAAGAGAAAAGATTTATTCTAACTCAGTCAAGCAGGGGTCAGAGAGCACAAAGAAGGGAGCCTAGGGGTACTAAAAGAAGCTTAACTCATTTTGCAACTTTCCCATGGACCCAGTGCTGGCTTCTAGACTATTTTCTTATCACTTCACAGTTCACATAACTGGGATGCAGACGTTGGACCAGAGGCCCTGGGCAACATGTTTCCTCACTATCTCCCATTACTGAGAATACAACTATACCACTTCATCCCCCAATTCATTGTATGCTTAAAAGGCATGGGAAAAAAATAAAAAATAAACTATTATCCTCAAACCCCCAGTAGGTCTCTTAATGACTAGCTCCACTAATTAGTAACAGCTGTTAATGAAGTATGCAGGTACAAGCCTAGCCTCATCAATTAATCCATATACTTTTCCTAGACTGCAGTAATATTTAAAGGGGAAATCGATAACTGACAAGCAGACGTGTGTATGGTGCATCAGGATGTAGCAAGGGAAAGCAGAAGGTAGGTGCATCTTAATGTTCTGAGACCTGAAAGAGCCCATGTTCTGAGTCAATCATAGGGAAACAAATCACAAAGTTTGTCATTCCAAGGAAGATTCAAGGCCCACCATCCTTACCAGATGATGTAAGGCCCGAGGCACTTTCTAAGAGGATGCAGGGCTCAGGAGAGCTATAACCAGGGTAGATATGAATGGCTGTTATGCTAGGGTACCAAATTTAGATGATACTGACATTAGAAGTCCTCCTTCCAAATAGAAGCAACAGAACTTAGCACCAATAGCAAAGGAAATTCTCAAATGGTAGGCTGGGTTGGCCCTCCCTTTGCCCCACACTGTTCCTCTCAACCTTCAGCATGGTAGCCTCCGCAACAGGAGCCTGATCCCATGGCTCAGGTGCCCCAGTGTCCTTAGTCCAACCTCATTAATGGAGAAAATGTTTTGTGATACGTGGCCAGGCTTAGTTTGTGGTAACTGTTGTCCCAGGTTAAAAATAACAACACAATCCTAATTATAGACTGAAGTGACCCCTGGGAGGGACAAATCTCACTATGAGTCCTCACCCAGCCTAAGACTTTTACATGGATGAATCAAACTACAGTGACATCTCAGGAACAGAAGTCACAAAAGAAGGAAGTCATCTCCTCCATCCAACTGCCTAATCAGGTTGGTGACGAAGCCAAAGGCTGGGACCAGACCTATACACTTAATTATCCTCACCCTAGAGTCAACTCAGGATCAGAGGTTTGGAAATGGGAGGGACTCTGTTGGTGTTGAGTCATTTCAGTCATGTCTGATTCTTTGTGACCCCATTAGAGGTTTTCCTGGCAAAGATACTGGAATGATTTTGCCATTTCCTTCTCCAGCTCATTTTACAGCTGAGGAAACTGAAGCAAGCAGTGATTTGCCCAGGGTCACACAGCTAGTAAGTGTCTGAGGCCAGATTTGAACTCACAAAGATGAGTCTTCCTGACTCTTATCCACTGAAACTCTATCCACTGTATCACCTAGCTGCCTAGGGAGGGACCTTAGAGATCATGTAATCTAACCCTATTGTAGTATAGATAAGGAAAGAGGTCCAGAGAGAGTGGCTTGCCAAGATCAAAAAGCAAGACTCGAATCCTGGTCTTTTGACTCCAAATGAATAGCATAGTCCATTGTACCATGCTGTCTCCTTTCCCTTTCCCTACCAAATTGGGCCTCTATGCCACCAGACTAGAGTAGGCACCACCATTTTTCTTCTGTTAACTTAACCAAGTTGGAACACTGCCATGGCTCCCTGGAACAGCAGCCTGCACAGTGGAGTTTAATAGAATGCAGCCGCTCTTAGCAGGTAATGCAAGGAGCTAAATAGCTGATTTACTACTATTTCCATCCCGGGCTGCCTTTTTAATTGCAGCTTTGCTGGGTGATTATGGGCTCCGGGAAAATGCATAGCTTGCAGGCTTTACCTGAACTGAGCAAAGAGAAAGCCAGAGCTTCCTGTCACCTATCTCTGGGCTGAAACAAAGGCCCCCAGTGAGGGAGCTCATGTCTGGGAAGGTTCAAACTGTGGCAAAGGGGGCAATTTCCAACGGTGTGTTCCACCAGCAGCTTCCATGTTAATGAACTAGCCTCGTATGGATCGCTCTCTCCTAATGATGCCAACGTTGGCTTTGTGCCACCAAAGAGACTTCGGGAGACTTCACAATTATAATATTTGATTAATGACCTTTCTGCAATTGGACTTTATTCTGCATTACTCTGTACTCAGATTCTGTTTATCTTAAAACCATAGCAGGTAGCTGGAGGAGAGGGACAGAGGGACATGGAAAGATGGATCTTCAAGAGGCACCTGGGATTGCCATGAGAGGGAGCCATACTGCAGGGTCAGCTCATGAAAGACTTTGCAATCACTGGGAGGAAAGAGGCATTTATGAAGCACCTACTTTATACAGACAATGCACTAAGAATGCAAAGGCAAAAACTAAATAGCCTCTGCCTTCAAATTAATCAGTCAAAAAGCATTTAGTAAGCACAAAGAATTGAAATTCTACTGGAGCCCACAGTGATCTTTCCTTCCCTAAAACCATAGTACACTGAGAGTCTACATCTCACTACTTCATACGTGCTTCTAGCTAGTCATCTGCAGTTTCCTAATGGGATTGTACATTTTATGTCCTTGAAAATGACTTGCAAACCTCTTAGGGATAAAAGCTGTATTCCGCATCGAGGCAGCTAGGTGGCTCTGTAAATAAAGCTCTGGACTTAGAGTCAAGAAAGCTTGAGTTCAAAAGTGGCTTTAGACACTTGGTAGTTATGTGACCCTGAGCAAGTCGCTTCACATGTCTTTGCCTCAGTTGCCTCATCTGCAAAATGGGGATAACAATAACACCTATCCACCAGTATTGTGAGGATCAAATGAGATCATATTTACAAAATAGTTTGCAAACCTTAAAATGATTATATAAATGCTAGTAATTATTATATGATTGCTATATTTATTCCCCATAGTACCTAGAACATAAGAGGTATTCAGTAATAATTTTTAACTGAGAATTTTGGGTGGATGAGCAGTAATCGATGAGATGGAGTATTTGTATATATAGACTCCGATGACAGGCTGGGCTTTTGCCCACAATTGTTCATTTCCTTTGCCTGGCACTGTGTCCAGGATGGTTCATAATCCCTTCCCTTCAGATCCCTGACACACATCCAGCTGTTCTCTCCAGCTCACAGTACAGGGCTAAATATCTCTGGCCTCTTTCAGGGTTCTCTGTCCTTCTATCTTTGACCTCCACCTCCATTTCCGAGACAACCAGCCCTCTAGCTCTTGTTCTCATTTATGCAGCCACAGTAATGGAGGTGTCCTCAGTGGCTGCTGAGGTCTCTTCCAACCCTCAAAATCTTAGAACTACAAAATCTTAGAGGAATGAATGCAATGATCTGCAGGGTCACTTTCAACTTTCATTATACAGATGGGAGATTCGATTTGACCAAGGTTACTTCATACTGGATTACTAGCTAGTTAGAAGATATGACTTACTCCCAGGCCTGCTATTCTTACTAGAACACACACAGCCTTGGTGACCGAGTATGTGCCATGTTACAATATCTTTGATTTCTTCATTTGATATCAGCAAGACAACTGACCCCCTTTGAGAGATCCAAGGCATCTGGCCCCCTTGATAGTAGTTCATGACAGAGAGAAATTCTCTTACATCATGTTTGGTCCAGGCAGAGAAAGGCCAAGAGTGATCACCTACCTAGCAATCAGATTTCATTCAGATCAGAAACTGGAGCAAATGTCAGACTTCTTTTTTCTTCCCTTCTCACAATCAGCTTTACCAAAGCCTGCTAATTATTTGACTTAATTAACTAATTGGTTAGGGAATTGGTAAACTACTTCACTGGTTGCCAGAAAAAATGTTGTCCTAGCTTGCAGTTCAAGAAGGCTTTACATGTTTAGGGAGAAAAACCCTATAAAAAAAAGGAGATGTTGGAACAAAGAAAAGGGTTGTCAATAGCATGGCTACTCTACTTACAAAGTGGGAGTGACTTGTAGTGGCACATCACAAGAAACTAAAGCAGTGCTCATCCCCCTGAGAAATGGTGGAACAGTTAAATTATAGTATTATGATTATTCTATTCCATAGCAATGGAATAGAATACTTTTATGCTCTAAGATATGACAAAGGGGATAAAGCTGGGAATATCTGTAAAAATTTATGAGAAGTAACATGAGCAGAATGAAGAGAACAACTGATACCATAACAGCATTATAGAGATAAACAACCTTGAAAGACTTAAGAATTCTGATTAATGTAAAGACCAGCGACCAACTTTGATACCAGAGAACAAATGATAAAACATACCACCCTACTGCTGATGGAGATGATACTGACTCAAGGTGAAAAATGACACATATTTATTGAACATGGCCAATGTAAGATACATGTTTATTACAAGGGTTCTCTCTCTCAGAAAACTGATTTTTGACTGAAAAAAATTTGTTTATAATTACACATGGTTTGGTGGATCCATTTCTATTTGAATTTGATGCCATTGGTGTAGAACGTTGCTATATTGTCAGGCTGGATGGACATTCTGATTTTCTGAATTGCTTTTAAAAATCCTTCTTGCATTCTTTCTTAAAAGAGATAATAGTGTGGAAGGGATATATTCAGAAATGTAAATGATATAAAAACAAAGATATAAATAAAAAATTTTAAATTTTTACAAAGTTATAGCTAAAAAATGACTTCATCGGAGATCATCCAGTCCAATCCCATCATTTTACAGAGGAGGTTACTGAGGTCTGGAGAGTTTCAGTGATTTGCCCAACATCACGCAGCTAGTTAGCAACAGATCCATAATGGAAACTGGACTCTCTTGACTTTAAATTCAGAACAAGTGATCTCTGGATTTCAGAAATTTGCTGTTGGAAAATTGTCAACAATATGAATAACTGCTCCTGCTCACACGAGAAGAGAAAACCAATTAAAACAACACTGAGGTATCATATCAAACCAATCATATTGACAAAGATGGTAAATTTTGGACAAGGTCAATGTTCAAGTGGTTGTATGAAGGCAATCACGTTAACACACTGTTATTTGAACAATAAAGGTCCAGTTATTCTGGAAAACAGTTTGGAGTTCTATGAGAAAACTTACTAAATTATGTATAGCCTTTGATCCACTGACCTTCAACTGAGTGTATACCCCAGATAAGCAAAAAAAAAAAAATATGCCCAATACTACAACAATGTAAAAGGAAAGAATAACCACAGATAAAAATATAAAAGTAAATGTAACAAAATTATGAAGATCAAGAATGACTCAAATGAAGAAATATAAGATGACACCCCCAACTTCTCCTTTGTGGAAGTAGGAGGTCCACATGTAGCACAAGTTTTCAGATTTTTTTTTCAATGCACTGATTGGTTGTGCTTATTTTTTCTTCTTTTTTGCCTTTAAACAATATTATTTGCTTTATGGGATGTCACTCTCTGAAAGGTAGAGGAGGAAGTATATTAGGTAAAATTATTATGATATAAAAAACACACAGAAGACATCAATAAAAACTTATTTAAAAAAAAAGAAAAATTCTAGCAATGTAGTTAGAGTCATGGAATCTAGGTTCTACGTTCAAGTCCCAGTTTACCTTCTCACTACCTGTGTGATGTTTCCCAAGTCGCTTAACCTTTCTGGGTTTCAGTTTCCTCATCCCTAAAATGAGAAGTTTGGACTAGTTGACCTGCAACATCTCTTTCAGCTCTAAATCTATGAATATGGAAATATTCACGGCAGTACTATTTGTAGTAGCAAAAAGCTGGAAACAGATTAGGTATCCACCAATTGAAGAATGTTTGAACAAATTGTGTAATATGAATGTAATGAAATATTATTGTACCAGAAGGAATCCACTTAAATGAATTGATGCAGATTGAAAAAAATCGTTGCCCCCAAAAGAACAATATATACAATGCCTACAATAACGTAAATGAATATAACTCTCAAAGACAAAACAGTTCGGGTCAAATACAATGGCCAATGTTGGTTCCATATGACTGGCAGAAACGTACTTCTTTTTTTTCTTCTTACAAATGGCCAATCAGAACAGTGAGTAATTAACAGTGCTTATAGTTGCAATCTCTGTATCAGATGATTTTGCTTAATCAGTTTTTGTTTGGAGAGAGGTACTAAGAAGGGATGTTTAGTGGGGAGTAGATGTTACATCAAAACAAAATGTATCCATTGTTTTGCTTTTAAATTTAAAGGTGAGGGAAGGACGAAGGGTGGAAATTCTCACTTCCTACAGTTAGACCTAGAAGATCCTGGGTTCCTTTTAGGTACTTTAATTCTTGGACAGCTCCATTTGTCTCATTAGCATGAGTACTCCTTCTACAGGTACAAATCTATACCTTCTCCTCCTCTGCAACTCTTGTACGTGTTTCCATAAATCTTCCCTAAAGGACGGATCCAACATGCTGCAGACATTTCTCCAGTTCTTTGAATATCACTAGGATACCAGGCTAGCCCTTTGGGTGTCCATCTGTTACCCTTACCTCCCACTAAATGACTGTGCTGATGCCTTTTCCAGTCATATTAGTCCTTGTTCTTGGATCTTCTGCCACTCTTGCACATGAGTCATTGGTAAAAGCTACACCCTGTTTATGCCCACTAGGCATCTTTCCATTGTGCTTTGGGCTACCAGAAATTTTGCTTCTTCTGAGCTCCTGGTGTTCATAGCTGTGAGAACGTCAGTGGCCTTCGAGGCAGCGGTAAGCATGTTGGAATCACTGAAGTTCTATGTGTTCCTTCCTCCCTACCAAATTGAAATAAGAGGTAGATTTCACCAATGGAGTATAAGATCATTGGGAGCAGGGATCATTTCATTCATTGTGTTCTTATTCACAGTGCCTAACATAGTTCTTGGAGCACAGTAGGTGCTTAATAAGCCCTTGTTTGTCAGTTGATTGATGAACTTGAGTAGCCCTACTGCATGGAAAGGAGCTCCAAGAATTAGGAGTTTCACTGCAGGAAACAGATGTTTCTTCCATTACTTAACACCCAAGCTTTCAGTTAGCCCCCTTTGTCTACCCCAAAACACTAATACAGGGGCAAAAGAAGGGAAGACTAATAGGAGGAAATGTTTTTACATCCTGGCCCTTAAGCACTGTGGTATTCAGTGTGTTGGACTTGCTGTCAGGAAGATCTGAGTCCAGATACTGCCTCTGACACTTGCTGTGTGACCATTGGCAAGCAACAGCCTCTCTGAGCCTGTTTCCTCATTTATAAAATAAAACATAATAATTCTTGTATTTTTGACCTAACAGTTAATTCATGAGGCTCAAATGAGATAATGCATGTTAAGTACTTTGGAGGCTATAGAGTTCTATAAACCTGGGAATTATCATTATTACTCCGTATTGTTGTGTTTGTCCTTTGCTGCCAAAGAAGACCATGCCATCAGAGAAATGATGACATGACTTGCATTTGACTTTGTTTTGAGTGAGGGAGGGCTGTGCAGGTCCCCAGCCTCACTTCTCCTCCAGAACCATCTGAATCCAGTGACCTGATATTCAACAGAATGACTGGAAATGACCCAGGATGCAATGGGAGACCTTGGCCTCTTTAGGTCAAGGTCTATTCAGGAACTCACTTCGGGTGAGGTAATGCCCATTCATTGAATAAACCTGTTTAAGAAGTAGCCAGAGAATGGCCCGTTTAATGAGGCAAAGGAAAAAAGAAAGACATCAGGCTGGGAGAGAAACAGCAACAGTTACTATTGATAATCTTTCTTAAGGCAGGAGGGTCCAGAAGAGAACCCTTAGGCAGGGGTCTAGTGTTGTCCAATGTATGAGCTTCAGAGTGCAGTAGGTTTAAGATTTTGGGAAGGGAAGGGAAGAAATCTAGCCAGTAAAACCCAAGTTAACTGGGCATTTTCTGGACATCCAAAAACACCTTTTTTATTTAAGCACCACCTGCTCCATGGAGAGTTCCCTAATCACCCAAGTCCACAAAGATTTCTGGTTCCTCTGAGCTCCCATAATACATACTCTGTGTGCCACTCGATTCTCCTCATATTGCATGGTATTATTTAGGATTATGTATTTAGGTTATTTATATTATTATATTACATGCAATATATTATTATATTATATATTATTTAGATCATTTAGGATTTTGTTTTGTTTTGTTTGTGCTATCATTCTGACCTGTCCTTTTATCTGTATAAGAAAAGACTGGAAACTCCATCCACTTATGCAGATCAGCTACTCTTTCCTCTGTTATTTATACTGTTAGTGAATTGTTTTTGGCACTGAGAGATGATGACCTGCTTTCAGTCACACAACAGGAATGGTAGGTCAGAAACACAGCTTGAACTCAGGTCTTCCTGATATTAAAGCAGGTTCTCAATCTGATACTGTTAAATAGCCCAGTATTGCTAGTTGCCATGTATGTGTGTATCACTTAACCCCATAACTAGAGCTCCTTGAGGACAGAGGACAGAGACCATGTTTTTTTCTCTTGTGTGCCTAACAGCACCTAGCAAAGAGCTGGGAAACAGTAGCTGCTCCCTCAATATAGCTGCCAAAGTCATCTACAGGATGTAAAGTTCTGACCATGGCACTCCCCTACTCCCAAGTCTTCTGTCTCCCTACAGCCTATAGAACGACATCCAAAGTCCTCAGTCTGAAAGGGGCTTTCCATCAGCTAACTCCAACCTAGATTCCTGGTCTCATTTCACTCTACCGTCCTTCCCTAGTCTGTGTTCAAATTGAACTGACCTCACCAAACTCATGCTCTCCAGGCTTCATATATATGGACCTGTCACCTATTGAAATCAATCTCTTCTGTTAGGGCATAGCCCAGGTATCACCCCTTTTGTTTCCTGACTGCCCTCCCTTCAATCAAAAAAAAACCTCACCCTCAAATTTCTTAGAGAGGAGAAAAACCAAGATGGAAGCATAGACACAGAGAGGAGAAGAGAAGGAGAAAAAAGAGGGGAAAGCATATGTTAAGTATTTGATGTGTTCCAGGCACGGTGGTAAACACTAGAGATACAAATACAAAAAAGCAAGAGAGTCCCTGACCTCAAGGAGCTTACATTCTAATAAAGGAAGACAACACGTAATGGGGAGCTAGAAGAAGAGAGGGTAGAGAAGAACTAGTATGGTACAGGGATGGCCCACAAGTGCCTTGGAGCTCCACAACAAGACAAGATAAGGCAAAGCTGACCTGTAAAGGCCATGGTTGTTTCAGGGACAGAGTCTAAGAAGCCATCAGGCAGGAGGTGGAGATAACGACCAGGGAGCAGGCATCGTGGTTCAAAGGTGTCAAAGAAGCAAATCTGCCGATATTTCCGTTGCCCTCACCTCTTGCTTATTTGTACCCATTTTGTCCCTCACTCCTTCAGATGTAAGCTTTCTGAAGGCAGAGACTGTGTTTCTCATCCTTTTATCCCAGTGCAGAACACAGTACCCTATACTCTTTTGGGGAGAGAGGATGGGGGTCTACAATTTTGTGATTTCGTGGCTCTAGGAAGCTCCCAATGAGGAGCTCTACCAATATAGATTGGCTCCTTTTCTGCAATTTATAGTCTTCACTAGTTGCCTGGGAAAAGAAGTCAGGTGACTTTCCTAAAGTCACGTAATCACACAAGGTCAGAGGAAGAACCTGAACCTTGGTCTTGCTGACACAGAGACCAGCTCTCCATCCACTATCCTAGACTGCCTCTTTCTGGCATGGAGTAGACCCTTAATAAAGGTTTGTTGAATTGAATGGTATAGGCAGAATTGTGCTGGAGGCAGCTCAAACTGGCAAGCAGAGCCACTAGTTAAATTTTAAATGTCAGCATTAACACCCCAGAGATCAGCAAACACTACGTATCAGATCTTGATTTATTGTTTATTGATTGTTGAAACTTAAAAAAGTAATGGAGATGTTTAAAATGCATATTAAACTTTAAAAAGATGTTCAGCATAATTTTTTTCCTGAAGGACTGGTTGTTAAACATTTACCAGCACCCCCAACAGGTACAGGGTACAGATAATGTGCTGTTTCTTCCAGCAGAAGTTAAGATCCACTGAATGGGGCTCAAAAATAATCTGAATTGATTGATCCTGATGGGGTTCTATTCTGAATCTGTTCTGCTGTTTCCTGTGAGAAAATGAAACAAACAGTGCCTTAGTTCTACAGAAAAGCTGTCCAGAGGGCATCTCTAGATGATCATGTATTGCAACCTAACATTTACAGTCCAGTTGTCAGGGTGGGACCCATTATTAAGTCATTGAATCCAGCCTTTTACCTCCTACACATACACTCTTCCCTCCAGCTCCAAACCTTCACTCCAAAGACAACTCAAGTCCGCCTGTTGTAGCATTTCCTTCTAACAGGCCTATGCCCTGCTCTGTATTCATCTCTCCTCAAACTTTCCTGTTCTAAATCCAAGTCTCAATCCCTCAGGGCTGGGAGCTTTGCTTTCCAAGGCCATGGTGAGCCAATCTAATGAACTACTCATAGGATTATGGATTTTAGAACTAGGAGGGAACCTTAAAGGTCATCTGGTCCAACCCTCTCATTTTACAGAGAGGAAAATTGATTCATTTCAATAATAACAACTGACATTTATATAACACTCTAAAGTTTGCAAAGTACTTTGCCTATATTATCTCATTTTAGTCTCTCTACTGCCCCACAAGGTAGGTAGGCACCAAGGGTATTATTATCCCCATTTTTTTATATATGAGAACGCTGAAGTTCAGAGATTAATAACCTATTATTATTACAGATAATATTTATATAGTACTTACTATGTACCAGGGACTGTGCTAAACCCACTGTACAGGTGCTATTATTATCCTCATTTCATAGATGAGGAAACTGAGGCAAATAAAGTTTATGTGCCCAGGGTCACATAGCTAGTAAGTGTCTGAAACTGCATTTGAACTCAGGTCTTTCTCATTCCAAGTCCAGTGTTCTGGATTAAATAACTTGACCATTGGTCACTTAGCTAGTAAGTGTCAGGAACAGAATTTGAACCTAGTTCTTCTTACATACACACCTCCCTTAGAGTCTCTTGTTTCCTTCAACAGAAAAACCTCAGGAAGACTTTCTTGATAAGAGAGACAGACAGACAGAGAGACAGAGACAGAGAGAACTGCTAGTGCAGTACTCAACAGAATTACTTCTTATTTGTATACATTTACAGGTATATCCCTGCTATCTCACCTATAGAATTAAAGTTCCCTAAGGACAGGGTCTATTGATTTTTATCATTTTTTCCTTAGTACCTGGCATGTACTGGCACTAAATAAATGTTGGCTGATTCCCAGCTCTCAAACCCCTACTTCATACACTGTGTATTCTTCTGCCTCTCCTTTTGTCAATTGCCTACTCTGTCCAAGGTCCTGAGCTGGGCATCGGTGGGGTTGAAATGATAATGAAATCAGACTTAGACCTTGCCCTCAAGGAACTTATATTCTATTGGAGGAAAGGAAAAGTACACATAATACTAATGATATTATCTGTCAACAAATATACAATCTGTGAACAATAAAAAGGAAGGGCCAAAGTGCTATGAAAAAGATAGGAAGGAGAGATCACTTCCAGACAGGAATCAGTGAAGGTGTGTTGGAGGAGATGGGACCTAAGGTGGGTGGGTCTTGAAGAGACCCACATAGGTGAAGCCTAAGCCAGGCCTGGGACAGTATGAGTGAAAGCACAGACATGAACGAGAATGGGGTGGGGGCAAAAATAAGGAATGGTCTAGTTTGGCCATAGCTTCTTGGGAAATTATTTCCTTTCTTGGCTTCCAATTCCTTTTCTGTAAGATAAAATAAAGGGGCCAAAGGTCTAAAATGCCTTCCAGCTAAAACACCATAATGCTTAGGTCCCAAAGTAAATTAGCAATTAGGTCCACCCAGAAATCCTTAAATCTGTTCTGAGACTAATAAATACATAACAAGAAAGCTCTATGGCAGAGACAAATCATGACAACTGTGTAGAAAGAAGGAACTCCAATGAGTGTTTTGTGTGTCATGTAATATCAGAAATTAAAAAGCATCAAAAGATCAAGTGGAAGGAATATTAAATATGAATGAAATGAAAGTAACGTCTCTATGCAAGGAATAATGACTTTAACGAGATTTCCTCACAAAAGTCTCTGCATCATAAAGTGCAAAAGAGGGGGAAGGATGGAAGCAAAAGGGAGATGGGGGTAGAAGCTGGGGAGGGTCTGTTTGTGTATGAGAGAATAGCAAACAATAGGAAGGAAAAGATCATGGGAGAAAATAGGACCAAAAATGACATGCTGCCTCTCAGAGAGAGCATGATAAGATAGAGAGGGGAAGGGATACACCCATCTTAGCCCCCAGCTCTGCGCACCTTAGGCAAGTCACTTAATTTCTCTAGCCTCAGTTTCTTCATCTGTAAAATGAGAGAGATTTGGCATAGATGATTGCCTAGGTCCCTTCTAGCTCAAACTCTATTAAGCCAATCAATGACCCAGAAAGAATATATCCAGGTCTCGCTCCATTCCAGGCACTGTGCAAGTTCTTAGAATAAAAGCTAACTTAGAAGACATGGGTTCAGAACTTAGAAAATCTGTGTTAAATTCTCTCTACCTCAGCTGTTCACTAGCTATGTGTTCCTGAGCAAGTCATTTGGCCTTTCTTTGCCTCAGTTTCTCCATCAGTAAAATAAAGGACTTGAATGTGATGCACCTTTATGACTCTAAATCTACGATTCTATGACTTCAGTCCTCCAAGTCCCTAGCTCCTTATCTGTAAAATGAGGTAAATAACATTTCCACTGCATACCTCAAAACGTTGCTGTGGAAACTAAATGTAAATTCAATAGACATTGATTCACACCTACCACAATGCTTTGTTGTCGGTAAAAGCTTGAGGTGGAAACAAAGGTCACTGAAGACTTAGTTCCTGTCCCTCTGGGGTCTAGAGTATAGTGGGGTGAGGGGGAATGAAATACTACACAAAAATAACTATAATGCAAAGTTAGAATAAGTGCTCTAAGAAAGGTAAGATGTGGTAGTTAGAGAGTTGACTTAGGGATCAGAGATACCTGAATTCAGGTCCTGCATCTGACACTTGTTAGCTATGTGGTCTCAGTTTCCCAGACAACTCTAAGAACAGAAATTACAGATGACTTAATCATTTGTGTCAGTGGGGGACTTTCCATACCAACAGGCTCTCACAGAGCTCTAGTCACATATCTATACCTCCTCACTTCCCCACCCTCAAAAAAAAAGGTCATAGGAGATTTAAAAACAAGTGGTCATGGGGAGTGTGGGGGAGTAGACAGATAGCAAGACAAAGAAAGAGACAGAAAGAGAAATAGAGACAGTAACACAAAGAAAACACACTTCCAGGTGCTCACCATAGCAATGTCAGCTCAGAACTCAAAGAATCTGGCAGCTTCAGCTCCCTGGTAGCACAGATTATAGGCATGTGCCACCAACCAGACTATTTTCTTATGTGCTGCCACACAACGTAGCAGCCCTTCCTCTGGAAAGTGAAGTCCAGAGAGACGGGGGCTTGCCACAGTGAGTTCACCTATCTCTTGACTCCTAGTCTAGTGCTCTTTCCTGACAGCTCACTACTTTGTTCATGGTCCAGTCTGCTCCCTGTTTCAGTTAGTTGTTCAGTGTGAATCACATTCCTTCTCCCCCACCTCACTCCACCAGAATGCTGAGTCGATATTTCCACCCATCTGCCCATGTCTTTTTACTATGTCTTGTGGCTGGAGTTCTGATATTTTCAGTTCCTGGTCCTTTTAACTAAATCACTTCACTGGACCTCAGTTTCCCAATCGGTCAAATCAAGGGTGGGATAGATGGTCTTACTGGTCCATCTTAGCTTTAACATGTTGTCATTCTGCACAGAGGAAGGTTGATCCAGGAATGACTGGCGATGAAAGATATTATTAGCTCTGGACTAAATCCTACCAGAATCATCTTAGCAGCACCTTGGTCTCTGGAAGAAAGAGATCAATCTTGTCCAGGATTCCCTAGAGCCAAATGATGGCTATGACATTATTCTGATCCCGGACCTACCAGAAGGGATCTTGCTTTTGATATTTATCCCATGTTATTGACCTCAGGCAAAGACTCATCTCATGCCCCAGGCTTCAGTGATTCAATGGATTCCCAATTTCACGGATGTCAGTGCCCATTCCAAGAGTAGAAATCTCATCCCATCCACGCTTTCACAGCTTCTGCTCTTCTTGTCCTTATGCTCTCATAAATCTTCCATTGGAGAATTACTGGAAGCTTTCCTGCAGTTCCGGAGTTCTGAACCTGGGGCCAAAGATCCCAAAAGACTTAGCAGAGAGATTTCTATTTGTCCACAAACATGATTAAGAAATAAAAATTTTCTTCTTTATTTTCACTAACCTGTAACCGAAATTTAGCATTTCCTTCAATTATTTAAAAACATTACTCTGAGAAGGGGTTCATGAGCTTCACCAGACTGCTCAAGGGGTCCATGAAACTAAAAAGGTTAAGAACCTGTGTTCTAGACATTTTAGTAGTGCCATGTCTGTTAGTTCTTATTCTTGCTGCAAGAATGTCTCATCTCTTTTTTCTAAACCTACCTTCCACCTCTTCAATAAAATTTTTAGCAACACTTCATATGCCCAAAATGATTTGAAATATTCTGCTGCCCTACTCATACCTGCCACACGTCTCCATTATTTATTTAATTTTGATCTTTGGAAATAATGATGATGATGATGATGATGACAGCTAAGATTCTTATATAGTACCTACTATGTGTCAGACACCATGTAAACCACCATACCAATACTTTAACAACTCTACAAGGTAGGTACTATTATTACCCCCATTTTACAGTTGAGGTAAACAAAGTAAACTAATTAAGTGAATTGTCCAAAATCACAGGGCTAGGAAGCATCTGAAGCTGGATTTTTCTTTCAGGCCTTCCTGACTGCGCGCTTAGCACTTTATCTACAATGTCATAGTGTTTCATGATAGCATCACCGAAACGAGGACAATTTAGACATTTCTACTTATTCGTGAGTGACAGAAATTCTCATTTTGTCTGACCAAAAAAGTTGGGACCACACCAGCTCCAGAAAAATACAAAGTACTTAAGAAAAAAAATTCCTCATTTTAATTTTTCAGAGAAATGATAGACAATTTTTTAAAATTCTTATGACTTCCCTATGAGTTAAGCTGAGCTGACATCATTGTCATTATTTGAGAGATGAGGCAAGTAGAGTTTGGAGAGTTTTAGGACCTTCCTAGGGTAACAAAAGTGAGGTGCCCTGGGCCCTAGTTTGAACTGTGTAAAAAAAGTCCACCTTGTTTCCCTCCATGCTCTATCTCACTGGTTCCCAGACTGTCAAATTCTGAATGCTCAGAAGAACATTTTTACCCTTCAAATTCCCAAGACCTAGTGCCCTTCTCCGTTAACTGTAGCAATCTTTCCTGCAGAAGATTACATAATGGAAAAGATACTTTGCCAAAAGGCTTGTAAAAATTGGTCCTTTATTTTATGTCTTAAAAATCAGTCCTATAAAATATGGTCATGTAAACTGGAAGTCTTCTATAGAATCATAGAATTATAAACTTTCAAGGCTGGAAGAGAAACGACTGATCATCTCATCTAGTCTAACATCTCTTCACCCTGATTTCATGGCCTCCTCCAGAAATGTTGAATAGCCTTGGAACAGGGCCAGAGAAATTAAATGGTGGGTGTTAGTCAAAGGGCAGTATTCTCAAATCAGGAATAGAAGAATGTTAGGGAAGATAGAGGTAGATCCATCATCAAGGCCATGTATAGGTCAAGTCCCAGATACAGAGAAAAAGGAGTCTAACTAGAATAGGAGAGATGCACTCAATGAATTATCAGTTAGCATTAAATACCTATTATATGCCACCAATAATGATAAGACAGTTAAATGGTGCATTGGCTAGAACATTGGCCCTGGAGTCAGGAGGACCTGAGTTCAAATTTTGCCTCAGACACTTACTAGCTGTGTGACCCTGGACAAGTCACTTAGCCCCAACGGCCTCTAATAATAATAATAACCTTTAAATAGCACTTCAAGGTTTTACAATGCATCGTATGTTATCACATCTGACCCTCACAATACTCTTAAGAGGTAGATGCTATTATTTTCCTCATTTTACCAAACTAAGGGAGAGAAAGGTGAAGTTACTTAGCCCAAGGTCAATGGCTAAGCATCTGAGGAAGGATTTTAGCTCAGGTCTTCCTGACTCCAAGTTCAACACTATTCACTGTGCCACCAAGCAGCCAAGTATTACGCTAGGTGCTTGAAATAAAAGAAAAATGAATCTCCCTTTGCCTTGAAGAAGCTTATATTCTATTGGGGGAGACAGTATACACACACACATATATATACATATGTGTGTATATATGTGCACACACACATATATGCACATATATATATGTGCATGTATATGAAAAACATAAGGTAATGAGGGGAAGCTAATACCCAAAGGGAATAATGAAAACCTTCATGGAGAAGGTGATTCTTAAGTTGAATTTTTGAGGAAGCTCAAGATTCTAAGACAGCAAGCTAGAAGGGAGTGCATTTCAGGGATGAGGAAAAGTTGATAAGTACAAGATGGAAAGTGGAGTGCCAGGTTTTTAGGACCTCAAAATATGTGAAAGTAAGTGGTATATAATGTGATATATATCATATATATATATATATATATACAATATTATATATAATATAATTATATACAATATATAAGTGATATATAGCATATATAAGTGAGATATATAAGTGATATATAGCATATATATACAATATTATATATAATTTATATAATAGGTAAGATATATATAATAAATGAGATATAATAAGGCTAGAAAGGAAGACTGAAGGCAGGTAGTGAATGACTTTTAATGCCACCCAGAGGAGGTTATATTTAAGCCTAGAGGCCATAGGGAGCCACTGAAGTTTGTTGAGCAGGAGAATGAGTAGATCTGTTCTTTATCAAAATCATTTTGGCAGCTGAGTGGAAGATAGATTAGAGAGAGGAGAAACTGGAGGCAAAGGAGTTAATTCAGAGGCTAGAAGAGTCAAGAGTCCAAGTGAGAAGTGATGATGTCCAGAACTAGGAAGGTACCTGTGTATGGAGAGGGAGGGGTAAAAATGTGAGACATGCTGTGGAAGTAGACATCAAGATGTGGCAGATGTAGTTTGAAGAGTTGAGGAGAATGAGAAGTTGAACATGATTCCCAGGTTTTGAACATGGGTAACTGGAAGGAGAGTGTTGCCCTCAACAGAAATCAGAAAGTAAAGAAGGGTAGAAAGGAAAATTTTGATGCTGAATTTAATAAATACCAAATAAAATGCCCATTTCCATTTGTATAATAGGACAATGGAATTTGTACATGAAATTGTGAATCTCTGTTATATAGCGATTGCTTTTCTAAGTATATAATAAATTCACTATATGACTTTCAAAGCCATCCTGCTTGTCTGTAATTTCTTCTTGCTTACTTTCTGTTCTCTTGGCATTTTATTTGAACCCTGTTCCTATGTCCATTTTCCCTCCCACTTCCTCCAAATGAAAAGAAAAAAGAAAAGCAAAACTCTTTTTAACAAATATATATAGTATTAGACATAAAGGGTGATACCATAAGCAAATTAGGAGAGCAAGAAATAGTTTACCTGTTAGATCTATGGAGAAGGGAAGAATTTACGACCAAGTAGGAGATCAAGAGCATTGTGATATGCAATATGGATAATTTTGATTACATTAAATTAAAAAGGTTTTGCACAAAGTCAATGCAATCAAGATTAGGAGGGAAACAAAAAGCTGGGAAACAATTTTTACAGCCAGCGTCTCTGATAAAGGTCTCATTTCTAAAATATACAGATAACTGAGTCAAATTTATATACAAGTCATTCCCTAATTGCTAAATGGTCAAAGGATATGAACAGGCAGTTTTCAGATGAAGAAATCAAAGCTATCTATAGTCATATGAAAAATGCTTCAATCACTATTGATTAGAAAAATGAGCAAGATGGCAGAGTAGAAAGAAACATATATGCTAGCTCCGAACCCACAGCCCATAAAATATCTGTAAAGAAGAACTCCCAACAAATTCTGGAGCAGCAGAAACCACAGAACAACGGAGTGGAGGAGATTTCTGTTCCAGGGAGCCCTGAAAAACTGACACGAAAGGTCTATTGCGCACCAGACCCAGAGCAGAGCCCAGCCTTGCCTTGGCCGCACAGCACCAAGAGGAGGGGATCCGAGCAGGCTTCAGGGACAGAATCTCCAGTGGCCGTGCAGGTCCCTCCACCCATGGGCGCTAAAGGTCAGTGAGAGAGTCTTTTTGGCTCGCCAAGAGGGGAGTGGGGTATCCCCATAACTCAGACCCCCTTGGGAGGCAGCAGCAGAGGCATCAGCTGACAGGAGCTCTCAAAGCAGGCAGGAGCCCGGATCCATTGTTGAAGGTCTCCCCATAAACCCCCTGAGGGAACTGGGCCACATGTGGCATCCCTACCCCCACCTGAGGACCTGATCTTAATCTCACACTGAATAGCAGACTCACCCCCACCGAAAGCCCTGAGGCTGGGAAACAGCATTTGAACCTCAGCCCCCAAGCACTAGCTGGGTGGATCTGGAGGCAAGGTGGGTATGGAGAGGAAACTCAGAAGCCAAGTAACTGGCTGGGAAAATGCCCAGAAAAGGGAAAAAAAATAAGACCATAGAAGGTTACTTTCTTGGTGAACAGATATCTCCTCCCATCCTTTTGGATGAGGAAGAACAATGCTTACCATCAGGGAAAGACACAGAAGTCAAGGCTTCTATATCCCACACATCCAAAATAAATATACCATGGGCTCAGGCCATGGAAGAGCTCAAAAAGGATTTTGAAAATCAAGTAAGAGAGGTAGAGGAAAGACTGGGAAGAGAAATGAGAGAGATGAAAGAAAAGCATGAAAAGCAGGTCAACACTTTGCTAAAGGAGACCCAAAAAAATGCCGAAGAAAATAACACCTTGAAAAATAGGCTAACTCAAATGGCAAAAGAGGGTCAAAAAGCCAATGAGGAGAAGAATGCTTTCAAAAGCAGAATTAACCAAATGGAAAAGGAGGTTCAAAAGCTCACTGAAGAAAATAGTTCTTTCAAAATTAGAATGGAACAGACTTTATGAGAAACCAAGAAATCACAAAACAAAACCAAAAGAATGAAAATATGGAAGATAATGTGACTTTATGAGAAACCAAGAAATCACAAAACAAAACCAAAAGAATGAAAATATGGAAGATAATGTGAAATATCTCATTGGAAAAACAACTGACCTGGAAAATAGATCCAGGAGAGACAATTTAAAAATTATGGGACTACCTGAAAGCAAGGATCAAAAAAAGAGCCTAGGCATCATCTTTCATAAAATTATCAAGGAAAACTGCCCTGAGATTCTAGAACCAGAGGGCAAAATAAGTCTTCAAGGAATCCACAGATCACCACTTGAAAGAGATCCAAAAAGAGAAATTCCTAGGAACATTGTGGCCAAATTCCAGAGTTCCCTGGTCAAGGAGAAAATATTGCAAGCAGCTAGAAAGAAACAATTCAAGTATTGTGGAAATACAATCAAGATAACACAAGATCTAGCAGCTTCTACATTAAGGGACAGAAGGGCGTGGAATAGGATATTCCAGAAGTCAAAGGAACTAGGACTAAAACCAAGAATCACTTACCAGCAAAACTGAGTATAATACTTCAGGGGAAAAAATGGTCTTTCAATGAAATTGGGGACTTTCAAGCATTCTTGATGAAAAGACCAGAGCTGAAAAGAAAATTTGACTTTCAAACACAAGAATGAAGAGAAGCATGAAAAAGTAAACAGCAAAGAGAAGTCACAAGGGACTTACTAAAGTTGAACTGTTTACATTCCTACATGGAAAGAAAATATTTGTAACTCCTGAAACTTTTCAGTATCTGGGTAGTGGGTGGGATTACACACACACACACACACACATACACACACACACACACACACACGCACACACGCACACACACAGAGACAGAGAGCACAGAGTGAATTGAATAGGATGGGATCATATCTTAAAAAATGAAATTAAGTGGTGAGAGAGAAATATATTGGGAGCAGAAAGGGAGAAATGGATTGGGGCAAATTATCTCTCATAAAAGAGGCAAGCAAAAGACTTTTTAGTGGAGGGAAAAAGAAGGGAGGTGAGAGAAAAACATGAAGTTTACTCTCATCAAATTCCACTAAAGGAAGGAATAAAATGCACACTCATTTTGGTATGAAAACCTATCTTACAATACAGGAAAGTGGGGGAGAAGGGGATAAGCAGGGTGGGGGGGAGGATGGAAGGGAGGGCAATGGGAGGAGGGAGCAATTAGAAGTCAACACTCTTGGGGAGGGACAGGATCAAAAGAGAGAGTAGAAGCAATGGGGGGCAGGATAGGATGGAGGGAAATATAGTTAATCTTACACAACACAATTATTATGGAAGTCATTTGCAAAACTACACAGATATGGCCTATATTGAATTGCTTGCCTTCCAAAGGGAATGGGTGGGGAGGGAGGGATGAAGAGAAGTTGGAACTCAAAGTTTTAGGAACAACTGTCGAGTACTGTTCTTGCTACTAGGAAATAAGAAATACAGGTAAAGGGGTATAGAAAGTTATCTGGCCCTACAGGACAAAAAAGAAGATGGGGACAAGGGAAGGGAGGGATGATAGAAGAGAGGGCAGATTGGTGATAGGGGCAATTAGAACGCTTGATGTTTTGGGGTGGGGGGAGGGGACAAAAGGGGAGAAAATTTGGAACCCAAAATTTTGTGAAAATGAATGTTAAAAGTTAAATAAATTAATTAAATAAAAAAAAATGAAAATTAAAGCAACTTTAAGGTACCATCTTACACTTATCAGATTGGCTAATATGACAAAAAATAAAATAATAAATATTAGAGATGTGGGAAACTAATACATTGTTGGTGATGTTGTGAACTGATTCAACCATTCTGGAGAGTAAACTGTGAACAAACAGCTATAAAACTTTACATACCCTTATCCTTATCCAGCAATTTCACTAGTAGGTCTATATCCCAAAGAGATCATAAAAACAGGGAAAGGACCTGCATGTACAAAAGTATTTATAGCAAATAGGAAATTGAGGGCATACCCATCAATTGGAGAATGGCTGAACAAATTGTGCTATGTGAATATAATGGAATACTATTGTTCCATAAGCAATAATGAGTAGGTGGATATCAGAAAAATCTGGAAAGACTTACATGAACTGGTGCTGAGTGAGATGAGCAGAATAAGGAGAACATTGTACACAGTAACAGCCACATTGTGTGATGATCAACTCTGATAGACATGGCTCTTCTCAGCAATACAATGATCCAAGACAACTCCAAAAGACTCAAGATGGAAAATGCTGTCCACATTCAGACAAAGATTGAAGCACACTATTTTCTCTTTTTCTTTCTTTCTTGTGGTTTTTCTCTTTTGTTCTGATTCTTCTTTCATGATATGACTAATGTGGAAATATGTTTAATATTATTGTACATGTTTCGCCTATATCAGATTGCTTGCCTTCTTGCAGGGGGGAAGGAGGTAGAAAAAAATTTGGAACCCAAAATATTATAAAATTATTATAAATAATTATACATAAAATATTATATATTAAAAATTAAAATATTATAAAAATAAATATAAATAAAAATATTATAAAAGTAAATGTTGAAAATTAAAATTTTTTAATTAAAAAAACCAAATATACATGGTACAGCAAAGCAAATTCCCACATGGGCCATGTCCAGAAGTATATTTCTCACTCTTTTTCTTGAGCCTATCATCTCTTTGTCAGAAGGTAGGTAATTTGCTAAAGTTCTTCTCCTGTTCATCAGCTTAATTTACTCTGCATCAGTACATCCAAGTCTTCTGAGGGTTTTCTTAAACCATCCCTTTATTCATTTCTTAAAGAACAAGAGTGTGTCACTCAGTCTTTAGGTTTATGTTGCTGCTCAGTTGTTTCAGTCTTGTCCAACTCTTCCTAATCCCCTTGGAGTTTTCTTGGCAAAGATATTAGAATGATTAGCCTTTTCCTTCTCCAGTTCATTTTACATATGAGGAAAATGAGGCAAGCAGCATTAAGGGACTTGCCCAGGATCACACAGCTTGTAAGTGTCTAAGAAAGATGAGTCTTCCTGACTTCAGACTTGGCACTCTATCCACTGTGCCCCCTAGCTGTCCCAGTGGATGGGTACCACCTTAGTTTCCCATGCCTTGCCATTATAAAAAGAGCTACTATGAATAGTTTGTACATAAAATTCCTTTTGGGGAGGTTGGTTTTGGAGGAAAGATAATAACTTCATTTTGGACATGGTAAATTTGAAATACCTAAAGGACTAAGAGAATAAGAATGGGTAAAGTAACCACATTATCATAACATTGAATCTTCCACTTAGTATCACATCAAGTAAGCAAGCATCTCCTAATTACTACGTACCTAGCACTGGCGTGTCAGTGAGAGTGACAGAGGAGAGTTGTAGTCAGAGAGGACAATTTCAGTTCTAAGTCTTGGAGGTGGCATAATTCCTAGATGGTGAGGCCAAATATGTGACCTACTTGTGGCTACTGTGGTATAGAAAAAGTAATTGCAGGTAAATTGGAGTGACTGAGGCCAAAAGCAAGACCTCAATAGCTGTGGGTGCCTAAGGACAGTCCCAGTCCCCCTTTCTTTGACCAAGTGAAGATGGGCTTTGTGATGGGCTGTTTTGTGGGCATGGTGGCTGGAGTGTTGTTTGGTACCTTCTCATGCCTCAGGATCAGGATATGGATCCAGGAGCTAATGAATGGAATTGACAAAACCATGATACAGAACAGGGTTATGGCCATCGGAATGGGCACGTGTGGCTGGCCATGGTGGCTCTACACCATCTTTGTGTAATATAATAAAAAGCTTTGAGTATAAAAGAAAAAGTAACTGCTGGAGTTGAGGAGGTTGAGCAACTGCAAGGTCAGGTCCTTCAAGAAATAACCATGAATATGGCCGTTCCTGAGGATAATGGCAGAGAATAGGATGGAGAAGAAGACTGTAAACAAGTTCTTAAGGTCACTGAGAAAACTGGGAGAGTGATTTGTAGGTCTGTAAGATTCAATAACAAGGATGGAGAGAGGTGGAATAAAATTAAATGAACGAGCTTCCAAAAATGATGGCACAGAAGTTATTGAGAAATGCCAGAAGAGGGAATTGTCTATAAGTGATAGCAGAAAGCACTAGATACTCATGTCCCTGGTTCTTTGAGTTCTAAGACCAAAAGATGTAAAACTGATAAGAATTTCGAAGTCATCTGAAGCAAATCTTTCATTTTATAGATGAAATATGTGTGTGTATATACCAAAGTCCAGAGAATAATATAATAAAGTAAAATAAAAGATGTAGCCAGTATTCAAAACCAGGACTTCTGATTTGAAATCCAGATATCTTTTTATTAGAGCATGATGGATTCCTTTAGAACTTACAAAGTTTGTCTATCCTAGCATTTGAAATAGAATTGAGGATATTGTGGCTTAGGAATGCGCTGCCATGGAGTGTTGCCTCTGGTGTGTTTCTGTCCCTTGATGGAAAACATTGGTCTTCCCAGTTCCAACTGCAAGAGTGGCAATGGCTTGCTGATTGTGGTTGAGAGCCTTGCTAAATCTCACCTCTATATTTACACTAAAGGGGACAATTCTGCTTCCTGTTCACCTTGGGAACTACATCTCCCAGAGTTTGTAGCTCAATAGTTTCAATATACCCCATTTGTGACAAGGTTGAGAATCTCTCAGTCTCACAGGAAGAAATATCAAGCAAAGGAAAGAAACTTCAGAAAAGAAGACAAGGAAGAAATAGCAGCTGAGGCTTTTCCCTGATAATCAGTTCTTCTGCTTGCTGTATGAAGAAGTAACAACACTCTCTACAATGTTCTTGTACTGACAGCCTGACGTAAGAACCCTTATCCTACATTGCCATGCCAAAAAGCCCCATTTATCCAGTTCTGCCGACATGGACACAAATCTAGCATGACTTGACCTATGTTGCTCCCTCTGTGTTGCTGAAGCAGCAAGAAAAACCCAGAATGGTTAATCAAAAGCCAAGACCTGTGGTCCCTGAAAGACACATGTAGGAAGGGAGTCACTTGGGAAAGGGGTAGTGATAGTCCTTGATGCTTACTCTAACTGCTTGTTAATTTGCCTTGCAATCTGTTTATAATAAATGGTCTTTGTTTTACTATGAGGTCATGTGATTTCCTCTGGCTTGGCTGTAAGGAAGATTTGATTAAAATGGCAGCTTTCAAGCTTAGAATTGAAATAGACAGCTATCCACTTTGGTACTATGGGCCTTGGAGTAACCAAAGTGGGTACTCTAGGGACCCTAGAGTGCCACATGTACATATGAAATTAAATACATGTCAAAAAGTACTATGTATAGCAATCTTTTAAATTTGAAAATAGGCTTGATTTCTTCAATTTTTCCAACCCTGATTTTTCCCTTTTTGGTATTCCATACCTCCAGGCCCCTTAAGATCATCATCAATATATTTCAGATCCAAATGTATTCAATAGGCAGAGTAGTTTGGGGTTACCCTAATCTAATCTCACTCTTTTACTGAGTTCTAATAGAGATGGTCTCCACAGAACAGAAGACTCCCATACAAAAACTCTTGAAGCTCTGGGATATTATTACTATTACTATTACAAACACACTCTAAGCATATAAACACTGATCTGTTTATTTCTGAAAATTGCTTCCTTTAAGACACCAAGTTGCACTTGAATTGATAGCATGGACTTAGCCACGTCCACATGCTCAGCATAGGAGAGGCTAAAAGAATAATTGAAGCTTCTCTTGAGTGAGATCATTTAATGAATCTTCTAGATGTTAAGAGGTTTTATATGCCTTTTTAAAAATCATTTCCCAAGTACAGGGCCATGATATTGCCTCTGAGAGTAGAAAGATGAAGTGATACACATATGCTGAACACATGGCTGGGAAGAAGGCAGTTTCCTTAGCAACAAGAACTATGTTAAATCTTCCCTCAGCTAAATTGGAATATATTGAAATATATACTTTTGGGTCCTATCTTGTGAAATAAAATTATGTGGGAGTTTTTTTCTTATTCGGGTATTTTCTGGACCTCAGGCCCACTACTATGAGGCTCGGCTGGGTTTATCAGAAATACTTGAAGGTTGTAAAGCACAAAGCAGTCTTGTAGTAGACCTGTTCTATTCATTTTTCAGAGTCATACATTATTCCTTCTTCTTCCCTCCAATTCAAATAAAAAAGAATGTTGCAAATGCAATTGGATTGACCAAGGCTGGCTGCCTAGGCTGCCATTTGCAGAATATTTCATTCTATGGTGAGATGGCAGGATCATAAAGCCTCCCTCTGCACAGCCCAGTGTACTCTAAATGTATATTACCATGCTTAAAATGGATGGGACATAAACGTGAGGAATGCAGTGATTTGGGTTGTTGGTAGAAAGTTGGGCAATGGTTCATGGCTCCATTGGCTTCCATTGCTTCATTTCGGATTTGCTGCTGAGTTGATTTGCAGGGCACCAAAAGAATTATATTGGAATTAATAGGAATCTCCACACCCTTAGTTCCTATGCAGTTTTGTTTAGTGGTAACCCCAGGATGATCTCAATGGGACCTAGGTGAGGCAATATGGTGACATGAATAAAGCATTGTATTTGGAGTCAAGAAGTTTCAAATCTCACCTTAGATGCTAGCAGTGTGATCTTTGGCAAGTCACTTACCTTTTATGGACCCTGATTTCCTCATTGGTAAAATGAGAGTGTTGGATATCTGTTCTCATCTGAGGGCTTTCACCTCTTACTTTTAAGCACCTTCTAATTCTATGGCTATGCTCCTATGATGATAGAGTTAAAAGGACTGAGGAATCATAAGAAGCATGAGGAAAAAAGTTCAAAAAACAGATTTTACCATGCCTAAGACTAGATCTAACTAGTGGCCTAGGTGCTACTGGAAGAGGTTTGCATTACTAAAATAATGAACACACTCTTTAGGGCCATTAAGTTAAAGAACTATAAGACCCTTACTCTTGGGGAATGAAATCTTAAGCCCTGCTAAAAACCTAATGGTGGAAGCCAAGAGCAGTAGCAACTAACCAAAAAGTCCCATCACAGCTGTCAACCAGCCAAGGACAGCAGAAGCTTAGCGAACATCCCTAATGAGGAGTAAACGTGCCCAGCAGAGAGTAGCTCAGCAAAAATACCCATAAGAGACACTTAGCAGAAAACCCAGAGTCACACAGCTAATAAGTGTCTGAGGCCATATTTGAACTCATGTTTAGCACTCTATCCACTGTGCCACCTAGCTGTCTTAACATCATAACCAAATTACCGAATGACTTGCATGTCCTTGCCTATCCCCTAACCATGTATATTCTCCAAGGTCCTACCTTAACCCTCTTCTCCTCTATACACACTACTTCACTTGATGATTTCACATCCAACTGATTCTATTATCATCTCTATACAGATAATTCTCAGATCTATTTATTCATTTCTTTCCTCTCTCTTGACCTCCTTTCTCATCATCACCAACTCTGCCTACTGGATATCTCAAACTCAATATGTTCCAAATAGAACTTATTTTCATTCTCCCCAATTCTCTTTAACCCTATTCTCTTCTAAGAATCCCTATTACTGTTAAACCACCCAAGCTTAAAAGCTCAATATCAATTCCTCACCTGCACTCAATGCCCTCCCATATCCATTTGGTCACCAGATATGATTTCTACTTCATATACATATATATGTGTGTATATGTATGCATGTACGTATATGTATGTACGTGTGTGCATGCATATGTGTGTATACCCGTATGTAGCCATATATATTCCCTTTGTTTGTATGTATGTGTGTATATGTATCTATGTGTGCGTATGTATGTGCATATATGTGCATATGTATGTATATTAACATGTGTGTGTGTGTATATATATATATATATATATATATATATATATTCCCTTCTCCACTCACATAGCCACCCAGCATGCTGATGCAAACCCTCTTCACCTCATCTGCCTGCCTCATCCCTCCCCCTTTCTAGTCCATTCCCCAATCAGTGGCCAGAACATTATTCCTAAAGTACAAGTTTGACCAAGTCCTCCTCCTTCCCCTCAATTTAATAAATTTCAGTGACTCTATTATTTCTATGGTCAAATATAAAATTTTGTTTAGCTTTTAAAGTCCTTGATACCCTGGCCTTCCCAATTTCTTATGCCATATTCCCCTCAAAGTATTCTACAATGCAGTAATAACATCCTCTTTGACATTCCTTGAATACCTCATCTCTTGACTCCTTGACTTTTCAAACTGGCTATCTCCTATGCCTGGAATACTCTCCCTTCTCTCCTCTGCCTCCTGGCTTCCTTAGAGTCCTTCAAGATTCAGCTTAAGTCCACTGTCTGCAAAAGACTTTCCTGATTTCTTCCTCCCCATTGATTGTGGTTTCACTCTGAGATCACTTTCAATTTATAATGTATGTTTCTTGTGTTGCCTAGTTATTTACATATTATCTCCCCCCTTATTACAGTTCCTTCTGAGCAGGGACCACATGGTTTTAGAGACACCTTTTTGTATCCTCAGTTCTTAGCATAGTGTCTGATACATATTAGGTGCTTAATAAATGCCTGTTAGTGATGGCAATGATGTTCCCTACATGTGTCCCACTACCCAATGTGTTCTTTGAGTAGCTGGCTCCCTTCCCCTACTCCTTGCTCATCCCAAGCCATGTAAGTGGTCAAGACTCTGACTGTGGTTGTGGATTCAAGGGTTGGAGCGGATCAAAGCTCTGCTTAATCTCTAGTGAGAGTAGAAATAGGAGGAGGAGGCATCCAGTCAGGAAAAAATGCTCAATGCCTGGTAGGAACTTGGTAATGGAGGTTAAGGTAGGAAAGAAGATCTTCCTTACTTCTATGTCTTTTGGGCCCTTGGGAGCCTTTTGGGGCATGGGCCATGTATTCAGGCTTTAGTCAGTCTCAATGAGCTCCTGTAAGTTTCATCCTTGGTATAAAGACACTGGTTCCCTGAAGAATCAGACATACATGATTGGATACTATATACAGGTAGTTTTTCTCTTAAAACAAAGTCAAGAAGCAAACAAATAGTACTTCATACCTAGAAAATAATGCATAATAAAACAATAAAAATCTCTTCTGACCTCCATGAGGAAAAACTGTGGTCAAGTAACTGGATAAAGAAGGAGTGGAAGAAAAGAAGAGTTGACCTGAACAAGAAGAGGGGAATCATGTAAGTGACTTGGAGGGATTTGAACTAATGAAGTAGGTCAGAAGTTAAAATTTGGCCTAATTTGAAAGAAATTTCATAAATTGTGAGAGAACAGACCAAGACCAGATACTTATAAGACCAGATCTCCTTATAAATTACAAGAGAATCAAGATCAAGAACAACTCAGGAGGATAAAAAAAAGAATTAGGGAAGATATGTGATGATTAGGATGATAGCCTGAAAAGATAGATTCCCGAAGGATAAGAATGTGGTGGGATAGATAAGGCAAAGTCAGGGAGATGAGCAAAGTTAATTAGGACAAAGAGAGGCCAGCCAAGTGATAGGGGAGATTGGTAAATGGGGGAAATGCTTCTAAAAAGTTTTAACCTTTTTAAAAATTAATAACTGACTGTAAAAAGTTTTAACCAGGTGCTTAGGGTTGAGGTTAAATGCCCATGAAATAGTTTCAAGGAAAAAAAAGACCAAGAATCTCAACCATTTTTGTTAAGAGGAGAAATTGTGTCATGATCACGTTGAATGTTCAGTGTTCATATTTCTGCCATCTTCAAATGACTGTTATGTGTATTCCAACTTTAAGTCAGTCTCCCTCCTGGAGGAAATAGTGAAGGTATTAAAAAGAACTAATAGGGTAAAGGGACACTACTCCTGTTTTCTAGGAAGGATGATGCGTTCATAATGGAAACAGAGGCAAAGCTTCAAATAGGGAAAGGTTATGAGGTGGAGGAGTAGAGATGGACAAAATCCAAGAAAGGAGCCAGAGGTAAAACCCCTGGCCTTAAGTGTCTAAACCCAAATGGCCAAATAGGAGCCAACTGAGGAATAAGATCTTATCCTCTCCTCTAGAATGATATGAACCCTAGATTTTTCTGGTGAGGTAATCAGAGTTAAGTGACTTGCTCAGGGTCACACAGCTAGCAAGTGCCAAGTATCTGAGGCTGAATTTGAACTCAGGTTCCCCTGACTCCAGGGCTGGTGGTGTATCCACTGTACCACCTAGCTACCCCCACCCTAGATTTTGGAAAAGCAGAATGCAAAGGGTTCAGAAGAAAGATGGAAGAGATTCAATATACTGCAAGAATAAAATTCTAGAAGTACAGGGGCAAAACAATTCCAAAGTGGAGGAAAAACAGAATAAGTCTACAGAGACCAAAGGGGATGCCCATGGAACTCACCAACCAACTTTGATTTGAAAAGAAAAGAAAAGATATAGAAAATTGAAGCAATGCCAGGTCACAAAGGATGAATATGAGTATGGCACCAGACATAAGTAACTGTCAAATAGTAAAAATATCAGGAAGAATGTTAAAACTCAGAATAAATTGGGGCTAATGGAGAAAGACAAGGACCACAAAAAAAATTTTAAGATAAAGGAAGACCAAAGAAAGATTGGGACTTTTACTTGGGGTGGATGGGATGTTGATAAGTGCCAACAGAGAAAAGACAGAGATGCTCAATTCTCATTTGGCTTATGATTGCTTTGCCATAGAGAATAACTTTTGCCTGGGAAATGGCAAATCAAAAATGACTAACATGAAGCTGATGTGGAGAGACAGAGAGAGAGACAGAGAGAGAAAGAGAGAAAGAGAGAGAGTTAGATGAGTTGGATGCCCTTCTTGAATTCAGTTACCTGACCCAGATAAACTATATCCCTGGGTTTTGAAAGAATTGGCAGATGTGATGCTGACCCACTATCAGTGATATTTGAAAGATTGTGGAAAACAGACAAGATATCACATGACTGCAAAAGAGCAAATGACCTGATTTTCAAAAAAGAAAAGAGGACAGATTCTGTAAACCATAGACCTGTTGACTTGACTTTGATTCCTAGGAAAATCCTAGAACAAATCATTAAAAAGATGCTTGGCAAACATCTAGAAAGGAAAATGGTGATTACAAAGACACAGTGTGGCTTCAGGTCAGACTAACGTCATTTCTGTTTTTGAGAAGATTAGTAAACTAGTGGAGGAGAGGAATGCTGTGAATATAGTTTATCTAAATGTTAGCAAAACCTTTGATTAAATATCTCATACCATCAATTTGAAGAAGATGTAGAGATATGGAATAGACAATAACATAATTAGATTCAAAACTGATTGCATGGCCAAAGTGTAAGTGAGTGCTAATGGTTCAATGTCAATTCAGTAGGAGGTCTCTAGGGCAGCATCTCAGGGACTGGAGCTTGATCTTGCACTTGGCTATTTACCATTCTTACCAGTGACTTTGATAAATCCAGCGATAGTACCCTCATCAAATTTGCAGATGACACCAAGTTAGGAGGGATAGATACTAACACACTGGATGACACAATCAGACTCCAAATGGATCTTACAGGTGAGAGTATTGGGCTTAATTTAATAAGATGAAATTCAATAAACATTAATATAAAGAAAATCTTCTGCTTAGGTTAAAAACATCAATTTCACAAGCTTAAGAAAGGGAAGGAATGAGTCACCAGCAACTGCTGTGAGAAAGATTCTGGGGTCTTGGGGACAGCCAGTTCATCATGAGTCAGCAGCTATGATGCGGCAACCAAAAAGCAAATTAAGATCTTGGGCTACATTAAGAGAGGCATGTTTCCAGAAATAGAGAGGTGGTTGTCTCACTGTGCTCTGACTTGATCAGTTCTTGTCTAGTGTATTGTTTCCATTCTAAACATCAGTCTAAAATAGGCAAGCACAAACTGGAGGGTATGCAGAGGAATACAATGGAGATGTTGAAGGATTTGAGCCTGTGACACATAAGATCAGCTGAAGGAGCTGGGCATGTTTAGTCTTGAGAACAGTAGACTTTGGGGGGGACATGGTAACTGTAATTCAAGTATTTTTCATGAACAAGTCAAGTTATCATCCATGATGTCATCAGTCCTCTTCAAAAACAAAGGAAAAACAATGACATTGAAGTATTTGAAAGACTGTCATATGATGGAGGGATTAGACTTCTTCCATTTGGCTTCAGAAGACAAAAGAAAGAGCAGTGGGTATAAGCTGCAAAGAAGTAAATATAGGTTTGATATTGGGGGGGGAGTTTTCCTAACAATGTTGTTCAAAAATGGAATGGGCCACCTTGAGCAATAGTGGTTGCCTTCCCCATTGGAGATCTGTATCTTGAAAAGTATGTTATTGTGGAGATATCCATCATACATGGATTGGATTAAATGACCACTGAGCTAACTTCCAATGTTCAAGTTCTAAGATGCCATAGTAAGACATTTGCAAAATTACTTTAACCCACAACTCCTCTAAACATTGAAAGTCCCCCCAGGCATAGGATCAGTCTGGACCCAGGAGCTCTAGGATAGGCCCAGTTTGGATTTGTTTAGTTCTCTACAGTTGTGCCTCCAGTAAGCAGGCAGAGGAGTATACACAACAGCTCCCAGCTTCCCAGCTATGGAAGCAGAAACACTGGAAGGAGCCAGGACCTGGATCTCCTGGCACAGGAGCATGGAACTCAAGATTCAGTGGGAACTAGAACTCAGAAAGATGAGGACTTTCCTCATCCCCCAGTCCCAGTTGTCTAAGGGTGAGTGGGGAAGCCTTAGTAGCCCTATCTCAGAACAGGATCAGTAGATTTTATTGGTGGTGGTGATCCTTCAGTCTTGAAGAGGACCAATGAAGATTTAGCAGGTAGTCCCAGAAAGGAGCAGTGCCACCATCATGCCATGACATACCTTCTGACCTTGACCATGACCTTCCACATAGCTCTCCCCTTGCTAAAACTCCATCTGTCTCCCCACTTTTAGTCATCAATTCAAGCCAAATCCCCCACCACTAAATGCAACAGGGCAGGAAAGGGTCAGAGTGATAGGGTTGTCATCCTATAAACAGGGCAATAAGACCGACATAGATAAAAGTCACCCATCCAAGTCTATGAAGTTATTTTCCTAATAACAAGACATTACAAGTGTAGATACTAAATAATTTTAAAAGCACAAAGATCCTTACACACATACATACACATGCACACATACACATACACACACATTTTTTTCATCATAATTTATCACTGCCTCAGAGTCCAATTCCACTATTAGAAAACAATCCATACATTATTCCTTTTGCTTAACCCAAGAGCCTGAAAGAAACAAATCCATCAGTCTGTTGGCCCTGAAAACAACACTACTCTAGCCAAAAGAGCCAAGGTCATGAGTTACTAAGATTTAGAACTAGCAAGAACCTTAAAGATCAAGTTAATGTCAAGGTGTTCAGTCCCTCCATGGGCCAGTTGGCTGCATGGAGACCTGAGAGTAGAGGATGCTTAAAAGTATTTCAAATGAGTGTTACTCATTTAACAAAGGGACTCTGGGTATCACTTTTTAGTAGCCATGGTCACTACGTACTTGAAAATAATAAACATCTTTTTTTTTTAAATGCAGTCTAAATTGACTACAAAGGACATATGAAAGAAGCCACTATTTGCATTGAGAGAATTAATAAATAGACATATGTATAGAATGATTTTACACATATATATATAGGTATGTCTGTATATGTATGGATGGATGTGGATGTAGAGGTGTATATATATATACATATATATATAATATATCTAATATGTATCTAATGTTAGCCATCTCTAGGGTGGGGGGGGAGAAAAAAGGGAAAAAGAAATTTACATGATAACTTTATCATATATTTAAAAGGAAGAGCAAGTTGTACACAATAGATCTGCAGTTTTATGTGCAATCACCTTTTTATTATACTATGTTATGGAAATCCTGGTTTTATTCCATAAATTAAAAATAAAATATTTTTAAATGCAATCTACAATTCAGACAATTGTGAATTTGGTCCTGCCTCCCCTCAATTAGTCTGACTCAGGGAAGGTTTGTCATAAACTTAAGGAGGTGAGATTTGACTTATTATACTGGCTTTGCATGGTAGAGTCTTGCCCCAGAGAAGCACCTTAACAGATCTAAAGCAAATGATTAAAAGTTTTCAAACAATTTCTATGCCCAGTGACTTAAGTCAAACCCTCAATCCATCAACATTTCCCTTGGGTGACAGAAGCTGTCCCAGACATTTTCCATTGAGTATTACAAATACAAAGACAACCTTACAGGGTCCTCTTATTCCTCTCTTTCCCCAAGACTGAAAACTATACAAAAACCATGCACTCACACTTCTCTGTGTCCTGGTACCTACATCTGGAAACTGAGGACACCACTCTGCTTGGCTATCCCTCCATCATTTCAACCTCAAAAAGATACCATTCATTTGCCACCTCCTCCATAAAATCTTGCCCTATTCCCCCAACTAAGAGAGTTTTTCTTTCCTCAAAATTTCCTAGGGCATTTTGTCTGATTCATTCTTTTGCCTGCCATGACAACATGACTAATATTATTCTTACCTTTGTATATATCGTATTTGCATTCCTTCACCCCCATTAGAATGTAAACTTCTTTTGGGCAGGAACTGAGTCATTTTTCATCTTTATATTTACCAGTGTTGAACACGGTGCCTTGCACATAGTAGGTATTTAATAATTTTCTCTTAAATTGCATTCAGTGTTCAAAACTGCCCAGCCATCCTCCATTATCTTGAATGTAGTCTCTTCTTCCCCTCTGCCTCCTATAATTCCTTTCTTCCTTCAAAGATCAACTGAAATGTTACCTCCTACACTGGGCCTATTTTTATCCTCCAGTTGCCAGTCTCCATTTTTTATACTTTCTCTGGATATTCTTTGTCCTTAATTTTCTTCAAATATGTTGCTTCCCTCAAATTAAATATAAATTTCTAAATGGCAGGAACTCTGTTGTTTTTGTCTTTGTATACTCAGTGCCATTTTTTAGCACATGGCTGAAAAATGCTTATTGAATGAATGAATGGATAAAAATTGAGCTTCTCTCTCTCCTTTTCTCAGTAAACTTTCTGATTTTACCATTTCTTTTTCTCTCATGTTCATAATCTTGAAATTATCTTTGGCTCTTAGCTCTCCTTCAGCTCTTCTACTCAGTCATTCACCACAATCTTATCCATTGTGCTCCATAATATCTCTCAAATCCATCCATTCCCCTAATATTCCCACTGCCATCATCCTATCATCCCCAATACTACCTGCCTGAACTAGTCAGCCAATAAACATGAGTTCCTGTGTTAAAAGGTAGCCTGAGGTAATATGAGGTCCTATACTAAAAAGTCTTCCATCTTCACCTTCTTCCCCCTTGCAATCCACCCTTTTTATGGCTGCCAAAATAGACTGTTTTACTTGTGGTTCTAATCATAGTTTTCTTTCATTTAAAAATCTTCATGCTGCCTCCTGAATGAAATCCAAACTCCTTTGTCTAGGATTCAAGGACTGCCATAATCTGACCCTACCTGACTTGTCCTGCTTTGTCTCCTATTACCTCTCTACACAAACTCCACCCTACAGTCACACTACAAGTACTGTGCTCTCCAACCCTCTCCACCTTCACGGGAGCTCTCCCAAGCCTACCATATCTATCATCCCCTTGCTGAATACCTACACACTCTTTAAAGCCCAATTCAAACACCACCTCATCCATGAAACTTTCCCTGATCTCTCCCAGTAATTAATGACTTTCTCTTTCAGATATCATAGGACTGTTCTACATCTATCTGATGCATCTACCTTATAGTATTCTGCATTATGGTCACCTGTGTGCACTAGACTGAAAGCCCCATGAAGGTAGATAGACTCCATGTCTTATCTGAATTTTACATCTCCCTAGGACCCATTCCAATGCTCCGCATACAGTAAATGTCTAATAAATGAATCTTCAAGTGATCCAAGTATGCAATTCCAAAGTTATCAGCTGGTTCCCCCTTTCTCCTAGTCCTTTTTCTCCTATTTTTCCTCTTCTTTATAAGCTACAAATCACTCTCCAAATGTACGGCATAATTACTCTTTTTCAAGCAGTCTTCTTCCTCTTCCTCCTCTTGTTTTTCTCATCTTTCTCCTCTACCACCAGATTCTCTTCTCAGAGTCCTAGAATGAATGATACCTACACACTGAAACTGTGAACCTGAAGACTGAATATAGACGTTAATGCTCATACAAACACTAACATGGCTGTAGCAATGGTTACTGTTCAGATGTAAACACCCCATGAATAGGGAGTTTCATTTCTTGGTATTTGTATCACCAGTGCCCAGCAAAGGGTATGGCAAGCAACAGAGGTTTAATATGTTTTTGTTGACTAATTGACTGAATAGATAGATAAATCATTTATTAAGCACATACTATGTTCCAGGCACTCTTACATTTACTGTATGTTATATTTAATTCCACAAACATATATAAAGCCTCAGCTATGTGCTATATGCACACACTGCTATTGCAATGGAAATACAAAGATAATGAAAAAAAACACCTGGTCCTTGAGGAATTTTCATTTTCCTGGAATTAGACAACATGTATATGTCACTAATGCAAGATGATTTAAAGGAGAAAGCACAATGATTGAGAAAAGAGAGGAAGATGGAAAATTAGGGAAGGTTTCAAAGAGAAGGTGTCACCTAAGCTGAGTCTTGAAGGAAGGTGACATTGTAGAGAAGTAAAGTTGGGGAGAGAGTGAATTCCAGAAATGGGAAATGGCCTGAGCAGATAAGAATTATTAATACAATAATAACCAACATTAAAATAATGTTTACTATGTGCCAGGCACTGTGCTAAATGCTCTATAATTATTATCTCAAGATGCTCACAACAACCCCTTTTACAGATGAGGAAACTGAGGCAAACAGAAGTTAAAGTGACTTGCACAAGGTCACAAAACTAGTAAAGTATCTGAGGCTGGATTTGAACTTCAGTCTTCCTGACTCCAGGTTCAGAATACTATGCCACCAACTGCCCCTATATGTAGGGAAGTAGAAGATGAAATAATAGATGCAGTGCTAGATCTGGTGCCAGTAGCCCTGAGTTCAAATCCTGCCTCAGAAATTTACTGCATGACCCCTGGCAAATTATTTAACCTCTCTGAGACTCAGGTTAAATAATAAATTTAAAAATTCATCCATAAATGAAGGCTAATAATAACACCTGTCTTCAGTGCTACTTGTGAAGATTCAATGAGATAATATATGTAAATCATATTGAAAACCTTATATAAAAGCAAGATTTTGTTAATTTGTGTTAATTATTAATTGACATAATTATTCTTTTGTATTATGCTCTATAGTTTAATTTGTATCACTATTTATTAATTAAATGCTTCCATATAACATTATCTTATCTGATCCTTACAACAAGCCTGTAAGTTAGAAATGGCAGTTTATTAATCTTCCTCTTTTCAGATAAGGAAACTAGGACTCAGAGAGGTCAAATGACTTGCCCAAATGTAGGTAGCAGACAGGACTCAAACGTAGGTCTTTTGTCTTGCTGTACCTTCCCCATTAATTTCTTTCTTCTCTTTCTCTGTAACGCCCCCCAACTACACTCCTAGACCGTCCTCTTACCTCAGGTGTTCTCCATGACACTCTACCCTGTGAATTATTACCCAGACATTGTGCCTCTTCTTGTCTCTTATATAATTAGGGGCTTGTACCACTCTGTTGGGTCTTTTCAGTTTCCATGTAATTAATATGTAAAATGTAATTAAAGTAGTATTCATATGAAAATGGAACCATTTTGTCAGACAGAATCATGGTGCTGCCTTGTCACTGCTAAGCTTCCTCACTCAGGACCTTGGCCAGCAGCTGGGCACTACCAGATGTTACAATTTACCTGGCTTCTTCTTCAGCATCCTGGACCCCTCCATGCCCTTCCCCTTAACACTTCCTCTCAGCCCTATCAAAGACAAATAATAGCAGGGTTAGAGGAGGGCATTCATTTTTGAAGAGAGAGTTTTCTCAATGTTCATCTGTGCCTCCAGAGAATTAGAGAGCAAATGGAAATGCCCCTTCATTATTTGGGTCCCATTTCCTTGTTATCCATGAAGTTGATATCTTCTGTCAAGATGAGGAAGTCATTCTAGGTGGTTCAGTGGATAGAAAGCTGGACTTGAACTCAGAAAAAAAAAACCTAAGTTAAAATCCTGTCTCAGACACTTAACTGTGTGACCCTAGGCAAGTCATTTAATCTCTCAATCTCAGTTTCCCTAGCTCTAAAATATGGACAATGATAGCACCTACTTCCTCAGAGTTATTGTGGGGATCAAATGAGAACATACACACACACACACACACACACAAATATAAATCACTTTGCATACCTTAAAGTTTATATAAATGCTACCTTTTATTATTTTCATTCATCAGATGAATAAAAAAGCATATATCTAGTGCCTATTTTATTTATTCTTTGAGAATTTATTTATTCATTCCACCAACTATGAACCAGGCACTGTTCTAGGCTCTGGGGATATAAAGGCAAGGCAAAACAATTCTTCCTACAGAATCTTACATGTGCTTTTAGGAAGAGCATAGTGCTACACGTATTGGGATCCTGCTTCTAAGGAAAGTGTTCCTCATGGCAAGACCAGTTCTCATAACCAGAGAAAGAAGGGACAAGGCTAATAAACTTTGTCAGATGGAAATGATGATTAAATAATTATGCAGGAACATACCTCTCCAACTCCTCTATAATACATACCAGCTGGTCCTTTAAAAGGTACTGGTATAATTATTCAAAACCTAAGCTTCAGCTGCTACGTTATGTGCTCACTGCCCTGGTGAGTGCATCTCTCACTGTGTTATTTGCATAAGGAGTAAGAGTAAAGCCTATAAGATAGTTTCCACCCTCTCACTTGTTCCCCAGGGAATAAGACAAAGGACACCGACCTGGGGGTGGGGAAGAGACGGGGAGACTAGTTAGTACAGTGCATAGAGTGCTGGACCTGGATTCAGGAAAAGCTTGGTGCAAATCTAGCCTCAGATACTGTATTTAACTGATAGCTGTATGATTCTGGGCAAGTAACTTAACCTCTACCTGCCTCAGTTTACTCAAATGAAAATTGAGACAATACCTCTCAAAATTGTCATAAGAATTAAATGAGATAATATTTGAAAAGCACTTAATAGGTGTTTAATAAATACTTATTTGCTTCATTAATCAGTTGATCAATAAACATTAACTATATGCTGACTATGTACCAAGTACTAAGCTAGATGTTAGAGATACAAAAACAAAAACTGAATAATAATCCCTCAAAGAGATGATATTACAAAGAGGGAGACAACCTATGTGTATGGGGTGTTCAAGGGAGGACTAGCATCTCTGGGGGAGGGCTTGCCGAGCCCTTTTCAGGGCTGCTCCTCTACCTTTGGTGTCACCTGTTCCTCAACTCTCACCTGTGGCTCCATGAAGCTGTTGCATGAGCAGGGGCCACATCCCAGTAAAATTGTCTTGATAGATGGAATAGAACAGGTTGAGAGGCCTCAAACCTGTCATTGAATTTGGGGAGGAGTAGTGGAATTTCCCTGCTGGAATGGGCAAATGAAAATAATCTATTCCAATTGCCATGAAAATGACTGAAGCAGACTCTATAGAGCCCTTAGAGTTTGGTTAGACATCAAAGACACCAAAGTCATCCACTGCATCCTGGGCCATCGCCAATCATCTTCACTTTGACCTGACACTGGATTTCAATGACTCTGGAAGAGAGAGTCAGGCAGATGACTTCTCAACTATGCATCAATGGTTGCACCTAATTCACACAAGTCAAGACATCACCCAATGAAGTCATTGGTCCTCTTTGAAATGAAGGGCAAACAACATATACATATGTATGTACATATCTGTGTATACAATGCTATATAAACATTAAATATATTTAATATATACTTAAATATAAACATTAAATATATTTTACATACACATGTTGTCTCCCCTTTAGAATATAAGATCCTTGAAGCAAGATCACACTGTTATATATACAATATATATTCAATATATAAATTATATCAAATATACTTAAAATAAATAAAAACAAGTTATATATTCCATACATAAAAAATATACAAAGTACTCTTATCATGTATGTCTCTATCTATACATGTTGTCTCGCTACTAGGACATAAGCTTCTTTTTCCCAAAGAGATCAAAGAAAAAGGAAAAGGATTCATATACAAAAATATAGTTGATCTTTTAGTGGTGGTGAAGAACTAGAAAGAAAGAGGGTGCTGCTCCCTTGAGAAATGGCTAAATAAAATATGACAAATGGTATAGAATATTATTATTCTCTAAAAAATGTTGAAGGTGACAGTTTCAGAGAAAGTTCTATCAACTGATACATAGCGAAAACAGCAGAATCGGGAGTATAACTTAGACAATAATAAAATTATAGAAACAAACAACTTGAAAGATTGGAAAACTCTGGGCAACGTAATGACCCGTTACAGATTTCAGAGGATTTTCAGTGGTATACCTACCACTTGAAAGAGAGGGGACAGTCTCAGAGTTCATATTAAGTCACTTTTTTAGATATGACCAATGCAGGAATTAGTTTTGCACAACTATATAAATTTATCACAAGCGTTTATTTTTCTTTCCCTCAACTGCCAGTGGATCAGGAAGTGAGGAGAGTCAATAGATTTTTTTAATTGAAAAATTTTAATTTAATTTTTTAGAATATAAACTCCTTGAAGGCAAGGACTGACATTTTGTTGGGGTTTTTTTTGTTTGTTTGCATTTCTATGTATCTCCAGCCCCTAACACAATGCCTAGCATACAGTAAGTGCTTAATAAATGTTCATTGGTTGATTTGGTTGATTGATTAATTGAGGAAAGAGAACCCTAGCAACTGAAGGAGCAGAAAAGCCTCTATTGAGGAGGTGGTGCTTGAGCTGAGCTTGGAAGGAAACCAGAGGTCATATGAACAACTGGAAATGTTCAACCATGGGAAGAAAACAAGGCGTAGAAATAGGGAAAGGCTTCATATAACTGAAGAACCATCCCAAAGAAGAGGTACCAGATTTGTTCTGTTTGCCCTGGGTAAGCACATACCATGCTGGGTACACAGGTGTGTTCAATTTATATTAAACGGGCTGAACTCAAATGAAGTCCCAGGAGAACTCAGAATAGGTAATAGGATAGTTAATCCAATTCATTCTGAGAAGGAAAAAATGCCCCTAGAAACTATTTCCCTTTTATGAAGACTGCAAAAGTGTATAGATAGAAAAGATGTGAGCCCCTGAGGTGGTATAAACTTGGACACATACTCCATATCTTGCTCTAATCTAAACTCTAATCTAGCCCAAAGGGTGGAGAATAGTAGAGAATCAGAACTGTGATTTTCACTGGTAAAGGGAACTCCCAGTAAGAAAATGCCTTCTACAAAAACAGACCAACTCCGTTCCACCATTTATAATGTTCAACAGTTGCCTTGGCACGCTGAGAGTGACTTGCCCAGAGTTACATAGATATGACCCAGGTCTTCCTGAGTCTGAAATTGGCTCTATCTACTACACCACCCTATCTCTCTAGAGTAATAATAGCCAACCTTTATAAGGCACTACCAAAATGCTTGATCTATATTGGTTCACTAGACCCTCACAACAAACATCTCTGTGAGGTAAGCAGTATGAATGCTATTGTCCCCATTTTTCAGATGAGAGAACTGAAGCCCTGAGAGGGTAAATGACTTGACCACAGTCCCACAGCTAGTATGCAAAGGAGCCCACACTCAGTCTCCTGAATGCTTGTCCCATGTCCCTGGCAACATGGCAAAGCCAGTAGGGACCTACCTGAGCCTCTTGTCTCTGCCACTGTCTCAATCAGCAAGTGAGTGTATTAGGAGGGGTTAGGAGAAGGGTCTGCAATTTCATTTCCCCTAAAGTGGAAAAATCAATAGTTTTATGAAGGAATTAGTGGAGAAAGAAGGGCCCATGGCATCTAGCATGAGAGAGAGCTCCCTGCCCATACTGGCTCCTGGCAAAGATAGAAAACTTGGAGTGTTTGATAGTCATCTTAAGACTTCAATAAAAGTGTCTCCTGCTGAATACACTGTGGGGACCTTAAATTGGCACCCTGTAGAGAGAGCTATCTGATGCTACAAAGAAAGTATTTCTGGATTTCAAAGTCCCTGCATTATTTAAAATGCAGAGGACAAAAAGTGGGATTACGAAGATCTGATAGGCTCTCCAGGCTGCAGTATCAATTATACGCACTCCAACTCTTAAAACCTTGTTTGTGAGATTAAGAATGTATTATCTGTCTAAAGCACTAATTGCCAGATTTTTCCCTTTAAGTCCTAACAGGTCTCTTTTCAAATTTATTTTCCTTTTTCTCCCCCTTGGACTGAATATACCTTGCTTTTGAAGGGGAAGCTGCCCCTCCCAGCCTTGGATGCCCAAAGGAAGACAGCTGGAGAGGGCTGCCCCATCTCTAGGCACCAGAGGTGGGGTAGGAAGGAGGAGAAGGGGAATCAAAGCAATAAGAAAAAGACTTTCAAAGGACATGTCTTTTTGATTATCTAAATGCCATTTGTCACTTTGTGGAGAGATGAGTGGGAGTCGGCAGGCTTTTCCCTCTGTCTCCCAGGGATGCTTGTCTTCCAGTTTGGCCTGGGAGCCAGATCCGCAAAGGAGAACCCCAGTGAGAAGACAAACAAAGTGTAAGGTAGAATCCTCCCCCACTCATCCCCACAAACCACCACCTTCAGGTTTTCGGGAGAGAACGCAGCAGTCATCTTTCTGACCGGAGAGACATTCTTTGGATGTGACCTTGGCCCGGGGTCTGTGAAGCCTAAGGAAATGGGTGGTGAGACAAGGACTGTAGTCAGAGCCAGTGGTGGAGGGGGGACCTTAATGTCCGACTGCCCCTCCTTCCCTGACCCACATATACAAAGACACCAAAAAAAAAGTCATTCTAGGGGAAATGAGACTAAACCAAAATTAAGGGTAACCTTAAAAAGGAAAGGAAGTCATCTCCTCCATCCCCCCCCCCAAAAAAGAGCAAAAGTGTCTAAATAGAACATTCACTATCATAAGACTATATTAGGGCTTTGTCCCAGAGAGACAACATCCAAGGGGGCGCACTTCCTTCTCATGCATATCCTTATCCCAGTGGTGACTATCATCCCCACGCATTGTTTCTCAGTCCTCTGCCAGCTGTACCTCCATTCAGTGTGACTTCCCCATGCTGGTGAGTCGGTACCAGAGCAGAGGATTAAGACCAATGCCCTTTCTATTATATCATACGTCTCTATGCCAGGTGGACCTTCTTCACTCCTTTTCTGAAGATCTCTTCCCTGATCAGTGATATATACCCTGTGTGTGTGTGTGTGTGTGTGTGTGTGTGTGCGTGTGTGTGTGTGTGTGTGTGTGTGTGCCCAAGAAGGATGGGTAGAGATGCATAAAAAGAGTAGATTTGGGTTCCTCTTTTCAGTTATCCCATCTCACCTTGTCTTGGTGGTCTCCCAACCTTAACTAGTCTCCTCTGCTTTGAAACTGTCCTGCCTTTAAAGGTGGGAGGGAGAGAAAATATATGCTTGTTAATTAAAAAATAAAATTTAATTTAATTTTTTAAAAAAATTATACTAAGTGCATTTTCTTCCTGCCTGGAAAAGCAGTGTGGAATAGTGGATATCACTATGGACTTGTAATTAGAAAGACCTGACTTCAAATCCAGCCTCAGAATTGATGGATAGAGTGTTGGAGGTGGAGCGAGAAAGCATTTATTTAAGCCATACTATGTACTAGGCAGTAGCTAGACGGCACAATGAATAGAGTGCTGGGCTGGTAGTTAGGAAGACCTGAGTTCAAATCCAGCTCAGAAACTGTATGACCTTGGGCAAGTCACTTAACCTCTGTTAGCCACTGGAGAAGGAAATGGCAAACCTCTCCAGTATTTTCACCAAAAAAGGCCCATGGACAGAGGTCCATGGAGTCAGGAATAGTCAGACACAACTAAAGCAATGGAACACCAATGTGTGTTAGGCACTGTGCAAAACTCTGGAAATACAGAGGCCATAAAGAGACTCTACCCTCAAGGGGCTCACAATGTAAAGGGAAAGACAAGAAGCAAACAGCTATATACAGAGAAGAGAGAGTGAGAGAGACAGAGAGAGAGGGAGGGATGAAGGGAGAGAGGGGGGAGGGAAGGAAGGAGAGAGAGAGAAAGAAAGAGAGAGAAGGAGGGAGGGAAGGAGGGAAGAGAGTAAGACAGAGGGGAATCAATTAATGAGTCAATGAACCTCTAAAAGTCTCGGTTTCCTCATCTGAAAAATGGGGGGAGAGGGTGGATGATGGCACCTGTTACAGGGTTTCTATGGGGCTCAAATGAAATAGATATTCTAAAGTACATTGCAAATTTAGAAGCATTATGAAAATGTCAGTGCTTATCTCTCGAGTCTTTCCCTCAAAACTACTCAGATAAACAGTGCATTAGATCCTGGTTTCCAGACTGCCTGGCCCTGGGCCATTGCCTCATGTCTAAAAGGACTAAGTCCTTGGGCTCCAGTGAGAGGCATGCAAAGAGGTGTTTTGGAAGGGTTTCTAAGTGCTGGGTAGTGGCCATGGTCAGAGTCTAGCCCTCCTGCCGGCCTAACACCATAGAAAGTCAAGGCACTCAGGCTCTGTTCCCAGCTTGCACTCATTTGCTGTGCAATAGGAAAATCCCTTTCCCTCTTTGGTCCTCAGTTTTGTCCTTTGTCAAAAGGATATGTTTGGCTACCCTGATTGAAAGGGAATGACTTGGTCACATTTCTTTTTTAGTAGCCATTGTGGGAATTTGTTTTGCTTTTCATAGGTTCTTGTTTTTTCTTGCTTTATGCAGTTCGGGGAGGGGGCAGGAGAAAAAAAAATAAATTTGAAACACTTGAGGAGAAAACCTGAAAGGAGTGAGGAGAGGGAGAGAATATAGACCAAAAAATAAGTTAAAATATAATAAAATTGATCTAAAATCAATTAAAATCAGGATAATAGACTGGACAGTTGATCCCTAACATTCTGGGATTCTCTGAAATGGAAAGTCCTGAAACACTTACAGAAAAACCGAGGGACCCATCTAACCTGATGACAAATGGGACCCTACCAGCTGAACTCTGTCAAAGGTTCATTTACAGAAGCCCCGACAGACTCTCCCCAGCAAGGCAGTGGAGGCCAGAAGCAGAGGCCAGACCCATTGTTGTGGGAGAAAGCCCAGAATGAGAGAGCTGGAGAAAAAAAGAGACCAAATGAAGTCAGTCATATAATATTTTACCAACAGCATGTAGCTGCTTGTTAGCAGAGATCTGCTTTCCAACGGCAAATAATAAAATTATGCTTTTTGTGCGGGTAATGAAATGCAAATTAGAGCTGGATGCACATTAATGCAAAGAGTTGAATATCCATTTAATCAGATCCTCCCTGCAGGGGCCAATGATAAAAGTGACAGAAGAATTGCACAGCTAATTCTGGGCCTGTCACATCTCATACATACTTACCTTGTAAACCAACCGCTATTGTGGCACCTGCCCGCTGGGCTGGAGGTTTATGATGATTAGAGAAAAGGGAGCTTGGGGAAAACCCTTTTGGAGCTCCAGCTTGGTTGGGGGAGCTAGGAAGCCTGGAGAGAGCTGAATTAAGAGAAACAGGAGAGCAATGCTCCTGGCCTCACCTTTCCCTTGTTCCTGGAAAGGAAATGTCTAAAGTCAGCCCAGACAACCAGCAGTTGGCCTTCCCTGGTGTGGAAGGCAAGTGTTATGACTGAGCCTGATCTTACTAATAAGCTGTTTTAATTAGTTGATTGATTGGGGACAAATATGTGGTCTTTGTCATTGCCCCTGAAATCACAAATATTTGTTGTGCCTAGAAAAAAAGGCATCAGGGATTTGCAAAAAGGCCAGGTACGGTTTAGAAAGCGCGTTGGACCTGGGGTCAAAAAAGACCTGGGCTCTGTTATTTACTAGGTGAAATGGAAAATAGGAGTTATTATTATGTGCTAGGCACTCTGCTAAGTGCTTTACAAATATTATCTCATTTGATCTGCACAACAATCCAGAAGGTAAGTGCTATTATGACCTCCATTTGCAGTGAAAGAAACTGAGGCAGACATGGGTAAAGTGATTTGCCCAGGATCTCATAGCTAGATCTCATAGTTTGAGGCAAAATTTGAAGTCAGGTCTTCTTGACTCTGGACCCAGTGTTCTACTCACTTCTTTACCTAGCCACAATAGAGACGAAAAAACGTAAATCTTAAACACCAAGGAGATCAAAGGCAGAAAGAAAGGTCCCCTACATGCCGAAAACATTTGTAGCAGTACTTTCTGCAGCAGCAAAAAAATCTGCAAAGTAGATGCCCACAGACTGAGGAATGCTGGATACATGGATGTAATGGAATGATATTGAACAGTAAAAAGAAAAAAGAATGAAATATGAGGAATTCGGAAAACAGAGATCTTGTATGAGTATGAGCTAATGCTGAACAAAAAAAGCCAAATGTGAAGAATGATGCCCAAAATGGCTACATTCAAGTAAGTTTCTTAAAAGACCAAAAAGCAGACAAACTCAGATTAACTGCAGCCCCAATCATAGTCCTGAGGAGTGGGTGATCCATCTATGAATTTATTAAGCTCCTCCCATAGATCTAGCACCAAAGATACAAAGACAAAAGCCCAATAACCCTTGCCCAGAAGGACTTCATGTGATGAGGAAACAACATGCTCATATACGTTGTTCAGTTGTTTCAGTCACGTCTGACTCTTTGTGACCCTATTTGAAGTTTTCTTGGCAAAGATACTGGAGTAATTTACCATTTCCTTATCCAGCTAATTTTACAGATGAGGAAAGTGAGGCAAACAGAGTTAAGCAACTTACCCAGGATCACACAACTAGTAAGTGTCTGAGGCCAGATTTGAACTCAGGAAGATGAGTTTTCTTGACTCCAGGCCCAGCGTTCTACCCTCTACATCACTTAGATGCCTATGCTCATATATAGGCATAAACAAAACATATGCCAAGTAGACAATAACCTGGGGAGAGGGGAGCAATGGAAGATGGAGTCACCAAGAAAAGCCTTTATGCAAAAGGTGGCACTTGAGACTTTGAAGAAAGAAGTGAGGGGTAGGCAGCATGGAACGTTGGGTGAACTGTGGGACCTGCTCCCTTAGTTTTGGGGTAACTGTTTTCCTTTGTTCAAGGAAGGGTTCAATGTGGGTAGCAGCAGTATATCAGAAAATGACTCAGAAAAAACACAAGGCATCAGTAAGACTTAAAAAAAATATTTGTACTATCTTTCTCAAAGGGTTATTGGGGAAAAAATGTTTTATAAGTGCTATAGAAATGTGAGCAATTATCCTAATTGCCCTTGAGGACATGACAGTCTCTTCAGGAAGACAAGGCATATTCAAAAAGAAATAATGATTGTTTCTGATGAATGGTGAATCATTCTTTCTTTTGTGTATGTTTATTTGCATAATATGGCCCAGGGCCCCATGAGAGTCATGAGGACCCTAAGTAAGTGTTCAGTCTGAGTGGGATCCCACAATTAGCCAGTCTAAAGTAGATCAAGAAGGAGCTCGAGACAAGTGGAGTCCTTCATTCTGAGGAATCCAGCATACCATGCTCTCTAGGGTCCCCTGTTCCCTGAATGCAGAAGTGTAGCCCAATGTAAACAGCATTAATTTTGGAAGCACAAGGCTTACACACCTGAGCTAACTAAGGCAGTAGATAATGAATGAGTAACCGACATTAAGAGGAGAAGGAGAGACCATAGCTGACTGAGTTGGTGAGGAAATGCTTCAGAAAGGTAGGATTTGACCCAAGTTTTAAAGCATGAGTTGGATTTGAATGCGAAGAAGGGAGAGGGGAGTCAATCCAAACAGCCTGTGGACTGAGAATTTGCAAAGTATATGTGAGGAACAGAGGAGGAGGTAGGTCAGACTAGAGTAGAAGGTTCCTACAGGGAAGACATGGAGGCAGATTTATAGCACCTTGATTGCCAGACTAAGGTAGCCAAGTATCTTATTCTGTAGATAGTTCTAACTCCTGAAGTCTCCTCAGTGGAGAAATAGAAGTGAATGCTGTTAGGCTTTAATAAAAGTGGGCAAAATGGTCAAGATGGGGAGGGAAGTAGAAACAGAAGGATCAGCTGGGAAGCTGATGCAATAGTTTAGTCAGTGGGCAAAAAGAGTCTAAATTAGCATAGGTGGTGTTAGAAATGGACAGGTATGGGTGTGGGAAATACTACAAAAGAAAAATAAACAGCACCTAGGGATTGATTAGGGGAAGGGGTGAGGAAGAGTCAAAGATTACCCAGACTCCCAGTTTGGTTGAATGGGACCATATTATTTACAGAAACTTGGAATACTTGAGTTTTGACTTGATTCTGGAGATAATGGAGAGCCATGGAAGATTTTAAGAGAGAGAATAACTTAAGCAGGGCACTAAACTTCATTGGCTCTTTATTGCTTCCAAGAGCAAATACAAATTGCTCTGTTTGAAATTCAAAGTCCTCCATGACCTAGCCTCTTCTACCTTTCCAGCCTTCTTACACCTTAATATCCCAACACATACTCTTTAATCCAGGGACACTGGCCTCCAGGCTGTTCCATCTCTCCACTCCCAGCATTCTCCTGAGGTCCACCATGCCTCAAATGCTCTCGCTCCTCTGCTCCAACTACAACCTTTCCTGCCTTCCTTTGAGTCCCAACTAAAATCCCAGCTTCTATAGGAAGTCTTCCCCAACCCCTTTTAATTCCAGAGCCTTCTCTCTTTAGTCACTTTCTATTTATCCTGTGTATAGTTTGATTTGCGTATGTTTCTTTTTATGTTGTTTCTGCCATTAGACTGTCACCTCCTCAAAGTCAGGGACTGTCTTTCACCTTTTTTTGGTATCCCCAGCACTTAGCAAAGTGCCTGGCATATAGTAGGAGCTTAATAATTGTTGACTGATTGATTATTGCAGTGGGAAGCCTAATCTCATACTAGTGTAGAAGATAGATGAGCAGAAACATTGGAAGCCAAGAGAGCAATTAGGAAGTGATTTCAATAATCTAGGCCAGAAATGGTATTACACACAGCTGTAGCAATGCCACCTAGACTGACTAGTCTATCTTCCATTTCCAAGAAGGGATTAGACATCCTCTGCGAAGCCCTTTTCTCTCTTCCCTCTCTTCCCTTTCTCTTGAGGTATAGTGAAACAGTGGAAAGATCACTGAATTTGGAGTCAAAAGATTTGGATTCAAATTTTACCTTTTTTTCCTTACAACCTATGTGACCTTAAGCACATCACTTTGTCTTACCTTGGACCTGGGGTTGGGGGGAAAAGGGTTCATGACAAGCTTCTCTGAATCTTTAATTCTATGGTGTCTCTCCTTCTGCTTCTTTCTCTTACAGCCAACAACAGGAAGAAAAGAAGAGGGGGGAAACATCTAAATTCCTGTCCCTGTGCCATAGACATCTCCATATTTTTCTCCTCTTCCCTTGCTTGGGAAAGTGAGTAGGGAAGGGGTAATAAGGGTCAGGAGCTTTCCTTGATGTAAATCTGTAGATTTTCTATAATGATGACAGTGACAAGGATGTCCTTAACCCTCCTTAATAGTGAAGGAGACATGGGGTGAAGCAAAAACAGAAATCTTGATGAGAGCTACTCTGTTCTGTTATGTAGCCCCGCATGGTGACAGCTTTGTCTCACAGATTCCGATCTGAAGTGACAGGATCCTTCCAACTGTCTCTCTCCTGTGCCTGAAGATTTACCTATTTCCTGACATCTGACAGGATGCAAATTTGAGAAGCTACACTGGAGGGTCTGCCATCAACAACCCCTCAAAGATGGGCTTGATTCTCTCCAGGCCTAGACCAGAAACTCTTGAGACCCATATCCCCTGGGATTGGAGAACACTGAACACCAGTGATGCGGTCTTGGATACTCAAGAGTTTCATGCTGAACCCCTGCTATGTGCCTAACTCAGTGCTAAGTGCTACAGGGAGAGTGGTACCCCCTGCTTCTCCCCTCCCTCCTCCTGTAAAGAATATTCTATCAGGAATCAGACAACCAGGGTTAAAGGGTCAACTTTGCCATTTGCTTGCTGGGTAGCCTTAACAAATTGCTTGGCCTCAGTTTTCCCACCTGTAAAATGAGAGAGTTTATCTAAAGCAGGGACTCTTAATCCTGTTTGTGTCATGAACCCCTTTAGCAGTGTCTGAAGAAACCTATCTATCCTTTCTCAGCATAATGCTTTAATACAGAGAGAAGTACAAAGAAAGTCAATCATATTGAAATATAATTATCAGCTTAAGAAAAAAACAAATCCAAGTTTATGGACCCCTGGTAAAGAACCCCTAACCTAAACGATCTCTGAAGTCCCTCATAACTCATTCAATGATTCTTTAATTTGTAAAATGATTTGTGGTTTGCAGAATGCCTTTCTCCCTATAACTTTGTAAAATAGGTAATGCAAATATAAACCCAGGAAAGAGGAAAGGAAGTGACTTGTCAGAGTTAGTTAGTGGCAGAACCAGAACTCCAGAAGTTCTGGTCTCAAGTCTAATGCTCTTTTAAAAAAATTTTAATTATTTTTAATTTTTTTTACTTCAAGTTTCAAATTCTCACCCAGTCACCCACCCTTCCCCCAACAACTGAGAAGGCAAGCAGTCAGTATCTATTATGTGAAATCATGTAAACATATTTCTATATTAACTATACTGCAAAAAAAGAAAAAAAATTTAAAAAGTGGAAAATTATACTCCCATTTGTACTCAGAGATCATCAGTTCTCTCTTTGGAGTAGATGGTATTTTTTTCATGATGAATCCTTTAGAATTGTCTTAAATCATTGTATTGATCAGAATAGTTAAGTCTTTCACAGTTGATCACCATTACAACATTGCTATTACTATGCACAATGATATCCAACTTCTGCTCACTTCACTTTGCATCAGTTCATATAGATTTTTCCCATGATTTTTTGAAATCATCCCCCTCATTATTTACACAATACTACTCCATCACAATCATATACCAGATTGTGTTCAACCATTTCTCAGTTGATTAGCATCTTCTCAGTTTCCAATTCTTTGCACCACTAAAAGATCTGCTATAAATACTTTTGTACATTTAGGTTTTTACTTTTTATTTGATATCTTTGGGGTACAGACCTAGTAGTGATATTATAGGGTCAAGGGGTATGCAAATTTTGTTGCCTTTTGGGCACAATTCCAACTCCAGAATATTTGAACCAGTTCTCAGCCCCACTAACAACGCATGAATATCCTTATTTCCTTACATCCCCTCCAACATTTGTCATTTCTGACAGGTGTGAAGTGATACCTCAAAGTTGTTTTGATTTGCCTTTCTCTAATCATTAGGAATTTAGAGCATTTTTTTCATATGACTATAGATAGATTTGAGTTCTTCATCTGAAAACTGCCTGCTCATTTCCTTTAACCATTTATCATTTGGGAAATGGCTTCTAGTGCTCTTTTTAAGATGTGTGAAGAAATAGCAAATAATATAGGATGAAGTATAATTGGGCACTAAATAATAATAACTAATAGCCAGCATTAATATAGTACCCTAAGACTTGCCAGTGATAGATACAAATACATACACATATAGATGTATGAGTACATATACATGTATAAAATCTCATTTTATCCTCTCAGCAATCCTGGAAGGTAAATGCTATTATTACCCCCATGTCAGACCAAGGGAAACAGGCTGAGAAAGGTCCAGTGATTCCTCCAGAATCACAAAGCTAGCAGAATTTGAATTCAGATCTTCTGGATACCAAATTCAGCACTCTAGTTCACTTCACTACCCAGTCTTTCCATGTTACATTCACATTTTAGAGATGATATTGGTCCTCTGAATTCCATTTATAGGAGAGCAACCAGAAGGGTGAACTTTTAAGACCAAAGTGCCCCTCCGTGGCCACCACTGTCTGTGGCATGTTGTTTCCTTCATTAAAATGTCGGCTCCTTGAGGGCACGGATTATCTTTGCTTTTTGTGTTTATAATCAACAGTGCTAGGTCGGAGCTTTAATAAATGTTTTTTCATTCATTCTTTCTTTATAAAGATCAGTTGAAGGAACTGGGAATATTTAACCTGGAGCAGAGAAGTCCTAGCAAATACATGACATCTGTCTTCACTGTCACATGGAAGAGGAACCTATAAAGAGGAAAATTTAGACTGGATGTCAAGACAAACTTCTTAACAATTACAGCTGGCTAAAGATAGAATGAACTGCCTAAGGAGGCACGAAGTGGGTTCTCCCTTACTAGAGATCTTTAAGCAAAAGCTGGATGACCAGATGACCTGTTGTGGGGAGGGTATAGGGGATTCTAGTTCAGGTACTGGTCAGAGGAACTGACCTCTGAGTCTCTTCCAACTCTATAATTTTGAGTGGCACAGACTGGAAATCTCATAAATATTTATAGGAGGATGTAGGAAGCAAGGATCAGTGTCCCCTAGGATGTCCCCTAGTGGGGCATGGAGGAGTGGGTTTTCAACAAAAGGTATGTTGGGAAGTCATGGAGGATAATCTCAGTTCTTTCCCACCCTCCTGATAGGCTCTGCCAACCTGAGAAAACTTCAAGAACAGTCCCAGGGACAGTAAGGAGGTCCTGGTTCAAGGACCAGATTAGTGAAATTCTCTGGATACCATTTGCTAAAAACCAATCAACTAATCAGAAAGACCACCTAGAACTGTGTAGGAGTGGCTATCTGCATTGAAAGAACACATGTTATCCTTGGAGGTAGGAAGAGCTAGGCTGGAATCTTGCTTCAGATGCTTACCACCTAAGACCCTGGGCAAGTTGACTGGCCTCTCTGTATCTCATTATCTCATCTCTAAAATATGGTGGTTGGACTTAATTCTCTCTATGATCTCTTCCAATTCTAAATCTATGATACAGGAAATCATGGATCCTTGAAGCATTAAAACAACTATCACTCTGGACGCCCATTCAGGACTAGATTTAGGTTTGCCTTTGAGGCCAGAATGAACATGGAACTGACTTGTCTCTTGGGCCCTCCAATCACCCTCTCCACCTGAATCTTTAACAAAGCTGAGTTCGGAGTGGTTGGAATTGCCTTTGTTTGGTGCTGTTTGTTTTGAGTGGTGTCATTATTTTATTTTTAAATTACTTATAATGTACCCTTTAAAAAATCCCTAATTACAGATAGGATAAATACATAATTGCAGACTTTTAAAAAGCACATATTATTTACTCAATACTGCATAATTACCATCTTTCCACGAAATGTATTATTTCCTGGATTGTCCGTAATAGCTCCTTCGAAGCTGGCTGCAGAAGGCCGACCTGTTTATCTGATCTCAGTTCATGGGTCATTGACCCAATAGCATGTGGTAGGTTATAAACCACCAAGTCACTGGCTGACACTTCCCCTCAAATGTTTGCTACCCATAAATTTTTTGGCATTTTATTGGCAAAAAGAAAAATGTTGCTTGAGAGATTTTAGAATTTTAAGAAGGCTTGGTGTTTGGGTTTATTTTCTTCTCTGCAGTTTTTCTTTGCCAGTTTGAATAGGATGGTGTTAAATACCTGGCATTTTCCTCCTTATGACAGCATTTCATTTACCTGAAAGTCACAGGGACCTCATCCCTTGACAATTCAATTTAATAAACATTTATTCAAAATGCCTACCTATATGCAAGTCACTGTGCCACCCACTGGGGATAGGAAGACAAAACAACCACAAAGATAATTCCTTAGCTTCCCCTTCATTTCTCCCTCATCCCGATTCTCCAATCATTCAGCTATGTCCATGTAAACAAACCTTATCTTAAGAGATTTCTATGGGCAAGACACGAGGTTTTGATCTCTGTGGCTTCTCCTCTAAACTCCCTTTAGCTCTCAGCATCCTTCTTCATTGTTCATGCAGGCTTCCTTCCTGACCAGAATGGAAAGATAATTAAGTCCTATGGAGTAAGAGATAAACCAGTGACCTGGCAGTCCATGCCTTTGCAATAGCTGTGCCTATACCAGAGTGCACTCCCCCCTCACCTCTACCTTTTAATATCTTTGATTTTTTTTCAAAATTCAGCTAAATCACACCTTCTACCACATGAAACCTTTCCTGATTCTTCCAGTTGTTAAATCCATTCCACCAAAATTACCTCCTCTTTATTTTGCGTAGAAATTTTGAATGCTGTGGATAAGTTTACTTACCTTGGTAGTGTGCTTTCCAGGGATGTACACATTGGCAATGAGGTTGATGCATGCATTGCCAGAGCTAGCTCAGTGTTTGGGAGGCTTGGAAGAAAAATTTGATAGAGAAGAAGTATCAGACTGACTACCAAGCTGAAGGTCTATGGAGCCATTGTGCTGATCTCATTGTTGTATACCGATGAAACAAGGACAATCTGCCAGCTCCATGCCAGGAAACTGAATCACTTCCATTTGAACTGTCTTAGGAAGATGCTGAAGATCACCTGGCAGGAGAAGTTACCAGATACTGAAGTCCTTGCTCGAGCTGAACTCCCAAGCATTCAAACTATGTTTCAGAGAGTGCAAATCCGATGGGCTGGCCACATTGTTTGAATGCAAAATGTACCTTGCCAAAAAGACTAGTTTATGGAGAACTCACATGGGGCAAGTGATCACATGGTGGTCAGAAGAAGTGATACAAGGACACTCTCAAGACTCAAGGACTCTCTCAAGAACTTTGGATTTGACTGTGCAACATGGGAGATGCTGGCACAGGACCACTCAGCATGGCATGCCCACAACAGAAAGGGTGCTGTGCTTTATGAGCAAAGCAGAACTGAAACAACTCAAAGGAAATGTAGGACACACAAATTTGGAGCATCCACCCCAAACATTCTCATGGACTATCTGTGCCCAAATTGTGTTAGAGCATTCTGAACTCATATTGGTCTGGTCAGCCACAGTCAGACACACTGAAATTCACTTTATCATGGTGACACTATTTTGTTCCTCTTTTAAGAACGAGGGACAACAACCAACCAACCAATCGAGTTCTATCAATGTACTTGCATAAGTTCCTTGAGGACAGGGATTGTTTGACTTCTGTCTCTGTATATCCAGCACACAGCACAGTGCCTGGTACTCAGTGGGCTCCTAATACATGCTTGTTGATTGGTTGGTTGATAATCCTGACTCTGCCACAATTCATTATCTGATATTGGGACATCAGCCATTTGCCATACTACCTGCTATGTACAAGTCACATTCTAGGACTCAAATTCATCTAAGTAAATACTGCATCCAGAGTGCTGTTCTAGTCTTAGAAGAGATGGAGAATACGGATGATACAGAACTCAAAGAACTTGTGGTTTGGTAGGGGGATAAGACACAAATATGGAAAACTTCTATTGTTCAGCCATTTTCATCATGACCCCATTTGGGGTTTTCTTTGCAAAGTTCCTAAAGTGGTTTGCCATTCCCTTCTCCAGCTCATTTTACAGATGAGGAAACTGAAACAAATAGGGTTAAGTGACTTGCCCAAGGTTACATAGCTAGTAAGTATCTGAGCTTGGATTTGAATTCAGGTAGATGAGTCTTCCTGACTCCAGGTCCAGGTATTATGAGGCAGCCAGCAGGTATGCTGGGTAGTGTATTAGGCTTAGAGTGAGGAAGATCTCAGAAAATTCACATACTGGATATGCCTCCCTAGGCAGATCGCTTAACCATTTTCAGCCTCAGTTCCCCTAGCTGTGAAAGTAGGAAAATGATAGCACCTATATTTTCAGGCTTGTTTGAGGATAAAACGAAATCATATTTGCAAAAATTGCTTTGCAAACTTTAGAGTATTACATAAATGCTAGGTAGCATTATTACTATTGTTATATGAAGAGTTCATTACTGAGATAGGGAAAAAAGTGCTGTATGAAATATAATAGGTAAGGTCAGTACTGACACATACATGGTACCTGCCTTCAAGGGGTAGTTGAAAAAGCTGCCAGACTCCTAACCCCATTTATAAATTAGCTCTTTTCCAGACTCCCTCTCCAAATTCTGGTGTTCAATGAGGATTATGAACAGACTTCAGCAGCTGCCTAAAGTGTGAGCATGCCTCAGGATGACTCCAGATCAGCCCCTGACTCTCTCCAGGCCTCAATTTCCTTATCTATTAAATGAATCAGTAGTAATGTCAATAATCTTAAATAGTTACACGCTTATTTTCTCCCTCTTGGGAAAAATGAGTTCTTCCCTGTCTTCTTTTGTTCTCAAGCAGAACAGTGAGCAATTGTGGGGTGCAGACTCGGGCTCCCCAACTTGGGGCATTTGAAAAGTTGTCCCTGGGTATCCCTCGGAAGGTGCTGCGGGCTTAACAAAGGCAATGTGTTTTGCAATGACCTTGGCCAACCTTCAGCTTTAATAAGCTGCCGGCACTCAGAGCAGATCACAGCCGCTCCCTCCCATCCCTGGCAGCTGGGGCCGATAGGCTGACAGGCAGATGTATGCACCTCTTTGAATTTAGTGATGCCAGAAATGACATCGTGGAAATCAGGGGCCAGACGCCCAAAGATTACCCAAACAATCAGTAGATAATAAAGAGGAAAGGGAGCAGGGAAGAAACAGGATGAAAGACAAAGAAGGTCCCTTTCAGAGCATGAAGTCAATAGATATGCCTCTGTGCAACCCTCATTCTGACTTCAGAGAGAGCCTCGCTAGTCTTCCTGCTATATAGACAAATGCCTGTTATATTAGGAGATGCTTAGGATTCTCGCATAAGGAAAAGAAAGGATGAGAGACCAAGAAGGATGCAAGAGAACACAAAAACAAAAACAATCTTGGATTTTAAGCTAGAAGGGACAGCAGAGGTGCCCAAGTTCAACCCTGTCACTTTACAGAAAAGGCCAAAGATGTTCAATGTATATCCAAGGTTACCCAGGAAGGAAATAATAAAGCTAGGATTTGAACTCCGATCCTTTCTCATGAACTGGTTTTCATTCCACTACACTTTAGTATGTAGAAAGAAGCTTTGTAACAAATGAAATTTATTGGTCCAGAGCCAGCCTCAGGATAAATCTAACTCAGTGATGTGTCTGCTGACTGACTCAGAGTAAAAGAACAGGAAAAAAGAAGGTCAGGTCTCAGGAGGGCTTGAGGCTCCCAAGAATACAGCTTGGAATTTGTGTGGATTTTTTCAAAAGCAAATCATGTCATATGAGCTGCTACGTGTAACCCCTCTGTTAGAGATTTCATGACCTAGAGAGCCTGAGTCCTTTTGATAGCACAGGGAGTGGACTTATATCCCTCGTTTTTGGTTTGTAACACACACACACACACACACACACACACACACACACATACACATACACATGAAAGGATGTTGGATTTGGAACAAAAGAAGCTGTGTTCCAATTTTTCAGCTGTTATTTCCTATCTGTGTGATCTTGGGCAAGTCAGCTCTAAATTCATGATCCTATCATCCTAGTAAGATGAGGCAAACTCTCCAGTTGCAAATGCACAGGTCACAATATTACAGAAGAAATTTTATGAAAAAGAGAAAAACAAACAAGCAGCAATTCATCCTAAGGAACCATGTCAATTCCTAGAATTGAAATGACAAATATGAGGACCATTCTAGGGGAGGCCGTCTCCAAGACACCCATCTTTACTCACTGTTCCCTGATAGTTGAAGGGAGGGGTAGAAGATGATATTCTTTCCTTCTCTCTCTTTCTGGAGTCCATGGATGGAACATACAGATCCATATTGCAGCCACCCAGTCCACCATATCTCAGCCAAAGTGAGAACAGATCAGATCTTGAGTTTAGTGACGCCAGAAGTCTTTCTTGTCTTTCTGGGTAAAATGAGGGTCAAAATCTCCCTCCACCTTTTCTTCTCCCCCCACCCTACTTCTCATCCCTCTTCTCTGTAGTTCAATCTTCATTTTCCCCTCCCTTCCATCTCTCTTAGTAACCAGTTTCACCCAATGCCATGTAGACCTTGAATATACATACTTTAATTTCCACTGTTAATTAAATGGGAGGGAGAGAGAGAGAGAGAGAGAGAGAGAGAGAGAGTCCAGTCCTTGGTACATGTTATCTTCAGAAACTGAAGGTTCTTTTTGTGTGAATTAGGAAATGGAAATCAACTGCCAGACTGTGGTCTTTTGTTTCAAAGTGAGAAAAACTTTTGGAAAATAATCAGCAAACTCAAGTGTCAGAGCTGTCATCCCCATGATTCATTTTTATCTTTGGGCCTTTTTCATTGCTCTAGAAGGAGAGGTTTGAGTCTTGGTCTGATGCAAAGAGCACCACAAAGAGGGTTTAGGGGGAAGGAGAAGGTCTTTAAAAGATCTGAATTCTTGCCCTACTTCTAACTAACAAGCTATGTGACTATGGCCAAATTACTTCCCTTCTCTGATCTGTTTCCTCTTTTGTCAAATGAGATGGGTTGGACTAGATCAATTAGCTTAGATCTTAAGTAAACCCTAGACATCAACTATTCGAACCTTCTTATTTTAAAGTCAAGTAACTTGAGACATTGAATGACTTGCCCAAGGTGGTCAAAATTTGAGCCAGATCTTCTGACACTAAGTCCAGCAAAAGGTCCCTCCAGGTGCTAAAGCTTTGTGATTCTATGAAATAATTAGTCTGATTGCCAAAGTCATCTCTAGGAATTCTGGGGAATTCTAGGGGAGAGATGGCAAATAATGGTGTAACAGTGGGACAAGAGAGAGGCATGACCTCATGGAAGAAGGCAGACCCTCACAGCACCATGTTGGTACCTTGGGTTAAAATCCCAGTAAACTGCCTTGGTTACAGCTCTCCTGGTTGGTCCTTGGTTCCAAATTCTTGTCTCTACTTTGTATATGTAAACACAAACAAACCCCCCATGTTTTGAACTCTCCAAGTAGTGGTATGACAATGGACTTCAACATTCTTCAGATTCAATTTTTCTTCTGCAAAATGGGACCATCGAGTCCTCATTTGACTATTTGACAGTAATTTCAATGGGAGAGATTCTTCTACCTCTTTATGAGCAGAATGAAAGCCAGGGCTTTGGGGTGGGCTAACCCAGCCAGGTACAGGGTCTTCTGATGTAAGTCCAATGTCTTTACCACTACTCCATACAGTCACTAAGTGGCTAAGGAATCAATTACATGTTGGAGCCTTTCCTGGAAGAAAGTGTTGATTTAATAGAGAGAAAGGATCAATAGAAAACACTGAAAGCCAGATGAGAGTGTTGAAAGAGGGGAAGGGCCATTGAAAGGGGAAGCAGGAAGATAGAAGACAAACTTCAGGAACTCAACAGAATGACACCTAAAGGTGAAACTGTGAAATGCTTTAGAAGAATCTGCCAGATAAAGGCGGACACAGTCCCTTCCAAGTTCTCAAAGGAATCACAGACTCACACAATGTTAGAGCTGGAAAGGAACTCAGAGATCCTCTAAACCAGAGGTTCTTAACTTTTTTTGTATCATAGGTCCCTGAGGCAGTCTACTGAAACCCATGAACCCCTTCTCAGAATAATTCCTCAAATAATTAAAGGAAATTTTCAGTTAGAGGTTAATGAAAATAAAGATGTAATTTTTCTGATCCAAATTCACAGACCTCTTTAAGGGTCCATGGAACTCAGGTTGAAAAACCCTGCTCTAGTCCAATCCCCTCATTTTAAAGAGAAGGAAACTGAGGCCATAAAAGACTTGCTGAAGGGCGCAAAAGTCTTCAGTAGGATGGTTGATTAAAGACCACTGGTATGTTTGCAATATAAAGGGAAAGCAAGAATGGTCTCTAGCACAGTCAACACATCCCCTGTAGTAAAACTATGGGAGAATTGGGACATGGGATGCCCCAGACATATCTTGTGATTTGCATTGTTGGAGTAAACATTACAGGATCATAGATCTAGGGATCTCAGATGTCTTAGGCCCTGGGAGGTCATGTAGGTAGTAAGTATGAGAAGCAGAATTTGAATTCAGGACCTCTGCCAGCCAATGCTTTCATGATTGTATCACATCCTCATCAATAACATTACACGTGCATCTGAGTTAGAGCAGGAATTCTTAACCCAGAACCTGTGAATTTGGTTTTTTAAAATATTTTTATATTTCAATAAAATTATCTTTCCCTATAATTCTATATATTTTATTTTATTCATTTTAAAATGTTATCCTGGAAAGGGATCCATAGATTTCACCAGACACTGACAAAGGGCTCAATGACTCAAAAAAAAGTTAAGAAATCCTTATGTTAGAGAAAGGAATTCTGGCTTTGAATCCTACTTTAACTGTATTACAGCTGGGTAACCATGAGCATATTGTTTCTCTTTTCTAGCCTTAATTTCCTCATTTGAAGTGGCTACAATAAGGCTTGTGACCATCTCCCTCCCAGGCTTCTTTTGCAATTCCCCAATCTCAAGTGCTACAAGTAGGGGTCCATGTAACTGTCAATGCCTGCTTGCAACCCAGTGATCCCTCATCTCCCTCTCTCTCTGGCCAGCCCACTTAAGCAGGCAGGCAGAGCCCTGACCAGGTGATTACAGCTCCAGTAGCAAAGCCTGCCCCATCCTACTATGGGCTGTAACCCCAGCATCCCAGAGCTGATTGTCCCTGACAGGAGTCTTGACCAAGACATGTTGGGAGCTTCCATTTGCAGACCCTCACCCTCCCATGAGAGCCCCTCACTTCCCTGACTGCTTAACATGCACATTGGAGCCTCCAATGCGGAGCCCCATAGATTCGTCTTTGTCTTGGGTGATAATTATTAGCTGTCTCGGTGGGTGAATGCAGGCAGAAACAAAGGCAGTCAGGTTGTAAAACCTTTTATCTCTATCAGGGCATATTATTTGATAAGGTGCTAAGCTAATAGTAACGTATGTCAGATTGTGTTTAGACAGATCACTGTGCTGGGAATTGGAGGTTATATTTGTCTGCGGAAAGTAGCACCTGAAAGACTAAAGAGAAATTCATACTAATATTCTGAGCCCTGGGCGAACGGCAGACCTCCCAGCCCTGAGTGGTTATTTCTTACAAATGACTCGAGCTTAGATCATGTGCCCAGCCTGATCCTCGTGACAGCCCCAGGCATTTTGTCCTCTGCTCTGGGAAAAGATCCAGACTGTCATGGAAGGAGGCAAAATGAAAGGTGGGGGAGAGAAAGTAGGGGTGACAGGAAGAGCTCATATCCACCCTTCCTCCTTGTCCAGGACTATTTCCCTTCAACTGGAAGACCTTCCCCTATCCAAATGCTACTTATACTCCAAGGTTTGGCCTAGGTACCGCCTTCTCCTTCCAGCCTTTTCAGAATCACAGACTTTGAGCTGGAAGGAAGCCCAGATGTCATTCTAGTCTAACCTGCACCTAAAGAAGAATTCCCTCTATAACATTCCCAAGTGATTATCCTACTCTCTTGTTGGAAGGTCTCTAGGGACAATGGCTCCCACTAAAAACTGAGGCAGTATATTTTGCTTTTTAGACCATCCTAATTGTTAGGAAACTTTTCTTTATAACAAACCAGAAATCTGGCTCTTCAATTTCTATCAATAAGATCAAACAAGCAACTCTAATGATTCCACATAGAAACATCTTAAATACTTGAAGCGGTTATCATGTCTGCCTTTAAGACCTTTCTTCTCTAGGCTAAATGTCTTCAGTTCCTTCAGCTAGTTCCAACCCAGAATGTTTGCAGTTTTGTTTTGTATGTTTGAGCATAGGCTAGAACGTAGGAGGCCTTCTTGGGCCTTTTCCCACAATTGATCTGTATAGAAGCTTTGACAGGATCTATTTCTGACCAGGGTTGGTTCAACTGTCCTTACTCAGCCTGGTGCTCAGCCCTGACTCTCACCCCTCCTAGGGGCTCACCTTACTGGTGCTGGACTTAGTATGAACATCCAATCAGCTCTAGCCCCATTACAGTCCAGAATGCCCAAGCTCAAGAGATCCATCATCCTCCCCAATAGCAGGAATTATAGGAATGCGTTCAACACCAAACTTGGCCTCCATCCTTTTTGCCAAGCACCCACCTCTAATTTTCCAGTGTTCTTCCCAAAAAATTATGTTTAGAATTGAATTCAGTCCTTCGCTATGACCTTACTAGGGCAGAATACAGCAGAACTCTCACTTTCTTCATTCAGGATGCCATTAGTCTCTTCATGAAGCCTATGATCAGAAGAGTTTTTTGGGTTTTCATGTCACATTGTTGGTTGATATGGAGCTTGTGGTCTACTGCGACCCTCAGAGCTTTTCCACATGAACTGTCATCTAACCCAGCTCCCCACCTAACCTGTACTTGAACAACGATTTTTTTTTAACCTATGGGTGAGAATGTACATTTATCCTAATTCTGTCTCATCACCTTAGATTACAAACTGTTGAAAATCTCTTTGGATCCTGACTCTATTTTCCAAAATATTAGCCATCCCCCAAGTTTTTTGTCATGTTTAAAAATATGATAAAGCACATTCATTTCTACCTTCAATAGAGGCATTAATAAAATTACTGAATACCACAAAACAAAAAGCAGATCCCTGGAGTGCTCCATTTACAGTGGCATCAAACTCAAAAAGAAATGGATGTCTGCTAGCTGTGTAGTGACTTAGAAAACCACAAATTAACATCATCTATGTTATGGTGTATTTTAATTTATTTTGTTAAACACTTCTCAATTATGTGTTCATCTAGTTCAGGTGTTTTGTGGCCCCCAAGTTTGACATTTCTGCTCTACCAGACACCTCCCTCCAAGTAGACCTTTGATCTATAAATCACTATTTTTTGGTCCACTCATTCAGGCAAGTTACAAATACACCTAACTGTGTTGTCATCTGGCCCCTACCTCTCCATCTTGTCCATGAGACTATGATTACAAAGTTCATTAGGTGCCTTGCTAAGTAGAATGCAAGTATTCTGTTTGACATTACCCTGATCTGGGAACCCTATGGAAAAACATAATGAAGGTTAGTGTGCAACAAACAGATCTTGGCGAAATTGTGATAGCAGCCTTCCTTTCTAAATATTCACAAGTAATCTCTTCAGTAGTAAACTGAATATTTCTTTTCCAACACTGCATCTTCTCCTCTTTTGATACCCCTAGCACCTAATGCAATGTTGCACAGATAATCAGCACTTCCAAAACACTTGCTGAACTGAATACTTCTTGCAATGCATCTGCGTCCTAGATATCACACCTGCTGTAGTCAAAGAACAGACAGTCCTGAAAGGGTTGGAGCTCTCTGTGAACTAGCTGGGCAAATGAACATTTAAAGAAAACTAGACTAGTGAAAGCAATAAGCCTAAAACTTGAGAGCTGTTGTTGTTAATCTTTAGAGCTCCCTTTGTTGAACCAATAGAGAAGGATCAAAAGGCTTGTAGATCATGTCTTCTGGGGATGCAGGTATAGGAGAGTGCTATAAAATCCATTTGGGGAATAAGGCTGACACCTACATTATACTTAGGTACACACCGGACAATTGGATGACCTGTTTCCGTCATCATGGTCCTGAAAAGTTACACATGAGTGAGACTTGAAAATCCAAGTCCTACTGACTTGCTTTGTCATTCCACCTTTCAGTAGCAGAAGACATCTAGGGAGATGCCCTGTATGTGGTCCTTTGGGTGTGTGGTATCTGTGTGTAGCCAAGGAAGCAGCTTCAGGTAAAGTAAATGCCAAAGGGAAATTGAGCAATAACAGTGCCCATGCTTGAAGGTTCAGCTAACTGGTGCTTCTCTGATCACTCCCAATGAAGTCAATCCCCTTCCCTTAGAGCCTGCCTCAGAGTTCATGTCCCCAGACAAACAACATTCTTGACCAATATACGATGATTTTAAATAAATGTTTTTCTTCTGGAACTATCCCACAAAGGTTTAGCTCACAGTAGGCATTCAATAAATACTTGTTACTTAATCACTTGATGCTTATTGAAATGAATTGAATTGATTGAGAAAGAATTGTCTGCTCTCTGCCCTTAAGGAACTTACAGTCTAGTTTGAGAGATAAGACTGACACTAATGAAACAACTGCAAACAACAAAAGATAGTGTATAATTCAGTACTAAACTGTGGTTTTGCTGTTGTTGAGTTATTTCAATCACATCCGACTCTTCATGACCCCACTTTGGGGTTTTCTTGGCAAATATACTGAAATGGTTTTCCATTTCTTTCTCCAGCTCATTTTACAGATGAAAAACTGAGGCAAAGAGGGTTAAGTGATTTGTCCAGGATCACACAGCTAGTAGGTGTCTGAAGCTAGATTTAAACTCTGAAAGAAGAGTCTTCTTGCTTCCAAGCACAGTGCTCTATGCACTAGGGTGGCACCTCACTGCCCTAAACTGTGTGGTACAAGACAGTAAGTGTTAATGGAGTATAGAGCCATAATAGGTCAATAAGAAGGAAAGTTATACTCAGGGGTATGCCAGAGTCAGCTCAATACTGATTTGGGAGGACTGACTGTAAAATTTCCAGGTGTGCATTTATAGCTTGGAAATTGGCAAATGATACAAATCAGGGTTTGGTTTATTTTTGTTGTTGTTGATTGCCTGGTATGATTGGCTGGTGGAATATTGTGAATTCGGGGCAGAGAACTTTATTTGGCTGAATCAGCTCAAAGTGACTTCAATTCCTATCTTTGTTGAATATCCCTCTCCGGCTTGGGTAAGTCAGTCTCCTTTTGTTAACTGTTGAATGGCCTATAAACGTCTAATTTCATTTCCAAATTGAACATGAAGACTGACCTGAATCAAATGTAGACCAAAATACGAAGATAAAAATGTCAGAGGTAAAAGGCAGTGGATAGAACACCAGCCGGGGAATCAGAAAGAACTGGGTTCAAATATGGCCCCAGACACTTACTCTGGGCAAGTCACTTAACCCTGATTGCCCCAAAGATAAAAATAAATGTCAGAGGTAGGACCCGAATCCCAACTCTCTGCTTCCAATGTACAAGTCCTCTTTCTACCACCACATTGCCTCCCTTTACGGGGATGCACTGGAATCCTGAGGAATATCAGGTCAGCGAATTTAGATGACTCTGGAGAAGTGAGGCTGGTGACCTTGCACAATCCTTCTTCACTCAAAACAAAGTCAAGTGCAAGGCATGTCATCATTTCTCTGATGACATGGTCTACGGCAACAAAAGACGAACACAATAACAACAACCCTCCCTTTAAGAGTCTGCGATCCTTAGATCTATATCTCCAGGTCTATCTTCCCTCCTAGGCTCCAGTCAACTATTGCCAACTATCTTTTGTAAAATTCCATGTGGTTCCTCTGCTGTCACCTCAAACTCATGTGGAAACAACCTGAGCAAATTCACAGAGACAAGAATCAAAATGATGTGCTTGGGAGACAGTAACCAGACTTGCATGACTGGAGTGAGAGATTTGGAAGAAGAGAAGTGGGAGATAAGGTTGGAGTAGCAGTGTGGAACTACATCACGGGGGATGGAAGGGGGTTTGAAAGCCGGGAAGAGAAGTTTCAACTTAATACAGCAGACATCGGGGAGACACTGAAAGGAAAAGGGGATCAGATGCAAAATGGATTGGCTAGTCAGAAGTCCAGCTCAAAACCTTTTGAAGTGACCCAAGAGGGAGATGACTCAGTTCTGAACCAGGGAAATGGGATTAGAAAGAATAGGAGGGATGGTAGAAACTTTAGGAAGATGATTTAGCAAGTGAGTGCCCATGAGGAATGAATGAGAGAGAAGAGTCAGAGAAAGGGCAAAAAGTGTACTTGTCAGAAGAGTATGAAAAGAAAACAGCAAAGATCTAAGGATTGAACCTTGGGAAATACATAGATTTTGTGAACATGAAAAACATCAACAAGCATTTATTAAGTACCTACTGTGTCCCAGGTACTAGGATTCATTACGGAAATACAAAGGAAAAGGAAAAATAGTCCCTGCCCTTGAAGACTGTATATCTAAACAGGGGAGATCATAAATATATAAACTAGACATGCAAATTATACCCAAAAAATGGAAGCTTAACCTAAGAGTGGAAGGCCTTCTGCAGTATTGTGTTTGAGTTGAGTCTTCAAGGAAGCCAAGAATTCTACAAATAAATGTTTTGTGGAATGGATGGAGCAGAATATAGAGCTAGAGAAGGACATTGGAAGGAGTACTCAGAGAGGTGTAAGGGAGTCCAGCAGAGTATAAGGTCTGGAAAGCAAAGGAGTGACAGAGTCAAATCAGGATGACCTATAGAGTCAATACTCAGAAGTCAAGGAAGAAGACTGAGAAACAAGATAGAGGACTTGTCTTTTAAAAAACAAGTGGCTACAAGAAAATGGTTTCAGTTTAGTAGTGAGAAGGCAGATAGATTTTACACATAGATTGGGGAGTTTTTTAATTTATGTGTATGTGTGTTCACTTCAACAAATTACGCACCTAACATGCAGAGTACTGTTTGTATAAGACAAAGTCCTTATGGGGATTACAGTCTAGTGGGGGAAAAGACACAAATATAGACAATAGTAACATAACGTAGTTTAATAAGTGCAGTAAAGTAGGGGACAAAACAAATGTTAAGTGAAGGGAGAAAGTCATTCCCAGTGGGGTGAGGGAGGGAGACAAGGAAAGCTTCATTTATCAAGACGGCATCATGGAAGATTCATATGAACTTATGCAAAGGGGAGGAAGCAGAACCAAGAGAACAATTGAAAATTCCTTGCTTCTTCCATTACATAAACCACATCTTCCTTCTTTATACTGTTCCCTATGTCTGGAATGTTCTTCTTCCTCAATCCATTGAATGGATTCCCTCAATCTCTTCAATCCTGCACTTAAATGCCACCTCCTTCAAGCAGGATGCTTCTGGCTTCCCTGTCCCTGTCCCACCGAAATTACTGTTATTTTATTTAAAACCAGAGTTTGCTTTTCTGTGTGTATGCTATAAAGCCTCACCTCCAGTAGAATCTAAGTTCCCCAAAGGCAAAGATCGTATCTCTCTTGGAAATATCTCTCCAAATCCTAGCACTAGTGCCTGGCACATAGTAGACGACTAATAAATCTTGTTAACTAATTACTATGTGGGGCTCTTGACATTCTTCGACATTAAAAAGAGATTCTGTTTTCATATGGTTAGAAACTATGGATCTCAAAAACTACAATAAAAAATAGCACTTGATTGAAAGCTCAGGGAATTAGGGTTCTAGTTCTACCACTAACTAGTAGTGACCCCTAAAGCACATCATTGGAGTCTATGGAACCTCAGTTTCCTAATCCGAAAAAATGAAAATAATATTATCTTCTCTGCCTATCTCCACCAGATGAAAAAAGGTATGTGTGAGTCTCAAATAATAATCACTCCCTTACAATTGTGGAGTGCCTTATTGTTTATAAATTCACACAGGCAGCCACCATTAAGTCCCAATCTTCTGAAACATCGAGGGAGGGATGACCTCATCAAGTGTGTTTGTTATAACCCTGCTCCCTTGCACAGTAGACCACCGACCTTATTCAGAAGATTCTGGCAGCATTTCCAAATCAAACTGCCCATCCTGAATGGAAAAGCACTCAAGGGATACAAAAAAAGACACGGGAGAGCAGACCTCATGGAGAAATTGTGTCTGCCCACAGAGCGGGACTGTGCATGTCAGATTTTCCACTCTGTTTCCCTGAAATTTGTTTTGCACATCCCACTGCTAAAAATAGCTCAGTGAATGCCAGAGAAAGAATCAGGGGCCATCGGAAAGCAGCTCTCTTTGGCGGTTTCGGGTTGGTGTTCAACCAGTCTCATTGCCTTTTGCCTACAACAGCCTCCCAAATGGAGGATGCAACCCTGCCACAAGTACTAAGGATGCTCCAACCTCTCTGGCCCCTCCTAATGCTCTTCTAATCCTCCTGAGCTTAAACCAGCTAAGGATATATTTCATATGTCCCTGAGGACCCCCAAAGAGATAAATCATGGAAACAGAAAGGGATTCTAGAACTCATAATTCCATGGAATGAATGCTAGATTCAGATTCAGTAGAACTAAGCTCAAATCAAAGCCCTGTTCCAGGTTCCCCATGTGACCTTAGACAGTCATTTTCCCTTTGGGTCTGTTTTCTCATCTGTAAAGTGGGGGGTTGGGAGGGTTGGACCAGATGACCACTAAGATGCTTTCTGGATCTAAATACATGATCCTAATTCATTAACCCTTCTGTGTGTGCTCAGTTTGAATCCTTGAAGGGATGTCTGGATTTTCTACCTATATCAAGGTTTAACATAGTGCTTGACACATAGTGAGTATTTCATAAATGTTTTTCCATGCCTTTTCATCTGTCTCCCTGCCTTGGTCGTATTCTCCAAAGTTAGTTTGAATGGTGAAAAATAATCAGAGACTCATAATTTTAGAACTGAAAGGGACTTTTAGAAGGCACCCAGTCCAAACCCTTCATTTTGCAATTAAATAGAAATAATTAAATTGATGTAATTGAATTTCTACTGAATTTTTTTTTGTGAGTAGAAAATAATGCTGACAACAAGAAATTTGGCCATAATCACACAGTCAGTAGGGGTCAAAGTGAGCTTAAGTGATCTGCCCAAGGGCATATGTGGGTCTGAGACAGTGCCTGAGCCTAGATCTCCCTACCTTCTAGCTACTCTCTAACCCTGTGATTTGTCAACTGTATTATCTTTTATTGTTAAAGAAATACAACATAAGTGTTGTAGATGGTAAGTGCTATAAGAAGGCAAGAAGTCAGGAACAAAAAAAGCACTTATTAAACACCAACTATATTCCAGGTGCTCAGCTTCCTCATCTGTAAAATGGGCTGGAGAAGGAAATGGCAAAACTGCTCCAGTATCTTTTCCAAGAAAACCCCAAATGGGGTCACAAAGATTCAGACATGGCTAAAATAAATAAACAATTACAACAAAAAATGCTCCAGACACTGTCAGGGCAGCTAGGTGGTGCAGTGCGTAGAGCACCAGCCCTGGAGTCCTCAGAGAGTCCAGGAGGCTCAGGAGGACTTGAGTTCAAATCTAGCCTCAGACACTTACTGGCTGCATGTCACCCTAAGCAAGTCACTTAACTCTGATTGCCTAAGGAAAAAAATTCAACAAGTATTATGTCATCTGATCCTCATAACAACTCAAGCTGGTAAGTGCTATTTGTCTCCTCATTTTATAGTTGAAGAAAATGAGGCAGACAGAGGCCCATAGTCACAGAAGTAGTAATATCTGAGTCTGGATTTGAACTCAAGTCTTTGTAACTCCAGACCCAGCACTCTACCCACTGCACATGACTGTGGCACTCCGGGTGGGCAGAGATGACTTCATCAAGGAGGAAAGGCTTGAGGTAAGTTTTATGTGCAGAGGCAAGGGGTAGATAGGGTGGGGAGGGGAGAAGGACCAAAGACATGAAAGTGGTGAGTCTGAAGAAATGGAAATCAAATGTTCAGTAATTGAGGGTGAAGACTGTTGTTCATTTTGTTTCTGTATCTCCCCAGCTGTTAGCCCTGCACCCCACATAGTACAGATCTTTCTCCATTACTCCAAATGATGGGGCCATTCCCTCTGAGGTTACCTTTCATCAGTTCTGTATATAACTTGTATATAACTTGCTCTGCCTCCCCTTTAGAATGTGAGCTCCTTGAGGGCAGCAATGGGTTTCACTTTTGCACAGTGCTGGTAAGTACCTAATAAATGTTTGTGGTTTATTGAACAATGAAGGGGGAAAGAGAGAAAAGGGGGGAGAAAGAGAGAGAGAGAGAAGGGGAGAGAGAGAGAGAGGGAGAGAAAGAGATTCTAGTGTCTTACCCATCAATAACTATCCAATATCCATCAATATCCATCCAATCAATAAACTTTTTTAAAGGACCTACTATGTTCCAGGCACTGTGTTAAGCTCTGGGGATACAAAAAGAAGCCAAAGACAGACCCTGCCCTTGAGAAGGTCACACTCATTAGGGGAGACAATATGTAAACAAACATACAAAGCAAGCTATGGACATGATAAATCAATCAATAAATGTGTATTAAGTGTATACCTACTATGTGCCAATTACAAAAAGAAGAAAAAGAGCATCCCTGACCTCAGGGAGCTTAAAGTCCAATGGAGGAGACAACATGGAAACAAACAAGTACCAAGAAGTTATAAAGAGGAATAGAAGGGAGTAACCAAGAGAAGCTTGTTGGGGGTCCTTCATTCTCAAAGAGGACCAGTGACATTAGGAGGGTGACATCTTGACTTGCAAGTGAATTGGATTTAAGTGAGGCAGAGCTGCACAAAGTCATCAGCCTCATTCTCTCCTCCAGAGCCATCCAGGTCCAGTGACAAGACAGAGGTCAGGGTGACTGACCAACAGAGGGAAGGCACTGGAATTGAGGGGGGCTGGGGAAGGCTTCTTGTAGATGCTGGGACTTTACTTGGGACTTGTAGGAAGTCAGGGAGGTCAGTAGTTGGGGCAAAGGAGGGAGGGTGTTCTAGGCATGAGAAAGAGCCAAAGAAAGTGCTCAGAGTTGTTCCTACAATCCAGCTTAGGTTTTGAGGTGACAGGCGAGGAGGTGAAATTGGGGCAGTTTTGAAGACCAAGCTTGACCACACCTTCCCCCGTGCCCACTCACACATTCACAGACCACTTTGCCTCGACCTTCCTACCGTTTAGACTGGTATGACAGAAGCAGAACAAGAGAGAAGCCTGTGAGGGGAATTCACCAATAGGAGGTATCCAAAAGGAGATGCATCCCCCCTCAAAGGGAGGGCAGGCCAATGAAAACTGGGAGGTAGTATAGTCACAGTGAGGTGGTCCCTGGCTCTGGAGTCAGGGGACCTGGGTTTCAGGCCAGGCTCTGCTACTGCTGGTTTGTATGACCTTAAGCAAGCTTCCCTTCTGTGAATCCTATGATAAAACTGGCAAAAGTATTAAAACCCAGTGCTCCTCAAGTCATTATCATTAATAAGTCATTATCATTAGTGGAGTACACTGTCCTGGGCATCAGGTAACCTGATCTAGACCCATCCTGCCAAGAGCTGGCTGGAGGACCCTTTATTTCCTTGGACCTCTGTAAATTGGGGACATTAAACCAGCTCATTTTAAGCTCGTCTGAAATTATTCAATTTTTTTTCCCTAGTGGCCATCTAAGCGCCTGTCTCTTTCCAGACAATAGAAGTAAGGCAGAGAAACCATCCTGTTCTCTGTGGTGTGTCTCTGCCAGGAGAAAGCAAGACATTGCAGAAAAGGTAGATGGTCTGGAGCCTGTGAACAGCCTCTGACTCAAACGCCCCCTTCTGTTCAAAGACCTAAGTTCAAATCTGGCCCCAGACACTACCTATGTGACCTTGGGCAAGACACTTAACCTCAGTTTCCCCATCTGTAAGTGGGGGATAATTCTCAGGGTTGTTGCAAGGATCTAATTAGATAATATTGTGTTGTTGTTTTTTAAAAAAAAAAAAGTCCTTAGCACAGGGCCTGGAACCTAGTAGACATATAAATGCTTTATTCTCTTTCCTGTTTCCATAAGGCTGATACTAGGCAATGCTAAGCACCACCCGGACACTGCACCTCCTTCTGCTCCTCCCTGCTCATCCCCTTTCCCTGGGAAGGTGTGTGATTGACAGCCCACAGGAAGCTCTAATTACAGATACAACCTAGCCAAGGAAGTAGAAGGGACTTTTTCTTACTTAGAATTTCAGCCCTCCCAGGTCCAGGCATCACACACACACACACACACACACACACACACGCTGTCTCTGTCTCTCTCCCTCTCCGTATTTCTCAAACACAGCCATACGTGTTTACAGGTACATGCACATGTCCACACAGGTGCACACATACTAACACACAAGTAGAACAACCAGATTTCTCAGGTGCAAATTTGTATCAACACATGATTGCACGTTTGCATTACAGAGACACAAAGAAATTTGTTTAATGATGACGTAGAATAAAGAGTAAAAAAAGATCACGTGCCAATATAGGTATACACAGTATGTGTGTTTGTGTGTGTGTGTGTGTGTGTGTACACATACATAATTAAAGCTTCCATTAACAAAAGGTGCTAAACACTGCCACCTGCTGGAAATTGTTCATTATTGTTTCTCCCAGGGAAGTAGCCTGCTCTTGCCAACTTACAAGGAAAAGATGGCACAAAGAATACAATCCTGCCAAATTAGTGGAAAATGGAGGGTGGGAAGGGGGTGTGGAGAAGGGAAGGAGAACAAGAAAGGCAAAAAAATAGAAAACAAGAGACAGAAAGAAGATGAACTAGATCAAGAGACAGGTGTCCCAGGATAAGACAATGACAATGAGACAGAGAGAAGGAAAAAGAAATAGGAGGTGGGAAGTGGGAAGTGCGGTGTCTGACCCCAGCCTCCCCCATCTCAGATGTGTAAAAGATGGGACCGGGCCCGCTAGAGGGTGACCTGTACTCTGCCACTGACCCTTCTCCCCCAAACCAGAAATAGACATACACAATGATATTTCACCGGCTATAAATCAGAAAGCCTTGGGGAGAAGAGTCATCTGTCTTTAGCCTCAGTGCTGGTCCTGACGAATCAAGCGTTGGTCCTTTACTGCCAATCTGGAGAGGCCACAGGAGAAAGAGACCAAGTCTTTGTGTGGCAGGATGGAGCTGTCCAGTCCAATACTAGAACTAGAATACTAGAATGTCTGTGGACAGCCATTTGTATTCTTATCCATACTCCCTGCCCCTGGCCAGCCGTGCACCCTAGCTTGCAGGCAATGAGTTGGGGATCTTTCCAAAGAATGATATCCCTCAACCTCCATCCGTGTGGCCTTCTGCCTGCCTTTCTTGATTACAGTCTTCCCGTGTGGTGGGAAGGGAAGGGAAGGAAAGGGAAGGGAACAGAAGAGGATAGACCATAAAAAGTATAGCTTCTAGAGCTACACTCCCATTTTACAGATTAGGAATCTGAACCCCAAATAGATGAAGCAACTTGCTGAAGGTCATAGGGCTAAAATAAACCATATTTTCAAAGACCAAGTTGAGCTTTTGAGAGATCCCAGGTCAAAAGGAACTGTCTACATATCACTTCAAAAAGTTGCTGATACCAAATCCTCCTCTGGTGCTTTGGAATCTCTGTCGCAAGGAAACATGACTGTGACCTAGGCACATATGAGGACCTCAACACATATTTTTTGAATCTGAACTGGGTTCAGAAGACAGATTATCTCTGTCTAGATTTAGGTTCCCCAGTGTATTGGAAATTCTGGAATGTGATCTTCTTTCTCTTTGCTGAGTTTTCTTAGTTGAGTCCCAGCTTCTCTGGGTATTGGTTTCCTCATCTGCCAAATAGGAATGGCAAGAGAAGTTGTTCACACTGTTCTGACAAGGCGGCAGCCCACACTACCCTATCAAGAAGTGATACTGGAGTTTTTCCACCTGGGACAGTGAAGTAACCATAAAGGATGATGAGATATGGGGGTTGAGAATATATGCAGAGGAAATTCTGATTTAAGAAGCAGTCGTGCTGGGAATAGATATACCCTATCCTTTTCCTGGTCCAGCACAAACTGCCAACCCTTCTTCCTCATCCTCTCCTGGGTCCCATTCTCCCCTCTCCAAAAGATTTGGGGGCATATCCAGCAGAGGACATTGAGATTCAAAGCACAGGTACGGCATTCTCTAGAACACTAGGGGATGGAATACACATAACCTCCAGAGTCAACGCCCTGGTACAAAATCCAGACAAGCTATCCTAGTTACATTTCTGCCCCCTATATTTGCTGTAGCAGCTATAGAACAACAGATACCTTAGGGCTGTCTAGCCTGACACTGGCCAAAGAGTCAGATAGTCCCATTCAGACAAGGGCTAAAGCAAATAGGAACAGGAGCCAGGAAACCAGTGGTCCAGGAAAAAAAGGAGAAGGCAAGTCTCTGTTTCTTCACTCCAAGTCTAGAACAATCCAAGGTCATCTGATGATTTCGCTGCAGTAGACCCAACATTCTAAAGCCCAGGATAGAACCAGTAGTTCTAGGAACCAAAGAGCAAAAGATAGTATTATATGCAATGATTTTTCTAGAAAGGCCACTGGAACTGGAGTTATAGAATCTATATTCGAATCTGACCTCTGATACATGTGTGTGAACATGGTCAAGTTATTCACCTCTCTCAGACTCTGTTTCCTCACCTGTAAAATGAGGGAGTTGGTCTAGAAAGTGCCTAAGGTTACTATTACTCTCGAGTTTTCCCATAGAGTCCATGAAGAAAGTCCATATTCTTTAACAGTTAATCCTTTTTTTTTGGATCATATAAGTTTTTGAGGCAGGGCTTGTGTTGTTTTTGACTTCATATTCCTAGGGCTCAACACAGTGCCAGGTACAGAGTGAGTACTTAATAAATACTTGTCAGTCAACTGAACATGTATCTTATCTCATTGTCCTCAGGTCATTTCACCAACGTTCATTTTCCTCATCTATAAGTGAAGACATTGGACTAAATGACTTCTGAGTTTGCTTCTGGTTCTGTATTGATAATCCTATGATTCATTGATCTATGTACCTGGAGATCAATTAACCCCTAAGCCTCTGCACCATAATCTCAGACATCACTATTCTCTTAATAATAAGCTGCTCTGATTACAGAAACAGTACCCAGGCTGGAAGAAACCAAAAGCTTCCCTGGACTAGGCTTACCAAATCCATTATAAATCAAATAGCAGGATATGTCAGGATTGCCTACAAGATCATTGGGGGCTGGCCTATAAGACTCCTGATCTCCCCCAATTCTCCTCTCTTCCAATATTCCCTGTTTAGTATTGAGGCCATCAGCATCCTCCCAATCACCCAGGCTCACAACCCCATGACCATCCCCCAACTCCTCCCTCTCCACATGTGGGTTTAGAACCCAGCTTTCGCTTTTCTCATAAGATAGAGCCTCCTTCTGGAAGAAACTAAAATGAGAGGAAAGTTCCAACTGGAAATCAGCTTTTCTCCTAACCTTGTTCAGGTCCTATTACCAAGGAAAATTAGTTCCCCTTGGTTTCATACCATACGTTCCATCATAGGAAGTTGGGGAACATCTCCCCAGTTGTTATGCTTTACCTCTCCCTCCTCTCTCAGATTCGTTTGTAATTACTCTCTACTTCTTTTGCCTCATCTTATTCCCTATCCCATTCCTGTATCTCCAGCAGAATACAAACTTCTTGAGGGCAGGCATTGTTTCATACTTGTCTTTGTGTCCCCAGCTCCCAACATAGAGCTTGACATACAGCAAGCACTATCAATATTTGCTGAAATTATTCTAATTGAGTTGAACTGAACCAAAGCAAAACATGAAGACTGGCATGTAACTTCCACACTCTTCAGGATTTTCCCAAAATGTCTTCACAAGTTTTAAGCTATTTCCAAATCTACCTTCCTAAAATATATGTCTGATCATGTCCCTCCCCAATCAAAAACCTTCAGTGATTCCCTCTTGTCTCTAGGAGAAAACCAAATGCCTCTATTCAACCTAGAGTCTGACTCCAGATGTCTTTCCATATTGATTTCACATTGTTCCCCTTTATACACTCTCCATTCCAGCCAAACTGGCCTATCTGTTGTTGCCACTTCATTGTTACCTCCACTTTGGACAGTCTGTCCCTACAGGACCCAAGAATCCTCTTTCTGTCATCATGCTTGCTGAAGCCCAGAGCAGTTAGGCAATTTCCCTAAGGTCATACAGATGGCAAGGGACAGAGCTGAGACTTGAACCCAGATCCTTCAACTTATTCCACTGTACTGTGCTTGTTGAATTCCTGCTAATTCATCTTCATAGCTTTGCCTGTCATAGAGAGGGATCCCCAAAGAATCTCATTTTATAGGGAAAAGGTGACCCACTAGCAACAGTGAGTTTTGAGCTCCTCTTAGAAATCAGTCAACCACACTGCTGGGCAGCCCCAAATAGGGGGAGCTCTGAGTTGCACCCCCTCCCCCAGATCCATGGGATGCTGCACGGCAGCTGGTTAAGGAACAAATAGGCAAGCAGGGAAATTTACAGTCAGATAATTGGCAGCTCTGGTGCACAGTCAAACACGGTAAATTAAGTGTTTTCCCGTAAATCAAGTTTATGATTTGCACTGGAGATGTAATTGTTAAAACTGTTCATTTTCCCCGCAAATAGCAGTTGAAAGAAACCAATTTAGCAGTGACAGATTGGTTTTGATTCTAAATGTAGTGCTAAAACGGTTAATTTTAATATCATCCATTGGACAGGAGTCTGCTACTTGATACCATAGTCAGCTATTTGAAAACAGCATGTCGGGCCGCTGATTCTTCAACTGAAAATTGTTATCAATTCCTCACCTACTTTCCCGATAAAACTGTGGATACTGAACACCACCATACCTGGAAATGCAACTTCTGACTGAGACATGAGGTCATGATCTTCTAAGGACATCTCAGAGGGGTAACTTGTACAATGGAAGGAGCCCCAGCTCTGGTGCCAGAAGAACTGAGTTTGAATTCTGGCCCTGACAATTCTGACTTCATGACCTTGGGTCAGTCACTTATAGTGTGCCAGCCTTTGTATAGTACTTTAATCTTTGTCAAATAATTTACATATGTTACCTCATTAACCTCTCTGAACCTCAGTTTTCTCATCTAGGGAGGTTTGGACAATAGGATCTCTGAGGTCCCTTTCAAGCTTATGATCTATTGTCTGGAAATTGGGCTTGGAAGGAGATGGTGCAAAATTTAGAATTTTCCAGTCGGAAGGGACCTGAGAGGCCTTCTCATTCAGAGGTGCCAAACTCCTAGCTGTGCCCCCTGTCAAAACTCCCAAGCCAAACCAAATTAATATGTAATCAGAAAATGATTAACAAATAAAATACAACATTTTAGTTGTTATACAGTAATTTTTTCAGTCATGTCTGATTCTTTATGACTTCACTTGGGGTTTTCTTGGCAAAGATCCTGGAGTGGTTTGCCATTTCCTTCTCCAGCTCATTTTACAGATGAGGAAACTGAGGCAAATAAGGTTAAGTGATACAACATAGATAATGTTAATTTGTGGTGTTCTAAGTCAACATGTGGCTCACAGGTAACTGTTTCTCTTTGTGTTTGATACCACTTCATCCCCAACTCCTCTGCTGGAATGCTGTCATAAACAACTCAATCTTTACTTGAATATATTTAGTGAGAGAGAGCTTACTCACTCTCCCATGAAGCAAGCTATTTCACTACCGAGCCTCATAGGTCCTCTTGCATATAGCTTCCAATCAGAGGTCCTAATTCTTTCCCTTACAGCAAAACAGAACAATTCTTCTTCATCATCTTCTTCTTCCTTCATCTTCTTCCTTCTCCTTCTCCTCCTTCTTCTCCTTCATCTTCTCCTTCTTCTCTATCTTCATCTTCTTCTTCTTCTTTTCCTTCTCCTCTTCTTTTTCCTTCTCCTTGTACTCCTTCTCCTCCTCCTCCCCCTTCTTCTTCTTCTTCCACAAGTCACCCCTTCCAGTGCTTAAAGACAGTTCTTAAGTTTGCCCCGAGTCATCGCTCCTCAAAGCTCAATATCTCTTGTTCCTCCAACCAAGAACCTAGACCCCTTGACATCCTGATTACCGTGCTCTAGATATGCTCCAGTTTGAGTGTTCCTCCTAAAATGTGATCCTCAGAAATGGTCTGGTTGGTATGGAGCCCAATGGAACCATCACCTCAGTGTAGGGTAGAGAGTGAAATGCTGGGTCCACCTGACTGCTAGTGCCTCTCTCTGAAATAACCTCTGGTTCATTCAGCACATATCTTGCTGATGCATAAGTCTCCCTCATTAGATTGTAAGTTCCTTGAGAACAGAAACTGTTTTTGTCTTTCTTTGTATCCTTAACAAAGCAGGACCTGAAACATGGTAGGTGCTCAATAAATGCTTATTGACTTTACTTCAGCTTGGAATCTGAAAGACCCACTTCAAATCCTGTCCCTGACACTTACCAGCCATGTAACTATGAGCAGATCACTAAAGCTCTCTGAGACAGTTTCCTCATCTGTAAAATGGGGATAATAATACTAGTGGTGTTGAGCACAGGGTTGTTATAAGGTTCAAATGAGAACATGGATGTAAAATACTTTGTAACCCTTAAAGCCCTATGGAAATATAAGTAGTTATTATGATGAGGACACTATAATTCAACAAATATTTCTAAAGCTCCCAGGGCAACTAGGAGGTGAGGTGAATAGAGTGCCAGGCCTGGAGTCAAGAAAACCCATCTTCCTCTGCTCAAATCTTGTCTCAGACACTTCTTAGCTATGTGACCCTGGGCACGTCACCCACCCCTGTCTGCCTCAGCTTCCCCACCGGTAAAATGAGCTGGAGAAGGAAATGGCAAGCCACTCCAGTGTCTTTGCCAAGAAAACCCCAAATGGGGTCACAAAGAGTTGGACATGACTGAAAAGGACCCAACTGAAATGGGCTACAAAGTGCCTTGTTCCTCAGTATTAATGATCATATTGACTGTTTAAGGCCCAAGTCAAATTAAGGACTGCTTGGGTTAGAGAATAAAGGGGAGATAAGGTTTATGTACAAACACATCTTTAGTTACCTGCTAGAAGCATGTAGGTAATGCAGAGGATGGAGCACTGTCTGGAGTCAGGAAGACCTGTGTTCAAATCCAGCCTCAGATACCTACCGCTTTAGTTGTGTGACCCTGGGCAAGTCCCTTTCCCTATGTTTGCCTTAGTTTTCTCATCGACAAAATGGGCATAATACCAGCACTTACCTTACAGGGTTGTTGTGAGGATCACATAAGATGATAATTATAAAGTCTAGTGCCTGACACACAATAAGTACTATACACATGGCAGATTACCAAATCGTGCTATTGGTCACTCAAGTGGCAGATGATAGGGAACTTTGTAACCCATTTCCTGACCCCCATAGGTGAAAGATATATATGATGAAGTCTTAATCATCAATGAAGTGGCTAAGGCACACAAAGAAGTCAATGACTAGCCTTAGGTCATGTAGAAAACAAGTCCTCATTTCACCATGCCCATCTACTCTAGCCAGTACTGGAATAAGGGAAATAGATTTGGATTCAAAGGACCAGAGTTCAAGTTCTTACAATGTTATCTATGTGATCTTAGTTGTATCACTTAGCCTTTTTTCCCTCAGTTTCCTCATCTATAAAATGGGGCTGGGGATGGGTTAGATAATGTCTGGGGTCCCTTTCAGTTCTAAACATAAGAAACTCTGAAAGACTGGAATCAACATTGGCCTTCTTTAGTTTTCTAGCCTGTCTTTCAAATCTGTCCCTTGATGAAGCATCCCACCACACAGAAGCACTCATCTCAACTGAGACACACAAATCAGGATAGACACTTGATCCATTTTTAATTCAATCACTTCAAGTGATGTTAAAAAAAAAAAGACCCTTCATTTTCTCAGCCTTTGGAAGAATGGGATGACTCAACCCTGAGAAAGTGTTTTTAGAACCTATTATAAATGAAAGTGTAAATCACATTTATGACTTGCACTATAAGGAAAATATAGGTATTAAAATTGTTCCTTTTAAATGACAAACACCAGCTGCAATGTCCAATAGAATGATAGCAAAGATTGCTTTCACACATACACACCCCTCTCCCTACCTCTCCCCCCCAAAAAAAAACCCTAACTCAGGAAATTCAGTAAATAGTGAGTTTTACTGCAGTCTTTATGACAATATCAGGTCCCTGGAGGTTGAGGGTAGGAGGCAGGAAAGTGAAAGAAATGAGAACCCCAGAACATGTAAACCACATTAGATTAAGATGATCAGAGTTCTGAGATGTCAATTTCTTCATTGAGAAAAGTCTTCACCGAAAGCTGATATTAACAATGACTGCTGGAGGAAAGAACCAGCCGCTTGCGGGAGAACAATCTCATTTCGTCTCCAAGTGTTGAGTGCACAGAGAGGCCTCCGTTTTACTGGGCATATCACAATTGTTACAGTTTTTATTCTGAGAGGAAAGTAATGGGAACAATAGTTAATCATCCATTCATAATCTCTTAAACATTATTTTTAAGCTGATAGTCACAAAACAAAAATGTAATCTTTCTAGCAACTTAACACAATTACTGCTTTTTTCTCCCAGTTTCCACACAAAAGGGAAATGAGGGTAGCTTTTGTGGGGGAGTTTCTCTTGTGTATTTTCAAAGACCCTGACTTCTATATTACTTCTCTCCTCCCTCTTCTCCAAATCCAGTCACATTCAGCTTTTTGCTTGCAAGGAGGCAAGATTCACCAGAAGAAATCAAATGACTGACCTTCTTAATCCTACCCATTCCCAATAGTTTGGGGGCCTAATTTCTCAGACAACATTAATTACTGACCTATAGAGTCTATAAAGTTTACAAGGCATACATTACATACATTAGCTCATTTATTCTTTTTTTTTTTTTTTTTTTAATTTTTTTATTTTTTTAATGTTTAACAATCACTGCCATACAATTGCGATTTTATCCCTCCCCACCCACCCCCCACTACCTCCCTCCCTCCCCACGACTGCATACAATTCTGTATAGATTCTACATATACTTTCCTATTGAGTATATTTTCACTATAGTCATGCTATGTAGTCAGACTAAGATAAATGAAAGAATCCGTATAACAAATCAGAACATGATACACAAACAGATACACATACACAAACATGATCTGCTACATTATGTGAGTGACTTCCATATTTCTCTCTCTGAGTGTGAAAGGCATTTTGCCTTGAGGTCCACCATTGGGATTTTTTTTTTTTTTCAGAAGTTCTTGTGTTATTACAAAAATCTAAGTCTACCAGAAAAAACTCTCACACACTGTGGTTGTTGCTGTGCATAAAGTTCTCCTGGTTCTGCTAGCTCATTTATTCTTCACAATAATTTTGGAATATCTGAAGGCATTATTATCCCCATTTCACAGATGAGTAAACTGAGGCAGGCTGAGGTTAAGTGATTTGCCGAGGGTTGCATAGCTAACAAATATGTGAGGTCAGATTTGAACTCAGGTCTTCTTGACTTCAGGCCCAGCTCTCCATTCACTGTGTTACCTGTCTGTGGAAACACTGCCTTCATATACCTAACCATTATATTCTATTTCTCCAATGAAAATTTCTTGAGCAACTCCTATGTATCTAAATTGGGATGGGGCTAAGCACCATACAGAAAAGGAAAAATAAAACCCAGTCAAATAGCCTGGGAAACACACAAGTAAGAGGATTAATAGGAAAGTCCTTGACCATTTTGATGAATCCCCTAAATCAACTTGACAAGATTCCAGGATATGAGCCTTCATTAGCAGGTATCCAGGGACAGCCTGCCTCATGATGGTGTGCCCATGTTCGTGGGCACCTTTTTAGCTGGGATTCAAGAGGACAGACTCTTATGGGAGGAGCCATTCTTCTCTGTGGTCTATAATAATTAAATTAACATCATAGCTCACTCTTTCACTCTCTCGGACCTTGAGAAGCAGACCCAGTAGAGTAGATATGGAAGGGAATGGAAAACCTATACATTGTTCCCACCCCATCCCTATGAGTTGTGGCTACTTCCAGCAGAAGTACAAGTCAGAAGCATACATTAGATGTGCTTGCAGGTGACTTGAGAAGTTGGTTCATGAACAATGATCATAAATTTTAATTCCTTCATGGAGGAAAGTAGGGATTTGGAATTCCCTAGGCAGGATGTTCCTGGAATCAAGCTTTCTAGCCAGAAAAGAGAGGTTCCCAGGCAGCAGCACCATCTTTGACAGTTGCCTCATGAGAAACCCCAACTTTGAGAGCTCAAGGACTGGGCCTTCTAAAAAAAGAAGAGAATTTCCTAAAGGGATATGCTCCTTGGAGTAAGGTCTTTCTCATGGTTCTTATGGCAAGAACCTGCTTAGAGAACAAACCCAGAGTTATTCAGACAGTACAGGTATGATAACAAGGAGATTCCTTGGTTGGCAGCCCCCAAAGTATATTTATGAAACGTTATGGGAGGGATTGAGTAAGATTGTGCAGGAAAGAAGAAATCCTCAGAATGTTTGAGGGTTGTTCTGATAGGGACTTCAAGTTCAATTCTATTCCAAGGGTAGCTGACGATTCATGTTAGGGTTCTTTTGGTTTTTGGTTCATGAGGTAATTAGCAATTGTTTTTGTTCTGGGCATAAAAGCTGAAGGTCTTCCCCTTCCTGACTGATTCTTTGTGAAGCCAGACTAGGCCATCTTTAGCCTTATTTGTTACCTAGCCTTTAAGCACTAAATGGGTGCTGCCTCAGACAAACTGAGACCTGGGAAAGACCTTAGCTTAAAAAGGCCAAGGTCTCCCACTACATCCAAGGCCATCGCTGGTCGTCCTGATCTGTGTCATGTCACTGGATTCCAATGACTCTGGAAGACAGAGGGAGGCTGATGACTTTACACAGCTCTGCTTCACTTAAATCCAATTCACTTGCAAGTCAAGACATCACCCTCCTGATGTCCTTGATCCTCTTTGGGAATGAAGGATGAACAGCATCTGTTCATGGACTCTAGTTCTGCCATTTTTTTGGGTGGAGAAGGGAAGGTCAAATAAAGGTTTTCCCTTAACACTATTTTCATTTGTTACTTTGAATGCTTATATATAAACCGATGACTCCATTACCCTAGTCCTCGCAGCTATATCCCTGATATCTACAGTTGGACTTCTCTGATACTACTTGGTTAGATCTTCATTGACTGCTAACTGTCTATTAAGTTCCTTCTAAACAAACACCCACCCACTTGTTTGATAATGGTCTGGGAACTCTGTCTATCACTTATTTTCAGATCTCCTTGCCCAGAGACATGATAAGACTTCCCTGGAGATTTGTCAAGTCTCTGAATAGCAGCCATCCTCACGTCTGTCCTATCTCCTATCCCACAACCAACCCTCAAGGGGTCTTCTTGTGAAATAAGATTCAACTGGAAATGAATCTTGGAAAAAAGTCTGGTTTGGGTAGGTAGGAAGAAGGAATTAGGCATTCCAGATATACAGAAGGACTTAATAGCCTATCTTTGGAGTACAGTGGGTAAACCAATATGTCCAGAGGAAGGAAGCAAAGGTGGAAAGGAAGGAAACACTTATTAAGTACCTACTTACTATGTGTGAGGCACCATGCTAAGCACTTTATGAATATTAACTCATTTCATCCTCAAAACAATCCTAAGAGGTGGTATTCATATCTTACAACTGAAGAAACTGAGGTAGACAGAGGTTAAGTGACCTGCCCAGAATCTTACAGCTATTAAGTGTATGAGATTCCATTAGAACTCAGGTCTTCCTGACTCTAGGTCCATTAGCCTCTCCACTGTGCTACCTAGTTGCCTCACATGAAAGGCTCTATGTGAACCTTCTTATAAATAGCGCCCCCCTCCAGGTGAGAGAATAAGAGACAAATCGCACCATGTATTCAACCCAGTTCCATCAGGCTGGCCTTATATGTCCCACTCCCCTCATCCCCTGCCTTCATCCTAACCTAGACATACCCAGGTATCCTTAGAATATCCAAAGGCAAAGGTTTATAGGTAAAATATGGGCAAAGCCAAGCTGTGGTAGCAGGTCTACAAAACTCTATAAGCTAAGTCCTATACTTCACTCTTTTCAGTACTTGATTCTCTCCTTAGAATTAAGAACTGAACTTCCCATTTTGAAAGCTACAGAGTAGTAGTTGCTAAAAAAAAAAATTTAAATCCACAGAGGACTGTTCATATTCGGGGACTTTTTTCCCTTTAAAAGAGTTTAAGAGAGTGGAGGGGTCAGAGAGACTTTCCCTTCCCTGCTGAGTCATTTCTGTGAAGCCACATAGCTCAGTGGGGCAGTTGTGGGCTTTTGATGGGTGTGCAGAGAAGACTAGAAATCAAAGAAGAAAAAAACCAACTCACTGAACCCAGGTTATCCAAAGGAAAGGAGCAAGTAGGTTGGTTAAAACTGGGTCCCCGGAACCACTGGAGGTCCTATGGTTGAGTCAGAGACTCAAATCTTCCAATGCTTCTGTGATCTTGAGGAAGGTCCTTCTAATGGTGCAGGTCACAATCCATCTGTGCCTTCTCATCCTGTGCAGAACTTTCTCATGCTCTTCCATGAGGTCACCACAGGAGGTATACCTAACATACTAGAGGCCTTCCTTAATTTTTCTGGATGTGGTCAGAACACCAGTGAAGCAGTCTAGCTGTTAACCCATCATCCCTTCCCCTCCACACATGCCCACATCATTTTTTCTTCCTTTGACAGAGTTCACTTTATTCCTCAGAGTTCATCAAGGGTTGCAGCCTACTCACATCAATTGTGTGACCACCATGGCGCTCTGTGTCATATTCATTTTTAATTCTTTAGAAATGCTTACATTTCATAGCTCACTTTCTTCGAATAACACTGGTAACACCGATTGGTATTTAAAAATTGCCTTCATGAGAGACCTAGATTGATTAAGTGAGCTCTGAATTTCCTGATGGCAACCTAGACCATTCCCCTCCCCCTAATTCAACTCTGGAACAAATACCCTTGTCCATCTGCCCTGCCTGTCCCAGATGTGAAAGTTCCTTGAGGGCAGAAGCTGTCTTTTCTCTCTTTTTCTATCCCTAGCATTTAGCACAGTGCCTGGCACATAATAGGTGTTTAATAAATGCTTATTGATTGATGGACAAGCCTTACAGGCTCTCTATTCAAATGTATTTTGTATTCTAGGCAATGGATATTCTTCATCTACTTGACCTTTTCTGGGGAACTCTTGGCCAAATTCCTTTGAGCGACTAAAGGTCTGATCTTGCTCAACAAAAATTTGATGATGATTCTGCCTCAGAGAAATACCTACTATGCACAAAGCATTACTCTAGAGATGCTGAAATGGCAGATACATAGAAATATGACACATTGTCCCAATCTTAAAAAAGATGATAGTCTAATTAGTGAGCCATGCTGTTATTGTTGTTTAGTCACATCCAATTCTTTGTGATCCTATTTGGGATTTTCTTGGCAAAGATACTGGAATGGTTTGCCATTTCCTTCCCCAGCTCATTTTACAGATGAGGAACTGAGGCAAACAGGGTTAAGTGACTTGCCCAGGGTCACACAGTCAGTAAGTGTCTGAAGTCAGATTTGATCTCACAAAAAGCAGTCTCCCTGGCTCCAGGCCCAGCACACTGTGCCATCTAGCTGCCCTGAGGCATGTATAAAAATAGATAAGGTAGAATGTGAATCTTGGCATAAGAAAAATACCAAGTAGGATGGTGGTGCAAAGGAGGAAGAGATCACATCCAGATGGCAAGATCATGAAGCCTTCATAGAGATAATCTTCCAAGTCACACATGGAAGGATATGAATGCCAATGCTAGTGCTCTATCCCAGGCTCTATCCTCCTCTTTTCTCTAGATAGATAGAGAGCATTTTTTAAGCACTTACTATATGTCAGGTACTGTGTAACTGAAAATGATAAATATAAGTAAGCAAGACAGTTCCTTCCTTTAAGGAACTTAACATTCTAATGGGAGAAGACAACATATAATGGTAGCAGGAAAGGATAGGAGGGAGATACAGATGTCCAGGAAGGGAAGTAGAGGCCTAAATCTAGACTAGATAGAGGGAAAAAACCACTTGTCAGAGCCTAGAGACACAGGGGTAGAGTCCAAGTTTCTGGTGGGAAGAAGATGGGGATGATGGGGATAGAGACAATTTTCAATGTCTCTCCTCTCTTTGGTATAACCCATTAAAAAGGCCTACTGTCTCCCCACCTCCTCCATGAAGCCTTCCTGATCATGCTAGTCCACAATGACCTCTAATGTCACTCTACCACTGCATAATCATGATGCTATCTTGATCCTCTTCAAGAATGAAGGACAATAACCATGAGTTCTCACCATAGATTGCCTCATATTGGTAGAGACTTTTTCCTACTGTCTTCTTTCTTTCCCCCATCTAAACTATAGTTCTTTGATGGTATGCTTCTTTCCATTCCAAAAATGAGGGCATTGGCCTAGCTGGCCTCTATGCCCTTTCCAGCTCTATACCTATAATCCTATGGTCTGTCACCATACATAGCACAGGACCTTACTCATAGCTGGCACAAACATATATGTATATATATGTGTGTGTTCACATGTATGTGTATATAGCTAACATATATGTATATCGTTAACATATGCTAACTCATTGGTAAATATGGAAGGTCTCATTCAAGTACTGATTAAAGAGTGAATTCCAACAAACATTCATTAAGTACATACCATGTTCCAGATACTGTGCTAGATACTAGGGATTTAAAAAAAAGAAGCAAAATGAATCTCAGGCCTCAAGGAGCTTACAAGATGCAAGCAAATATATACAAAGCAAACTGTATACAGAAATAAAAGGAAATAATTTGCTAATTTTCTCAGTCTTCCTGGTGCCCAGAAGCCAAGAGAAGCCAGTTCCAAGGCCCTGCTCCTTCAATTAAAGAGCAAGCAGATTATAAAGGAAATCTTTTGGAGATTTCACTCAGAATCATAGAATCTCAAAGTTGAATGGGTTTTGAGTGGCCATTCAACCAAACCTTAACCATGAAAAAGATTCCCCTCTACCACATACCCAAAAAGGAGTCCTCTAGCCTTTGCTTGATGACCCCAAGTAAAGGGAAATCCACCACCTCTTAAAGAAGCCTGCCTCCCTTTTGAATGGCTCTAGCGGACAAGATGTTTCTTCCAACATTAAGCCTCAATTCTTTCCTTTGCATCTTCCACTCATTTCCTAGCTTTGCCCTGTGAGACCAAGGAAAAAAGTCTAATATGTCTTCCACATAATGGCCCTTCAAATACTTTATGACACCTACCATGTCTACCCTGAGTCTTCTCTTTTCCAATCTAAATATCCTCAGTTCCTTCTACCAATCCTCCAATGGTATAATTCAAGATTGGAATTCTGAATTCCATCTAGACTCTGGGGAGCTCCTTTGCAGAAGTCAGGGTCCATAGGTGTAGAACATGGCATAGAATGTCAGATTGTTTTGTTAATTTTTTCTCCTTTAAAAAAATTTAATGTGTTTTGTCTTTACATTATAAGAGTTGGAGATGAAGTGCCATAGGAAAGAAACAGAAAGTTAGCCAGTGTTGATGGATCACAGACTGGAGAGGAATAAAGTACAAGAAGGCTGAAAAGGTAAGAGGGCCCAGGTTATAAACAGAAATGGCCCCTAGAGTAAATATTTTCTCCAAGATGGAGTGAAAGAGAAATATGTATATGCACATATTTCTCTTTCACTCCATCTTGGAGAGAAAAATGCAAAATGAGCCAGCCTGAATGATCACCCAAGGGATTTTATTTGTCAAGTGAGACAGACAGCAGAAAGGGAAAGCAGAAGGAGTAGTCAAAATATTAAGCCCCTTGAATAGTAAACAAAAGGTACCGTTGCTCAAACAAAGTTTGCTACTTCCTATCCCCTACTATCCCTAATAGGTCTTGCCGAGAAGAGAAGAGACACCTTGCTGAATTATTTAATCTGATTCCCCTAGGGGGAATTGTAGGCACAGAAGATGAGGCTCTCATAATTGGATGGCAAACCTTTTACCAAAGGTGAAGAAAGATGAGTGGGCTTTCTTTCTTCTTGCAATACTAGGAATGCTATGCTTGTCAATGGGAAATCAGTCTCTGTAGTCAGGATACTTTCAATGCATTTTCCTTGATTTCCTGTGTGGGGGCTCAGAGCTGAGAGAAGGGAAAAGTCATCCATAGAGATCATAAAATGGTCTCTGATATAAAGGTTATATTTTGTATGTGGTGGGGCAACTATGTGGCACATAGAGCACCAGCTCTGGAGTGAGGAACACTCATTTTCATGAGCTCAAATTCAGCCTCAGATACTTAGATGTGTGACCTTGGGCAAGTCACTTAACCCTGTTTGCCCCATCTTTAAAATGAGCTAGAGAAGGAAATGGCAAACTACTCCAGTATTTTTGCCAAGAATAAAGATCCCACAAAGAGTCTGAAATGACTGAATAGAAAGAAATACAAACTGTGTTTCTCAATATTGACTGACAGCATGAAATTATAATGACTGCAGTATTTTACCATTTACGAAGAACTTCCATGTTAGCACATTTGATCCTTTCACATATTTTGTGAGGTAATTACCACATATATTATTACAAGATGGGGACTGGCCAATAGGGGAGGCCAGTTTTCACAGGATGGATAGGGATCTCTGCCTGCTGACAAAACATACGGGGTGTTTGATAAGCCTACTTCTAGAAATGTAGGATGAAGGATAATGGAGGGGCTTCATCCCTATATACATTAATATTTTGTAATTGTTTCCTCTCTGCTTCTTGCATAGAGAATTAAAGTCTTTTAATTGGCCACTGATTTGGAGGGCAGAATTCATACAAAAGGTTTCAACAGAGGAAATCTTTCTTTCTCCTGGTGGTGACTCCTAAAAGTCTCCAGTTGGGGAAAGTGGGCTGTCAGCAGGCTGAGCACCTATGCATGATCTAAAAGCAGAGTTCCCTTCAGTCTGCCCACCATCCCATTAAATTATCCTTATTTTATAGGGATTCATTCAAATTTTCCAGCACTGCCCAGGAGCCAAGTGTTTTTGCCTTGAGAAATTCTGTGGTATAGTGGAAAGAGAACTGCCCTTAGAATGAAGACTACTGATTCTAACTCATATTAGCTCTGTGATCATGGGAAAGTCACTTGACCTCTTAGTGCTCTAGGCAAGTCTCTAATGCCATAAATGGCCCCAAAAAGGCCAATCTGTGAAAGGACAGGGAATTCTATATCATAGCTTCCGTTTTCTTCAGTCATTTCAGTCATATAACTTCATAACCTCATTTAGGGTTTTCTTGGCAGAGATACTGGAGTGGTTTGCCTTTTCCTTTTTCAGTTCAATTTATATATGAGGAAACTGAGGCAAACAGAGTTAAGTGACTTACTCAGGGTCTCACAGCTAGTAAATGTCTGAGGCTAGATTTGAACTCAGGAAAATGAGTCTTCCTAACTTCAGGCCTAATACTCTACCCACTGTGCCACCTAGCTGCGCATAGCTCCCAATATCTATGAAATATGAAATCATAATAATAGAGATAAATATAGACATATATGCACATATATTAAAAATTGTAGAGTAAAAATAGTTCTGTAAAATATGTTTCCATGTGGAAACTGAGATTCGGAGAGGTTTCCCATTGCTACACAGCTGAAGAAATGTTAGAGACAGGATTTGAACCTACGTCTCTCCGATTCCAAATCCAGGGCACTTGCTACCATACCACACTCTGACCCCTCGCCAGCCCCAGATAATTTAACTCAACTAAAATTAATTGAGCACCTACTATATGCCCAGCCCTCCATTCAGCACATGCTGTACATTATGTGGTAAATGATTAAAAACAAAAAGGGAGAGCTGAGGAAGGTCTGCTAGAGAATTCTCCCAGCCCTCTCACCTTGGAGGGAGCTTTTACAATTAAAATTAACTGAATTTCCAGGGTGTCTTTTTAAGACCTTCTGGAGCAGCTGCTTTAATGCCTATGAGAAATGGCCTCATTCACCTTTGGTTTTAGGGGGTATTGGTGATCCTGATGGCCAGCCAGATCCTCCCCTGCTAAGGGCTCTGTTTAAGCATAGAGTCAAATGCGGAGATGAAGATCCCTGCTGCTTGCCAGTCCCTCATCTGCCTATTAAGAGAAGACCTGGAGCTTTATGACTGTGAGGTTTGTGCCAGCCAGCCAGCATTAATTTAATTTATTAGGGGGAGCAGTGAGTGATGTGATGGAAGTAATAGATAGGCATACTAGACTGACAATGCCCCTCTCGGCTTGTTAGAGGCAGACCTATTTCAGAGAGCATTTCTGTACTGGAAACCAGACTTCCCCCTGTGGGATCACTTAGGATTAGGCTATATTTGCATTTCTTATCTTCTTCATGATCAAAAACTTTCCACTCCCCTCTCAAAGTTGGGCTTGCCTCTCCCATGGTCTGGTGGAGCCCCCTCCAGGGCATTCTCTGCTCCACCCCTCTCACCTGTCTTCTTCCTCTTCTTCCTTTGGTTCTCAGATGAGTATCTTGTTGCAATTATGAGGGAGACCTCAGATTGTGACAAAGGCTCCCAACTCAACTACCAGAGAGGCAAGTGGTACAGCCACCTTGGACAGCACCTTGAGCAATCTAGACACTCAACAAATGGTTGGTAAATGAATGACTAGGTACCAGGGGACCAAGGTTCTAGTCCCAGTTCTACTGTTGAACTCATTCCATCACCTGGGAAGGTTACAACCCCTCTGGATATAGTGTTTTTGTCTATCAAGTGGGGAGAATAACATCTGTTTGCTCAAGGCAGAGAGGAAAACACCAATGAAGATGCATACAAAGGCATGCCTATGCTTTTAGGTGTGAGTGCATAGTTGTGCCTACATGAACATACTTTCAAATGCAGCAATATAAACTAGATTCCCCGTACAGCCCCATTTGAACCAGACCCAGGAACTTAGGAGAGAAAATTCTTCTACCGATACTGATGAATACCTGCTTGGCAACTTATAACCTTAGAGAATTACCAGGGGCACTGAGAGGTTATGACTTGCCCAAGGTTACAGTTTGTATGGATCAGAGGCAAAACTTGAATCCAGGTCTTCATGGCTCATAGGATCATAGAGTCAGAGTTGGAAGGGACCTTAGAAATCATCAAATTTTTCATTTTACAGATGAGGAAACTAAGAGAGAGGTTCACTGACTTGCCCAGGATCACATTTCAATTCAATTCAATAAGCATTTATTAAGCACTTACTATGTGCCAGGGACTGTGTTACTAAGAGTCTAAGGCAGCATTTGAACCCATCTTCCTGACTCTAGTTCTATCCACTACTCTGTGGTGCCTCTCTTTATCAGTTAATCAACAAAATGTATTGAGTACCTACCATTATACAGTTGTCTTCTGTTATTACATAAGCTCTCTAAGAGTGGAGACTATCTGTTTGCTTATATTCCTAGTACTTTATACAGTACCTGGTGCACAGTTAAGTGCTCATTGACTGGTTAGCATGCTATATGCCAAGCTCTGTGCTACTGCACATACAAAGACAAAAAGAAAACAGTCCCTGTCCTCAGAAAGCTTACATTCTCATCCGGGAGACAACATGAACATAGATATATACAAAACAGAAGGGAAAGGCACTAACATCTGGGGGAACCAAGAAAGGTCTCACAAATCTAGAAGGTGGCATTTGAGTTGAGTCTTGAAGGAAATCAGGAATTCCACAAGGTGGAGAGGCAAGGAGGGAGTGTATTCTAGGCATAGGGGATAGTTAGTACAAAGGGACAGAGATACAAAATGGAGTATAATGTGTGAAGAAGAGCGAGAAAGCTAGTCTAGGTAGATCATGGGGCATACTATAAAGAATCGATATATCATCACTGCTCCAAAAGTCCTATTCACCAACCAGGTCAACCAGCAGAGTTCCTATGATGGTGCCCAGTCAGTGCTCAAAGAGAACTCCAAGGGCTATAGAAGAAGATATAGTCTCACGTAGGAGGAAGAGGGAACACTAGGTTTAGAATTCAGAGAAAACTTAGCTTTAATTTTTACTTACAAAAATTACTAACTGTGTGACCCTATACATGTCACTTAAACTCTGAGTCTCAGTTTCCTCATCTATGGGGAAATGGGGAAAATAATACCTATAATACCTTACTTCACCAGGTTTTCAAGGATAGAATGAACTAATGTCTGTAAAGTTCTGTGTAAACCTTAAAGTGCTGTATAAATGTCAGCTGTTAGTATTTTAACTGCCCCAGGGAGCTTGTAATCTAATTGGAGAGATAAGATTCACTGGCATGAAACCATTAGAAAAACAGTTCAATGCAATACTGTGTGGTGCTGACCAGAGTCACTGTAAGGAGTTTATACCAGAAAGAAGAGACCAGTGCAACCAATGATGGTTGGAATAGTCTAAGAAGGCTCCATGGAGAAAGAAGAGATGCCAAAGGTGACTGGAAAATTAACCCTTCATCAAGAATGACTCCTTCTGTCATTGAGTTGTATCTACCCAGTGCCACATCAAGGAAAGAAATGGGGAAACACCCCAATGATTGACCGCATTTTAAAACTTTCCTTGAGGTTTTGGCCTCAGGCAATGAGAATTAATAGATGAAAAAGTCAAAGCAGCAATTCTAACCATAATTTCTTTAAAAAAAAAAAAGGAAATGGATTCACAGACCCATTAATCCAAAATGCATTAATAAGCTGCTTTTCCAGAGGCAGAAATTGTTTCAGTTTTGTCTTTAAATCTCCAGCATCTAGCACAGTGCCTGATACATAGTAAGTACTTAATAAATGCTTATCAGTTGATTGATTGATTCAGTAAATATTTATTGACCTCCTACTGTATGCAAGGGACTAGGATGGGACTGCAGGGGACACAGAGAAGACAGTCCCTGCCCTCTAGGAGCTCTAATCTATTAAAGAGTATAAGACACAAATAGCTGTAAAGCAAAGGGGACCATAAGAAAACTACAAACTACTATGAAATTTAGAGGATGGAAATATTACATCTGGTTTGGAGGACCAGGTAAATCTTCATGGAAAAAGTAGAATTTAGCATGAATTCATTGAAAACTACACAAGACTCCCTGGGAGACATGTACACCATACATATCCTTGACTGCTGACAGGAATCAGATGCCAAGTGTCACCACCAGAGAAAACAGGAGGGAGCCAAATCACAGATCATCACTTTCCAGCTGCTGCAAACTTCTGAGACCCTTACCTACTATTCAGCCTTTCATATTCTATACCATAACCTAAACCAGAATAGAACCAGTCTGACCAGAGTACACTAATACTGAAGGTAGCTCTAGGCTGGCTTGAAATGTCCACTGAATCTGGGCAGAGTCCCAGGTTCTCAACTCTAAGTCATAGCCCCATTGGAGGCTCTCAACTCCACATCTGTTGATACTAGTTGGACAGCTCCAACCACTCAAAAGTTCTTATCTCAAGATGAAATCTACTTTTCTCTAACTTACATTCACTGGTCTTATTATATCATTTGGGGTGGAGCAGAATAACCCTTTTTCATGTGACAATCCTTCAAGTAATTGACAAAAGCGAATGAAAAACAGCTGAAAAGTCCCCCTTGAGTCTTCTCTTCTCAAGGTTAAATATCTCCAATTAATCCTCATAGAGCACCATTTCATATACCCTCAAGATCCTGTTCACACTTCTCCGGATGCACTCCAACTTGTCAAGATCCTTCATAAAAGGCAGTGCTCAGAAGTGTAGCTTCCCCAAGGAAGGGAGTGGCAATCCCAGTGTACTCTGTCCTGCTCAGGATGCATGGGGAAAAGTGTGTACATCCTACTAATGTTATGTGAGATTATATTAGCTTTGGAGCATGTGATATTAAAGATTAAGATGAGCCTTAAAAATGATTGGGAGTAGTGTAACAAACACTCATAACTTCACAAAATTTACATGAAAAACTAGGTCTATTACAAGAGGAATGGACATGCATGTGGAACCCAAAGAGTTCACAATCCAGTAGGACAAAGGGAGGAGGAGGTACCAGAAATCTTCACCTAAAGGGATGTGGCAAGGGAGGGAAGGTGCATTAAATGTAGGAAAAGGATAAAACCCCTCCCAAAGCGGAGGAGCAAGGCAATGGCAAAAGCCTCATTCTTATCCCTTGGGAACTGTTAAACTATGAAGATAAGAAGGTCTGCTTTTCTAGAAGGGTCCCAGCTATGGGAACAATTTCTCAGCCTAGAACAGACTCTGTGGTGCCTATCTCAACTCCCAAGGACACGCAGGGAGTCCAGCTTGGGATGCAAACAACACATAAGGGCAGGGGGGTTTTGTCCTTGACACACTGAAGGCCTCCTGCAGCGTTTCTGGGAAATATGGCAACTCAAAAGACAAGTTTAAGGAATGCCTTAACATTCTTTAACAGTAGCCAAGGTGGGTAAAGGGTCTTCAGGTGGAGAATAACCTACAAATAAAAGTATAGAGTAGGGAAAAATAGCGAGTACAGAGAAAGAAGCAAGTGAGTCATTCAATTCAGCAGAGATATATGGTACCTGTAGGGGAGTGATGGGAGTTCTGTGGAGAGCCTTGATTCAAAATTGCAGAGTTAATAAGACAAAAATGAACACCAAAAGTTTTGAGCAGAGAAGAGAAATAGTAACGAGAAAGATTCATCTAGCAGATGTGTAATCTGGACTGGAAAGGGGGGAACCTGGAGGCAAGGAGATCACAAAAGAAGCCATGCAAACAGTCCAAAGCAGAGGTGATGAGGGCCTTCTGCAGAATGGCAACTAGGGCAGGGTGACTAGGAATCTGCCTCATGGTGTCAACACAGGGGATGGGGAGTACACTTCCTTCCAGAGGCAATTCACCAATTTGTTTTCCCCACATCTTGTAGGCACCTCAGTATTGTAGTGGATAGAATGTAGAACTCGGATTCAGGGAGATGTGAGTTCAAATTTCACTAGCTGTGTGACTTTGGAGAAGTCACTTAACTTATTTTTGCTTCAGTTTCCTTATCTACTAAGAGGAGATAATAACACCTGGCTTATAGGGTTGTTGTGAGGATCAGATGTGTTAATATCTGTAAAGCACTTTTCAAACCTTAAAGTACTATATAAGTGTTAGTTATTGTGATGATGAGGATGAGGATGATGATGGCAAAACGGCAGCCACTCCTTCTCTCAGTCATGGACCACCCCCCCCAGGGTCCTGTTTTCATGGATCCCTTTTCCTAAATCCACCATTCCCTGTACGTTGCTATACTCCCAATCTACCACTTTCTCCATTCCCTCCTCCTCTTATAGAGTTGGAAGTCAGGGGTCAGTTATCAGCCATGAAATTGGGGCATGGGCTAGATTTTCTAGGGGAAGAGAGAAACTCCTCTTTCAATGTAACCACACCTGACCTCAGTGAAAAGGCTTGAGGACATGTGCCAATCTTTTCATGGAGATTTCCTATGGTATGCCTCTTGCTTCCAGAGAGAAAGTCTAAATCTCTGTCCTTCAACACAGTATGCTATTCTAAAGTCTTTGTTCTTCTAGGGTCCTGTGACTTGAAGTCTGCCAACCTCACTGATCAACTAAATTTTCCCCAGATGCCAGGATTCCTGTTTATGGCTGTAGACTAGGGGGATGGCCCAAGGAACAGAAATAAGGAGAAATCTCAAAGTCTATCTATAGGGCTCGGCAATTAATGGGATGTAGATGGAAAGGGAGGGCCCCAATGGAAAGTTAGCTAGTTAGCCTCCGCTAGACCCCTTCCCCAGAGGCAAGAGGGGGAACAGGTAGACAGAAACAGAATATGAGATGAGTGTATAAGAGTTTGATACCAAAGGAATTTTTCCAACCCCTACGTAAGCAGTCATTTAGGTTATTCATAATTGGCACATACAGTAAAGCCCATGGAACTCAACTAATTCTCAACTAAATTTGTAGAGGAACAAATATCAAACGTTCTTGTGTCTTTTTTGTAAGTAGTCAACTAGTATGTTGACATTTATTTATAACCTCTATAGGTTAGAAATGGGCGTGTTTCTTGATTTCTACAGTCCCAGCTGGTCCTAATTCATTAATGATGTCTCCAAAGTTGTAACCCTGAGTGACAGGAGGGATGGTTGTGTCATTGACAAGAATAATGAAGAAATGAGAAACAACTGGTTTGGAGGACAAGTTCATAAGGTCAAGGAATCCCAGATTTGGAAGGGACCCAAAGCAAGAAACTCCTTTATGATATTTCCAACAAGATGATGAGGTTGTTTTTGGTCAAGATAAGTCTAGCATAGTTGGTAATTAGTGAATATTGTAAGACCACACTATATTAACATTTTGGGACTGCATACTGGCAGTCATCAAAACCATCTTGGACTGATGAAAATGTTGCTTCTTCTTAAGGACCTGTAAGGAAAGTGATTCCTCACACACATTCCTTAAGCTCCTTAGTTACTTGTTACTGCACCCAATAGAAGAGTGAGCTAGGAAGTTCTTCCTTATGCCCACCCTCAGACTTTTCTATTATAATCCATTGATAGCAGAACAAGAAAATAAAATCTACTCATGTTTGAAACACATAAAGTCAATGGCAATGATTGAATCCAAGCCCCAGGAATTCTATGGTTACCAAAGAAAGAGCTAGAAAGGTAAAGGTAAAAAAGGAGGGGAGAAAAAGGGGTAAAAAAAAAAAGAAGTATCTTAGAAAGGTGGCATAGAGGGCAGGGAGGAAGAAAAAATGGAGGCAGCATGAATTAGAGGTAAGTTACCAACTGGTAGCTTGGGTTACCTCTCTTAGCCTCAGCTTCCAAATCTGAAAAGTGAGGCTAATAATAAGCCAAAATATCAATTAAGATACTGGATGTGAAAGCATTTTGCAACTATAAAGACAGACATAAATCATGGGGATTATTTATAAATTGTAACTTCCTTGAGAGTATGTACTATGTCTTTCACCCTTACATCCCTTATAACACTTAACACAGTAACTTGTGCACAGTGGACATTCGTTGTCTGTTGAAATTAATTAAATGATTATAGGTACAAGGAAGTTCAAAATTCCCTCTTGTGTCTCTCCCACGTGCTTGTGTTAACACTTCCTAGATTCTAGTTCAGTTGCTAAATTGTCCCTCAGCCTCGTTGCTCCCAGACTAATAATTACATAGACTTAAGTCTCTCAGAGAGAAAAGATGATGTAGTCGGCGTCCATGACTTACCACATCCTAGCTATGCAATCTCAGGCAAATCACTTCACTTCCCTGAGGACTGGGACTAGGTGTTGTCTGAGTCTACTGTTAGTCAGTCTTGGCCTTCCCCCACCCATTCACAAACCCCACCTACTGCCACAATCGTAGCTCAGTCCAGGAACTCACTCCCTGCAGAGGTGTCAGCATGAGCCTAGGATGAGCTGAATAGATTTTCAGAGGCTCAGGAAGATGGAGTTCCTTAATAGCATCTCAGCAGCTACTTTCCTTGTCCCTTTGTCAAGAATATTTCTCAGCTATTCCCTCCTCTGGCCCTCCCTCCCCAGCCCCTCCTTCCCCGCTGAGAGCTGCTAAATGCTAACGTAAAGATCACATTAACAGCCTGAATTCCTGAGAAGGCTGGCCAGGGATTGATAGTTAAACCCCTAATAGATGTCTTTTAATGATGAGGAGACCTGGATGTCATTTCTATCCATTTGTCATTAAAGATTATTCCGATCTGGAGCTTTTATTCTTGCAAATAAATTGTAGAACAAAAATGTTTTAATAATAATTTAAATTTTTACAGCAAGCCATACTTTTTGAATAGAGAACATTTTATTTTAGGATCAAATAAGCTTATAAAAATGAAAGAGGGTTTTCTTTTCTTCCTTTCTTTTTTTTAAATAGGTGCCAGACACGAAGCTGCTTTTGATAAGACCAGGGGAAAAAAATACCCCTTGGCATCCTTACCATCCTGAGCCTACATCCCTACCCATCCACTTCAGATTACTGATAAGAGCAGCTGTTAGAAAAGGAAATCTTTGGGGGCTAGAAGATGGGAAATCTTTTCTCTGTGCTCAGGGACCAAATTAAGAAAATATTCTCTGTCTCTACCCTCACTCCTTCCTTCCTGTGCACACACACATATACAAAATTCACACACACATACACACAAATATACACAATTCACACACACACACACACACACACACACATACGCACACATTAAACTCTGAATTCTAGAAACAGACCGAGAGGTAAAAGATGAGTTCCTTCTAAAAGATGTCCCATCTCAGCATACAAGAGGGAACCAGAGAGACCCAGAGAACACAGTTCCTTCCCTCCTTCATTGTCCTCAGTTCTCAAGTGTGGCTAAGAACAATCTATAACCTCTTTAAGGGAACAGAAACAGCACTTACCATTTCCCTGACTCTTCGCTGCTCATCTAAATAGAAAGGGGGCAGGAAGGATGAAAGATTCACATTCAGAGTAAAACAGTTAAGCAATCAACCTCTGTAAAACTTGGCCATGAAAAATTCAATCAATCACACAACATATGTGTAATTCACCCCTACTGTGTGTTCCATATGCAGAAGATAAAAGGAATATGATCTTTATCTTCAGGGAGTTCCATCTCCCGGGCATACACAGGTGTGTACTATGCTGAATGGTGCTGCCATGTTGCAGAGCTCACTCACAGGTTTCTTGGAGGTAAAATCCAAAGAAAATTTCCTCTAAGGAAGGCTCTCTCAGCCTCATGTATTGTGGGATCATGAATTCCCTGTACAGACATACCACTTTACAGTGACAACACATGAAAACAATAGACCTCCTATGTTATCACTGATTCCTGCCAGCCAAATCATAATGATGACTCGCTTTTTACATTAAAGTTTACAGAGCACTTGTTCCCCCTGCAAATCTGGGAAGCAAGCTATGCAGATATTTTTTTACACAATTTTGCTCACCTTACACATGAGAAACCTAAGAAAGCCCTGGATGGTCTTGGCAAAAATTTCTTGAATTATATAGGAGAGAGCCCTTTCAGAAATATTTCACAAATATTGGCAAGCATGTGAAAGAAAGCTTTACAGATATATTTCACCCTCACATATTTCTATTACTGGGACAAGGGGAGGTGTGGGGTAGAGGGGTGTATGGAGAAGAATGAGAGAATTTCTCAAAGGTTTTTGCCTTTGTGGTTGCTTGAAACCTGGTAAATCTCTCTTATAGGGCAACATGGGGATGATTATAAAAACAAATGTGTGTAAAAATCCTACAGGGAAATTTAAGCATTGTAAAAATGAAATCAATCAATAAAAATGTGTTTTTAAGTGGCACATGAGCTTCACCCTGAAGGGAGTGAGGGTTGTATGGTAGTATATCCCCAGGTGCTTACATGAGGATGGTCCATGGAAAGGCAGGGAGATGGATGATGGAGTGCCTTGTGTAAGGAACAGAGCAAAGGTCTGTTTGGCAGGACCCTAGATAGTGGGAAGGGGAGTAATGCATAATAAGGCAAGGTCTTATGTCAGGATTGAAGAGGAAGAAGGGAGGAGAGGAAGTCAATAAGTTGTATTTGGGATGTCACATTATAGGAAGGACATTAACCCATAAAATAAACCCAGAAGAAAGCAATCAATAGGGTGACAGAATTCAAAAACCATATGATATGGAAAATCAATGGGAGAAACTAAAGATGCCTAGAAGAAAAAGACTTAGGGAGGATATGATGGCTGTCTTCAAGTATTCAAAGAGCTATCATGTGAGGAGAGGAGGGTGGTCAACCTTTGACAGTTAGATGGTGCACCATGTAATAGCAGCAGACTTGGAATCAAGAAGACCTGAGTTCACTTTCACCCTCAGACACTACATAGATTTGTGACCCTGGACAAGTCACTTAACCTCTGCTGTGAGATTCTAATGAAATAATATATGGATACTACATAAATACTGGCTATTGTTTTGTTTTGTTTTTGAAGCTCTAGAAAAAGATCTAGCACCAAGACAGAGAAGTTACAGGGAAGCAGATATCAGTAAGGCACGTAGATGTAAGGGCCATCCTCAAAATCAAGAAACCTGGGTTCCAGCCCTACCTCTCACATATGATCTGTGGGACCCTAGACAGACATCTTAACCTCTCAGTACCTACAGGCAACTCTTTAAGACTATAAGTTACATATAGTCACCAATCTGCACCAGTTGAAAGAGTTTCTGAAACAGAAATTCTCCATGCCAATGAAATCACAGATATGAACCACAAGAATGTATTTCCTAACAATTAGAGCTGACCAACAAAAGAACAGGTTACCATAAAACAGGGCTTGTTTTTTTCGAGTCATAGACTCCTTCAGCAGACTGAGAAAATGTATGAATTCCTCAAAATAATATTTTAAATGCCCCAAATAAAATACATAGAATTAGAAAGAAATCAACTAAATCGAAATACAGTTATCAAAATATTTCTTAAAACAAGTACTCAGAGCCCAGGTTAAGAATCTCCATTACTCAATATGTTCAAGAAGAGACTGGGCAACCATCTGCTGAGGATGCTGCAGAAGAGATTCATGCATGGGGCGCAGGGCTGATCCCTATAGTCACTGCCATTTCCAAAAAGTCTATGATTCTGCGGTCTTCAATGACTCTCCAGAAGGCAGAACTGGACTAATGGAAGCAGAGAGGGGCATGCTGGTGTGGTCATTTATCAGTGTAGCATCTCCTCTTGAAGTACCACTCCAACTTGCACTCACTCCTGTGGTTTGTGATCCCCAGAAGCAGCTACTCCCTCAGGTTCCAGTGTAAGCCACTTGGTAGTTATGTCTATCGTTGGCACCCCTGATCTCCAAGAGTGGTGTTTACCATTAACAATCAACCAGTAGACTCAGCTAGCTTTTACCAAAGCCTTTACACAGATGACATAGCAAAGACGGTAGTTAGCAAAACATTTCCTATTCCCTAATCACTAAAGCCCATGTGTGTGTCTCTGTATGTGTGTGTGTACACACCTGGCACTCATGGAGACCAAACTTAAAGTACAAGGGTAGTGAGATGCACTTACAGGATATGTGTGTGGCAAAGGGTAACTCACAGCTCCTGGTACCAGGAGACCTTCCTTGAATCCAGAGATGGCACTTTCCACCACCAGAAGTCATGCTCTCCAAAGGCTTCTTTCTCAGGTGACTGCTTTCTAAATCTAAGAAAAGTGTTCAGCCAAACTGGCCTGAATTTAACTTCATTTTAAAAGAAAAATTAAAAGTTATATAAACCCAGAGATCCTAGTCATGCCCAGGCTGGAGAGGGGGAAAAAAGGAAGGGAATTTTGCCCATTCGAATCAGAATTCCTACTATATTCCCAAGGGAAGAGATTAGCATAGGAATGGTCTGAGAAATCTGGGGAGCAGAGGGGGAGGGTTTGAGGATTGTCAAGATACAACATAGCTGATGTGGTGTGATGAACCAATAAAGGAATATGACCTTCTTGAGAGCAGGATGATTTCTTTGTTTCTCTTTTGACCCCCAGTGCCTAGGACAGTGTACATCATAGGATTCTAATAAATGTTTGTTGGTTGACTGACTGTCTGAGATGTGGACTGGGAGTTGTAGGACCATAGCTCTAGGAGTAGAAGGGGCCCGAGAGGTCATCTAGTCTAATTCCCTCATTTTACAGATGGGGAAACTGAGACACAGAAAAGGGAAGGAGGTCTAAGATCATGTAAGTAATAAGTGGCAGATTTGGAACTTGGTACAACATCCTTCCACTCCACATTAAATTTTCATTTCCTCTCAAAAGACTCAAGTTCATATCTCCACTCTAAAACATAGTAGTTATGTGGTCATGGTTAAGTTTCTTCATCTTTCTGAGATCACAGAGAGTACAATCTATAATAGCACCGACCTCATAGGGTGGATGCAAGGAAAAGGACATTATAAACCTTAAAACCTATAGAAAGGTAAACCCGCTATTCAATTGAGCCAGTAGGCCCAGGCTACGTAGGCCAAACAGTACCTAGCTACGTCCACAAGGATTTGAGAACCGGTCGTTCTTTTAACCTGGAGGACACTTTACCTTAGAGCAGCAAGACCCAATATATTCAAATAAAAACCCAACATATTCAGAAAAAAACAGGCAACTCCTTGAGAGCAAGGCTTATTCATTTTTATGCCCAGCACATAATTGATTCTTAATAAATTCTTACTGTTTGATTAATTGATTAGTTCCTCCATTAATTTGAGTAACCACAGTAACTATTGCCACAGAAGCTAGAATTCTGGAAGTCAGAAAGACCTGAGTCCAAACCTGGCCTCAGACTCTTACTAGCTGTGTGATCCTGAGCAAGTCACTTAACCTTGATCCGCCTCAGTTTCCCTAGCTGTAAAATGAAAATAATTACAGCGTCTACCTTACAGGGTTGTTGTGAGGATCAAATGAGATGTTTGTAAATCACTTCACCTGGCACACAGTAAGTACTTAAATATTATTCCCTTCCTCCTACTGGGCCATTTATTTCATTAACATAAGAAACTCCAGGTGGGGAAATTGCTCCTCTATCCCTTCTTTACAGTTTAGAGTTCCAAGGGGCACTGAGGGTTCAAGTGACTTACCCAGTGTCATACGGCTAGTATATGCCATATTCAAGACTTGAGCCCAGGTCTTCCTGACTCAAAGGTGACCTTTCTACCTTTCTAACAACCTGCTACCTCTCTCAGTAGTATCCATTTTTCACAGATGAGAAGTCCGAGGCTCAGAAAAGTGAACTGACTCATGGAGGGTCAGACAGCTGGTAGTAGCTCCCATTAGTAAATGATAAAGCTGGGCTTAGACTGAGTCTCTTGACTTCAGATCCAATATTCTTTCAGCTTGCCTCTATGTCACCTTGAACAAAACACTTGGTTTCTCTTGACCTCAGTTTTTTTTTTTTCTGTAAGATGAGGGACTTTAACTATATAATCTCTGAGGTTCCTTACTGTTCCAATGCTCCATGGATTCTCTGATTCTGGAGAGCTGTTTCTCACCACTCACTGATCTCATTATCCCCAAATACACCCATTCTGTCCAACCAGCCGGGTGGTTGTTAGGCTGAAATAGAAAGATTAGGTTAATGATGGGGGGTGGAGGGAAGAGAGGAGGAGAATCAGCTTTGTCGGCAAATTGTCTCAGATATTTATTTTGAACATTAAAATGAATCATTCAAACTAAAGAGCTCTGTACTAGGGAGGCCCATTAAAATGCATGCATTATGTATCACTCCCTGCTTCCCCTCCCAGTATTATCAGCCTAAAAAGCAAACATGGTTTTTAAAGCCACTTTTTCACCGTGTCCCCTGACAGCTGATTAATAGCCACAGTTGCAGGATCTGAGAGTTTAGTAACCCGAGCTAGAAAATTCAATCTTATTCTAATACAGATGGGCCCAAAATAAAAGGCGAGAAAAGAAAAAAATTCTGCAAAATACAGAGCTAGTCATAAAGCCTGCTGGGAACTCTCCTTAACATCTTAACCATATGTTTCAAGGTTCCTATGTGGCCCTCATTCCCTTTCCCTCATTTGTCTCCCCAAGACCCACCTTTTGGGAGGAAATATGGTGGGCCCAACTCTTTTGGATCTCTGTATGCTAGAAAGAGGGTTTGATGCAGCCAGAAGAGATTCTGTGGTCCTTTGTGGTCCATTCTTAATCTATTTCAAAATATGTTAATAAGCTCTTGACATATGCAAGACACTATGCCAAGCCCTAAGGACATAAATTATGCTTTTGAAAATCCATTGTCTTTAATTTCCTAAAGCTTACAATCTAATAGGTGATGTTTGATATATACACATATAAGAAGGATACAGCATAGAAGGGACGAAGGGTAAAGGAAAGAGCCAAAGTAGAACATATTCCTTTTAGTCTTTGTATCTCTATGATTCTTTTTTATTATCTTTATAGCTATCTAGGTAGTGAGATGTCAAGAATGCTGAAGCTGAAATCAGGAGGATCTGAGTTCAAAACCTGCCTCCAACACTTACTAGCTGTGTGTAAACCTGAGTAAGTCATTTAACCAGCTTCACGATTGACCACTGGTAACGACTATCAGCTCTGACTCCAAGCAAGTTGAATCATTTCTTTAGTATTCCTCTTCGTAAAATGGGGGGAAATAATAGTTCCTACCTCACAAGGTTGCTGTGAGAATCAAATGAGTACTCAAGTGCTTTGCAAATCTTAAAGCACTATAAAAGTGTTCATAGAAATTATCTATATGTCATTAGTATAATGTATAATTCTATATTACAGAATAGCACAGAATTATTTTAATATATAATTATGTTCTACAACATTATGTAGTATGTAATTTATAATCCTATTCTATATTACATTGTATGTTATATTACATATTATGTAATATTATATATTATGTATTCAAAATCATGCAATATATGATTATGTTATAACTATTACATAATTATTGTAATTGTATGATATATAATTATATTATATGGCATATAATTATGTTGACAATATAATTACATAATTATATAATAAGTTATGTGTGTGTTTGTCCTTCGTTGCTGAAGAACACCATGCCATCAGAGAAAAGATGACATGACTTGCACTTGACTTTGTTTTGAGTGAGGGAGGGCTGTGCAGGTCACCAGTCTCACTTCTCCCCCAGAGCCATCTGAATCCAGTGACCAGATATTCATCCGGATGACTGGAAATGACCCAGGATGAGGCAATTGGGGTTAAGTGATTTGCCCAAGATCACCCAGCTAGTGAGTGTCAAGTGTCTGAGCTGAGATTTGAACTCAGGTCCTCCTAACTCCTGCATTGGTGCTCTATCCACTGCACCACCTAGCTGCCCTTAATAAGTTATATAACCTAAAAAGCTGCCTGGCACATAACAATACTCAAATGGTTGCTTGTTCAATTTGAAATGAAGACCTATAAGAAAATTTGAGGAGGGAGAGAGAGTACACATTGGATACTGTGCCAAGAAAAATAGCTTTCCAATCTTATCCTCTATGCTTTCCTTCCCAGCATCCCCTTCCCATTTCTCCTCACTCTCTCCCCCTCCCCTACACACACATACACACACACACACACACACACACACACACACAAAACACATCACCATCATCATCCTCATCCTCATCCTGGATTTGTTGCTTGTACTATCCCTGCCCCCTCTCCTAGAATTTTCTTCCATTCTCTGTGGCAATCCAAATTCTCCCCAGCCTTCAGAGCCCATCTCAGGTTGGGTCTTCTCTGTAAAGTGCTTCCCACCCACGTAGCCAGAAGACTCCAGTTTTCCCTGGACTCCAGCATCACTGGATTCAGCAGCTGAGTTTTCCTCTATTTATGGCCTGTGGCCTCAGTATGTCTCCTTGATTAGGCTGTAAGCTTTAGGGGGAGAACCACTTCTCCCCTCCCTCCACCACCCCCACACACACATCCAGCAACGTCCTAGCACATGGGCCACGGGGGTATCTTTTTTAATAGTGGCCACACGACAACAATCCATATTTGTGAAGGACACTTGGATTTAATTCTAAAAACTAATTACATTTGCTTCTGATTTCATTTATAAGTTGGTCACTCCTACTAACAGGACACCTGGTGGCAGTCAGTTACCCAACAGTCATGTCAGCAGCTGGGGAAGCCCTGGTGGTCCAGTGGTTCATGTGTGCTAGTTAACAAATTTTTTTTGGCTAAAAAATCAACAATAAATTAATATATGTACCTTACTTTATATAAAGCATAATAGTCTTGTGTTCCTGAAAAGTTTCATTTTACTTTTCATTTTGTAAATCCAATCCTATTTCTTCCCATTGGAGATAGACACATGGACAGGAGAAAGAGAGATAAAGAGAGGGGGAGAGAGAGAGAGAGAGAATAGATGGATAGTGATGAATGAGTACACAGATAATAGATAGAAATAGATACTGATAGATGAGAGAAATAAATGGATAGCAATAGATAGAAATAGTAAATAGTGATAGAAATAGTAGATGAATGGTGATAGATGACAGATAATAGAAACAGTGGGTGGATAGTGATGGATAGATAGATAGATAGATTTATTAAGTGTTCACTAAGTGACATGTGTTCTGCTAAGTGCTTGGAATACAAATAAAGGCAAGTTAGACAGTCTCTGGCCTCAAGGCTCTTACTTTCTCTTTGAGGGAAAGAAACACATAAAAGAGATCAGGAAAGGGGGTGGGGCTTGGGGGGGGCTTGGGATGCTTGGAGAGTGCCATGGAGGCCTCAAGTTGAGCAAGATATGGCCAGAGCAGGCCTATCAAAGCCCAGGAAGGTTCCAGGGGGCAGAGTCCAATTTTCCTATGTTAACAGACTAGACGTGATGGCCCTGGTGGAAACAGCATGGGAGGAGAGGTCTGGGAGAGAAAGATTGTTGAAGCTAGCAGGGCTTTGAAAAGATCGTCTTGCTCCTAATACTAAAGCCTGACAAGTCTTTGAAGCTTGTCCTCTGCTAGGTTGTTTACAGATCTTTAAATCACAATGGCCTTTCCCTACTTTAGAGCATTAATTAAAGGAACCTTATGGTGAATCCTGCTAGAAAACAAAGAGTTTCCTTGTAACTTTAACAGTTACTCCTGTTGGGTATGGATTTTTGTATTTTCATCCCACCTGTATTTTCCTCTAAAACTGTACAAACACTGACTTCTGCTGTCTTTGATATTTATTTATACCATAAGAGCTGACATTTACATAGTTCTTAAAGGTTCCCAGAGCACTTTACATACAATATCTTATTATTCGATCCCCAAAGCAGCCCAGTGATATTATCAGAGCCATTTTACTGAGGAGGGAACAGAAAGTTGGAAGGTTTAGATTAGTTGGTGTCATGATCTAGGTGTCAGAGGGAGGACTCAAAGGCCCAGCATGTCTTCTGTTAGGCTAGGATCATAACCCCTTGGTCACTTACCACACCATGTGATCTTGGGAAACTAACTTGATCTCCCTTTGGTTTCCTGATATATAAAAGAAAGAGGTCAGACTAAATGGTCTCTCAGGTCCCATCCAGGCCTACACCTATGATTCTTGACTCCTAGTACTTACAATCACAGGTCACCATGACAATGAGTCAAATTCAGGTGCACTATAGGTAGCCTGCATATACCTTACACCCTACCATTCCATTATGATGCCCCAGCACCTAGGACTCCAAGGATCCTTCCTCCTAATAAAAACCAGCCCCAGATTCCAATATCTCTCCCAATCAAACAGAAAAATTAAAGCAGTAACACTTGTCCAAGTATCTCTAGTACAAATTACAAAAGTCCTCAAAGACAGGGTCCAACCTCTAATATTTCACAGACCATTTTTATTATCATCTCCATCTCTGTGTTTTGACCACAAAGCTACAGTATCTGAGCTAGGGAAAAAAAAAAGATCTGACTTTCCCAGAGATAGAAGAAGGTTTTTCTTTCACTTTGGACACATATAAACCAATTTATAGGATTATACCTCCAAAATTAGAAGGGACTTTACATGCTATCTGGTCTAACCCCCTCATTTTAAAGATCGGGAAACAGAGGCCCAGAGAGAATAAAGTGATAAATATCAGGCGTGGGATTTGAATCAGTGGGTAGAGTGCCAGGGCTGGAGTCAGGAAGACTCATCTGTGAGTTCAAATCTGTCCTCAGATACTAGGTATGTGACCCTGGGTAAATCATTTAACTATTTGCCTCAGTTTCCTCACATGTGGAATTATTTAGAAAAGGAAATGGCAAACCATTTCAGGGTCTTTGCCAAGAAAATCCTGAACAGAGTCATGAAGAGTTAAGCATAACTGAAATGAGTAAACAATTTTAAAAACGGTAAAGCCTGATTTTAGAGAAAATACATCCCTAAACTCTAGTGGTGCCAGAATGAAAATTTCCATCTAATCCAAAAGGCATTTATTAAATAACTGCTATGTGCATGGCACTCTGCCACATTCTAGAGATATAACTAAAAGACAAAAAAAATAAAATAAAACCAGTCCCTGCCTTCAAGAATCTTAGGTTCAGTGTTCTAGAGGAAATCCTGGGTTAGATGACCTCTGAGATCTCCTTCAACTCTGTGATTGTAGGATTCTGTGGTTATGATGAGGGCTGGAAGGGGGGTGTGAGGCCCCCACAAAGATGGGGGTACCAAGGGCAGGTCGTCTGGAAAAGAATTCACGAACTCAAACATTGTTGAAGTTAAGGTAAAGATTTATTGCGTTTTTCAGTGGACAAGAGTCCTTAAGGAACCTGCAACCTTAAAGGGGTACAGGGAAAGTTTATATAGGATATTCTATAGGATCACTCGTGCCATATATGCTAACTAGGTGTTTTGGGGTAGGTTTAGGGAGTGGTCAGTTCTTAAAGGAACATGTACTTTTGGTATCTACTGCACAAGTTTTTTTACCCAAAATTCATCAGAAAATAGCCCAAGGTGGGGCTACCTGGAGGTGTGGATTTAGGCCTGAAACGTCACTAAGCCAACCAACAGTCAGGGTTGACCAGGAAAAACCAGGTTTCTTTCGTCAATGTCTTGTTAGACAAGATTAATGTAAGGGAGTATAGGTACGTCTAAGTCTAGAGTACATATGATTGGTCAGGGAGCAGTAAATGTCACTATGACCTAGTACACAGCCAGTTCAGTACACAGCTGGTTCAAACTAAAGAGTTCTATAGGGGCAGCTGGCTACTATAGCAGGAAGGGAGATAACGGTTGTTGCTAGGGCAGGCTGTATCCTTGGGCTGGGGAGAAACTGCCTGAGATAGTATTTTGAGGCTAGGGAGAAATGTGATTTTTTAAAGAGAAATGTAATTTTAGAATTGGGGCCCAAGTACATGTACCCAAGCACCCTATCAGTTACACTTCTTAAAACACTTTCAAATCCACTGTCTTATCTTTCAACAATTCTGTTGGCGTAGGTTGGCATAGCAGGCCTCATTTCCCTGTTGTGTAGGCAGGGGTGTGATGAGGCTCAAATGAGGTCAAATGAGGGCAAACTTTCAAACTTTAAAGTTCTATCCAAATGCCAGGGGTTGTTGCTGTGGGCCTCCAGTCCAGTGTAGATACCATTCCCTGAAAACCTTCTACTGCACTCCCACTAACCTCAAGCCATGTTCACAGAAAAACAGGGGTGTGCTGGCAAACATTTAACAACCAGGATCTCAGAGAATGAAAAAATACATACACACAGATTTTTAAGGTTATTCTAGATTATTAACACTCTCTTAAGTCTACACAATCAACAAAACAATAATTCAATCCCTAAGCTCCTTAAAGCTGACTCTAACACATCTTTGTTAGATGGGAAAATCAAAGCCCAGTGGCTTGCCCAAGGTCCCAAGGCTAGTTGGGCTAGAATTAGAATCTGGGGCTCCTGACTTCCCATCCAGTGCCTCCTCCTCCTCCTCCCCCTCTCAGGTCCCTTCTACCTCTCCTTTCCTATGATTCTTAAAGATGCTACTCCCACTCTACCTGGCTCTGCAAGGAGGGGCTGGGGCATTCATGATGATCTTCAGCTTTTTCAACCTTGCCTCATCCCTCCTCTTTCCCCAAGGGATGCTCCTTGGTACCTTCCTGCCAACCCCCAAAGCGCTAGGGATCTGTCCCACCGGCTCTCCAAAATAGCTTCTGCGTATCTCTTCACCTTATCAAATCTTCATTACTTCTCAAATCTCATCGAGAAAACACTGCTTTTTGTCCCCAGACTAAAGCTCTGACTTTGCTTCCTCTGCAATGATTTAGCTCGGTGACTGTGAGTCATTGAGACCAGCCATCTAGACCAGGGCATTACCAAGGAACAGGTTATTTCTCTGCCTGGCCTCTTATCAGGGACTGGTCCTTCCAGGATGCTCTCTGTGACAAGAAAAGCAATTGCCTGTCTTTAGTGTCTGCTTTCATCCACTCCCTCAAGGTACTGCACCTGTCATCTCTCACTACATTTGCCAGTGTTCTGGGGATTTCTCTGCAATTCCTGCTGACCACAAAGGTCCTAAGGTGTGCATAAAGAGGGGACAATGCTGCATATAGCACTAATTAAGTGAGTTTAAAAGCAGGATAGGACATTCCCTGAAGCTCCCACCAGAGTAACAATACCAGTCACAGACAACATTAGGACACTTGTTAAACTTTGGTGCCTACCAAATGAATACAAAGCAATTAGCATAGCGTTCAAGACCCCCAACACACATAATATAACTCCCAATCTATCCTTTTCTCTCATTATTCCCCTACCAGGATTCTGTGCCAGCTAGACTGACCCATGAACACTCTTATGCTCTTTCCAATTCTCTGCCTTGATTTTGTGGGAAATATGCTAGGTTTAGGCTCAGAGTTCCTAGGTTTGCTAATCTCTACCAATGACTTCTTGTGTAATCCTGAGCATGACTCTTGAACTCTCTGGTACCTGCTTCCCTCCTCTATAAAAGATAAGATTGGACTAGATGACCCCTAAGGTCACCTTCCATTCTAAACTAGGATCCTATATTTAATTTTGTTACCTTTCCCTTCCTTTTCCCCCATTAAATCCTATCCATCCTGCTGGGTCTGCTCTCTGGGTAGTTTTCTCATTTGTAAAGGGAGGATAATTGACTCACCCACGGCCACACAGCTAGTAAGTTGAATAGTCGGGATTCAAACTAGGGACTTCTTTTAGGACAGTGGGTTTTTTTTTCTTCATTATACTACATTGCTTTTTGTAACCAGTATGGCAGAAAGAATATTATTTTGGAGTCAAAAACAATGTTCAGATTATGTCTGCTTTTTCTTAGCTGTGTGACCTCAAGCAAGTTACTCTGAGTCTCACTTTCTTCATCTGTAAAATGAGAAGGTTGACATCTATGATACCTAAGTTCATACCACTAAATGCTGTGATTCTGGGATATGTTGCAAGCAGGGATTGTTTCATTCTTTGTGCTTATAACCCCAGCACTTAGCTGGCACATGGGGGTAAGAAACACTTGTTGACTGGTTGATTGATGTCAATAGGCTTAAGTCCATTACTTGAAGTGCTTGCAGCCTAAATGAGAATCTATCTCCTACATCATTGCCCTCCCCATAACCCCTAGCACAGTGCTGAGCACCTGGCTGACTCCTTAATCCACCAAAATTTATTGAAAACTTGCTGTTGATTTGAAAGTTAAATCCAAAACTGCAAAAAATTCCTAACCTAATTAGGTCCCCAAATAGTTATGGGACACACAAAGTAGAAGGAACTAAAGGGGGCCAGAGAGAGAAAGTTCCTAGCTGGGATTCAGGCATCAATGAATTGGAAAGTGCCTCCTCAACCCCTCCAATAAAACCCTGACTGTCCTCACTAGTTCAGAGACTATGGAGACCAAACCTATCATCACTATTTTTGGTGAGCATTATATAATTTAAAATTTTCATTGACTTTATTTTATTCTTTTCACGGAGAAGCAACAATATTGACTAATAGAACAATGCCAGTACATGAGGTCTGGGGTTTTGGCTTTACTCATTGACTAGCTGGGTGACCTTTAACAACTTAATTCACCACTCTGGATCAGTCTTCTGGAATATCTATAGAATGTGAGGTCTGGATTAGTCAGTCTTCTAGTTCTAGAGTTCAGTGGGTCTAGAACTTCTCAATAAACACCTTCAATTTTGGCAAATTGGTAATATCAACATGTTTCAAATAGCTTCACTAGGTTAGTCATTTCCTATATAACACTTGGTCTCCACTATTCATTTGCTCATGAAACGTTTTTGTATTAAGGTATAGATTGAACTTTACCTTTGCACAATCCAAATTCCAAACTATCTGCAAAAGAATTAAATACTATATATTGCTGTCCATTGGGAAATCCATGAAAATGAGAATGATTCACCTACATAGCCAGGGAAGCAAGAGATTAGAAACAGGAATATAATAAAAGATGTATGCTGATGGTAATCTACTTTTACTGGAAGCCTACAACTATCACCAAAGGTATGAAGAAGGCAATTAAAGATATATAGATAGATATATAGTTATATATATAAAATATAAAGATAGCCAGACCAAATAAGCTACAAAGAAAATATTAATAGGAATTATATCTTCAGCAAGAAACCAAAGACCTTCATAGCACAGATGATGCCTGCATCAAGGCTGGGATTGAAAGGAGGGGCTTCACAAGGGAAAGTTTGAATTGGAAAGTCAAGACTTGGCCAAAAAGATGGTGCCTAAGAATAGTATTTGAATTTTATAACAACCTCAGATCTAAGTATGATGAGCTCTTGGCCAAGGGTAGAATGTAAGTAACAAGAGCTGTTAAAATGTATTTGCTTACAGAAACAGGAAATTTATATAATAACAACACTACAAAGAAAAATAACTTCAAAGCACTCCAGTGCTGTAATCAATGCAGTGAGTATCCGTGATTCCAGAGGACCAATGATGATGTACCACCTCCTGACCAGACAGAATAAGGACTCAAGATATAGAATAAGACATACTTTGGGGTGTGGCCACTTGGAAATGTGTTTACTTGACTATACGTATTCTTTAACAAGAAAAGAGGATAGCAGTGATTGATCAAAAAAGAAAGAAAAAGAAAGAAAGAAAGAAAGAGAGAGAGAAAGAAAGAAAGAAAGAAAGAAAGAGAAAGAAAGAAAGAAAGAAAGAAAGAAAGAAAGAAAGAAAGAAAGAAAGAAAGAAAGAAAGAAAGAAAGAAAGAAAGAAAGAAAGAAAGGAAGAAAGAAAGAAAGAAAGAAAGAAAGAGAAAGAAAGAAAGGAAGGAAGGAAGGAAGGAAGGAAGGAAGGAAGGAAGGAAGGAAGGAAGGAAGGAAGGAAGGGAGAAAAAGAAAGAAAAAGAAAGAAAGAAAGAAAGAAAGAAAGAAAGAAAGAAAGAAAGAAAGAAAGAAAGAAAGAAAGAAAGAAAGAAAAAGGTCATTGACACATTTTTTAAATGATCAGAAGAGAACAGTAGGAAGGCCAGAAGGAAACACAGGAAAGCAGGACAACTTTGAAAGTTGTTAAAAGATGAATTCGCTATATGTTTGGAGGGAAAAGCAAGCTGTATATGGTGGAAATTCACAGTTTTATGTGCAATCTTCTTTTTCTGTTTCTGTTTGTATGAGGAAATGTTCCTGTTTATTGTTTGTCGGGTTCAGAATTTTTTAAAGCATATTTGCCTAGAGTCTTGAAAATCTAATCAAGAAATCTTTATCCGAAAATGGAGGAGGCTAGTGAAGACTGCCCACATGTATCTATGATGCCAGATACCATAGAAAACAGCAGACACAGCACTACTGAACAGGAAGAAGAAGAACTGTAGAGAAATGACCAATAGCACAATACAACAGAAAATAATATCCAAGAGCAGAGTTAACAATAAAATCCATAGCCCCAGATATCTATATACAAAGGCAGACAGCAATATGAACTAGAGACCTGTTAAAAATAATAATAATAATCCAGCCTCAGAGGCATAATGTGCCAGATCTGGACTCATATGGACCAGGTTCAATCTTTGGACTTTATTCATAAGAACAGTGTTTTAGGCTCAGCCCCCACCTAGATTCAACCATGGAAACATCAGAAATCTTTCCTACCTCTTTCTAAGGGGAATGATTAGTGCTCTCCTGATACTGTTCCCCCGCATATAATGAGGCTTAGAAAACATTAAAGAATGGGAATAACAATAAAAAGAAAAATATTGAATAGGACCCCATTTTGGAGGAAAGAGCTGCTTAATTAATCTTGCTATCTTCTACCCTAAATTAAAAAATATTTAGTCCCTAAAAATTCACTGGGTATTACAGGTACACCTTGAACCAAAGGTATAGATTTTAAAAAGCATATTTACTGTATGTAAAATTGACAAAGGTCACATGCAGCATCACACAACAAAAATGCATTAAATTTTAAATTTTCAGGTACCATTTTTTCCCCCAAAATAATATGTGGCTCTCTACCGGTAAGTACCATTGGATTCCATGAGTAGCATTCTTGCCCAACAAACCTGTCAGGTCTGGTCACTAACTGAACTATACAGTCACTTATGCAATGAATGACCCATTGATAGTTCTTCAGACTTGGTGTCCCCATATTCAGTGTGAAACAACGCATCTTTGGGCTAAGGTAGAGCCAGCCCCCTCACCTCCCTTTTGGCTATCCCTCAGTGTCACGGTTCTTTTAAGTCAGTCAAATAGCATATATTGTGTCTTTTATGCGCCAGTCTAGGGATACAAAGAAAAGCATTATCATCTACTCAAGAGCCCATCACTACTAAAAACTGATAGTTCTGAACCCTTTGAACAGTGAAATTCACCAGATCAGACTAGCAAATACATAACTTCAAAGGAAAAAAGTTAAAAATAAGAAACTAAGTCTAACAGCATTACCAGTACGCACACCTGGATGGCTAGCTCCTAAGCTCCCAAGGGAGACTGGAAATCACTTTCCCATTCAACCTTCACCACGTTTACTCCCAACCTAACAGGAAAAGTTTATAGCTTTTGTAACAGAAGAAGGACAAGATTCTAAGCTATGATGCCTAACCTTGACCCGGAAGGATAGGGAGTGTTCACCTCATAATCAGCTCAAGTACATCTCATTTAAGAAGCCATGACTGATTCCTGGATCTCTGGGGACTATTTTTTAAAAATATATCCTTATTTACTTAACTCTGGATATGTTGCATTCATCTAACCTAGTAGAGTGTAATCTGCTTGAGGGTAGAGATAGGAAATTTATATTCCCAACTCCCAACTCATTGTTTGAAATGTAGTAGGTCCTTATATTGATTGATCGGTTGACAATTGATTGATTGATGACCAGTCATCATTGTCAGGGTCCAAAGGGAATTCTGACATATAAGAACAGCATGCCACATCCTCACACACTGTCTTTTACTCCATTTAGCCATCACTTTCATTTCCACTGTTGAAATGAAAATCTACTCTTGTGTTCCAGTCACCCACTTGCCATCTCACCTTTCAAGAGATTCTCCTAGCCTCCTATTAAATTCCCCAAACTGGAAGACATATAAGTTCATGCATTGACTTCAGACACATGATCTTGAGACTTTTCTGTCCACCACTATATAGCAGCAGTCACAAAGACTCTTAGTTGTGTTGGAGACAAAAGGAAAACAAATCAGTCTGCTCTGTGGGGTCCAGAAAATGATAACAAACAACAAAGAAAAGGCAGCTTCTTCTCTCTTTGGTCGCTTATTTTCTTTGCTGAGGAAAATAATCTTCAGATTGAGGAGAGAAAAAATGGTTAACAGGGAGTTGAAACCTACTGGGACATTGTTGTTGTTTAATAAATGCTATTAATTGATTGCATATGAGAGATGGTAAGAGAACAAACACCTAGCTGCCTCCACTGAGGTCAGGTCATCACGTCAGGATGAACTATATAATAATAAGAGCTAACATTTATACAGTGCTCCAAAGCCAGCAAAGTGCTTTACACGTAATATTTTATTTGATCCTCACAACAACTTAAATGCTATAATTATCCCCATTTTACAGATGAGGAAAGTGAGGTTTAGAGAGGTCAAGTAACTTGTCCAAGGTTATACAGTTAGTAAAAGTCTAAGGCAGGATTTGAACTCAGAGCTTTCTGACTCCAGGGCTAGCATTCTAATCCCTTGTACCAACTAGCTGCTTCTATATATCACAGAGTAATGAAAGAACTGACGAATACAATTGATGAGCCACTTCCAATGATCTCTGAAAAATAAGATGAAACGAGGGGAGAAGAGATGTTATAGGACTGGAAAAGGAGAAATGGAATCCCCAAAAGAACACTGAGTGCTCAAACTGCATGCCTGTGAGCTTGACTTAGATTACTGATAAAATTCTTGAACTTATTATCCAAAGAATGACTTATGAGCATTTAGAAAGGGAAGCAGTTATCACTGAGAGCCATCCTGGGGCAGTGACTCCAAGGTTAGCTTAGTATACACCCCACTGAGCTGCCTCCTATCACGTCATATTGTATATTAGAGTTGGGTGGGTTTTGTACACTTTCACTCTACTGAAATTGCAAATTCAAAATACAGAAGGCATTTAATAGAGGGTTGTTGAATTAATGAACCAATTAAATAATATGAAAGGGCCCAGTCATCCAGGGACACATTCTCCAGGATTATCACCTCCCGGTTCTTCCCTTAGTGCCAAGGCTGAGAACCTCACAGGGTATTTGACCGCCCCTGTCAGACCCTGACATGAAGAATCACAGGATCACAGAATCTGGAGTTAAAAGGGTCCTTAGAATTCGCCTGCAACCAACCCGTATGCTTGTTGTTTCCTGTTAGAATGAAAACTCCTTGTCAGCGGGGATTGTCTTGCTTTTTTATTTGAATTAAAGGCTGGGTGTGATGCCTGGCACATATAAGCAACATCCTGGGGCACAGAGTCCCAGGTTGGCTCATTGTGTGTTTCTCTGTTTTATCTTCTAAAATTCACCATTTCCCTTGATATCTCAGCAACCTATACTTCCCAACACAGAGAGACAGGCTCTTCTCTCTTCTTAATCAATGATTTTTTCATTCAAGTAAAGAAGCTGAGGCCCAGGAAGGAAAAATCACTTATCCCAATCATTAATAACAAGTATCAGAGCTTGGATTCAAATCCATATTTTCTTAGTAAATCTTGAAAAAGGTGAAATTGAATTTAAATATCTGACAATGAGGAAATAAGGACTAAAATTAGTAATTACAATTACCTGAATAAAATCACAAGTATTTTTCCCTCTGATTCTTCCTCACCATGTCTTCCTTAGCATAGAAGTAGAAGCACAGTAGGGAATATACATAAAGTGGGAAGGATTCCTTTGGATCACATTTTGTAATTACCCTGTGGGAAGCTGTCTGGTGTGGTGCACGTGTAAGTATCCATCCTCCTTTGTGATCATAGATAAATAGGGCTCACTCTGCTCATTTATGTTCCAAAGTCTCTATCCCAAGCTATTGATGGTTTTTTGTCAAGTTCAGATAGTATCCTTCACCCCCCACCCACCTGTGACACAGATCATCTATCATGACCATATCTTCCCCATCTCAACATAAATCTACTGCTAACTACAAAATGACCTCAGAGACCTTCCAAGGGAGCCCATTTCACATTTTATCTTCTAAAACTTACAGTTTTCCTCGATGTCTCAGCAATGTACATTTTCCAACACAGAGAGATCAGGTTCTTCTTTCCTTTCACCTACCTTACCTGGCCCAGGATCATGATGAAGGCCAGCCACATTCAAAGCAATTCATCTCAGTTCACCTATTTAACAAGTACTTTCCATGTGCCCAAATCTTTTCAGGGCACTACAGAGAGTACATGGGAAGTATAATCCATTGTCAATCCCCACAAGGAGCATTTGGAAAAGATGAAACAAGTCCCTAGTCTCTCCTTTGGTTGGTGTTTCATATTCAATCAATAAATGAACATTTATTAAGCACTTGCTGTGTAACAGGCACTGTGCAAAGTGCTGGGGATACAAATACAAATTTTTTAAAATACAAAAGACAGTCCCTACTGTCAAGGAGTTTACAATGCAATGAGGATTGTGTTCAGGAAACATACTCATCTCCAAAGATGGGTAAGGTCATGAGGGCTATGGGAAAATCAATAAAGTGTGAGTGAGTCAAAGCAGGTAGGCATGGCTTCATGGAGAAGGTAGACCTCACAGACTATATGGAAAATGATGACTCCAATAAATTGATGGATCTAATAAAATGAAGTTTAGTGGGAATAAATAATAAAAAGCTATAAAACTTAAGCTACTCTTAAAGTTTATGAAATGCTTTCCTCATAATAACCCTATAAGGAATGTAATATAAGAATTATTGTCCTTTTTACACAAGAGGAAACTGAGGATCAGGAAAATTCAATGACTTGCTCGTAGTCACCAGCAAATAGGTGAGCTGAAATTCAAATTCAGGACTTCTGACTCCAGAGTACTAGTTTTTTCCTTTTTCTCCAAAATGATTTAATATAAACAATGCTAAGTATCAATCCAGTCAACTGAATTGGCTTTGCAATTATTTGCATTTAAATAAGTTAATTTTGATACACAAGATATAACTCTTCAGTCAATCCATCTGAGTTTCCATTGGACTTCTTTGTTTGGTCGTTTGTACTGATTTTCCCTCTCAGTGACTGTGATGGTTGTAGCTGGTATGTAGTCTGTTCTTCTCTATCTGCTTTTTTCCAAATTCATTATTTCATAAAGGGAAGTTGATGCCTCAAAGAAGTGAGGAAATTGTCAGGGGACACTCAGTTGCCCTTGAGGAATTCAAGTCACCTAATCCCAGTGAACTATGTTCTTGGGAACTGAAAGAATTGACAGGTGTGAATGCTGAACCACTAGAAATGAGATTTGAAAGATAGTGGAAAATTGGAGAACTACCACAAGATTGGAGATGGGCAAATGTTATTTCCCTGCTGATTTGACTTTTGAATTTCTGGCCTTTGCTACCACACCAACATAGGAAATTCACCCTGAAACTTCCCTCAATGCCTAGTGAGCTCCTCAACCTGGAACATTCATATTCCCCAGTAGCATTCTCATGCTGGAACAACCTTTTGCGGTTCTCTCCTACTTTTCTCATTGATGAGCTCCTTCTGGGGCCTCCGTTTTGTGGAGGAGCCTAGACCAGGTAAACTTCCTTCCCTTCTTGGCTTTGCTTTTGACTTCCCAAACATTGCCACCATGGCATATCATGCTGTTCTTATGGAAAATATGGAGATGCATTTATTCATAATAGATTTAGATAGCTCAATCAGAACTGGTTGAATGGACAGACTCAAAGAGTCATTGTTAATGGGTCAATGTCAATGTGGTAGGAGGGCTCCAGTGGAGTGACCAAAGTACCTGTGCTTGGCTTTGTGTGGTTGAATGATTTTATCAATGAGTTGAATGAAGGCACACATAAATGGAGTGCTCATCAAATTTACCAATGACACAAAGCTAGGAGGGATGGTTAACACACTGAATAACAAGGTCAAGTTCAAAAGGATTTTGAAAGACCGGAGCATGTGCTGAATCTAACAAGATGAAATTCAACATCGATAAATGTAGCTACATTACATACATGCACCAAAATGTATTTAATAATTCCTCTATTATTTGACATTTAAGTTGCTTCCAGTTTTTTTCCCTGTCACAATTAGTGCCAATATAAAAATTTTTGAACAGATAGTTGGGTTTTTTTTTTAATTTTTGATAAACTTCCAGGGTATATTCCCAACGATGAAATTATTGGATCAAAGGATATAATTATTTTCTAAGATTTCCTGCACATTGCCAAAATGCTTTCCAAAAAGATTCTATTAGTTTTTAATTCTGCCAGCAATAAATGAGTGTACCTGTTTTACCCACAACCCAACCAAAATGGAATTTTATTACTTTTTGTTATTTTTGCCAATTTTATGGATGTGAGATGGTACCTCAGAGCTATTTTAATTTCTTTTAATTTAATTTCCTCTCTTTGGTAACTAATGAGTATGAACATTTTTCAAGAGTTTATTAACCATTTATGTTTTATCCTTCATAAACTAAGTATTCACCTTCTCTGAACACTTATCCAATGGGAGTTGCTTTATAAATGTTTAATAGTTCCTAGTATGCTTTAGATGTGTGTTTTTTTAATCTTTTAAAAAGATTTTAAATTCTCCATAAAATTCCCACATTTCCCACAGATTTTTAACTTAATCTGTTATTTTTTATTGTATAATTATTTTTGGTTTAATATAATTAAATACAACTATCTTGCCCCTAATAATTCATTCTATAATCAAACTTACCTCCCTCCCAAAATCAAGATAATTCCAAATATCACTCCATTTTATTCCAGTTATATAGTCTGGGCTTTGTTGGGGTTTGGGGGGGGTGGTAAATATTTATTTAACATTCAGATGGAATCAGTTGAGTTGTCTAGTATAAAATGACAGTCTAAATCTATTTCTTCCCATATTGCTGATCAGTTTTCCCAGGTACATTTGTTAAGTAATAAATCTTTTCCCTATATTTTATTTACTATAGTGTTTGTTTTTCAAACACTAATTTTTATATCTATTTGTTTAGATGTCTGTTATCCCCCTACTACCTTTCAAACCATCTTACACCTTACCTCTTACTCTGCAATCCAAATACAACAGCTTCTTATTGCTCTTTGAATATGATCACCCATCTCTGAATTCTGTGAATGTTTGCTGCTCTCTCCCTTCTCATCTCTGCCTCCTTATTTCCCTAGTTTCCTTTAAGTACTAACTAAAATTCCACCTTTTACAAGAAGTCTTTCCTGATCTCCCTTAATGCTAGTGCCTTTTGCCTTTCATTTTCTCCAATGTATTTTTTATATGTAATATTTGTACAAAGTCATTCCTTTTCTCCCCAGTTAGACTGGGAGCTTCTTGAGAGGAGGAGCTGTCTTTTGTCAGCACCATATCTTGCACATAGAAGGTATTTGATAAATGCTTCTTGTCTCTGTTGTTCCATAAATCTATTCCCTATGTTTTGACTAATAACATGTAGTTTTGATAGCTGATTAGTAATATGCTTTAAAATCTGGGAGTACATATTCATCTTCAATGATTTTTTCATCAAGCCATGTCCTCTCAGGTAGAGGTATAAATGGGATCCAGTCATGATATTCTTGCCTATTTGTTTTGCCATATAAATTTCATTACAATCTTTTCCTATTAAAAGAAACCCTTTGGTATTTTGTTTGGCATTGCGGTATTAAATATATAAATTTATTGGGAAGTATCATCATTTTCACTACATCGATCTAATCCATGAACACTGAATGTTCTTTCAGTTATTTATGTCTTCCTTTATTTCAGTCATTAGAGTTTCATAGTTTTATTTATACAGGTCATATGTATTTCTAGGTAGTTTAATGCCCAAGTATTTGATAGTTTCATTGTTATTGTATATTGTATTAATGCAATGCTCCTTTACTATACTATGCTGTCTCTTCAATGGAAAAGTCCGATAATTGAGTTCAAAATCTAAATTCTTGCCTAGTCATGCTCCCATGATATTGTATCTGTTCAGTTCACATTAAAGGACTTAGAGGTTTTGAAGGACTTAAAATTCACTGTGAATTAACGTGTGAAGTGATAATTTGGGGTTTTTTAAGCCAATGGATATCTCAGGATCCATTAGTAGAAGCATGGTGCCCAGAATAAGAGAGGTAATGGTCCCCCTTGTACTCTAGTCTAACTACATATGGAGTATTTATTGAGTTCTGGGCACTATATTTTAGGAAGGACATTGACAAACCAGAGTATGTCAAGAGGAAGATGTCCAGTATGGGGAGAGGACTAGAGACCATGTCATAAAGGGATCATTGGAAGGAATGCAGAATTTTCTGACACAAAAAGAAATGATTTAGTAAAGACATGCTAACTGTCATTAATCACTTGAAGGACCTTCAGATGCTGAGCTTGTTTCATTTGGTTCCAGAAGACGGAAGTTCCAAATCTCAGGTTCTCATTTGGCTCCCTAAATTTTGATCCCTGCCACTGAGGACTTAGATCCAAGTTTTTCAAGAGAGCACCGGTCAAACAACTCTCTTCCTTCTGAGAAATCTGCTGTGGGCAACAGAGAGTAAGTCTAAGCTATTACATTTTAATGGAATGGCAAAGTGACAAAGCTAACCCAACTGGACCTTCAGCTTTCCATTGGCAATGATAACATTAAATTTGAATGGGAAATGCCTTTCCAACCCCCTCACCCACATCATTAAACAAGTAATTGTTCCCTCAGATACCATATTTCCATTTGAGTAAAGATTGGGAAAGAGTCCCTGAGAACATAGAACTCTATAGAAAGTGATGATAGAATCACCGATTTACAGATGGAAGAGACTTTAATGGCCATGGAATCCAGCTCCTTCACAGATGAGGCAACTGAGGCTGAGAGATCTCTTAGGTCACTTTTAGTGCCACAATGATCTGTAAAATAATTTAGGGAAGGAGGGAGAACAAGATTATAAGGGGACTACAGCATTAATTGTAATTGAAAAAAGCTGGAAGCAACTTAAGTGACCAATAGTAGAACCTATTGAATTGGAAGGGAACTCATAGGTCATAGAACTCAATGGGGACTTAGAACTCATCAAATCCAACTATCTCATTTTATAAATAAGAAAACTGAGACTCAAAAGAGGAAGTAATTTCTCTCAGGTAACAAAGGTAGTAAATGGCAGCATTAGAATTTAAATTCAGATCTTGCAACTATTTCCATTGCATCATGCTACTGTCCAGGGAATATCCCAGAGAGACCCCATGTGAACCTCATGCCTGAGATCACAAAGTTGATGACAAATTAGGTATAGAACCCATCTCCTGACTCTCAACCCAATGAATTTTCAAAGCCAGGTCTAACTTTTCGTTATATGCACAGCACCACTTTTAATGACTGTGCTCTAAAGAGCCCTGAACCCAGAACCAAGGAAACCTAGATTTAAGCTCCAGATCTACCACGAATCATATGACTTTGCATCAGTCAGTCCATTTCTCTGAAGCTTAACTTCTTCATCTGTAAAATGGGCACAGTGATCTCTGCAATCCCTTTCAGCTCTGCAATTTTATACTTTATGGTTCTTAGCCTGGAACATAAACAACCAGACTTTGTATTCTTAAGGGATATCATTAACTTGGAAATCTTTTCTGGAGAAATTCTTCCTATAGTCTATAGTCCATCAATCTTAGCCTCCAGAGAAAGTGTCTCTGGAAGAATGACAAGGGACATTTTTTTAAGTTCTCAGACCCCCAAGGAAAATTTATAAAATTTTCTATCCTCTGAAATGCCCTCATCCTACCCTCTTCCCAAGTAACCTCTCTCCAGTCGTTAGAGAAATTATGATAGTTATATCAAGGAAACAATGTAATGTAGGGCAGTGAAAAGTCAGAGAACTTGATTTCTAGTTCCAGGTCTTTCAATAATAATGATGAATGATATACAACGAAATATTCATATCAGCTCCCTTTGTGGAAGCACAACAAATTTTGATATATAGTTGTAGTGGAATACTATTGTGACATAAGAAAGGAGGAGTGAAAAATTCAGAAAAACATGGGAAGACTTATATGAACTCTTAGAGATGAAGAAGGCAGCTCCAAGAGAAATATACCTATGTGTGTATGAATATATATAAACATATATACATATGTTATGTATGCATAAATATATACATATGTAATTAATGGAATAAGACGAGCAAAAATAACACAAAAGGGACTGCTAAATTCAGATTAATTGAAATGATCCATCTTAATTCTGGAGAAGACAGGATGAAAACCTTATCCATCTTCTCAAGAGATAGGTTGGAGGGACTTGAAATACAGAGTGTCATATACACTATCTGACAGAGTTGTTCTATTGGGTGGGTTTTGCTTAACTATTTTTCTTTGTTTCAAGGGAGGATTCAATGGTCTATATTATTTTAAAAGTCATTTATAAAATTAATTTTTTAATAATAATAAATGTCTATGTGGCATTAGGGCACTTAGGTGGCACAATGGATGGAGTGCAGGACCTGGAGTAAGGATGATCTGAGTTCAAATCCAGTCTTAGACACTTAAGCTGTGTGACACTAGACAAGTCACTTCACCTGGTTTGCCTTAGTTTCCTCTTCTATAAAATGAACTGGAGAAGGAAATGGCAAACCAATTCATTATATTTACCAAAAAAAACCCAAATAGGCTCACAAAGAGTCAGACACAACTGAAACAAGTGAACAACAGAAAAATGGGACATTAAGTCAGTCACTGGGCCTTGGTTTATTCTTCTATAAAAGGGGAATGGTATTGCCTCAGAAGGCTGTCGTGAGGATCAAATTAGATAGTGTACACAATGTGCCATAAAATCAATAAAGCATCACATGTGTGGGGGATATCGTTATTGTAATTATTAGGTGACCTATTAAAAATGAAGTGCTCTTCAGACGTGAAGGATTCACATGCATTGGTCTAGTTCAAATACCTTGTTGTTCCCTAGCAAGCCTATAGCTAATGAAATAGATCTCTCTCATTCTAAGTCTAGCACTGCAGGGAAAGTAAATATGCTGGTCAGACTTCAACAACAGAAGACAGTTTGCTGGCTTTCTGTTTGATGTCTTATTAATAAGAAGAAGGATATGATGCATGTATATATGTACATATATATGACTATTTCTCAAATATTTTGCTCACAGCACAGCAGAATTTGTCATGAGGAATCAAGGTAGTCAATATATTAGTCAATAAGTAGTTAACCATGGGTCAGGCACTGTGCTAAGTGTAGACAATACAAAAAAAGGCAAAAAAAAAAATACTATTCCTGACTTCAAGGAGCTCATGTTCTAATGGAGAAGACAACATGAAATTATCCATATAAGATGTATACAACATGAATAGAGGGTAACATCAGTAGGAAGCACTGAGAGGGTTAGGAGGCAGGGAAGAGGGACCAGAAAAGACCTTTTATAGAAAGTCAGATTTGAGCTGAGCCTTGAAAGAGGCTGGGGACTCTCAGGGGTAGAGTTAAGGTAGGAAAATATTCCAGGCATAGGAGAACAGTCACTGAAAAAGGAGAGTCAGGAAATGTAGTGTCAAGTTCTAGGAACAGCAAGAAGGTCAATGTCATGTATTCTTGGTCATTTAAGATGGCAACTTAAATAGGAGAACCCATAGGAGACTCACTTGCCTTCTGTAAGAGCAGACATTTCTGCAAGGTCTTTGTGACTTCATAAACTGGCACATTTTGAACTTAGTGCATCATATGTAATAGGCAAGTTTTGTGGGGCTATGTGTTTTTTTTAATTACCCTTACCATAAAATGGATGGTGAGTAATTAAAATTTATACCCAACACAATTGTTTAGAAATTTTCTTTTATGTGCAATAGCTTAACCTCCAAAATTTCACACGGGAAGTTCAGTGCATACCCATCCACCACAGCCCACTCTCTGAGAAATACTGACATTGAACGAGATAAACAAAAGGAAGCAATCAATTGATGACTCCCCACTACCCTACTCCCTGGAAATTGTATTTCCTCCCTTAGGAAACATGGTAGAGAACTGATTTGGAAGTAAAAAAGACCTACGTTCAAGGTCTGCCTTGGAACATATTGATGGTGACTCAGGCAAACTTCCCTAATCCTTAACCAACTCTCCAGCACTACAAATTGAAGAATGACTGCACTGGGGGAGATATCTGGCCGTGATGAAATCATAACTCCAGACCAAAACAAAAATAAAACTATATCATAAGGTTGGGGTTTTTTTTAATGTTTTGGATCGCATTTTGCAGATGAGAGACTGAAGGTCAAATCAGTGACTTGCCCAAGGTCTCATGGCTAGTAAATTTAACTTTAGTAGAGCTCTGACTTTAAATCTAGGTTTTAAGCCATATTGCCTTAAATGAAGACACAGATGACTTCCATGGACCCAGTCATGTCTTACAAAGGTTGTCATGAGTGTTTCCTTAAATTCTTCTTTCATTATCTGGCAGTGTGATATCCACAGGGAGAGAATTCTCCAGGGTATGACTTGGTTTAAATAATCATGCTTCAGCTAGAAGAGTTATCTAATCCATTAAAGGTTATCTAGTCCAACGTTCTCATTTTACTCATGAGGAAACCAAGACCCCCTAAAAATGCAGTGACTTCACCCAACTGGAACATAGCTAAGCCAGGACTAGAATACAGATCCTCCAATTCCCAAGTCAGTGCTCTCCCTTCTACACCATACTGCTGCTCTGTTCCAATCTGATTTCTTGTACCATTTTTGTTGCTATTTGGTTGTTTCAGTTGTGACTTTTTGTGACCCCATTTGGGGTTTTCTTGACAAAGATAGTAGAGTGGATTGCCATTTCCTTCTCCAACTCATTTTACAGATGAGGAAACTGAGGCAAACAGGATGAAGTGACTTGCCCAGGGTCACATAATAAGTGTCTGTGGCTGGATTTGAACTCAATAAAATGAGTCTTCCTGACTCTAGGCAGGCACTCTATCCACTATGTCACCTAGCTTCCCTTCTTGTACTATAGAGCATTTTAATCTTTACTAAATATCTCATTTTATCCTTGCAGTGATGCTGCTGCATGTGAGTTAGGTGAATGCCTTCATCCCATGGGCTATATCTGTAAAATGGGGACAGCATCTATCTTCTCAACAAAACAGAGCAAGCCAGCACTGATCTGGAAACCAAATGCTGACTAGGGTTATTTCCCCTGTGCCGTGTTCCTACCCTAGACACAAGAACTTAGGCCGCCTTTCCTTTCTTGTGGTGGAGAGGTGGGAGTTGCAAATGTAATGGAGACAAGCATCTTTAGCTCTGGAGGCATCTGAGACAAACTGACATGGCAGCCACGTTGACAGCCTCTGATTTGCCAAAGGGGCTAGTTTCCAGCTCAGCCTCTTAAAACGGCTCTTGCTCAGAATTCCATCCACTTGGGTGGGGCCAGACTATTTAGACAGATCAAAGAGTCTCCCTCCTTCTTTCATCCAGCCAACAGTGATCTGAAAGGAGTATAATAAAAAGGCTTCCTCTGACAAGCTTTAGTGAAGAGCCAATTCTCTGACATCCCTCAAGACTTCAATTGGCCCCAGCCGATTCTACTGTGGAAGTGAGGACAGCTATATAATAATACCTTGTTTCTGTGGTGCCTTTATGGTTGGGGGTTTTTTTTCAAAGTGCTTAAACATGCATTATCTCACTTGAACCTCCCAAGAGCCCTGAGATAGAGGGAGGGTAGTTATTATTACCCCTCTTATCCAAATGAGGAAGACGAGGTCCAGAGAGGTTAATGACTTGCCAACTGTAACACAGTAAGTTAGTCATAGCAGCGCTGAGTCACAGCATCGGAAAGATAGAAGTCACCTCATCCAACCTCCCACCCATTAGAGGACTTCCCGCTACAGCAGAGGTTCTTTATCTGGGATTCAGAACTTGGATGGGGAAAAAAAAATGTATCCTTATTTTCACTAATTTCTGGTTTCCTTTGTAATCCTGTGTATTTCATTGAATGCACATAAAAGCATTCTACTGAGAAAGGATCCATAGACTTTACCAGACTGCTGAAGGGCCCTATTACCAAAAATAAGTTAGGAATCCCTACTCTACACAGCAACCCTGCAGAGAGATGCTTCAGAAGTCAGAACCTGTATAAGTACATTTCTCTATATTTTTATGCTATTGATTATCAGATCAACAGATACTTTTACCCCATGACATGCTTTAAGTTCGACTCGACATAAGTTGGGCCAGTCTTAAGCATCTGTGAAACAGGAAGCGAGGTGGTATGGTGGATAGAGCACTGGATCTGGGGTCAGGAAGACCTGAGTTCAAAAAGACCTGAGTTCAAATTTGTCCTCAGACAGTTACTACTTGTATGAACCTAGATACATTAATTAATCTCTGCCTCAGTTTCCTCATCTGTAAATGGAGATTGTAATAATAGCACCTACTCCCAGGGTGTGAGGATCAAATGAGTAATATTTGTGAAGAACTTAGCACAGTGCCTGGCACCAAGTAGGTACTTTACAAATGCTTGGACCCTTCCCCTTCCCTCTTTCCTTTCCTCTACAGGATGTTATTTGAGAGCCTAGAACAAAAAGCAAACTCATTGTAAGCCTTTGGACAGTGAACATGGAGAATGAACTAGGTGGAGCAGGGGATAGAACAATGGACCTGGATTCAGGAATATCTGAGTTCAAATCCAGTCTCAGACATTTACTATCTGTATGACCCTCAGCAAATCACCTAACCTCTTTCAGAGTCAGTTTCTTCATCTATAAAGTGAGAATAATAATGGCACCTACCTCCCAAAATTTTTGTGAGAACTTTGTTGTTGTTTATCATTTCAATCATGTCTGACCCTTCATGACCCCATTTGGGGTTTTCTTGACAGAGATACTAGAGTGATTTGCTATTTCCTTCTCCAGCTCATTTTGCAGAAGAGGGAACTGAGGCAAGGGAGGGGTTGTTTAAGTGACTTGCCCAGAATCACACAGCTAGGAAGTGTCTGAGGCCAGATTTGAACTCATGTCTCCCTCACTCCAGGCCTGGAGCTCTATCCAATGTACCATTTAGCTGCCCTTTTGTGAGAATAAAGTTGGTAACACACTTTGCAAACCTTAAAGAATGATATCCCCCACTTGATAAATGATCAAAGGACATAACAGGCTCTCCAATTGATAAATGGTCAAAGGATATGAACAGACAGTTTTCAGAGGAAGAAATCAAAGCCATCTATAGTCATATGAAAAAATGCTCTAAATCACTATTTATTAGAGAAATGCAAATCAAAACAATTCTCAGATACCACATCACACCTATGAGATTGGCTAACATGACAAAACAGGACGATGATAAATGCTGGAGAAGATCTGGGAGAGCTGGAACACTAATTCATTGTTGGTGGAGCCGTGAGCTGACCCAACCATTCTGGATGGCAGTTTGGAACTATGCCCAAAGGGTTACAAAAATATGCATACCCTTTGACCCAGCAATATCACTTCTAGGACCGTGTCCCCAAGAGATCACAAAAATGGGAAAGGGTCCCACATGTACAAAAATATTTATAGCAGCACTCTTTGTGGTGGCCAAAAACTGGAAATCAAGGGGATGCTCATCAATTGGGGAATGGCTGAACAAGTTGTGGTATATGAATGTAATGGAATACTATTGTGCTATAAGAAATGATGAACAGGAAGACTTCAGAAAAGCCTGGAAAGACTTACATGAACTGATGCTGAACGAAAGGAGCAGAACCAGGAGAACTCTATACACAGCAACAACCACAGTGTAAGAGGATTTTTTCTGGTAGGTAGACTTAGAACTTCATTGCAATTCAAGGACTTAAAAAATTCCCAATGGTCTCTTAAGGCAAAGAACCTTCCACATCCAGAGAAAGAACTATGGAATTCAATCACAGATTGTAGCAGATCATTTTGTTTTGTATTACATTTTGGTTTGTTTTATGATTTCTCCCATTCATTTTAATTCATCTATGCAACATGACTAAGGTGAAAATGTATTTAATAGGAATGTTTGTATAGAACCTATATAAAATTGTATGCCGTCTCAGAGAGGGAGAGGGGAAGGAGGAGGAGGGAGGGGGAAACAATCTAAGTGATTGTAGAACACTGAAAACAATTAAAATTTTAGAAAGAATGATATAAATGCTAGCTATTGTTTTTACAGAGCGTCAGCCCCTATAATTCTGTCTCCTGAGTCATGGGATAGTCTTGTGATGAACATGGTTACTTAGTTTAAAAAATGGTTAAGTGGAATGATATGGTTGGAATACTTCAAACCTGCTATTTACCAGGAAATTTTTTAATTGGCTGAAAGAGAAATTGGCATTACAACCCAGATAAATGAGCTTTGTCTAGAGACCTTCTGCCTGGGCTATTTCTATGTCAGATGGAAAGAAAGGAAGCACATTATTTAAAAAGAAAGAGAGAGAGAGAGAGAGAAAGCTTTTTCCTTTCAGGCACCCTGCAGAAGCAGAATGTTCTAGATTCATTGGAGATTCAGATCTAGTTGAATCAGCCCAATTTCCCTTGAGTTTTCCTTTGGTTATTTCTCTTTGGTGCTTTTTTACCACATTTTAAATTCTTAATATTATTACAAAAATCATTTTTAATCTCACAGACCCCCTAAAGGGTTCTCAGAGACTTCCCAAGGGTCCTTGAACTTTTGTTTTGCAAACCACTAGACTAAACAAATACTAAAATTCCCTCCAGTTCTAATAGTCTATGATGCTAGGATTCTTATTTTTGCAAAGACTGGACTACATGACCTTGAAAGTCACTTCAGAGACTCTAAAGTATGTATGGATTCTATAAGAGGCAGCAAGGTGACACAGTGGTTAGAGCACCAGACCTTGAGTCAGGAAGACCTGAGTTCAAATTTGACCTCAGACACTTACTATTTGTGTGACCCTGGGCAGATCATTTATTCCTGTTTGCAAAGGAGAAGGGAAAGACTGGTCAATAGCAACTTCAACTAATAACTTCCCAGAGAAACTGGTAACTGGCCAGATCAAGAACAAAACCTCCATGCTGAGTTTTCTGGATATTGTCATCGAGCCACTTTCATGTGGAAGACTTGGCTCCAGCTGTGGCTGATCCATCACTAACTCACTGGCAGGTAAATCTTCCTTTCCATTAATCATTCAATAAATAATTATTAAATGTCTACTGTAGAACACTGAGCTAGCAGCTAGAAGCAATCACCAGCAGGTGAATTTCTCTGACAATGACTGAGTTGTTACCACATTAAACGCAATGGAATTCTAGAGGAGAAAGGTCAGTGAGCTATGGATAAATCAAGGCTAGCTTAGGATGGATAATATTTACATAACAGGAAAGTCCTGCCCTCCAGGAATTTACCACCTTTTAGTGAAATTCCAGTCTATTCAACAAACAGATAAAATCTACCATGCACTTAGCATTGGCCTAGGTGCTGCATGTGGATACAAAAATGACAAATTATACAATCCCTACTGTCAAGGGGCTTATATGCTGTTATAGGGGATGATGTATACACAGAAAAGTATAATACAAGGTAGACAGTGATGGGGAAAAATGGGAAGCTATGAAGGGGTCTTGGAAATTCTAAATGGGAAAAGATCTATTTTAGCTTGGAGATCAGGGAAAAGAACACCTAAACGGCTCAAAGGATTCTGAAAAACAGATAGCAAGATGATGCAATAGATAACACACTGGCCCTGGACACAGGAAGACCTAAGATCAAATTCAGCTTCCAATACTAATTAACTATATGATCTTTGACAAGTCCCTTAATCTCTACCTGCCTCAGTTTCCACATCTGAAAAAAATGTGGATAAAAATAATCCCTACCTCCCAAGGTTATTGCAAAGATAAAATTAAATGAAATTTATAAAGCATTTTGCAAACTTGTGGTGCTATGTAAATGCCAGCTACTACTATTATGATTCTTAGAGATAAGAAAGATGTATATTCTAGGCTGGTATAAATGAACAGATCTGAGAAATGTCTTGTTGAGTTCAGGGAACAGTTAGTAGCTCCATTTGGTTGAAATGTAGGATGTGAGCAACGGAATAATATCAAATAAGGTTGGGGAAGCGTGTGGAAGACAGTTTTTGGAAAGCCTTAAATGCTAGGTAAAGGATAAGACATCATCAGAGATGGCTATAATACATAATATGGCATGTCACATGCACTAGAGAGCTGCAAAACAGTCCCAGGTAGAATCCAGAGGAGAAATTTATGTTGTTGTTGTTGAGTCATTCAGTCATGTCCAACTCTTTGTGATGCTATGGACCGTCGCACACCAGGTCCTTCTATCCTTCACTATCTCCCTAAGTCTCTCCAAACTCATGTTCATTGTCTCCATGACACTATCCATCTCATCCTCTGCCATCCCTTTTTCCTTCAATTTTTCCTAACATCAGGATCTTTTCCAATGAATTCTGTCCTCTCATTATGTGGCTGGCATATTTATGCTTGAGTTTCAGTATTTGTCCTTCCAGTGAATAGTCTGAATTAATTTTTTTAAGTATAGATTGACTTAATCTCCTTGCCATCTAAGGGACTCTCAAAAGTCTTCTCCAGCACCATAATTCAAAAGTATAGATTCTGTGGCACCCACCTTCCCTCATTGTCCAATTCTCACAGCTATACATTGCTACTAGAAAAACCATAGCTTTGACTATACAGACCATTGTTGACAAGGTGATATCTTTGCTTTTTAGTGTGTTGTCCAGAATTGCCATAGCTTTCCTTCCAAGGAACAAGTGTCTTTTAATTTCATGGCTGTAGTTGCTGTCTGCAGTGATCTTTGAGCAAGAGAATATAAATCTGACATTGCTTCTCCTTTGTTTTCCAGGAAGTAATGGGACCAGTAGCCATGCTCTTAGTTTTTTTAATGTTAAGCTTCAAGCCAGCTTTTACACTCTCCTCTTTCACTTTCATCAAGAGACTTCTTAATTTTTCCCTTTCTGCTACCAGAGCAATATCATCTGTATATCTGAGATTGTTGATATTTCTCCCAGAAAACTTAATTCTGGCTTTTGCATTATGTACTCTGCACATAAGTTAAATAATAACGTGACAATACACGGCCTTGTTGTACTTCTTTTCCAATCTTAAACCAACCACTTGTTCCAAGTTCAATCTGTTTCCTGACACACAAACAGGTTCCTCAAGAGACAAGTGAGATGATCTAGTCCCCACATAGTCAAAGGATTTAGTGTATTCAATGAAACAGAAGTAGATGGGTTTTTTTTTTTTCTGGAACTCCCTTGTTGTGATCCACATAGTCAAAGGATTTAGTGTATTCAATGAAACAGAAGTAGATGGGTTTTTTTTTTTCTGGAACTCCCTTGCTTTTTCCAGAAATCAGCAAATGTTGGCAACCTTTGCTCTTCTGCCTCTTCAAAAAAAATCAGCCTGTACTTCTGGTAATTCTTGGTTCACATATCACTGAAACCTAGCTTGTAGAATCTTAAGCATAACCTTGTTGATGTGTGAAATGAACACAATTATTCAGTAATTTGAACATTTTTTGGCATTGCCCTTCTTTTGGATTGGGATGTACACTGATCTTTTCCAATCCAGTGGCCACCATTGAGTTTTCCAAATTTGCTAGCATATTGAGTACAACACTTTAACAGCATTGTCTTTTAGGATTTTAAATAGTTCAGCTGGATTTCCATCACCTCCACCAGCCTTGTTGTTAGCGATGTTTCCTAACGTCCATTTGATTTCATTCTCCAGGATGTCTGGCTCTAGATCAGTGATCATACTATGATGGTTATTGGTAATGTTAAGATTTTCCTTGTAATAGTTCTGTATATTCTTTCCACCTCTTCTTAATGTCTTCTACTTTTGTTAAATTCCCCCCTTGTTGTCCTTTATCACCCATTTTTGCATTAAACGGTCTCTTAATTGCTCTAACTTTCTTGAAGATATCTCATCTATTCCATTCTATTGTTTTCTTCTATTTCTTTGCACTGTTCATTTACAAAAATCTTATCTCTCCTTACTGTTTTTCTGGAATTCTTCATTCAGTTGGGTGTATCTTTTCCTTTCTTCTTTCCTTTTCTCTTTCCTTCTATGCTTAGCTATTTGTAAAACCTTGTCAGACAGCCATTTTGCTTTCATGCTCTTTTTCTTTGGAAAGGTTTTTGTTGCTACTTCACATACAGTATTGTGAAACTTCTGTCCATAGTTCTTCAGGCATTCTATCTACCAAAGTTAATCATGTAAGTCTATCTATCACTTCCACTTCATGTCCATAAGAGATGTTATTTAGGTTATACCTATACAGTCTGATAGTAGGTTTTTCCTACTTTACTAAACATAAGTCTGAATTTTGCAATAAGAAACTCATGATCTAAGCCACAGGAAGCTTCAGGTTTTGTTTCAGCTCACCATATAGATTTTCTCCACCTTTGGCTGCAAAGTATATAATCAACTTGATTTCCATAATGGTCATCTGGTAATGTCCATGTGTGGAGTCACCCTTTAGGTTGCTGAAAAAGAGTGTTTGCCATGACCAGTGAGTTATCTTGACAAGATTCTGTGGGTCTCTGTCCTGCTTCATTTTTAACTCCAAGGTCAAACTTACCTGTTATCCCAATTCTCTTTTGATTTCTTTCTTTAGTATCCCAATCCCCTGTGATGAATGTGACATCTTTTTCATGTTGATTCTAGAAGACGTTGTAGGTCTTCATATAACTGGTTAACTTTGGCCTCTTTGCCATGAGCGATTGGAGCATAGATTTATATGATTGTGATGTGGAATGGTTTGCCTTGGATTCAAATAGATATCACTCTGACATTTTTGAGGTTATACCCCAGTACTACTTTTCTCCTGCTTTTTTTGACTCTGAGGGCTACTCCATTTCTTCTAATGGATTTTTGCCCATAGTGGTATGTTTAGTGATAAAACTCAGCCATTCCCATTCATTTAAGTTCACTGATACCCAAGATGGCAATGCTTAATCTTTCCATCTCCTGTTTGACCATAGCCAGCCTACTTGGGTTCATAGATTTACATCCCAGGTTCCTATGCAGTATTAATCTTTACAGCATAGGACTTTTTCTTTTGTCACCAGATGCATCTACAGCTGAGCCTCCTTATGATTTTAGCCCAGCTGCTTCATTAGTACTGGAGCTACTTGGAGTTGTCCTCTGCTCTTCTCCAGTAGTTATTAGACACCTTCCAACCTGAGGGAATTGTCTTCTGCTATCATATCTTTTACCATTTTAATAATGTCCATGGAGGGGGGAGATTGGCATGGATACTGGAGTGGTTTGACATTTCCTTTTCCAATGGATCACCTTTTGCCAGAACTGTCCACTATGACCTGTCTGTCTTGGGGAACCCTGCAAAGCATAGTTCATAGTTTCGTTGATCTATGCAAGATCCTCTGCCATGACAAGGCAGTGATCCAGGAGGAGAAGAGATCTATAAATCAGTCTTAAAGATTTACAAAGTGTTTTGTGTATAAAACCCCATTCAATGGGTTAACAACCCTCTTAACAAACCCTTGAGAAGAACACCTATAAGGGTCACAGGTACCATCAGTTTGCTAAAATGGTGTCATCCATGTGGAAGATGCTTGGAAATTATTTTCAAAAGTTTGGAGGAATGGAGCATGCATAATCATTCTGCCATGTTTGTTTTGTGTTTGCCTGGCCAGGCAGTCGGTGACTGGAAGCATCCTCTTTCCACTGGTTGCATAGCTAGAACTGTCAATATCTTTAAAACAGCATGACTTAGCACCTCATAGGGCTTCAATTTCATAAGGAGATACTCTTAAGGCCTCCTTCCCAGTCTGAGGGCACAGTGTCCCTGATAAAAGGGACATGGTCTTTTTTTTTACCTTTTCATTTATTCTTTTTCTATCTGAGTGCAGGAAGTGGAGTTTCTAATGCGGCTAGGGAGCTCCAGTCATGGGGATCTAAGAGTCTAAGAATCCAAGTTTGGTCCAGCAGTGAGGACCTGAAGGGCAAGGGTACCAGGATTCATGATCAGCCGAAGCCAGTGATTCCAGCTTCAAATATGAACTTGGTAGTACTCATCAGTCTACATTAGAACAGGGTTAAATTATAAGTCTGATTCCACCATGCCATCACCAGCACTAAGATGAGGGAGAAGGGATTGCTAAGGGAAGTGTCTGTACAATTGCTTTTGCTTTGTCTTCAAGGAAAATTATTGGCAGCCAGGGAGCATAGTAGTTAATACATTGGGCCTGGAGTCAGGAAGACCTGAGTCAAATCCAATATCTCAGACACTTTCTAGCTGTATGACCCTGGGCAGGTCACTTAACCTACTACTTCAGCTTTGTTATCCGTAAAATGGGAGTAATAATACAACCTACATCCTAGAGTTGTTGTGAAGGTCAAATAAGATAATATTTTCAAACATTTTGCAAACTTTAAAGTGCCTATATAAATGCTATCTATTTATTATCATATCTCTTTGTCAAAGCTTCCCGATGTTAATTTGTTAAATGCAACTGGATTTTTAATCATTGAGCCCCTTTAAAATGGGGGAACATAGCCGGTGGAGCTTGAACCAATGGCAGAGAAAATAGACTCCCCAGCTCCTTCAGGGCATGAGAGATGCCTGTAAGAGTAAAATGCAACAGATCTGGTCCCAAGAGAATGCAACCAGATGGTACATACTGCAGTCATTACTGTCCCATTTTACAAATGAGAAAACAGGGAGATCAGCAAAGGTTTAGGGATGGAAGCAGCATTTGAGTTGGGCTTTAAAGAATGTGCATGAAAGTGTAACGAGGGACTACCATCAACTTTCCTTTCATGCTCCCCACCAGTGAACTCTCTTCCAGCTGATAGTGCCAGCGATGATATCATGCTGGAGGGTCAGCCGTCAGTGTTACTGCTTGTTCCTGCCTATTTCAGAGACTTTGTTGCTTCACATTTGAGTCCCACTCCTCACCCTCTATACAAAGAGTCTCTTCAGGTGACTGTGAGAATCTCTCCCTCTTGAATCACACATTTTCTACATGTGGAATAGTCACCTGAAAACACCATCTCTTCTCCTCTCCCTTCCCTTTAGGAGTCTTGTAAGAAACAGCCACAGATTAATTTGAATGGTCTATCCCAAATGAGTGGTTCAGTGGATAGAGCACTGGACCTGGAGTCAGAAAGACTTGAGTTCAAATCTGACTTCAGGCACTTATTAGCTGTGTGACCATGGGCAAATCACTTAACCTGTTTGCTTCAGTTTCCTCATCTATAAAATGGGGACAATATTAACACCTACTTCCTAGAGTTGTTGTAAGGATCAAATTAGATAATAATTGTCTGGCACATAGTAAGCTCTACATAAATGTCAGCTGTTTATCATTATTATAATTATTATCACTCCAGAAGAAAATAAAAGAAAAACAAACTTATTGGGAGGTGCTGTCTCTAGCAAGAAGCGTACAACTCAGGCACTGGGGGAGGGAGGAGATAAATTCCTAGATCATCATGAGAGAACATGGAGCAAGAAACTGAGACCCATTTTAGGGCACTCTGAAAAAAATATTCTTCCCATCATCTGGAGCCACCCTTTTTATAGAAGGGGAGGTTATAAATTGCTGCTGTTCAGTAGTTTTTCAGTCGTGTTTGACTCTTCATGACCCCATTTGGGGTTTTCTTGGCAAAGACACTGGAGTGGTTTGTCATTTCCTTCTCCAGCTCATTTTATAGATGAGGAAATTGAAACAGGATTCAGTGATTTGCCCAAAGTCACACAGCTAAGAAGTGTCTGAGGTCAGATTCAAACTCAGAAAGATGAGTCTTTCTGACTCCAGGCTTAGCACTCTATGTACTGCCTGCCCCCTGAGCATACAACAGCATCCATTTTCAAATAAACTGGAGATACCTGAAGCAGGAATCTCCAAGTTTCCTTAAATGCAGGAAAAAAACTGTAACTTTCAACTGGGTCAGTGTGGTGATCACAAACCCTCTGTAGTCATCCCTGGCACTAACTGTTAGAGAATTAAGGCAAAGCTGAGGAAAGCAACATCTCGAAGGACCCATGATCCCATCAGGAACAAAGTACAGTGGATAACTGACCCATGATAAGCTCCTGGCAAAAGAACAAAAAGGCACAGTGTACCAATGTGAAGAAACAAACCAGGGTCTTTCTCTTACAGAGACCATTTCTATACAATATTGTCCTGGAGATTAGGACACTAGTCCTTTAGAAATAAGAAGTCTATGATTCATTGTGGGATCAGTGACTAGTCTTCTTGAATGTATAAGGTACTTAATAAATACTTTGAATATAAATGTGTTGAATCACATCCTTTACTACACAAATAAAACTATTGCTTGCATTGAAGCTTTGTGAGCCTAAATGCTTGTAAGATGAACTATTGATTACCCTTAGGGTATTATTAGATATTGAAATTTACAGGTTCCCCCTAGGTAATGGCAAGGAGCAAAATAAGTTTGGAGGTGGAGAGTCCCCGAAATGTACCAAGGTCCTCCAGATTAAAGGGAGTCTATAATACAAGGTTTACAAAGTCAACAGGTAAAGATGGAGAGAGAATATTCTCAACATGGGGACGAGATGAATAAAGGCACACAGATCTTAGAGAGGTGGCCATGTTTGGGGACAGGTATCAGAGGGTAGTTCGTTTCCTACTGGACTAGAACATAAAGTAGAATAACTCTGGCATTTGATAGAAAAGGAAAATGGGGCCCTGATTAGGGAAACAACTTACTCGAGGTCACATAATTAGTTAAGTTGGCATTAGAGAACAATTCAGCTCATTATTTAGCCATTTCTGCTTCTCCTACCTTCTCCATTTTGAAGAGGGAAGATTGTGAGCCAGTGAGCTTCCAGGGCTCAGAGTCATTCCGTACAATATTGATAGTGTTTTAGAAAGGCTTAGAAAGGGAAAACATGTCCATGAGCCTCAAGGTGCCTCAGACTACCACTAGCTCACTAGAGAGATGCCACAAATCATCCATCACAGGCCTCATAAATGCACACAACCCAGTCCTCATCACTTATCCGCTGCTGAATTTTAACGAATACTCCAAGTGATAATGGTTAATTTCACAGAGCCATGAATTGTAGCTGTTAAAATGTTAATATTATTTAAATTGTTTTACATTTCCAACAGTTTGAATAACAAATATAAATGTTTTCCATGCTTTTGACTAAGCCGAGCTAACAAAAATGATTGATGAGGAGCCGAATACAAAATTTCCCACTTTAAATTAAGAAACGCAACATGAAAACAAGTAGACAAATAGCAGAACACCATATGTAGCCAATCTGACAAGCTCTGGAAGCCAGACTTGGCTACTGGTGTTGACAGTGATTGTTTATTAAGCTCCCTGTACACAGAGTTAGTGGATGTTAGATTTGGAAAAGACCTTTAGTAACACCCTATCCAAAATCCTCACCTAACAGATGACAAAACTCAGGGCCAGAAAGGTTGTGACTTGCCAAAGGACACATAGCAAAGTAATGATGAAGAGGAATTTGAAGGAGACTAGTAGGCAGCAGCATGCAGTGTGGCTGGGTATGGAGTTGAGGGGAGAGGGAAATTAGTAGGTTCCTAGATGCTGTTCCTAAAATTCCCTCTTCCATCATGTCACTCCCATAATCAAAGACCTTCTATGAGACCCCATTGCCCATTGCATCAAGTCAAAGAGTCTGAGCTCTAAGTTTTTCCCTAGTCTAATCTAGATCCACCCATTCCCATTATTCTCTCCATTACACCTCCCAATGCCCCCTTCATTACAGCCAATCCATTCTGCTCTGTCTGCTTTCACCTGTCATACTTGTTTCCTCCTCTTTAGCTAACAGACACCATGGATTAGAACACTGAGCCTCGAATCAGGAAGATCTAAGGTCAAATCTAGCCTCAGATGCTTACTAGCTGTGTAAGTCTGAGCAAGTCACTTAACCTCTGTTTGCCTCAGTGTTCTCATCTATAAAATGAGGATAATAATATCACCTTCCAGTGCTGCTTTTAGAATTAAATAATATTTATAAAGCACTTCGCATAGAACCTGGCATGTAATAGGTATTTATAAATGTTTGCTCCCTTCCCCTTCTTTTTCCCTCATGCTAATTCCCCTATGTAGAGGAGGAATGTTGTATAATGGAAAGAGTGTTGGACCTGAAGACAGGAAAGCCCTGGGTTCAAATTCTACCCATAATACTTGTTAGCTGTGTGACCCTAAGCAAGGCATTTTCCAATTTCCTTATCTGTAAAGTGGGAATAATGATGTCTGTAGTATCTATCTCATGGAGGTATTACCCGGAACAAAAGATAATGTTAGTGGAGCACTCTGTCAGCCCCTCTGAATGCCCTCCCTTACCTCTGCACCTGTCCTTAAAGGTCTGATTCAAATCCCAGTGCCCTAAAGGTTTCCCTGCTACATAAAGAACAATGAAATGTTAACAAGTGCGGTTCTGGCTTTTTCCTTTGTGTTAGATTATAAAGTCCTTGAGGGCAGGGGCTAGTTGCTGGAGTTTAGTGAGATAGATGATAGATAGATAGATAGATAGATAGATAGATAGATAGATAGATAGATAGATAGATAGATGGATGGATGGGTGGATGGATAGATAGATAAATAGATAGATAGATAGATAGATAGATAGATAGATAGATAGATAGATAGATAGATAGATAGATAGATAGATAGATAGATAGATGATAGATAGATAGAGATATACATATGCATATGTATATCACTAGAGAAAGTGACAGAGGTAAAAACAGAGATAGAATCAAAGAGAGAGAAGAGAGACTGAGAAAAGACAGAGACAGGAGGAGGAGGAGAGAAGGAGAGAGAGGGAAAAGGTGAGGAAAGAGAGAGGAAGAGAGAGAGAGAGGAAGGGAGAAAGACAGAGACAAAGAAGAGAGAGATAAGAGAGAGAGACAGAAAAAAGACAGAGACAAAAGAGGAGTAAGGAGAGGAGAGAGAGGACATAAATGCTCAGCAAATATTTACTGTTTAAGTAGAACATCTTTTCCCTATTAACACTTTCCATGATGCTCAATCATAGGGTCATAGATTTAGAGCAGGAAGGAAGCTTAGGGCTGACCTACTCCAACTCCCTCATTTGGTTAATGTGGAAACTGAGGCCCAGAGAGATAAAGGGATTTGCCCAGGGTCACACAGGTAACCAGTTGCAAGGCCAGAATTTGAACCCTGAGAATGGAGAGCCCTTTGATAGCAGAAAGAAAGCATCTTATCACACCTGACTCCTCCTCAGTTTCCAAACCAGTGGAGGAAGGGTCCTATTTTTCATGGGTGATTGTAATTAGGAATTTCTCCCAGAAGCCCACTCTTTAAAGGGCTGGGTGTTTCCTGACCACTGTTTCCTAAAGACAGACCCCATGATGGACCTTCTTTAATGTGAAAGTTTTGAGTGTAGATATAGTCCTGAGAGAAGGATTCTTGGGATAAATGAATACTTGGATCCCCACGTAAGTCAGTTTCAACTCTAGGCAAAGTCAAGGTTGAAAATGAGCTCATAATCTATGTGGTATAACGGAAAGAAGACCAGAACTCATTAGAGACCTGGGTTCAAATCCCTTCCCTATAACTCTCAGAGCCACTAAACCTCTATGAAGGTCAAAATAATACTCATAGCTGAATGTTCTCATGGCTATTGTGGAGATCACCTAACAAGGTTCTTTAGAGGGTTTGTGGATAATCTCACTTTTTATTAATGACTCACACTTTTGTACTTTAAAGTTTACAAAGGACTTTACAATATTATCTCACTTGATCCTCGCAACAATCCAGCAAGGTAGGTACTATAGTTATTCTCATTTTACAGATGAGGCAACTGAGGCAGACAGAGTTTAAGTGACTTGCCCAGTAAGTATCTGAAGCCTCATTTGAACTCAGGTCTTCCTGACTCCAGATCCAGCACTCTGTATACACTGTGCCCCCTAGATGCCCATTACTCCCAAATCTATTCATGTTCTATGCTCAAGATCCATTCTAAAGTGGCTCAACACCTATCTTACAAGAAACTCCTTCCTCTTAGACTTAGCTATTAACTCTCTTAGTCCTCATCACCTAACCAAAAATCAGGCAGTTTCATTAGATTAGGGGGAAAAGAGAGGAAAGGAGGGAAGACAAAGGGGAAAGAAGGGAAGAGGAATCTAAAGGGATGTCCATCAATGGGAAACATCTGAGCATTAGATGGAATGAAATATTATTATACCATAAGAAATGATGAAAAAAAGATTTCAGAGAATCCTGGAAAATATGAACTGATGCAGAGAGACATTAGTAGAACCAGGAGAACAATCCGTATCCTAGAAACAACATTGCAAAAATAGACTCAGACCTAAGAACTCTAATCAAAACAACTGCAAATCCCAACTCCAGAGGACCTTTGAGAAAGGATGCAATTTACTTCCAGATGATGGACTCAAGGTTCAAACAGGCATTTTTAGACATAGCCACTGCTTGACTATGTTGATTTCTTGAAAGGGATTTTTTGTTTGTTTTTAATTGTGATGGAGGTTAGGGGTAGGAGCAGTTAGCAAAAGTGATACCAGAAAAGGGGGGACCATTGGAACATTTCTTGAAACTCACAAAAGTGAACAGAAGAAAGTACATATAAGCAGGATAGTTTTAGAAGTCACATGGAATTTATCATGTAATTTTTGTCTTAAGCAAGTGTTATGAAATGGAGCCTCATGGTTTAATGAACAAGTCTTTTTCTGTGTTCTCCTGCGTAAATGGAAATACTGAGGGTGGGGTAGACAAGGCAGTATTTTAAGTCCAGAATAAAAAAATAAAATTTAAAAAGTGAATGATACCAAAATAAATATCCCACACTTACCTCGACATTACAATGAGACAAAACTATTACTAGAGCAAAGCTACCAGGCTTATAATCCAGAGCACCACCATTCAAAGAGAACATTTCTTCCATATCGTGGTCTTCTGACCTACTGAACCAGGGCCACACAGCAAGAAAAGGGTCCTGCCCCTGTCCCATATAGACCATGCATATCCCACTCCTCTAACACCCTGCCACCACACCACTTTCATTCCCCCCTCCACTTCCTTTTGGGGGTTGTCCAGTTCAACTGAACCCAACCTAGACAGATTCTCCTCTTCACACCCTCCATCATAACTGTTAGCACCAGACTGGGCTTGCCCCAAGCGTAAGAATCCCTCACTATAGTTCTATAATGAGTCATAAAAGTAGGACTTTTTAAAGTCATGATCACATGAGTTCAAATTCTGCCTCTGAATCTTAGTAGCTGTATATTATTTTTGCCATTTCGGTCCTGTCCAACTCTTCATGACCGTATTTGGGGTTTTCTTGGCAAAGATATTACAGTAGTTTGCCATTTCCTTTTCCAGCTCATTTTACAGATGAGGAAACTGAGGTAAACAGGGTTAAATGACTTGCCCAGGGTCACACAACTGGTAAGTGTCTGAGGCCAGATTTGAACTCAGGTCTTCCTGTCTCCAGGCCCAGCACTCTATCCACCTAGCTGCCCATACTAACCCATGGCTAACTACTTGATCTCTCTGAGTTTCAGTTTCTTCTCCTACTAAACAGGGACAAAAATACCATTGACCACAAAAGTTTGTTGTGAGGATCAAATGAGTTATCAGTATGTGAAGTGCTTTCTGAACTTTAAAGTGCATCTTAAATGTGAGATGCTATTATTATTATCATTATTTTTATTTTCAGGATGGACTAGCATTCTTAAGTGATCAGGCATTTCCCTAAAATCCCAAACCATATTCCATACTATTCTCTAGAGACTCAAGATTCTGCTTTCCCTAACCCTCTAGAATTGACAGACAAAACAGTCCCCTTTTCTTCTCCCCTAATACACTCCCCATGTGTCCCACCAGGCATCTCAGCCACCATGTTACCTGATGTAGAGGAAGCAAAATGGACTTTTACACAGCTTTATAAAAAGTCGATTTTCTTGGTCACATTTTGTGTTCCAATTGGAGTTTCAGAAAATATTGTCACTGTGCCTGAAGCTTTCTGGGAGCATCTGCCGCTGGGCCTTGTAGTGACTTTGTTCAAATTCAAGAAAAGACTGACTGGCTACCCTGGCCCTCCTCTACAGCACCATGGCTAACTCCCTCATTGAGGAAATGGACTGGAGGGGATTAGAAAACTGGGTCAGACAAACATAGACACTCAGCAAAGACTGGAGTGATGGAGAGCTGCCTCCATCTGCAGCTGTGCTGGGGAGATGAAATGCAGACAAGAATACAAAAGAAAAAAGATAGTCCTTCACCACAAGTTTATAACAGAGCTTGGAAGAACAGCCAGACATGTGAAACAGACCAATAAGCTTAAATACTATCATCTTGGCTCCAAGAACATGTAAGTTCAGTGGTCTGAGAAACAGATCTGGTAAGTGGTCACTATTAGATTGGATGCTGCCAGTTCTCCCCTCCTCTCTCTCTCCTCAGTCATATCCCCTGCAGCTCCTTCTCTCCCCAAGGGAGCAGGACCTTTTCCCATCCCTCATCCAACTTCCATGAACACAGACTTTAAGGAAAGAATCACAGGACTGTATATCTAGAGGAGTTCTGAAGCTTTTTCTGGCAGACCCCTTTGACCGTCAGGTGAAGCCTATGACTTCCTTCTCAGAATAATGCATTATTTGTTTAATTGAGAGAAAGGCTCAATTTGAGTTAGAAATTAGTGAAATAAAAATGTAATTCTTTTCCATCTAAGTTCACCAGATCCCTGAAATCTACCCTGGATCCTTTTAAGAACTCCTAACCTGCAATGAGAAAGGACCTCAGAAATCACCCAGTTCATGCCTTCATTTTGCAGAGAAGTCAACTGAAGCATGGAAGGGCTAAGTGATTGGTCCCATGTCAGTCAGTCAAACATCTATAACATGTCTACTGTGCACCATGGACCAACTAAGCACTAGGATTACAAAAAAAATCCAAAAGACAGTTTCTGTCCTTGAGGAAGTCACAGTCTAATGGAGAAGAAAACATGCAAACAACTATGTTCAAACAAGATATATACAAGATAAACAGGAAATTATAACCAGAGGGAAGGCACTAGTATTAAGAGAAATTGGGAAAGGCTTCCTGTTGAAGGTGGAATTTTAGCTGGAATTTAAAAGTACTAAGTAGGAGACTAAGACAAGTTAGATCCTGTGACTCCAAATTCAATGCCTTTTCCATTGCCCTGATAGCACATGTCCAATAGAGATCATGTCCACTCATGCCCCCTGGAGAACATAGGCTTCATGTGTTTGCCTCACCAGGGGTATTGCATTTTTGCACGTGACCAAGCCTCCTTGGCTAAACCTTCATTCCTAAGGCTTCCTTGTGTTATTGCAGACATCAGCAAGCCCACGAGGGTGTAGAGAGAGAGGTAGGATTGATGGGGGGAGAGAGAAAGCAGGGAGAGGAGAGAGGGTTAGCCCATGACATGGCCAGCCATCTCTTGAAGTCTCCCTACCCCATGGGGCGCCCTCCAGCCTAGACCACCGCAAGCCAAATCGTGCTGGCTACTGAGTGTTTGCTTCCCTCCCACCACGCTGGTCACTGCTGCCCCCGGGAGAAGGAGACAAAGCAGTCTGGGCCAGGCTAGCGTGACTGGAGCTTGGGGGGGGGGGAGGGGGGAAGGGGAGAGGCAGGCTCCGTGATGGATGTGCTCAGCATCTTCTTGAGGCTGTGTGCTCTTAATTAAAGTCAGCAGAGAGAGAAAGTACTTCCCCAAGCTGCGTTTGGGGACCTTTCCTCCCCTTCCTTGCTTATGATTTCTGACACTTGGGGAAAATAAAAAGCTTTTTGCAAGGAGGGGACTATTAGCTGAAACCGCTGTCTCTTTCCCTCCTTTGACACCACTACAATTTTTTTAAAGAAGAAAACCAGCCACACTAATTGCAGCAGACAAAAAGGGAGACAGTAGACACGAGTGAAAGAAAGAGTACTGAACTGGGAAGTGAGAGGCTTGGGTTCAAGGCTGCTGCGACCTGTGCTGGAATAGCAGATTGGGAGACAAAGGATCTAATTCAAATCCCAGTTCTACTCTTTACTCCCAGTGTGACCCTGGCCAAGTCATTTACCTTCTCTGAACCATCTCTTCTTTATTATGAAAGAAGTGGACTAGACAATCACTAAGGTGGTATAGTGGATGGAGCACTGGACTTGGAATCAGGAAAACTCATCATCTTGAGTTCAAATCCAGCTTCAGATACTTACCATCTGTGTGATCCTGGACAAGTTTTTAATCCTGTCTGCCTCAGTTTCCTCATCTTAAAATAACCTGGAGAAGGAAATGGCAAACCATTTCAGTGTCTTTGCCAAGAAAATCCCAAGTGGGGGTTGAAAGAGTCAGGCATGATTGAAATGACTGAACAACAATGACAAGAGGTTTTCAGATACAGATCCACTTTGTTGTGACTCTGCCAATAGCTTACTCAGGTGTCTCGGGCCATCTCTTCAACTTTTGGAGGCTCAGTTTTCTCACCTGTATACAAGGTTATTGAGAATTAGGTTAATTTGGCCTGGGTCTCAAAGGTACTGCAGGGGTGTATTGGTAAATATTTAACAACTGAGTCTCTGGGTTGGGGGAGTAGGGAAATATGCCCACAACACATTTTAAATTTAACCTAAATTGTTGACATTTCCCTCCATCACTTTCATAAGTCTACACAATCAACAAAACAATAAATCCAGCTCTGATTTGTCGCATTTGGCCATTCCTGAGATAGTAATTTTCACACGGAAAATTTTATGATCCATCCTCACGAGCTGGTTCCAGCACAACTCGAGGGGACCTGAAGTGAATAATGAATGATTGAGCATTTATTTAAGCATTTGTTGCACTCCAAGGACTGAGAATACAAAAGCAAAGGTGAGACAGCCCCTGCCTTCAGGAAGTTTGCCTTCCATACAGTTTTCTGAATTCTAGTGCCATCCCTGTGTTGAAAATGTCCTATTTATCTTGTGTGTATTTTGTTTAACATAATTGTTTGCATGACATCTGCAGGACAGCACTGTGAAGGGGAAGGGCGTTTTGGTCGAGGAAGTCAGAGGGATGGTGAATGAAGTAACAGAGCAATCTATGGACACACTTCCTTTTCAGGAACAATGGTAATTATTATTGATTATATACGAGTCCCTGAGGAATTAAGTAGGTACAGAAGGACCACTCTTTGACCCTGGGACAGGAACGCTTCAATGGAGAGGCACTTATGGCTAAGTAAAAAAAACTGCATTTGGAGAGAGACGACATGTTCACGTGCTGCCTTTGCGTCGGACTCTGCCTGTGCCTCTGTGTGACCTCGGCTAAGTCACCTCTCTCTCTCTCTCTCTCTCTCTCTCTCTCTCTCTCTCTCTCTCTCTCAGCCCCAGTTTCTCTCATCTATAAAATAAAGAGGGTGGCTTAGTTGACCTCTAACGTCCCTCTCATCCATCGATCCAGGAAAGATCTCAACCAGCTTAGAATCAACGGTGACAGCACACTAAAATTAGCAACTTCCTCAAGAATTAATGTAGTTATGCAGCAAGAGGATAGAAAAGCATTTGTTAAATTAATAATTAGATTTAGATTATTCTTCATGAAGAGGGAGGGAGGGAGGACATTGTTTTGTTTTACTATATCCTGATAGTTACATTTTATGGCTGAGGGTCTCTTAAAGAGGAAAGTGTCTTGGTGCCTCTCTGGAAAATCTGAGAGGCTTTGTCTCTAGGACAGAGGGAGATCTAGGGGGAAAGGCAGATCATCTCTGAGGCCCTGAACCTCTAGAAGGGACATTGATTCTAGGTTGGCATGTCTGATTCACTGTCTCTAATGGAAAGAAGGAGGTTAATAGACCCTTTTAACAGTCTGGTGAAACCTATGGTCCCCTTCTCTGGATAATGCTTTTCAATACATAAAACACAAAAGAAACCAAGTCAGGTAGGTAGCACCCTGGATAGAGCACTAGATCTGGAATCAAAAAGACTTGAGTTTAAATCTATCCTCAGACACTCATTAGTTATATGACCCTAAGCAAGTAATTTAGAGGCTAAATGCCTCAGTTTACCCATCTGTAAAAATAGGAATAATTAATAGCATCTACCCTCCCTGCGCTGCTGTGAAGATAAATTTTCAAATCTTAACATGCCATATAAAAACAGCTATGTATATTGAAATTTAAATTTACAAATTTAAAAAGGAATTCCAAATTAAGAACCCTTTTGCCAGCAGTAGCCCTCCCTAACCCTTTTTCATTCAATCTTCTTTACATTCCTTCCACTCTTCTGGTGTCCTCCTACACTAACATTCAGTTGCTTCAAACTGAATTGTTCTTCTAGTGGGTATTTTTTAATTCCAGTTTCATTCCAGCCTAAATGTAAGAGGGATGAAGTTTTAAAGCAACCTCTCCCAACATCTCTTTCCCACATCCCAAAATGTGCCCTCTGACCCTCCCTATCAGATCAAGCCTCTATGCTGCACTTGTATCTCAGATCAGCTGTAACTAGCATGAGACAAGTAGATATTTGGACCAAGTCACCAAAATTTCATGTGGAATATTTTTCTCCCAAGGACCCAGTTCCCACATGTATAGTCCTATGTCAGTCCCACATGATACAGCCCAAGAAGTGGGGCAATGCATACATACTTAAATTCAAGAAGACTTGAGGTCAAATCTGACTTCAGATACAAGCTGTAAACCTCTTTCTGCCTCAGTTTCCTCAAATGTAAAATGAGAAGAAGAATAGAATCTACCTTTCAGAGATGTTGTGAGGATAAATTGAGTTAATATTTGTAAAGTACTTTGTAAACCTTGAAGTGCCACCTAAATGTTAGCTATTATTATTAATCTACTCTCTCTTGACTACTCCTTGTTCCTCATATAGACCATTACACTCCTCTCCCAACACCTGGTTGTCCCTCTACTACAGGCCACCACTGAGATATTTTTGCTACATCTCAAAGGCAAGGAAAATGACCACTTATCAACCTTCTCCCATTGCCATTTGCCCTCCCTGCTGCCTCACTTTCCCCTCCATCTCTGCACTGGGTCCCTGGGGGTTGGGAAAGGAATAACTCCCTGGGGCACAAATTGAAAAAAAACAGGGGCTTGCAAGGTAAGCAATGAAGTGAAAGCCAGTATCCCAGGTGAGCTGGCCACCATCTCCCCAGCACCTTATTCATTATTTTCTGGTTTCTATCTCCCCTCCCCCTTCACCAAGCACCATGATTGCTCCAAGCACCTCTGGCCCTGCTCATGCTATTCTCCTTTCCTAAAATAGTCTCCCTTCCTCTAATCAAAAGCCATCCCTCCTTTATGGCCCCTATTACCTAATTCTGAACTGAAGTCCAGCTTCTCTATGGGCTGGAGATGTAAGGAAAGACTCCACACTAATCTCTGCCTCAGGGCACTGGATTATAGAGTCAATCTAGTGCTTCATTAGAGAGGAAGTGTATACAATAAACCTTTTATAGCATGTATGTATTTTATGTTCAGTCATTTCTGGAATATAACTCTCATCCAGCTCAAAATACAAGGAGCTCCTCAAAAATAAAGACCAAGCTTCAAGTCTTCTTTTCTATACCTGATGGCATCTGACATAAGATTGGAGAATAGGAGGTCCTTAGTTAATACAAATGAATTGGAAAAAATAGAATGGTGAAGGATGAAGTGGAGCCAGCATAAAATGAGATGGTAAGCAATGGTGTGAAATGGGGTGAAGTGAGATGGGATGACATGAAGTGTTACATAACAGGATAGGACAGCACATAGTGAGATGGGATGGGATGGCCCAAGATGTTGTGGGGTGGAATGGGTCGTGTAAGATTCATGCCTTCATTCAATCAATCAACAAACATTTATTAAGTGCCTACTATGCACCAGGCACTGTACTGAGGATGACAGATATGATGATGATGATGATGACAGCTAGCATTTCTGTTGTTCTTTAAGGCTCACAAAGTGCTTTATAAAGATGGGATAGAATGGAATGGAATTAATTTGTTTAAATTACATTCTTAAAAGGAACTGTTCTTTCAGCATAATTTTGGCCAGAGAATCCCTCTAATCCCAGACAAGCTATTCATCCTTCCCCTATAGGTCAGCAAACAAAGTGAGATTTGTCTAGAACTCCTTCAGGGCAATGGAAGGTTGGTTCTTTGGACAGACTCCAGTTCCTTGGATGAGTGAATGTGCCTGAATGCTCTCTAGAAATTCCTGCAGGCAATAGGGATAGAGGAGAGGTTAAAGATTAAGTGTTTCAAGTCTTAGAATTTCTATTGGGGTCCAGGACAAAGTTAGTTTTTCTGGGAATAGGAAGGAAGGGGAAGATCTAGAGAACAGAGTACTACACAGAAAAAGAAGGTCCATATGGGAGGTCCCTGGTAAGGGTGCTCTATGCTGCTGAGGTATGACTATAAATGATTGAGGGAAGAATGTAATCTCCCATCTTTCTTACTTTAGGTCTAGGATTCTATACACTATACCACAGTGCCTCTAAAAGGTCAAATCCCCATTCTGTTACATACAACTTACATCACCCTAAGTTATTTCCCAGTTTGGACCTTGGCTTCCTCATCTATAAAATAAGTGAGTTAGATAATGGTCAGTCAGTTGGTTGCCATTCTATAGCTCTCATCCATCTCATTTTCTCCATTCACACAGTCATTACCCAAGCTCTAGCCCAACTCACCTCTCACTTAGGCTCCTAATTGGTCTCTGATTCCAATCTCTATCCTCTCCAACACAGAGTCTAAATAGCTGCCATAGTAATGTTCCTAAGTATAAGTCAGATCATTGGTCACTTCCTGACTCCCCTAATAAACCTTAAACCCTTTCTCCTCTTAAACCTTTCTCATGCCATGGATCCCTTTGGTAGTCTGGTGAAACCTATGGATTTCTCCTCAAAATGATATTTTCAAATACATAAAATATAAAAGATTACAAAAAACCCCAATTACTTTGAAACATGGTTATCAAAAAATTTTTTAATAAATCCATAGGGCAGCTAGGTAACAGAGTGGATAGAGTACCTGCTTTGCAGTCAGGAGGATCTGAAATCAAATTTGGCCTCATATACTTAGTAGCTGTATGACCTTGGGCAAGTCACTTAACCCTACTGACTCAAAAAAAATCCATATATCTCAGCTTACAAACCCCTGCTTAGTTATAAAATAAAAACTCCTATCTGGTAGTTAAAGTTTTTCACAATCTAGGTTACAACCTTTCTTTTGAGATAGTTTATACCTTACTGCCTTATATCATGCACCCTACTTTCCAGAAACTGGACTAATTATTACTTCCCCTAAATGATATTCATAGATGATCCCTGATGCCAAGGATGCTCTCCCTCCTCACCTTCCTCTCATAGCTTCTTTTACAGCTAACCTCAGGCTCCATGTCCCGCAGGAAGTCTCTTCTGATCCACACTTTTATTGGTTCTTCAATCCCCATCCTTGCCTAAAAATTACTTTGTATATTCTGTGAATATTTTTGTATGTACTTATCTTTATACATGGCAGCTAGATGGTACCATAGTGCATTTAGTGTTGAGTCTAGAGTCAGGAAGATTCACATTTCTGAGTTCAAATCTGGTCTCAAACGCTTATTAGTTTATTAGCTGTATGACCCTGGATGAGTCATTTAACCCAGTTGGCCTCTGTTTCCTTGTCTGTAAGATGAGCTGGAGAAGGAAATAGCAAACACTCCAGTGTCTTTGCCAAGAAAATCCCAAATCTGGTCATGAAAGAGTCAGACATGACTGAAATGACTGAGCAGCAGCAAGCTTTATATGTTACCTTCTCTTAATATATTGTAAGTTCCTTGAGGGCAGAGATTGCCTCCCTTTTGACTTTTGTTTAACTGAAGGGTGGCACAGAGTCGGGAACAAGAGCTTGTTAAATGTAGGTTGTGGTCATTGATCTCTAAAGTTCCTTCCAACTCTAATTCAATGATCCCGAGAGGTAACTAACAACTTACTCCATCTCTGTCCCCTAAGCACTTTGTTTGTTTATTGTTTTGATGCAAACAGAGCTGGCCTGGATGGAGATGATTTCTCCAAAGCCATAGATGGGAATGCAAAGAATCCTATGGATCCAGAACCACAACTAAAACATTTTGCACTCAAAAGATCAAATCATCTTTTAAAGACAAAATCATTTGATTTGAGCAGAGACCTTTCAATGGAGATGAAGCTGTGGATGAGGCTGCCCAAGGAGAGAGAAAGGAGTAAACATGAGGTGGCTTTCATTTTTATCTAATAATTCTTGCTAACTTACCTGCTAAGCTCATTTGTTTCTAAGCTGCTGAAGGACTGCAACTGCTATCGGAGCTCTCTAAATTTCAGTACCCTGAGTCAAAGCACTGGTGACCCCATCTTAGTTATGGTTCTGAGTGATTCACAACAACCAGTGAGGCTGCAGAGAAGGGGAAAAGCCTATGATGGCTGTCCACCCTCTTGAATATAAAATATTCAACTTCAGTTTTCCCCCCTCCCTTATTTCTCCTTTTCTTTCCTTATTTCCTTGTTCAATAGTCAGAGGCTGGCAACTGGTGATAAGCTGGGCACTCAGAGAACTCCTTCGAGTAGCTTGTAAATGGAAGCTTCTCAGATCACATCTCTTGGCATTCAGTAAGACTATATTTCTTAGTTAAATAGCTGATGGGAGGGTTGGCTGAGAAGTAAGATGCCGTATGCCTGCTGCCTCCTTAGGGGTCCTGGAGAGAAGCAATATTGTTCTATTGTCGCTAGAAAAAGGCTGCTTCTCTGGAGTGGGGCGCAACTAATCCTACTCCTGTCCTCCCAAACACCTCCCAAACCGAGGCACTCGGGGCGGGGGCTTGGAGGATAGAAATCCTCCTTCCCTCCTGACTTGAGGGACCTGGGACCAACGCCTTTGATTTCCAGCTCTCCTCTTCCGCCGCTCGTTGCCATGCTATGCACCGGTATTCTCCATTTTCAAAGCAACTGAGAGATAAAAGGCAACGTGTTTACTCCAGTTTTATTTCTTCTCTCCCCACTCCCTCCTTCCCCCTCCAGAGAAATCTAAAAATTGGGCACTTGTCAGTGGCAGCTAGTCTCCCCCACGCCGCCCCCTCCCCGCCCCATTTTAGGACGCGCTGTCGTTTGAACGCCATGGCTTGTTTTTTTTTCTTCTTGGTGTGGTTTTGTTTTCTCCCGGTGCTACATGGAGCCTCACGCAGACAGACTGTCTTCATGGATTTTCATATGTTATCTCCCCCCGCCCACTCCCAAGCCCCTACTCCATTTGTGGGTGGAAGCAGGAGGCAGGGCACACACTCCAGCAGCCTGGGGCAATGTCTGCTGAGTTAGCCCTGGGTGGGCAGAAGATCCGAAGGTCCCCCCGCTGACTGAGCTCTGTACTGAGCCAGAGCTGGGCATCAGAGGAAGCAAGGACCTCAGTCCTCACTTTGAGCCATTTCAGAAGTTAATTGTATGTCAAAATAAAGCATTAGGAATGGCAGCAGCTGGGCCATCTGCAATTCCTCTCCTTTCAAGTCTTTCAAGGACCTAACAGGCTCATCAGGGCATTTGGGAGGCAAGCTGGTGGCCCGTCAAAACAGCACCAAATCTCTGTGACTGATCTGGGGCCCTGGACAAGATGAAGAGTGCATGGTATTCTTTAAGGACACCCAACTTTTTCCGTAGGGCCAAGCCCGGGGCAGCCCAGCCTCATTACTGATAACCACTGCACCGAGGCAGGCAGCTCAGGACAGTTTGATATGCCAGGCACATCCAACCCTCTGTGCATCCAGGGACCGCAATCAGGTAACTGATAATAATGCAAGTCACATCAACTGGACTGCCACTGCAGTGAGCTGATGCACGCGGCTGCCTTGATGCAAATAGCAGGAACATTGGGGCTGGAAGACGAAGACGGAGGAGCCTGGCTTTATTATACAGATGCTGTTTTCAACTAGAATCTCAATCTCTCTGTCTCTCTCTCTCTCTCTGTCTGTCTCTCTGTCTCTGTCTCTGTCTCTCTCTCTGTCTCTCTGTCTCTGTCTCTATCTCTCTGTCTCTCTCTGTCACTCTCTCTCTTTCTGTCTCTCTCTGTCTCTCTATCTCTCTGTCTCTGTCTGTCTCTGTCTCTCTCTGTCTCCCTCTCTATCTCTCTGTCTCTGTCTCTATCATTGTCTCTCTGTCTCTCTCTGTCTCTCTATCTCTCTGTCTCTGTCTCTCTCTCTCCTCTTTCCTCTTTCTTGTCTGTCTCCTTGCTTTTTCTTCCCCTTCTCTCTATCTTCTCTCTTTTCTTCCTCATTCATCTTCCTCCTCTCTTCTGTTTTTCTCTTCTCTCTCTCCATTCAACTCTCTCTCCCCACCACCTCTTTCTGATTTCTCTTCCCTTCTCTGTCTTCTTTCTTTCTTCTTTCTCTCTTCTTTCTTCTTTCTCCCACCTGACTTTCTTTTCTTTTTCTCTCCTCCATCTCTTCTCTCTCTTTCTATCTTTCTTCTCTTTCTCTTTCAATCTTCTCTCTTATCTCTCTGCTTGTCTTTCTTTGAGAAGTATAAGTGCTTCTTCTCTCCTTTCTTTCCTTTTTTTCTCTTATTCACTCTCTCTTTTTTCTCACCCCAGTCTTTCTCACTGTCATTCCTTAACTGCATACCTGCAGAGAGAATCTCATTCTGTCTCTTAGCCCCAAGCCAAACAATAGCATTACGTAATGCATGAAGAATAGCCTGCCTACAGGGACAGACACAAATTTTACTAAGCACCCAATCTTCTCAATATAACCATATTTTTTCTTTGACCTAACTATCAAGACATGCTTTCCTCTCCCCCTCCTATTTCTCTCTTTGCTGACTCTCTCCTTTCTCCACCCCCCCCCCACACACACACACATACACATACCCTTCACTAGTCATAACCCTGTCTAATGGCCACAGAATGAGAATACAGAAGGAATAGGGAGCAAAGGATGTTATTTAAACTGGGGGATTCAGGTACTATTTCCTTGGTTTTTGCATTAGACAGTCTGCCTTCAAGAAGTTTTCAAGATACTGTTCTCTCCTGTTTCTTCTCCTACCTACCTGACCACTTTTCCTCAAATTTCTTTGCTGGATCTTTCTCCTGAGTCCTCTTCTCTTCCTCCTCAATACTATGTCTCTTGAGGAGCTCATTAACTACCAAAGGTTCAATAATTCTCTCTGTGCAGATGATCCTCAGATCTCTTTAGTCAACTCCAACCTCTTCCTAGACCTTTAGTTTCATATCATTTGACTAACATTTCAAATGACTAACATTTCAAGTTGGATGTCCCATAGTCTTCTCAAACTTGGCACGTCCAAAACAGAACTCAAGATCTTTCTCCTCAAGCTCTCCCCTCTTCCCAGATTTGCTGCCTGACTGACTAGGAAGTTCCCTTCTGACAGACTATACCAAACTGACTTTTATATGAAATATGCTCAACCTATTTTTTGACAGTTAAGTATTTATTAATCACCTCATAAATCCCAGGGAGTGTGCTAAGCCCCGGGAATATATAGAAAAGGGGAAAGTATGGTCTGTGCGCTCAAGGAACTCACATTCTAGTAGGGGAGATAACATACAAATAACTATGTATATACAGGAAATATACAGGGCAAAGTAGAGTTAATTTTAGAGGGAAGTCACTGAGATTAAAGTGAACTGGGAAAGGCTTCTTCTTCTTTCAGAAGATGGGACTTAAGCTAAGACTTGAAGGAATCTAGGAAAACGAGGAAGGGAAAATGAGAAGGAAGAGAATTCCAGACATGATAGTCAGCCAGTGACAACGTTTAGAGTCAGAAGATGATGCATCATATGTGAGGACTGGCAAGGAGGCCAGTGTCACTGAATTATAACATGCATGGCAAGGGGCAGGGAGAAGGGGAAGAGAGCAAAGAATAAAAAGAAGAGAAAGGTATGAAGGGTTTTCAAAGCCAAAAATATGTGATATTTGATCCTGGAGATAATAGGGAGCATCTGGAGTTTATTCACTAGGGACTGTCTCCTCTCAGTTTTCATGACATTGTCCTTTCTTGTTTGGATTCCTCCTCCTTGTCTGATGGCTCCTTCTCAGTCTTCCTTATTCGCTCATCATCCATATCATATTCCCTAACGGGGAGTGGATCTCAAGGCTCTGTCCCATGTCCTTTTCTCTTGTCTCTCCTCTCACCTGATGGCTTCATCGGCTGCCATGAATTTATCATCTCTGTACATATGATTCCCAGACCCATATTTCAAGCCCCTCCAGTCCCATATCACCAACTATTTATTGGACGTTTTCAAATGTATGTTCTATAGAGACCTCAAGATCAACCTCTTTCAAACAGAACTTATTCTATTTTTTAAACCCATCCTTATTCTGAAATTCCTTGTTGCTGGGAGGGAAAAGAGGTTGCCTTATTCTTCTAGTCACCTGGGGTCATAACCTTAGAATTATCCTCACTGTCCCTTACCTCATATAGCCTACCAATTACCAAATCTTATTGTTTCTTTCTCTACAACATCTTTCTTATATGTCTCTCTTCTTACAAGGTCACCATGTTAACTCAGACCCTCTCACCTCTCACCTGTACTGCTATGATATCTTCTTATGTGGTACCCTTCCCTCAAGACTCTCCTCAAGTCATTTTTAATAAAACTGACAAAATTATACTCATAAAGCATGTATCCAACCATGTCAGGCCATTACTCAATTAATTTCATCAGCTCCTTTTTTGCTTCTAGTATAAACTGTTTGACATTTAAAACCCTTTACAACCCAGGCTGAATCTACCTATCTGGTATTCTTATAAAATTGACCTTTCCTGTACTCTACAATCAAAACTGGTCTTGTTTTTTGCTGACACAGAGCACTCCAACCCCCATCTCCATACCTTTGTATTGGCTCTCCCCATTTCTTAGAATGCACTCCCTTTTTATCTCCATCTCTTAAAATCCCTTGTTCTTTTTAAAACTCAGGTCAGAGCCACCTTCTAAATGAAACCTCTCCTGATACCCCCAGGTACTGGTGCCCTGACCCTCCAAAATTACCTTGTATTTATTTGGTATATACTTAGATATCAAGGAGCCATGCTCAGAACTCCCCTCCCTGGGTCGGTTGACCTGGAAGAAACTAGGAGGCCCACTGAGGGCTACGCCATAGCATTTTTAAAAGATGCGGTAAACTCTGAGTGATTTGGAGGTCCTTACCCACACCTCACTCAAGTCATATCATGACACCTGGAGAGTTGAAACCAAGAGAACTCCAATCGGAAAGGAAGAGAGAGCTGGAGGGTGTATAGCAAACCCCTTTGTACGTCTGCTGAATTATCATCCCCTATTGCTTAGCAGTCAATTAGGACATTCTTCATCATCTCAATGCAAGTCCCTCAGTGATGATACCTGTCCAGAAGCAGATCCTAAAGCTTCCATATCATCGACCAGAATGGCAATTCTGAGCATTACCAATGGGGACAGAATGATTCCTTTCCCCACTACAAACATTTACACATTGTCTCCCCTGATAGAATGTAGGCACCTTGAGATCAGGAACTATTTCTCTTTTCTTCTTTATCCCCAGCACCTAGCACATGCTTAATAAATGCTTGTTAACTAATTAATTGACCAATTGCACTCTGATCAATACAAAGCAGAGGGAGGTTTTTTCAAAGTCAGACAATGGATCAATATTGATTAAGTACCTACTATGTGCCAGGCACTATAAATGCTGCTTCAGGGCCAGAGATCTTTGGACATGGGAGAAAAGTGAAAGCACAAGGAAACCCAGTAAAGCAATCTGGCCATGACATTCACATACACAGCCCTCATGACTAGGCAGTGTTACTCTAGGGCTAAGGGAAGAGATTTCAGATATCTTCCAATCTTCTGGAGAGAGTCCCAAAAAGGAAACTCAACTTGAGGACAGGAACCTTCATTCTTTCTTTAATCTCTGTAACCCCAGCACCTAGGACAGTGCCTGGTACAAAGAAGGCATTTAACAAATGTTCTTTGAATTGCATTGAATCTTAGGGTCAAGGTTAAGTTCAGTTCCAGGTGGTTATTGATGACCATGCAGACTCTTGAATTCACAGTCCCAAATGGAATCTTTAAAGCCTAGGAGGTACACTGGGTCAGTGGGAGATGGTGAGGTGTCTTTCTACAGAAATAACTTTTGTCCCCCCGACCCCCATTGTTGCCTGCTTAGAAATTCTCTTGCCTGGCTTATGGTCTTAAAAGATTTCCAAGCCAGTCTTTATGCACTTAGTAGGTAAAGAATAATTTTTTTGAATGAAGCCCCAACTGAAAGCCCAGCCGTTTCCCACACTTTTTCCCCCTCTTTAAACCCTACATTTAAGATGCAGCAATTATCCTTCTCAAGTAATGGTACTTCAGACTTGGCACTTGACATTTCTGAAGCACCTCACAGGCATTAGCTAATTAATCCAGATCTCTGTTGAGCCCCTAATGAACTCCCAAAGGCTCCACTTGTGCTCCTCAAGCATGGGATTTCATACCCGCCTGAACCTCAAAAGCCCAGTACATATCTAGAACAGCCTTGCAAATAGTTGCTGGCCCATGGAGAATTTGAATGGCTGGTGGGCAAGAAGGAAAGGATGCAAAGACTTTTTTGTATTTTCTCAACTATTTGTCCCAAAAAGGTCAAAATCTACTCTACTACCCCTTCTTCTTCTGTCAGAATTTCCAGAACAAGAAGAAAGATGGGAAGAGGACATAGTATAGTCCTATATCTTAGTGGTACCACCTTCGCAGAAAGAAGCCAAGGCTACAATTTATGCATTTAACCCTCTTAGTCCTCTAGTCCCATCTGGAGTTCCCCAGTCCTTTTCAGCCAGGGCAGTAACTTGTTGATTGAGAATGTGACCTAGTCATAGGATAGGTAATTCAATGTAGTAGAAAGGGCAAGAGAGGGTTAAAGGTGTTCTAGTGTTCTAGGTCCAGCTGTGCTACCAAAACCTTGGTTACCATGGGCATCAGAACTGTTGTCATAACCACCACAGTCATTGTTGATTATGTTGTTGGTACAGAAATAAAGCTTTCCAACTTCTATGAGAATACCAGCCTTGGATGAGTAGGATGACTTCCCTTTCCATTCTCAGGTTCTATTCCATTCACATGCTCCTATTTCTTTGTTCAGTCACTCATTCTTTCAGAAAATATTTACAGAAATAATTATTGAGAAGACTAGGTGGCAGAGTAAACAGTGTTAGCCCTGGAGTCAGGAAGACCTGAGTTCGAATCTTGCCTCAGATGTTTCCTAGCTGGGCAACCCTAATTAACTGATTGATCAGTTGGATTTTGATCCGTCCAAAGAGCATTGCAAGGAGGGAGGCTTTGGAAAATCAATGAATGTTTATCAAGCGCCTAATCTCTCAATGTCAGTCTCTTTATCTGTAAAATTGGGGATGATGATGTCACCTTTCTTTCAGGGTTATTATAAGGATTAAATGAGATGACATTTGTAAAATACTTTGCAAACCATAAAGGACTATAGAAATATAGAAATATTTTATAAGTATAATATATATTATGTTTATATATAATACAAAGAAATCATGATTAAGCCTCTACTAAGTGCCCACCCCTATGTTGGACAATGTAGAGGACATGAAGACTACAAGATACAGCCTACATTTATAGAGCACTTTAAGATTGAAAAGCACTTTAGGTACCTTATGCCCTTTGAGCCTCACAATTAACCCTGCACAGGAGGTACCATTTTGCAGATGAGGAAATGGGAAACCTCAGAGAGGTTAAGTGACGAAACCTCAGAGAGGTTAAGTGACTTAACCATGGTCACACAGCCCACAAACATCAGAGTCCAGAAGTAGATCTCAGGTCCTTCTGGAGTCCACTTTGGATCCTTTTCCACTACACCAAGCTGCCTAGCCATGGGTCCTACCCCCTGGCGCTTATAGTCTCAAGCAAAAGAATAAAAGTGTCAAGTGATAGAGACTGAAGGGAAATATGAAGAGTATCAGAAGTGAGAACCTCTCCAGGCTTCTAAGTCACCCCAGGGATGGTGAATTTAACAAGTTAGTCTAGACTGGTTGCTGTACAAACAAACTCATCACAAGATTTTTAGTGAAGGGAAACAGTCTATCTGTCGGTCCAGTATTTCAAGGAGCCCCACCTGAAATGTGGCTCTCTCTGTTGCCATGCCCTATGAGGGGCATTTCCTTGCACCTCCACATTGGCAGTATTCTTAAACTTGGAAGGTGTTAAGTGCTACAGTGGATGGAGCACTGGGCCAGGGCTTTAGAAGGCGAGTTCAAATGCCATCTTAGATTCTTCCCAGTTAGGTGACCTTAGGCAGGTCACTTAACTTCTATCTGCCTCAGTTTCCTGATCTGTAAAATAGGGCTAATGACTGTACCAATTTGAATTTGCTCTTTGCAAATCTTAAAGTGCAGTATACATACTAACATTCTCCATAGAGAATAACATTGAAAGCTTTCTGATGCTACTTGATCCTGCAGTTGTCTCCTGGCAGATGCCCATGAAATTAAACTACATCACAACTATCATATTCAGCCAGGTAGGTGAAGGGATGAAGTCAAATAATCTGAGTTCTTAGCAAGTTTTCTATGCCCACCCCACTATTACAATACAATTCAATTAAAAAAAAACATATATTATGTGCCTACTATGTGTCAGACACTGTGCCAGCCAGAAGGTTCACAAAGTCAAAAAATGAAGTGAACCACCCCCTCTTCTTGAGGAGCTTACATTGTACTGGGAGAGACAATACGTACATTTACGAGGACACAGCATAAATGTAGAGTCAGCACAAGGCAGTTAGATGCAAGGTAGTAAGGAAGGGGGTGAGGTACTAGCTGTTAGAGGAGAAGGAAATCAGGAAAGAATACTGGTAGAACATGAAACTTGACCTGAGTCTTGAAGAAAGTGAAAGATTCTGTGAGATAGGATGAAGAGGAAATGCATTCTTGGCACGGGAGACTGCCAGGACAAAGGAACAGAGATGAAAGTGACAAGTTTGAAGAACAGACTGAAGGTCAGTTTGGCAAAATCATGAAGTGCAGAGAGGAGAGTAGTGTATAATAGGCTAGAAAGATAAATTTGGGCCAGATCATGAAAGGCTTAAAAAATCAGACAAAGACATTTATCAGAGTGTACCAAAAACCTTAGTGCAGTTTAAAGCACTATAGAAGATGTATTAGAGTGGGGAGAGACAAGGCAGGGACACCAGTTGGGAGTCAATTGCAACAATCCAGGTGAGGCATGTTGAGGATCTTAATTAAGATGGTAATTGTGTGAGTGGCAACAAAGAACTGAATGTGATGTGCTTCAGAGATAGAAATTAAATGGATTGGCAATTGACTGGATACATGGAGTGAGGAAAGAGAATAGAAGACAATGCCAAGATTACAAACAAGAAATTGTAAGAATGGTGGTGCCCTTTCCCATTCCCCAAACTCATAATTCCCTCCCCTATCGCCCATATTATTATGATGGATTATTATGGGATTACTATGAGGCTCACATGAGATGCTTACATGAGATGATGACAACAATACCCACTATAATATACTATATATGTCAGTCATCTAGCCTCCACTCAAAGACCTCTAATGAGGTCTACCTTCAAAGGCAGATCATTCCACTTTTGGGTAACTCCAATTGTTAGAAAGCTTTCCTTTACATCAAGTCAAAGAAGAAGAAAGAACATAGTATAAGGGACAGATACAGACAACAAGAATTTTGTGAATTGTAACTAATATAAATCAATTACCCTAATAAGAAGCTCAAAAGAGCCTAAAGAAAACCTAAGAAAACATGACTTACTTGCCAAGAAAAGAGACATAGCAGCAAAATGGTAACATAAGCTTGGAATATAAACTCACTTGATACATCTTAACAGAGAATGAAGTATGTCAGAAGATTACAAAATATATCAGATTATAAAGCAGTGAGGAATGCTGGAGGGAAAAAAGTAGTTTAAAATCATCCTAAAGGATTTAAAGATGAAACTGAAAGGACAACAAATGAGAAAAATGGAAAAGATCTGCAAAGATTTTATGCCACCACATTTCAGTCAGTCCATCAACAATACTTAATAAGTATTTTTATTAATTATTTAATTATTATTTCATATAATTATTTAAGTACATTTGGTTTTTTATATTTAATACTTGTACTTGGTAATTAAATAATTAATATAATTATTTAAATAGGTTTGTTAAGTGATTAATTAGTAATTAATTAACAATTATTAAGCATAGGCACCATGCTAAGCACTGGGATGCAGATACCAAAAAGAAAGATAGTCCTTACACTGTAGAAGATTACAATCTAACAGAGGAAGATTAGGCACAAAAAGAAGGAGGGAAGCAGAAGGGGTGGGTTACAACTAGGAGGGAACATGAGGAGATGTCCCTTCTGCCTCTCCTTCTTAAATGGGTTAAGGAGTTCATGGATCTCCAATCAGAGAAGAGTGAGCTAATGAGGTATGAGTGTCAAGGTTGTTTGGATTTTGCAGGATGATGTGATTTCCCACTGATGAGTTCACTGGGGGCTTGGTGGAGAAACCAAAGAAATTCAAAATGAATACAGCCTGGTAGGAAATGAAGAGATGTCTGAGAATTTAGATTCTAACATCACTATCTCAGATGTGCTTGTAGAGGAAGTTGAAATAGTACTGAAGGAAAAAAAGGGATGAAACAATAAGTATACTATATCACACAGACATACAGGAGGTCTATGCTGGAGGTATGACAATTTTCAAAATATTGATGACTCATCTCCCAAGCCAAGGAGAAGCATGAAAAATATGTTAGATCCAAAGAAAAAAGGAAGAAAAAGTCTAAAAGAACAACAATAACTACTGACCATGGGCCTACTATCCCACTAGTACAAATAGCAAAGGTATCTCTGATGAGGGCATTATAAGAAAATAGGTAGGCTTTCAGATGCGATATTCCAAAGTGGACCACATGATTGACTGAAATATGTAGACAATACAAGATTCCATTGTGTTTACGGTGCTTGTGCTACAGGAGGAAAAACTGATTTGATAAAAACAAAACACGACCTTTAAATACTCTCTTCCAAAAAGTATTTCCCATGCATATGTCAAAACTGCATAATATTCTTTCATAGGACCATGGAATGGTCCTTGAAAGTCCAGGATCTAATCAACAAAAGGGAGCTAACAATAAGGTGTTAAGCTAACTGTAAAAGCTCTTTTTGTGAAATATAAATCAGTCCCATCTCATAGTCTTTATAAATGTTAACCACTAATATTTTCTAGTCTGAGTGTATTTGTTGGGGTTACACAATCTGAAGGAGGCAATTGACGGGAAAATATCCCCAGAGAAGATTGACAGATAAATCTAACACTGAGGTGTTTTGTCAGAAGTGCTTTCTCTGGCTGGGGGCTTAGAGCTAATAAGAAAATAAAGAGAATTACAGATCTTTTGATACTACTTCCCAAAATGAAGAAGAGGCATTTATAGCAGGAAACTCCTCTGGGCAAAGAATCAGTAATTGAGTAAACAGAAAATAAGAATGTTTGAACAATGCTGTTCATCACATCATCCCCTTAGCCCTACTATAGAGATGACCTTGTTTGACAACAACTAGAAATAGACAAGGCATTGGACAGAGACAAGTACCTTCAAAGTAATTGCTTTGATACAATGCTAGGCAGAGTCAGGAAGACCTGAGATCAAATCTAGCCTTAGACACTTACTTATCTGTGTGACCCTAGCAAGTCCTTTAACCTCTATCTGCCTCAGTTTTCTCAACTACAAAATGAGAATAATAATAATATATACCTTCCACAATTGTTGTGAGGATCAAATGAGATAATATTTATAAAATGCTCAGCATGGTACCTGGCACATAGTAGGCGCTAACTGAATGCTTGTTTCCTTTCCTTCCTTAATGATCTTAAAAGAGATTCAACACAGAGTTCTAAGTCGATGGGAATTTTCTATAGCCAATGAGGTCTTGGTTTGTGGAGAACATTGTGTTGATTGTATCAGGCCCTGGTCAGGCCTTCCAATTAATAGTCATGATCACTCTAAAGGGTAAGTAGATGACACAGTGGGTAGTGTTGGACCTGGAACGAGGACAACTCTTCTTCATAAGTTCAAATCCAGCCTTAGATACTTACTAGTTTGTGTGACCCTGGACAAGTCACTTAACTCTATTTGTCTCGGTTTCCCCACCTGTAAAAAAAGCTGGAGGAAAAAAATGACAAATCACTCCAGTATCGCTACCAAGAAAATCTCAAATACGGTCATGGAGAGTCAGAGATGACTAACACAAGTAACCCACAATCTTTACAATTCAGAAATCAACAAATGCTACAAATTAAGGTGTAGCTTATTGTTTTGTTGATTGTCTAGATAACCTTGTTGTTGTGGTTTGTCCTTCATTTTGAAAAAGGACAATGACATCACCATGGGTGATGTTTTGACTCTTGGGTAAATTGGATTTAAATGGGAAAGAGTTGCACAGTCTTTCTTGCCTTTTTTTTTCAGAGTCATCAAAGTCCAGTGGTAAGATTAAAAAAAAGTCAAGATGACTGGCAATGGCCCAGGATGCAGTGAATGCCCTTGGCATCTTCCATGTCTAAATTTAAAAGTCTGAAATGCACACATTTTTTGGAGAGCATTTTTAAACACTTACCAGCACGCTACTGTATATAACTATAGAAACCTTGGACAGATACTACAAATGTACAAGGTGTTCAGTTTAGAAAATGAAGAGGAAGCTGAGAGTGGGGTGGATTGCTTCAAGAAGATTGTAACATTCTACCAATGTCCCCAAAGTTCCTCCCTTAAATAAAACAAATCCTCTTAACATGAACATTTCTTTGGTGTCATTCTATGGCAACAAGTCATTGAATTTCTCCAAAGAATTTAATGGCAATGAAAGGGGGCATGTTAGGTGTGAATAAACTGTAAGACATTACAAACAAGGAATTATGAAGAAGAAATGGAATAAGGGACATAATAAAAGAAATTCATGTTCCTAAAATAAGAGGGACTGGTCATGTGTCAAGATCAAGAAGTAACTGATGAATTGAGGACAGGAACTGTTATTTTTTTCTTTTTATGTCTCCAGCCTAGCACAGTACACAATACAGGAGCTTAATAAATGCATTGAATTGAATTAGCCTGGGATTCATTTGGGATATCCACATTCACTCATTTGGTCTGCCATTTATTTAGTGAAACTTTTGCCTGCTTAAGCAAACCCTTGTCCTTTGCTTGGTTCTCAAATATGTTCAAAAATTTTGTGATGTTCACATTTGGGGAATTGGTAAGGACTATAAATTTCTTGTCCCTGATGCCACAGCTGATACTTCTGGGTTGGTATTTTGCTTTTGCTTGCACAAACCAGTAGTGATCATTTATTGCTGGTTGGAGAATTGAATTTGGCAGGAGAGATTTCCATGCATTTTGGGGACTAATTTTCCAAGTGCCTTCCACCGCAGAAAAGCTAAAGATAGCTGGCGAAGTGTACTAGAGAGAATACAGCTTGTAAAACTCTTTCATAAATGATACTCAATAGCAACAGAGAAGAAATGGAAAATTCTTTTGGTTTCTGGAAGGGAAAAGAGGTGTTAACAAGAAAGAATTTTTTTTAACCTACTCACTGTGTTGACCCAAATATAAAAGAAAGCAAAAGGGAATGCGGGCTGCACCTAAAATATTTTCAGAGCACCTCCTTTGTCCAAGGTCCTGTTTTAGACATTGTGAAATATATCATTGTACACAGAGGGCTAAGATTGTCTCTGCCTTAGTTTCTCCACTGGATGTGTAAAAAATTAAGAAAAAAAATGTGACACTTGGGTAGCCTGTGGAGATATCTAGTAGATATTCCATGTGATACTTGGGACTATACAGTAGTGCAAATAACCTGTACCAGTTCATGCGCTACCTTCCTTAAGCCAACAGAAAGGTAGGCTGCCACTCTTTTCATTATCCAGTGGAAAAAGTGAAATATACTTTATCTATCAAGTAATAAATATATAGTCAAACCAATTGCTGCATCAGAATTGCCCCAGCCCCTCAGTGGAACTTTCCTAAAAGGATATACAAACATGCTTCATAGATATTGTGGGTTTGGTTCAAGACCACCACAATAAAGTGTATATCATAAAAAAGCAATTCACGGGGTTTTTTTCTTTCCCGGTGCATATGAAAGTTATCTTTACACTATACTGTCATCTCTTAAGTGTTTAGTATTGTGTCTAAAAATCAATGTATTTAATTTAATTTAAAAATTTGTTATTGCTAAAAATGTTAACCTTCAGAGGTTCATAATCTTTTGGCTGGTATAGGGTCTTATCTCAGTGTTGATGACTGCTGACTGGTCAGACTGGGGGTTGCTGAGGGTTGGGGTGGCTGTGGCAACTTCTTAAAGTAAGAAAACAATGAAGTTTGCTACCTTCGTTGACTCTTCTTTCCACTTAAACACTTAGAGGCTATTGTAGGGCTATTAATTGGCCTAATTTCAATATTATCATGCCTCAGGTAATAGCGAGGACTGGTCAGTGGAGCAATCAGAGCCCTCAAAACAGTTACTATAGTAACATCCAGATCACTGATCATAGATCACTGTAACAGCTAT